>NC_141419.1:12301873-12901873 GCF_034619465.1 Leptosomus discolor
AACAGGATGGAAATACAAGACACGTATCACACAGATGAAGTCTCGCTATGTAAACTTTCACTGTACTTTGCTGTCATGAACCGGCCTGCTGCATAGTGCGGGTTCCAGGGAAAGCTTTTGATGTGAATCATTTCTCTGAGACTTGTACACAGTGGCCATCTGCTGAAAAAAAAAAAAAAAATATATATATATATATATTAATTTACACACGTGCATCAAGGATCTGCAAAGCTCAGGCTTGGCAAGTACCTATTGCTGAATTCACCCAAATTTCAGTGACCAGATCTGCAGAGAGCTGTGCATTCCCTGTTGTGAATTAATGCTTTCAGCTAATGCCTTTTGGACAGTGTCCTGCACAATAAACAGCCAGGGATGAAACTGTGTAGGGCCATAATAAATGGAAAAGTGAGCAACTGTGGTTATCACACAGTAATTGGGGCATTTACCAGGAATGATGCATTGTGCTGCTCAGTTTTATTCTCAGACTTTTCAGCAGCAACTTGGTCAGTGACACGACAGGCTGAATGCAAAAGAATCATTATGTCTTACTCCACAGCCCAAAAGAGATAGTAAGTCAGCAGAATGAGCCCAGTCCTGCACTCCAGCCTGTGCAGAAAATTACCATGGATATTGCAAAGGACATCTGTCAAAACTTTCTCAGTCTTCTTTTGAAAGAACAGCTCAAAATAAGTGGCATTTGGAAGCTTCAAGAGACTATTTCTTGTGCAGGCCACTTTCCTTATGGAAGCCATTCTATTCTGATACACTATTTTAATGCCAGAAGCAGGGAGTAACAGTCACTGTTAGTAATGATGACAGTGTTTGCTCTACGAAAGGAACCATGACACCATGATTCCTGACTCCACCAGTCTTCCAGGAGGTCCATAGGCAACACTGGCTAAAGCTGCTGCTGAGACATCTGTACTTTTCACCAGCAGAAACGTCTCAGCTACCATGGAGGTACAGCTCCAGAGTGCCATTGTCTATGTATATGAAAAACACAGGGAAAACAACATAAATAATTATATTAGCTTTGTTTATTGCTGTTTGTCTATCCGTTGCTCCAGCTGGAGGAAACTGATGCATAAGTAAGCTCTTTTCCTGAGTGACTAGCAGTTAGTTTTGTATGTGCCTTCTTTGGAACATCACTGAACTGCATTCCGACCTCATTTGGCTTTCCAGACGAGTCTGCTGCAATGGATGCAAAAACTAGCTCTTCATGCTTTCCAAATGCTTACCTTGTACTATTGACACTGCTGAAAACTTTTATTAGCTTTTTGTAGATCTTGGTGTTCTTTCACCTTATATTCATCCAACTTGTAAATAACAAAGATACAACATCTTGCTCTGGATCCTGTGGATACTCACAATGTTCAGGTCATGACTGGATGAGATTATACAGCTTCTTCAGTATAATTCAGTAAATCATCGATCAGAGACCAAGCATAGTTGTGACTCTTCAGTGCAGCCTGATAGCCTTCCAGATGCATTGTGCATCTCACTTTTAATGCACCTTGTGCATCAGAAAAATGGTGAAAATTACACGTCTAATTCCTGAACCAGCCAATCTCTTGCTTGACTCTTCGGTCCTCTAATGCCTGGCTCTTTCGTTCTTTTTTATAGATAATTTCTATAAAAACACGCAAAATAACCCTAACTGACATTGCCATCCACATCTGCTTCCACTAGAATGAAAACCTCCCTAGGAATCAATGAGGTGCACACAGAGGGTCTAATTAAATCCCTATGCCATTTCCTTCGAAACTGCCAAACTGCAGTTCTTATCTTGTATTCATTCACCCCCAGTGGTGCTGTGGTAATTTTAGCAGGGGTGTGCTTAAGCAATGAGACAGGGTAGCATGACAGTCACACTGAGATTGTACCATACATTGAACCGCTAGATTGAAAACTGAAGACCAGGGACACCACACAGTCAGGAAATTTTCGTGCATGTGTAAGAAATACTGGTGTGCCTAAAAGGTACTATAAATTAGCCCTGTGTGTCAGTGCTCTGGGAGGAAGCTGTAGTCATAGAGAAAAACGAAATCAAATAACATGGGTTTAATAATTCATACCAACATAAGAACTTTAGACTACAAGAGTGGCCACCCTGGCTCCAAGCAGAGGTACATACAACCTGTTATCTACTCTCCAACAATGATGGGAAACTGGTGTCTGCAGATTATAGAGATAAGCATGTGGTCAAGGCTTCCCCAAGTACTCCTCTGGTGGTGGGTCCTTGTAAATAGTAGCCCTGATCCAAAGCCCCTTACAAAGTGTGAATGTAATAGAAATTCTCTTAAACAAGAAATCAACAACTTCCTAAGATAATTCAGGTTTCATTTTGCTATTTACCTAGAAAAGGGGCATAGAACCATGTGCCCACTTCTCCATTTGAGTTTTTGAGGAACATCTCAATGTGTTCCACAAGTTTACCACTAATGTATACTCATATCACTGTAACCACAATGCTTGTTTGATGAACTTAATGTTGCAGAGCCAGAATTGTTCACTTCATTTTTTTTTCCTTTTCAGAAGGATTGTTTATAATTTTCCTATGCAATATAAATACTGAGAATGTGTCTTTTACTGTCTTCGCCCGGTAAGCAGATGTGGACATAGCCAAATTCTGTAACATCAGAAGCACATCTGTGGCTTTTCTTTTATCTGTTTCTCGTGAATCCAGGTGCCTCCTAATGACAGCCTGCTTCTGTTGATTGCCTTGCTTTGGATTTACAGTTTTTATCAGGGACTTTTGCAGGCATCTGGATACAACCATGAACTGCTTTCTTATAATATCAAGAGGTCATGAATTGAAATGTGTTAAATACCATTCATAAACTGCTGTCACCTGTTTTGAATGCTCTTAAGGCACCATATAAATTAAACCAGTAAATTATTTAACCATGTGCATAACCTGTAAAGCAGATACCATATACTAAGGACTCAGAAATTTATTTCTGTGTACTTCACTGTGACAGCCAAAACCTAGGAAATCAGTTTTAGAGATAGAACCTATGCTATAAATTTCCTACGATTAGCAAGCCTGATTTTTTTTTTATTTTGCAATGTTTGTTCAAGTCACTTCATAATTTTTGCCTCTGTTTCCTGCTGTGTAAAATTAAGTCATTATTTTTTACCAAACTTGCAAAATGTTGTGTGGATTCTTTGTTGTATGTATGGTGCTTCGAAAGCCTAGTTAGACTATATAGATATTATACAGATATGGCTAAATAGATTTTCCTCAGAAAACATTATCAGATATCTTTGAAAATTCTGACAGAATAAAGAAAAAGGAAAAATATTTCCCTACTGTTTCAGCTGAGAAAAACATTTTATTTATGTATACAGGGGCTTTCTAGAAGCACTAGACCACAAACGTTTAAAGTTTTGAGTCTCACTCTGCTTCCAGTAAAGTTGATGACTGATTCCAATGTGAACATATTGCTGAGAATTTTTGAGCATTCAGCTTTGAAAAACAGAAACTAATTGAAATCCTTATAAGGAGAAAATAGCAACTCTGCAATTGTGCAGCCATCTCACATAAGGATTGGTTATTACTCTTTGCGACATCGTGTGGAATCCCACTACAAGGAGACATTTGCCAACAGGCTCTACTGTGCATTGTCCACATCTGAGGTATTTTACATCCACATGCCTGGATAACTATGGAGTCCAGCTTAATGCAACCACTTCGCAACAACCTGACCGCACCCAGCTGAATTTGACAAAGAGGATCAGTAATGTTTTAAAAACAAATGAGCCTATTACGATGTAAGCTGGTTAATGATTAAAAATAGTTGGTTACGCAATTAGTCTCCGTTTGCATGAAATGCATACAAAATATATGCAGATCTCAAGATAACACCTGAATCACCTAGAGAGAGACAAAATAATGCAAAGCTTGTTAAGCATTCTGTTAATAAGAATGCTGTAGAGTACTGAAATATTCTTGGTGTGTTATTCTACTTCTGGCAGAAAAACAGTTTCTTGGCTGAATTCCCAAATATTAAGTTAGAAAACACTTGACATTTTGTGTGACTGGACTCAATTTCAGCACAGTATAAAAGTATTCAAGTACTTATTTTTAGGTTCGCCATATTAATGAAATAATGAGATTTTTCAGCATGGACAGCAAACATCCGTGCCATCTAGAAGGATTTCTGTGTCAGTATCTAGACTGCATAAGGAAGGCACAGTCTGATAAAATCACAGTTTTAATAAATAAATTGAATAACTATTAATTAATCTATTTGACACAGTTTCAAAAGGCCAAATACTGACTGAGCTATTACCTTCCAAAAGCAGAGTTTAATCTTCATAACAATTATAACAATTTCCATTCCGTTCAAAATAAGTTAAAGAAATATTCTACAGAAAGACAATAAGAGCTCCCAACAATTGCTGGATAATTTTGTTTTGGTTGATATCTCATTCTTTAAGAAGTCACCCACTACCCTCAGACACTGAGTAATTTCACAGAGCAGGGTCAAACCTATAGCTGTTTCAGAGGTATGGCAAAGTGCAAAGCAAAAATGAACACTGCATTAGTTAAAAGCTCAAAGCTTAATTCCAAGTGCTGGAGAAGTTTATTTTCCTTCTTTTTGCCCTAATTCTGATATCATAAGGAACTGGAAACAGTGTGGCAGCACCTGCCCAGGACATGGAAGTCAGAAGGGGCTTCTTGACATTCAACAGCAACATCCTGGGACAACTGAACAACATTATGTTTAGTTGCCCCTTGCTGAGGGGCTGTGATGTATGTGCAAGACCATGAGGGAAGCAGGGTTAGGAAAGGATGGGAAAGGATGGGAAAATTCCCTATCTCTGTAGGTCTTCATGTTGATGAGCCACAAAGCACACTCAGTTCCTAGAGATGTTGCTAAAAGCCAAAAGTGTTCAGCACCTCCCAGGGAAGCTTAACACCACAGATTCTATCTTTTCAAGTCAGTTGTAGGTTGTTTCACTGTGCATTGATTTAAAGCATAAATATCTATGAGCTCTGACTCTTAATCATGTAAATGAATCAATGTCCTGGGGAATTCAGGCTTCCGTCTTTCCACTTACGTTGGTTTTTTTACTGCTGATATCTGACTTTAAATGCACATAATGATAATAGGGACAAAGCATGAAGTATTGAGCCACGGCCACTCAAACAACAGGCATATCCTCTCTCCCAGGATAAGAAATATATACCTCAGCTATTTCATAACACACCTGTCTGTTTTATCCAATCACTTTGAAATAATTCCTTTCAAACAAAATCAATTTCTAATCTCTGCTGTTGCCTGCTAGCTGGCTCCAGGTCTAACAGGCCTTGGACTGATGACATCCTACAGACACTTCTCTGTTTTCACTTCAGATAGTAACAGCTCTTTGAAAGTACTACATACCCTGCTCCTAAAAAAGTAAGATATGTGTGTGACCCTGATGAGTACAGCAATTTTTTTTACTTTCAAGTTTCTGCAGCCACACAGAATTCTTCTAACGGTAATATAATTATCAGGGAAAAAAAAAAAAAAAACAACAAAAAACCACCACAACTGACACGTACACTTTTCTTTCAGTGGGAAAAATGTGTCTTTTTCCATTTACAAGGAATGTGAAGACCTTGATGAGCCTGCCCATGTCAGGTACCATTTAAACAGAAAGGCTGAGTCCTACGGCTTCGCACGCTCATGCACAAGGATTTATGGACACGTCCTACTGTTTCCTTTTCTTCAGAAATACTCTGGAAGAACAATGATGCTGGTTCTCAGATATTTGGAGGAAACACTGCACGCATGTCATCCAAGTCCCCCAGGGATCTGATGCACTTTTTTTTTTTTTAATGCTGCTAACATGTTCCCCATTATTTTAGACACTCTGCACTGAAAGAAAAAACCTGGTCTGCATCTTTCAGGGAACACATAAATCTCATGTCTCAGCAGAACATCATCAGTTGAGACAATTAACTTGAAGGAAGAAGGAAACAGCAGAAGGGGTAGTATGGTGGAGAAAAAAACATACCCTGATGGAGACAGACTCCAGCAGGTCCCCTTCTCTCATGGAGCTCCTGGGAGACACAAACCTACACCATGCAAAGGCAGAAGGAGAAAACATCCATCCTCCCTTTTTCCTCCACTAGCAATATTCAAACTTTAATTCAGAAATTTTTGAGGTATTTATCCACTGGAGGGGAAAAAATAAATTAATAATCCAAGAAAGGAAAACCACCACCATCTCCAGCTTGCTGTCGGCCGTCCTTGGCTGGAGGCCTGGAGCTTCACTGCGAGCCGGCACGTGATGCTCTGCACAGAGCACAGCAGCCGCTGCTGCGTATAGCAACAGCTGGGCTGTAACATCCGCCTCTCATTGTAGTAACACTTCATTAAAAAACATAGAAAATGCTCAAAATATTTCCATGCATCACAGCCTATATCTGGTAAACTGATTAGAAAATTAAATGATCTGTTTTCTTCAGGTTTTTTGGATTAAATATCCATCATAAAGTGCGCAAGAAGCACTTGAGTGACATTCAGATCCCAAATTCAGCACATGAAGCGTAATTAAGTGTGATAGTTATGAGCAGTGATAGCGCTGCATGTTACAGCCTGCATCTGAACGGATAGGAAATAAAAAGAAAAATGTGGCTTATGTCTTCATTTTTTAGAGATATGTACAACATCAGATTACACACCAGACAGCAACAGGAACTGTGCAAGGGCATGAAATCTCAAACACGTCTTCACAACGCAGGGTAAATGATGCCTTTTAATGAGCTGCTACTTAACTCACCAGCAGCTGAGACCACAGGGTTAAATATCAATATACTGATATTTCATCCTGACTTATATCTTAACCTGGAGTCAGGCGGCAGGTCCTCACTGGCATTCATGCAACTTGCTGTGAACAAGGGGCCTCAACCCCAATTTGTCCCAAAACAGTAACTTCTTAGAGCCGTTTGAAATATGATCTTTCAGCGCAGCAGGTTGGACTGCCTAAATGGACTCATTCACTTAATATTCCCCAACCACTTGAAAAACAGTTTAGAAGAACTTTTGGAAATATTTTTATTTGCTATTTTAGCTAAATAATGCATGAAAATGAAGTGCATTCTCAAGTCACTGTCAACGGCTAAAGAAAACAACTGTGATAGGGACAAATCTCTTAAAATGACTAAATCAAAATTGACTTTAATATGCAGTTCAGCTTGCCAAACAGACTGTAGCTGATCTTTCTGATTTAAATCAGAAAGCCTTTTCTTGGTTATTGCTGAGATCTGCACATAAAAGATGTGCCATATTCTGAGGGAATAGAGGCGCATGTACTTAAAGGTTGAAATAATGGCACACTTGAAAACTAAAGTCTCCTCTTTCTAATGGCAGATTTACAACATCAGCTCGTGATGTCCCTGTTGCTCAGTCAGTGTCAATCCTTAGGGTTAACAGTAATTCAATGCCCATGCAAACTCAGCCTTGTGGTTTGCATCAGGCAGGGTGAGATAGATTACTACTGAGCAACAAGTCCTCTTGCTCACAAACAAGATATGGAAAATCACTGCAATTTCTCTGTCTCCAAAGACAGTTGTTTAGTTGTCCACATTTTGGTCAGTGAGGTAAAGAAGACTCAACATTACACTATTCGTATGAGTAAGTGTTATATAGGTTAAAACAGAGTGCCCGAGACTTTTTTTTTACTCCCTAAATGTGATACACGATTTGAGGAGGAAATCGGCATCAAGAAATTTTGCAGCAGACTATCTGACCCTCATTTCGGCCTGGCCTCGGAGCTCATCTGCCCACCTGCTCTCAGGTATGATGGAGGCAGCAGAGTCTGATCCTGTGCCACCGTATGCCCCAGCAGAGAGGGTGTCACGGGATGGGTGGGGATGAAGGGAAATGAGTGCAGATCTCCCCACTCTGTTGTAGTGCTTTTCAGGGCAGACGGACCTCCTGATCATGGAGCTGTATCTGCCCACTGAGCAGCCAGTTCCCCCTGAGGATCTGAACCTGATTATTCTGGGATGCATACCTGATGTTTTCCATTCAAGGGGTTTCACACACAGGGCATTAACATGTGTCTCATTAATTAGAAAATGCCCTGAGAAGACTGAATACTTTTTGGATATTTATGTCTATATAGGTAGAGCCCATAAAGTACACATTACAATAACAGCTCCTTCACAGCACCAACAGGGCCTTATATCTAAACAGACTATGACTGGGACACACCGGTCCAGATTCCAGTCTCCCTCGAAAAAGTCACATGTTATTGAGGTGCCACAGGGTTAAACGAGCGCAGGATGGATCCCACAGGCTACATTCTATTTATGATATATCTGTGTTGCATACAAATTCACACAACTATGAGGAAATATGAATATCTCAGCATCCTTCAGTGCCAAATACAGACATGATGCAACATAGTCATTTTCTCAATTCAACGTAACATACAATATGCCACTCTCCATTATGCTACAGCAACTGAAGTGTGCTGCAGGCCAATGGAAAATATCCCTAAAAATAGCTATGCTGTTTCTGGGCAAAAGAAGAAGTATTTGACATTTCCTTGAAAATGTTCCCACCTGGATTTGCTGGAACAGCAACATGATCATTCAGTGACAGGAAGCTTGCTGGTAAGGAGCTTTCTCCTCAACATTACCCTGCTTTCCTGAAAACACTGCAAACATGGCTTGTAGCAGTTCTTTAAAATACTGTACATGAAAGCTGCACTAAACTGTTTAAGTGCTCCATTGTGAAGCACTGTATTAGGGGCTTTCTGCTGCTCAAGCAACTTTAGATTGTAATGTATTATAATAGTGTGCTATTCTCATAGATATCGTTTTACAAATACAACACAAAAGATTGTCATATGAGAATTTTCTAAATCACACCAAGGAAAATAAACACTTGCTGCAGAGGGACTGGCTTATTTTGCTAAGACAGTTTACAGTGTATTAGAATAAAAATACAACTTCTGCCTTTCAGGTTCACCCACAATACTGCTTAAGAGCATTACATATGTTACAAATACAAATGATTTTGGCAGCATGATAATTTGTTAATCCATACTTGCAAACTTTATAGGCCCCTATTCAGCCCTGATATACAACCTGTGTAAATTACAGAATTTCACGTAATTGAAAGCTGGGGGAGGGAAGCTCCCATTGCTTCTTCCACTTCACGTAAATGACACTGGCGCCCAGGCTCCAGCCACTAATAGCAAAGCGTATCCTGCCAGGTCTTGGCTGCTCAGAAGCTGCTGGAGATCCTGAAGAGACATATCCAGGAGCTGCCTAGCTCTTCTGACGGATCGGCATAGGACTGGAGGGTTGATCATCTCTAACCTCCCTGGGAACCCTGTGATCTTATAGGGTAGACTTATCCCATGTCTCCTTCCTTCCTTCCTTTTTTTTTGCAAATATGCTTGCTGTTGCTCTCTTTGGGGCTGTTCTGCCTATTACGTGGTTAACCACCTGTAACAAAGAGTAAGAGATAAACGCAGGGCTTCACCAGAAACCATCAGTAGGAGAGGAACTACAATCCAGATTGCCTGAGTTTTAAACCATCGCCTTTATCTGTTGAGCCATTCTTGCCCTCATTCTCCTTGGTGCTGCTAACCCTATGTCCTTTCCTCCAATATAGAGCCACCCTGTCATGAAACCTTCTGCAGACCTTTTGATAGGTCCTTGGACGGAGCAAGGTCTCCTCACAAAGACCCCTTCATGAATGGGACCCACAGGTGCAGCCTGGGTGAATGAGAGGAGCTACAAATAACTGCAAAGATCCTCGATTTTCAGTCAGTCTCTTTCAGGTTCAGATAGCTTCACTACAGAATGTAAAAGCCTTGCACGAGATTAACGCTAAAAATTTCCATTTTTATGGTATTTTTAGATTATATTTCATTTTCAAGGCTGCAGTTGGCTTGAACCAGAGCCACAGCACTTGTGTCGCTCCAAACACAAAAAGGAATTACAAAATGTGACAATTCTTAAAATGTGTTTCTTGTTGTATAACAAATTCCCAGTGTTGTAGATTAAACTAGAGAGAACAGGAGCCATAACATGGGGATTATACAGAATTTCACTTTGTTCTGTGGCAAAAAGTTAATGCCTGCCTTGTTCTAGTGTGCAAGTAGAAAAGATACTTTACAATGGTGTAGCACACAGCTTAGCTGATTGGAAACTGCAGGCATATGTATATCAAAGATTTTCCTGCATAGTTTAGTGAAAGCTAATTACAGAAAAATGTGAGGTTCTCCTGCCCCTCATCTTCTCTGCAGAATTTAGGGCAGGACTACCAGCAGAATTCCTTGTAATTTTACCAACTTCTTTCTACACAGTGTCCCTCCAGATAGCTCATCCTAAGAAACCTGCATGCACACCTCAAACACGTACAACTGAATATCTTGGTTATTAGCACATTTTCTGTGTTGTTTCCTTAAAACTATACCTTGTCCAAGTTCCTACATGTATCTTATATTCAAAATTCTGTTAACAAGAAATTGGATCAAGAGCTGGAAATCACACTTTTTCTTATTACAAAGTCATTGTACAGTCATTTCTCTTTAGCAGACAGAAGCATAAGCAGGTAGGAAAGCTGAAAGTGAAGGGAAAGAGACCAGGTACACTTAGCTTGGGCTTTTGGATTTTTTACTGTAAATCACTCTAAAGCACTGACTGAAGTTAGGCAACAGCTGAAAATCTAAAACAGGGGTTGAACCCAAACCTTGCCATGAAGACCTTCAAGCTCCTCCATGCTTTCTTATACATGGATGGATTTATCTGCCCACTGAGACTCTCCACAGCTGTCTTCAGAGCATAAACTGATTGACTCAAGCAACTGATATTAAAGATTGTATTAAATGAACATGCATGCATTGTCTCCTGTCTCAGACTGCAGGATCTTTGGGGCTGGGGCTGTTCTTTTTCTGTTTAACCATCATTTTGGCTCAAGCGAGTCTCTGGCTTGTGAGCACGTACATTCATAACAAATATAATATAGCTCACCACCTGCCAAAAGTACCTGGATCTTCTGTCTTACACCAGTAATGTGAAATGAAGAACAACAAACAAGTTGTTCAACTGCAGGAAGCAAGCCTCAAAAAGTAATGTTTTGGATACTTACACTGGCAGCTGAATTAGCAGAACCTCACCTGATCTAATTTACATAGGAATATAAACTGTTATGAACACCTTTTTATTTTTTTTCTCCTCAAGTCTAGGAAAATTCAGGCTGATACAAAATGAAGTGGAAGCCAAATTCCCATTTCCCTGCGATTTTACAATCAACAATGTAGGTTTGATTTGCCAGGTTTTTTTCCAAGTCTTTCATTAGGTGTCATACTTGTGCATTTTCTCTAGGAGACTGATTTCCCCCTCCATCTTTAAAGGCAATCCCTGCAGAGGAAATTCTTTGGGCAGAAATATCTGGCTTCTTGGTGAATGCCTGAGAACAACATGCACAACGTTGGAGTTGGTCTGACCTGTGGTTAGGCTGTTGATGGACTGTCTGGGATAAAGCTGGCCACCCATTTAGTTTTGTATCTAAGTGCTAGCTTTGTGGGTGCCTTACTGCCCTTGTGTTTTTGAAGGTTTGTTTGATTTTCATTGCCCTCCTATCGTGTTGATCTCTGAAGTTAAAAGGCAGCTCCACCTCGCATGTGCAGCATGTGGTGATAGAAAAGCAAATCAAGTAGTGGGAGGTAAGGGAAAGATTTAGCCTTTGAGGTGTCAGTGTAAACTGGCCTACCAGAAAAAAAGGAGTTATACAGAAAAGCCTCACTAGGACAGAGAAAACACAAAGCCTCCAAGGTAGGCAGTCACACTCAGTGATACTTGGCCTTCTAAAAAGCTTCATTTAAGTGTTTTTTGTTGCAAAAGTCACTCAAGTATTTCCTCCACATGGACAGTGCTGGTGTAGTTTCCTGTACGGAGGATGGGTCTTTGCAGCCTCCACAGAATAAAGAGGCTTTAGTTGCTTTATTCTGTTGGATCTTCTCAAAGCTGTATCCTTTAAGGAGAGTCAGTCAATTATTTAATATATCATTTAAATAATATAGACTATGATGCAAATAATTACATCTCCATTATATTGACAGAGGGTAAGAAGAAGTTGCTATCTGATGGAAATATTTAGGCACATATTTATGGTTTTGTTATGGCACCTCTTGCAAGTCCATCTACCGTCTTATTTTCTAACAATGCTGAAAAAGCCCAAAGACCCAATCTGAAGCTGTATTTTTGAAAAAGTTAAGGAACTTAACTCCAGACGTTAGAAGTTGCTGAGTTACCTCAGATGTGTCTCAAGGTGTGTTTAAAAAGCGGACGTGTATGTTTGATGTCTGCCAACAACAGTAAGAGTCAGTCTATGGTGGTTGTATTATGCCATCCAAGTTTCCTTGCCTCTAATTTCATTCACTATCCCAAAAGCCAAGAGATATGTGTTTTTCAAGAATTTCTGGATGCTGGGATTTCTGGACGTCTGACAGCCCAGTTGGAGCAGAGCTGCAGCAATAAATCCAGCAGGATTACTGGATATGGACATGCAGAAATTGCAAGAAAATTACTGAAGTGCAGAGCCACACAACTTATGCTGTACCTATGGAGCAAATGCAATCCTCCCGAGTATGGATTTACTACACCTGCACAGAGACATCATAGAATTAAATTGGTGCTACACAGTCATAGGATGACACAATGCTATTCCTATGGGCATGTATGAGTAACTTGTTTTAGGAGTGACCTTTGAGAGTTTCATACGGAAGTTTCCAACAGGTTCTTCGAAAACAAGTGTAAAACTTTTATCAGAAATTGTTATGTATTACACTCTGCTCAAACTATAAGTTACTTTCTGTATTGCATAATGAGAGGATATTTCTTCAGGAGGAGAAGTTCTTGTTCCATATTTGCAGAACAGTCAGACAGTTCCTACATCTAAACAATTCCATGTACATTGTGAGATTTTTGTACTTACTGTACATGGAAAAGCATTGGACAACTGAATATGTTTCTTTGACTAAAGTAAAGCATTACCCTAGAACTTGCTGACACCATCTTGTGGTTTATACAGCACCCCCAGCTTTTAGCTGATTTACAAAGTTCAACCAAGAACAACAAAAAATTACCCTTGCTCAGGCAACCAATGTACTATGTAAACTGACCACTGTGGCTGCCTAGGCTACATAAACAACTTGGTTATGGGAGTTGAGTTTACCGAAGCAAAACAAATGATAACACAATGAAACCAAAGTTAAATACTCTTCCTTGTGTCTTGCCCTGAAGGCCTTCAAACACGAGCATCGATGAGCTCCAGTGCAGGAGCTTTATCCTATTTATGGCTGACAGTGTTCCTGGAAAAGTCTGTACTACAGAACACAATTGTCCTTAATGTGTCAATAACAGTGTCAAAGGAACATTTTACAACAGGTTTGATGATTAGCTTCTAAAAACGCAAATCTCTCTAGTCAGGTATTCGCTAAAGGAGTTTGGAGAACTCTTTAAGAAATACGATGCCACTAATCAGTTGTTATTTCTTACATGAAACTGATGAAAAAGACAAAAATCAGTCCCTTTGCTTTTAATCAGACACATTAGGCTGTGATCAAGATGTTATTGAAATCGACCAGTTTCAAGAGCTGTAAAAGCTAAGGAGTCATTGAATTAAATAATGAATCTCAGTGGATGAGCTGTCTCCAGTACAGAATCACTTCACGTCTCATATCTATCACTATGTTTTTCTCCGTGAGATCTCCAGTCTGCCAGTCTCTCCTAGGTCTTAGAGTCTGCTTTTGTTCTTTAAAGCAAATGACATGGTCTACTGACATTGCAGACTAGTATCAATAGTGACTGCTTGTCCAAATATTTGTGGAACCTGTCCTGTTTATCATCTTTATTGGTATCCTGGAGGAGTTGCTGGAGTGCTTTCCCATCAAGTTTGCAGATGACATCAACAGGGGTGACTGCTGGGCCCAGGGGCCCATCACAGAGACGGAGACAGGTCCTTCACAATAGTACATGGTGGGAGGACAAGAGATAACAGGAGAGGTTCGGGCTGGATATGGGCAGAGACTTTCTCCCCAAGTGGAGTAGGTAGCCTGGTGAAGCTGTCTGGTATCTGACTTCAGAGTTTTCAAAGATGGGATTGGAAAAAGCCCTGAACACCTCTCTCTGACCTCTAAGCTAGCCCTGCTTTGAAGAAAAGGTGGGACAGGAGACCTCCCGAGGTCTCTCCCAGCATGAATTACGTTGTGGCTGTATGCTCAGTATTTCAAAACTCCTGGACAATTTTAACGAATCTTCTGCTCATAATTTGTTTTGATGTTGTATTTCCTATGGCTTCATGAGATGTAATTTAGGTTTATTCTACTACGAAGTACGCTAAGAGCTTTGGGATGCGGAGAATAGCAGAACTGACTGATCTTAACAGTTGTTGAGCCTGTTGTCACTCTTCGTCCCGGTTATGTGCTTGGTACCTCTGATGAACATACAGCACATCACTGGGCCCTGAAAGAGCCTTACTCTTCACTGAAATATCACATTTTCAGCAGTTTTCCAGTTTTTGAAGACTGAACACAAAAATATTACTATCCCCAGTAACACAGCCTAATGCGAAAAAATCCCAAAAAAATAGAGTTCATGTTACACAGGGTCTCCACCATTGGAGACAGCCTCTGATTTCTACGTTCAGTGGCCTGAAACTCTTACTCTGTTGAGAAAAATAGACACTTTAGAGTAGTTAGCTGCTTTGTGAAAATCTTAACACTCACACAGCTTTTGAAAAACCCTTGTTTCTCACACAGTTATTTCTCACCACCCAACTCCGGGACCCAGCGGCTGCACTGGGAAGACAGTGACTTCTGTGTGGTCCCATCCCACCTCTCCCATGCTATCTGGACATTGCTCAGAAAGGCAGCTGTCTGCGATTACAGATCTTCCTCATGTCATGGGTCACATCATCAGGAAAGTGGGAAGGTTCAAGATGACAAACTGAAAGTAATCTGTCACTGTCAACTCCATGGGATCAAAGGAAAAACAAACTCTATCTGTTTTGGCAATTGGTGAAGGGAAGAGGAAAAGCATAGGCTGTTAGGTTAACGTAGAGAGACAGGACTGACCTCTGCTTTCTAGATTAATTTATTTTGCTGCAGTATTCTGTATGCTGAAATCACTTTTGTCATCATTACATCACTTTGCAGAGGATGTAACTAAGAGCTGTAACACCTCCATGAGATATGATTGCAGTTGTCCAGCAATGAGATGACCCTCAGAGAGATGCTGGGTTGCTCAGGTGAATACTTGAGAAGTAACTGAGGTGTTCTGGTTTCGGTAAGCACCAAACACAGGGTGACAATGGCATGGACAGGGTAGGGGCATGATGACAGCACTGCTGATCGAAAGGGACTTAGACCCTGTCTCTGGGCCACAAGTGCACAAGTCAGAGCTGAGAAGAACAAAGTTCAATATTGATAAAGAAGGCTGGAGGATCATGATCTCTGTCCAAGGGTGGAAAGGAGCTTCAGTTAATGTGAGGATTTCCTGGCATTAGTTTTCAAGCAACTGACAGATTTTTAAAACAGTGTTTGTGGTACTCTTAAAATAGCAAACTGAAAACTGGAATAGATGTTTTCTTTTTGTCTCTTTTCACCCACATAAGTAATACATGAGCTACATCTGCTTCAGCAATCTCATGTATGTGATCACCGTTACCTGGCATTAATCGAGAGCAGTGAATTCAGCTTCCACAATACAATCACTTCTTGTTCTCAACTTCTGAGAGTTCATAATTCAGTCTTACTGTCATTTCTTTCCTGTTCCATGTTCTTTCATGAAAGGTAAACCTGCACAGAAAGAAACCAGAGTCATTAACTGTTGGAAACTTTAATGTGCTGCAAAACCAGAATTAGAAGTGATAATGAAATTTCCACTGCTGAAAGTAGACTCTGCTAACTGATGTATGTGGTGAGAAAGGTGGTCATATAACCAACAAAAATAAAAACCGTGTTCGTTTTTAATATGCCTCATTCATCTTTGCTTGAATTGGCAGAACACCAAATTAGAGTTTAAGTTAAGATGTTCCTTTTAATTTTCAGTAATTAAAATAAATATATGTTTAACTATTTCCATTAGACAGTATTAAATCCAGTATATTTGTCAAAATATCTTTTAGAACAATGTCTACCAAACTGAATAACATTTGTAATGCTCTTTGGAGCAAATAAAATATATTAGTCCTAAAAATGCAGATTGGATTATGCAAAAGAAGCTCATCACTAAATTGCTTGTACTTCCATGGATAAACTGCTGTTACTAAATGAGAGTTACTTTTTTTCCCCTAGGAGTTAACAATGAGCAGGAACAACTTAAACCGTGAAGGCAGATAAGATTAGCATCCCGAACTATCTGTCCCGTCCTCACTCCATGATCAGCTGGGATGGGAATCAAGAAGCTCTGAACTTCACAAAGCAGCCTCAATTCACAGGCTAGCAGCACAGGTTCTTGCAGCTATGAAATTTTGCAGTTTTTAAAAGGCTTATAAGCCCCAGTATTGAAAACTGTTTTCCAGGTCTTATGCCATGGACCCAACACTGCTCCCATTCAATCAATCAGAGGTCAATAGCTGAATTCAGAAGAAACAGTAGTGAGTCCAGAAGGACAATTTCAACAGAGGTTTTCAACGTAACACTAAGAAGTTGTGTCATAACATATCTACTGGCAAAACAGCAAATTCTCTGGGTTTGCCCAAAATTCCTCTTTCAGTGACAAAAACCTTTAACTGAAAATACATGTTTCATTTTGCTGAAGAAAATATACTGAGAGATATTGTTTCCACTTCCAGTTTCATTAAAAATTCAGGAAGTGTCCTCTAAACCAGTAGCAAGGTGAGAAGTCAATTTTGATTTTGACATGGATTTCAAAATGTGTAATGAAATCAAATGTTGGCATTTGTTATGGAAACACAAAAGTAAGTAGCAATAATTGTACCAAGAACAGAATTATTAATAACAGCAAAAGATAAAAAGCTAGGAGTAAAAAAAAGAAAGGGAAAAAAAAAAAAAAAAAAAGAACAGAGAGTTTCACTTGGAGGAGGACAGCTTCCCAAAAGGCAATGTTAGAAGCAAAGAGTGACTGAGTTACAGGGGAAAAAAAAGAAATTGGGGAGGAGACTGACAGAAAAGAGAAACAGAGCAGCAGAGGCAGGTTATACAGTCTTGTCCTGAGGAATGGGCACAGAGGAAATGAGGTAGCCAAACTGTACAGAAAAGAGGGCATTTAATAGTCAAGTAGATGAGGTATCTTGAAAAGGAAAAGGAACTGGCAACTGAGACAAAAGCTAGCAGATAAACATAAATAGTGCTATGAAATCAAAGAAAATGAGGCATACACACACAATACTAAGAGAAGAGAGAAAGCCAAACCACAGAGCTCTGCCAAGGGATCAAACCCTGGAAGATTAATCTTGCCAAGAATTGTGAGGGCTTGTTTTATTTTTGCTTGCTTATTCCTGCCAGAAGATATAAACTATATCTATTTACTCAGGGGGAGAAAAATTGTATTGCAATACAGCCAATTTCTCTTGGGGAAAAAAGGATGCTGTAACAAAAATGCTTGAACAGTTTTTCACAGTATATCCAGGGATGCTGGAAGTGTTTGGTAGCGTCTAAAGTGTACAAGGTTTCTCTACAAAGCTGATCTACAGAGAAAGGGTGGAATCATCATGGGCCAGATTCAGACATGCTTGTGAAGCCTGAATAGCCTGTGTCAGACTCAGTCCCACTGAAATCTATGAAACTATTCCCAATAATAAAATCAAATCAGGAAATCAGGGTCTGGTCCCAAGAAGGGTTATGAGATTGATCATATAGCTCTTGCTTTTTATTAACAGTCTTAGGTTAACTGTGTAAATGTAGACTTTTTACGGACCCTCACAACAAGGTAAAGAAAGGAAAATGGACATCCCACTCTGGGGAAAGAAAACATTTGGTTGCTTGTCAGGATCTAAGTGAGCATCTGTTTATAGATCTGCTAGATTCAACAAAATACTAGAGAAATTAGTTTATCTCTATAATTAAATTTAAAAAAAAAAACACAAAAAACCCACCCCTCATGATCTCCATACTGCTCCTGTACAAACAACGGCTGTACACGATCTGAGCTTTGAGCGCACAGAGAGGTTGGCAAGTTCAGCTGACGGCTGTGCAGAATTTAGGCCAAACGACACACAGAGTACAGCTCCTCTCTCGGCTTCAACCCTTCTGCAAGATTTTATCTGACAATGTTTTCCCTTGCCCGCACCTTCCTTCGTGTCCTCAAAGTGAAAGAGGAAGCAGGAGGCATTGTACCAAATAAATCTCATACAGCTTAAGCAAAATGTTAGCGGGCCATGGGAGCTACTCATTAGGGCTTGGAGCTCTGCTGAAGCTTTCAAAGCTGTCTCTTTCTCTTCCCTTCCTGCCCCCTCATTCACTTTTTAAGCGTTGACTGATATTTGACTGGCCACAAGACCTTTGAAACTGGCACAACGTTTTTGCTTACACCTTATTTTGACTATCCAAATTTGTGAACCCACTTAAAATACGTTTATCAGAAACTAACTCCATCGCATAGCTAAACGCTTCATTTGAGGTAGCTGCAGATTTTCCAAGAGCAAGTGATACTGCACTTTTTCCTCATTGCGGCCCTCTCTTTTCTAACCTACTCTGTTTTCCTATGACTACACAATACGAATGTGAATTTTAGCTTTGAATCATGCTATACAACATTGGTGCAGTGTACAAAGGTATTTTCTACACAGAACTGTGCTCTAATCCAGCTATCCTTTTCCAGCTACCTATTAAACTGCATCATTATTGTGCTACTGACTGATCTTGAATACAGTGATGCCAAAGTATCTGGAAATACAGGTAAGGGATGTATTGCCCTTAGACAGTCTCCAGAAGAAGTAAAAGCAAATCCAACTATTCTCAAATTGCTTTTTCAAGAAAATTGCCACAAAGAAATTGCAGCATTTTAATGAAATATTTCCTTAACATACTTTAAAGAGATGGAAGGCCAAAGGAGATTGACCATGATAGAACACCAACAGCTGAGAGGAGAGGGCATTCCTGAATAAAAGCTGGCACTTAACCTTCGCATACTCTTCCTTGTATAGTGGAAGAGCTGCTTTTGCGGTAAGGACAAGACCAGCTGGAAGAGAAGTCTGACCAGGAGCAGTACAAGGTACCATATCTCAAACTGTGCATGTAGTTACCATACTTAAGTGCTGCCTGTTGCTTCCTGTAAGGGCGCATAGAGAGCAGCACAATTTCATAGTCATGCAAAACCCAATACACTGACAGATTTCCTGAAGCTTCAGAAACAAATAACCACATTAAAGCCTTTGCTATTTTTAGGTTTTTGATCATTCCTACTCCAAAACTTGAAGTCAAATATGACACTATAATTGTATGGGCATTTGGACAAAGGGCAGCTCTGAAATCTGGCTGTATCTCATGGCCATAGATATTATATATATGTCAGAGCCAATGTACAGGATACAGAAGGGGTATATAGTCAGATGTAGAACAGGGAAGTAGAGAACAATCTGTTACTTTCTCAGACCAGTGAAACCTGCTCCGAAGAAAAATTTAAATTTGTGCAAAGTGAAGCTCTGCCAACATATGTTGGCATATCAGGAATCAAGGGCTGGGAACTGCCTGCACTGCTGTTGCTTTGGGGCAGGGGGAGGGGACAGAGGCTTAGGAGGTATGCAGTTGCTGTGCACACAGAGACAGATATCTGAGAGCTATGAGCTCAATCTTTTTCCATGACCTAAGCAATGGTTAAAGATTTCCATTCCTGCTGGATTCAAGTCTCCCCCTAAGGCTAGCCTTCCCTGTGTCAGTGCCTTCAGATACACCCCAGTACTCCTGAAATCCCTGTGACTTTAAGCGACACGTATCTGTGATTATCTGTGCAAGGTGGGAATGGACAAGTGCCCTTGTTTATAAGAACAGAACGGATTTCCATTGGTGTAGTACATCTCCCCTTTTAACCTGGTTAATAAATTAAATATATTAACTACTAACTAATAAATTAAGCAGTATTAAATGATATTAACAGCAACTAGTTTTTTTCCTCACAACAGCAAATTACAGACTCAGAAAGGGAACGGCACAGTATTATGTTACACAGCATATGTTTCTGTGGAATTCTTATGGGAAAACAGAGCCATTTCACCTGCTGGGAGGTCTGCTGGGGGCCAGCAGACACATGCAGCACCCAAGTCACTCTAACTGTATTAACTACGGATGGCAAGAATTTTGATTAACGCATGTTTGCAGCCCATGCAACATGCATTTTTTTTCATATAAAAGATGATGGTAATCAGTGAGGAGGTACACAGTGATACATACTGGTCTGTTACAGCAGACTTGCTATGGGGACTTGCAATATACTAAGGGTTTCCAATATACGGAAGGCTTGCAATACCCTCATTTTGTACCCTTAACAGTGAGTGAATGCCTCACCTGCCATAGGCAGTTTTGGGCGCTCGCATGCTGTGGAGGTCTCAGGAGGAGGAAGGCAGTTGGTTTCAGCACGCGGCCTGTGACCAAAAGCCACAAAGGCTGAACAGGTCTAACTGCCAAACAAGGCACTATTCTTACTGTTGTCCTGCCCAGCCTGTTGGGAATAAGCCAAACTCAGGCTATCAACCTCTGAGCAGAGGAAGGAGGCTCAAATCCCAAACCTACAGGAATGCCGCAGCAGCTGCGTGCAGCAACCAGCAGTGTGTTGGAAGATAAGGTATGTGCAGGTATGATAAACAAAGCCCTGACTTTTCCAGCCCTGCTTGAGGAAGAACCAAATTGCTTTAGGGATCATGTTATTCCATCACAGCTTTTCAGAACCAGGGTAATTTTACCTATGGTAATTTAGCCTGGTTGTATGTGTATGGTCTGAGACGAAAGCAAGGTTTTGTATGAAGATATCATCGACCTGCATTAGTCACAGAAAGGATAGGGCTTAATGAATGAGGAGCTTCCCTGAGAGACAAGCAGAGACTAGTAGATGCTCTGAAAGGAGAACAGAGGAGGCAGCACTCCAGGATACATCAGTTTATTTAAAGAACACAAGCTGACTCTCTTATTTTTCCTCCAACTTAAGCTATAGTTCATTTTAAGATAAAACTACTTACTTTACGGAGACCTATCATCATAGAATAGCACCAGTCACTCTTTTTCAAAGGACTAAAGGCAGCTTATGTGGTACAGAAGAAATGCTTAGCTAAGACAGAGTATTACACCCCAAGCCTGATCACAATGTGGGAGATCTGTAAAATTATTCCCCAAGGCACATAATGCCATGCATTCAGGGACACCGGTGTTTTTTAACCATAGGAGGGCCTGTGGATTGTGTTTGTCCTGTCAAGCTGGTGATACCTGCTAATGACAGCAACCTCTGGTATTCGTCTCTGAGTTTCACTGTACTGTAAAACAATGTAAAAGTAGTGTGAAAGATAAACCTGGCTCCTTCTTTTTCAAAATGTGTGAATAGGAAAATCATAAGAGGGTTTTTCTTCCCTAAATTAGTTGACTGCTTCTGTACTTCCCTTACATAGTCTCCGCGCAGGCTCATATATCCCTGCCAGTGCCAGCACCACAAAGCAAGCCCTTACAAACAAGAATACAGCATACTTCTTCATATTTACTCCAAGACTCCCCTAAATCAGGTTGGCACTGAAAGAAAGAGGAACCCTATCACACCTCATGACAAAACGATGAGGAAACATGCCTATCCTCTTCACAGTGGTCCTCAGAAATGCCCAAAGACTCATTTCTCCCAGCATGGTGAAATACCAGTGAATACGGACTGTGCATCAGTGCTAAAGTATTCACACCTCATTGGAGAGCTAAATGGGGACAGTAAGATAATCGTTGTGACACCGTAATAACTCAGTTGGTAGGGGAACCCAACAAAAAAAAATAGAAATACAGCATCTAAAGCTCCATTTGCAGCTCATGGCAGGCTTCATGTTTGTCTTCTGGGCATGTATGTTTACAGAGATTTCTTTTTGCATGTGATATTTAGTATTGCTACAGCTCAACATCTTAATTTAGAAGGGATTGGGTAGATTTTTATCCTCTAGTCATTTATACCAGCCTTGTTCTGTGAGAAGACATGTGCTGCTCAGTCATACTGGCTCACCACGTAACACTGAAGTCTCCTGTTTCTTCCAACAGGATATAGCTGACCTTACACAACCATACATGTCAGTGTGACTAGTGATTTTTGTTCTGCCAAGCCCACAAAGATCACTAAGAAACAGCAAAAAACATGTTTTCCACTCCTCTGGGAGATGAGATCCAGAGCAGTGCAGAGACCCAAAACCCAGATAATAAGAGCCAGCATCTGGTCTAAGGTGCTTCAGCCCCAGGCGAAATGTGCTGCCCTTACTTGACCCTGTCCTGCTTGTACTCCTGCACAGGGTCACCTGTTCCAAAAGCTTCTTGTGACTGCTATTGCCTCATTTTCACATAATGATCATAAAATCATGGAATCGTTGAGGTTGGAAAAGACCTTTAAGATCACCGAATGCAACCATTAACTAAGTGCTGCCAAGCCCACCACTAAACCACAACCACGTCCCTAAGCGCCACATCTGCACATCTTTTAAATACCTCCAGGGATGGTGACTCCACTATCACCCTGGGCAGTCTGTTCCAATGCTTGACAACCCTTTCAGCAAAGAAATTTTTCCTAATGTCCAATCTGAACCTCTCCTGGTGCAACCTGAGACCATTTCCTCTCATCCTGTCCCTTGTTACTTGGGAGAAGAGACTGACCCCCACCTCACTACAACCTCTTTTCAGGCAGTTGTAGGGAGCGATGAGGTATCCCCTCAGCCTCCTCTCCTCCAAACTGAACAACCCCAGTTCCCTCAGCCGCTCCTCACAAGATCTGTTCTCCACACCCTTCACCAGCTTCGTTGTCCTTCTCTGGACACACTTGTCCTTCTTGCAGTGAGGGGCCCAAAACTGCACCTAGCATTTGAGGTGCAGCCTCACCAGTGATGATAGAGCTGCAAATAATTTTCTGTTCTGTAGGCTTGAAGTATGAAGACAGCCAACATTGTTTTTTCTTCTCAAGACTTTTAAAAGTGTGGGATGAGTTGTCAAAGTGGCAAATTTCCCTTTTCCTTGGAACTAATGTTTCTAACCAAGAAAATGGCAGGAAATTTTCCTTTTTTTTTTTTCCATCTCTTATGGTTGCCACTCCCTCAGACTCAAATGACTCAAACATTTTCTCTGTCTGCTGAACAATGATGATTTTGTGGTGAGAGTGCTGACATTGTCCTGCCCCTGGTAAGTTTTTGCTGCCCAGAAATTACTAATTCTCTGTGTACAATTCTGGAAAATTGCACTGGGTACTTAGTTGTATGTACTAAAGATGTGTCTCAGAATAACATTACTTAACCATCTCTCTGAGCTCACATGAGGTATTACAACACCTTTATTTATGTCAAGGACTAAAAATGGAATTAAGAGCAAAGAACTGTGACTCTGAGCAATTCCAAATCTTGCTATTATTTCTTTTTCCTCATTTTGATATACTTGAATTAGAGTATTTACTGTACTATATCACAGTAAAGTTCAAATCCTTATCCATTCCTTACTAAAACAGCTTGAGTGTTTTGAGATCTCCAGGTGAAAGGGACTGCAAAAGGATTGATATCCTGAAAAAACATATTTAATAATTGTAAATTATCACTGTTGCACCATTTAGAGGCCATTCTGGTCTTGAACTGCTGGCGTTACTGTTGTTACTCATTGGGATTTTTGCTTAATTATGGCAGTAGCTCACAGCTATAGCTTATATCTTCATGTGCAGTACAGAAATGTTAAATACTAACCCTTTGTTTATAGGATGTTATATGGAGACTAAGTTACAATAAGGTTTAAAATTCAGATTTTACTCTTCACTGCTCTAACAGATATAAAATAATGCTAAAATAAAAATGTGTGTGTCATGTATACCTTCCATTTAAGGTGTTTTCCGAGATTCTAAATTTTGTATGCACCCATTTTAGAAACCTTGTAGTAATTTCAAATGTCTTTTCTTCTTTCAGAATATCTCTTCACTCCTTGAAAGGAACAGAGTAACCCACCTTTTCTAACTCAATTCACTTTTTCTTCCTTTTTGCCTCCCAAGAGCGCCTTTCTGCTGCCATTCCTGCCTCTCCCGTCCTGTGCACACTCCCCACACACACTCACCTTTAATCAAATCCCTCCACAAATGCCAACATTTCCTGCAGTCCTTAAGGGGATAATCATCTCAACATTATTCTTTAATTCATAAAACAGTGAATGAGACAAAATGGACTTCAAAATGATTGTATAATCATCTTCTACTTCTTTACCAGTCTTTCACTTGACCACAGATTCAGTAGAGCAAGGATCATTGACTTTGCAGGGGGATGAGTACCTCCCCGGTACAAGCATCCTGAAATACGTACAGCACCCTTGGCTTTAGGCACCACACTGCTAAAAACAGCTAACCTACTCGGAACCCAGACTGCCACAGGTAACCCAAGCCTCCCTCAGTCTGCAGCCACCAGGCTCATAGGGCTTCACCATAACACTGGACACCAGATTGTCTTTGACGTCGTTATTTCTCTTGCATAAGCAACTATGCCACAGAGTGTATGTGAGTTAGTGGAGCATTTTGTACAAGCTGGTGTGGCAGAGGGCATAGCTAGGCATAATGCCATTTTCTTTAGAAACAAAGCCAGCCTGAGAGACCACAGCCCAAACCCCCATACCCTGTGCTTCACCTCCCTGGGGTTGTGCTAATATCTGGTTTTTAAGCCATGCTATAGACTGGAAATCTTATTTCTTTACGCCAGATCTAGGTAAGCTTCAGGAAAGATAATATCGGCAGAAATGTAGAGTGCTTTGGCAGGTGATACTCAGGATTGCAAAGTTAACCTGTAAACAATTTTTGGACAAATGTGAGCATGTTTGTGCTCTGTGATGCATCAGAGCCAGATCTCGCAGCTCCCTAGCTATCCTGCCAAGCCGTGGCCTGAGGCCAGAGTAAACACGTGGATCTCACACACAGGGATACAAAGGACTCGGTTCTGAAGTCAATCATACTTCTAGAAATCATTGTACCAGGTTTTCAGCAAGCTAGTTGTCCACAGCTAGGAAGTCACACTCTCCATGCATCACAAGCCAGCAGTGCCCCACCTCATCAGGGCTTCTCCCAGCTCCAGTCACCTATTAAACAGAGTTCATCAAGAAGACCATATCTCATCCTCCCTTCAGCCTGAACAGTGTCAAAAAGCCAAGCAAAGAAAAATTTGGAGAAAGTGAGATAAGTGACAACCATCCCTTTCCCTGTTTCTACAGATCTGCCATCAGAAGTACTGACATCACTGCTGATGTTGTGTCCAGGATACACAGGACGTGCGTGCAGGCTGAGAGATGTTACTGAGAATCCCCCAGACAGCTTTGAGGTTGGTAGGCCTTTTCTGGCCGTTATTCCAGATTAAGTGTACATGGCAGGATGGAAGACCACATCTTAAAGTCACAAAAGATGGTAAATTAAAGTTTTATTTTCATAAAATATTTTTTTTTTTTTTTCCCAGAATGACCCCACTCAGGCATAGTGTCACCTGGTACCAGAAATGCTATTCATTGTGAGCTGTTTCCTAAAGGAAAAGAGCATGTGAGAATTCAGATAATTTGGTCTAGCACAGCTGCTGCTTGTACTGCAAAAGGAAAGCTGCAGCTGACGACAAGGTAGTATGGAGTGTGACACCTCTGCTGGCCCCCCTCCAGGAGCACTGAGCTGGTCTGCAGCACACTATATGTTTCTTAATTGTTGGTAGTGTACAATTAGGACAACCCAAGCCTTGTTTAATGAACGCTATAAGTTAAACCAAAACGCTTGGGTATCTTTGTTGATGTTGGACCAGGAGGCTACACAGTGAGGTTACATCAGCCACGCAAAACGAGGTCCCTTTGCAGTAGTTCATGGGGCTGGAGCTATGCCTGGACTTCTGCTTAGCGTACTGCCATCATAAATTTCAGGCTTTTGCGGGGGAGGTAAATGAGATTCTGATTCATCCCTCAACACAGACTCAAGGGTACAAGGAAAACATACACTAGACAGACATGTTCAAACCATAGATGACTGGCAAACATGTCATCGACATCTTCATTACTTTGACCTTCTCACAGTCTATCACATAAATACTGGTAGCTCAGTAACTTAAATACTTGCGTACCTTAAATACTTGCATAATTCAGAGTAAACGATTTCAGTCCCAGTTTTACAAAACCTTTTAAAGGAATGAAAAAATGTTAACATTTCCAACCCAAAATAATTTGTTTACAGAACAACAAAGAAGAAAAGAGGAAAAAAAGGTTACACAGGGAATAAAGATCTCCCTGTTTATTCATCACATACTTTCTACGGCTTTTTGCTCTTTAAATTTGTTCTAATATTATCAGAATTGATTTTTAGGCTCTCTGATCCCAGAGGAAATGTCTTCAGTGAAGCTCTCGGTGGATAAGTGTAATGAAGAATCAGCTTGCAGAGCTGTTACTATGGTGCTCTTAAGTGTAGATCTTCTAAAAAATTAACTGATAAGAAAATTCCAATGCACTATATTTAGAAGTATTTCATTTCCTAGCTTTGGCATAAAATAATTTAACAATTGAAAGTCTGCATGGAATTTGTTTATTTTTTATTGCAACATGGTATCTTTTAAAATGTGTTTTTGTTGGCTTTTAAATAAACCTTGAATTTAGTACAAAGCTTGCTTACAAAATTCTCCAAAAATAAAACTGGAAGCAAGAATTATACTGTTCATTTCTCTGGGTTTTGGTCTGGTTTGGTTCTGGTGGGGGGTTTTTGCCATTCTGTGAACTGAATCCCTTAGGCCCTACCAGAAAATATTTACTTACAAAGAGCTCTACTTGGATGATTACCTTTACTTTATACTCTAGAAAGACATTTTAACAGGGGTACTACTTTCTGACACTCTTGGAAAAAGCCCATGTCTACTTTTAGATGCCAGAGTCCTAAACTGTGTACTATATCACACAGGGCAACGCAAGCAAAAAAGGCAAATTCAGCTTCCTATTATTTTTGAGCGCAAGCCAACACTGG
The DNA here is from genome assembly GCF_034619465.1 of Leptosomus discolor. Taxonomy (NCBI): domain Eukaryota; kingdom Metazoa; phylum Chordata; class Aves; order Leptosomiformes; family Leptosomidae; genus Leptosomus; species Leptosomus discolor. The sequence continues at coordinate 12,329,010 of NC_141419.1, forward strand.
CCCATTTCTGTAGGACAGCCCAGCTTAAAGCCCTCTATAGTCACCACTGAAATAGTTGTGAGGAATATGGGATTACCACAGTCACAACTGCATTTCACATATGCAGTTTAAAACACCTGAAGAGTGAGTGCAAAATAACTGAAAATAACACCAAAGCACACATACACATTTGCAGAAATATCTGTACTGTTATTACAAATTACTTTACAATAACACCTTCTTTTGAACCATTCCTATCAAAAAAAAAAAAAAAAAAGGAAAAAAATCACCCCTCTCCACACTGCTCTTAATGAATTGCCTGTCAGCATACAATTAATTTCCTGCAAACATGCTTGGCAGTGCCCTCCCTACTTTGTGGCCGCAAGGGTTGAGGGATACATTGCCGTAATGGCTTTCTTGTACCACTCACAAATGAGGTAAAATGCTTGTCAATGACACTTTTTCAGTGTTGACCACCTGCACTTGTCTGCAACCACTTGAAACTCCACTCACAGCTCTGGCAATCAGATTCTATCCTACTGATGTTTCATAGATGGCTTTGACATGGTACAAGGAAACAAATAGGAATGTAGTTACTTTTAGTAATTAGACAGATAAAGCTAATCTGAAAAAAAAAACCCTACCATCCAAATTACACTGTTTGCATCTTGGCATCTGCATCATCTTCGCATCTTCGCATTCTTGCACCTTTCCATCTTTGCAATATATTTGGCAACAATTTTATCTTTAATGGTTTCACAGAGAGAGGAGGGTTCATCGTAAATGATGACAAGCTAATAGCAATAAAGTTTTGCACCTCTGTAAAGGCTTTGTGTTCTCAGAATCACGTGGAAACAAAAATTAACTGCATGACTTTGTAACATCCAAGTGAGGTAAGCACCAGCTCTGAAACAGGAACATCCCATAAATAACTCCTGAAAGACATCTGAGAATGTTGTTAGGAAAATACTATTTTCCTTCTCTGCAGTGATTTAAAAAATAAGTAATGAAAATTCCTATATAGATAATTATCAATTGATTATATCGCCACCATTAGTATTATAAACTTATTATGAATTATGAATTATTTCATCGTGTTTTCCCTTCACTAACCTTTCAGTAAGAGAAGTGTACTGACTTTCATAATTTTGTAATTATATTCTGTGTGAGTAAAATTCACCTATTCTCCCCACTGCTTACACCAGAAATAGGTGCAGTTGCTGGGGTGCATCCGGGCAGTAAGTCAGGACTGTGTCCACACACGTGTGCGCCACTTACCACAGAGCCCAGCAGATCACTGGAGCCCCTGCTTCAGCCCTTGCTTCAGCCCCTGCTTCAGCCCTCTGTCTGCTCTCAGTCTGGCTAAAACAGTATTCTTGTGTCACAGAGCATTTTGCAAGGTTTAGAAACGCTGGTGCAGGCTGTGTGACCACTGCAATCTATAGCCTGTGCTATAAAGCTCACACTGCATTCTCCAAGCTCACTCCCCATTTCTGTTGAGTAGCCTAAAATATTGGGCTCTTTGAAAGGACAGCTTTGACTAACTATATTATTTTGTGTCTAGTTTCTGTCGCTTTATGGAAAGAGAAAACATCAAGGACGGTTATTTGAATGTGGAGAATACAGTGGAGTTATACAGTGGGGATTATTGTGATGTTTCAAGGTTAACACTCTTTTATACACGTATCTATATATACACACACGTACACATATATATGTTTGCATGTACATATATATTTTCCATCATTTTTTATTATTATATTTAAATACTTCTTTGCATTTAGTACCAGAGAAGAGAGAGAAGAGGTTGACATGGTTCCTTCCAACTTTTCCTCAAAATTTGAACTCTTCTTACACTACAAATAATCCAATTTAGGCAGATCTGCTTGTAGTAAATATCACCAAGAGTGTAAGCGCTTTAAAGGCTACAGCCCTGGAAGTTATAGCACGGGATGGAGAGTCAAGAGTGCTGAAATCTACTGTTGCTTTCTTCATTGAATTCCTGAGTAAAAAGTGGTTATGTCATTTCACCTATTTCTCTGTTATTTCACAGGGATGTTGTAAAAATTGAAGCTTTAATTTTGGAATCTTAGGAGAAAGGGAGGGGTATGAGCTTGGTAAGTGATTTTATGGTTGTTATTGTAACTTGCAAGAAGCCTGCAAAATCAAATCCCTAACAAAGATTTTTCCTTCATTATTTTTCCACATTGTTTAATTATTGCAGAGAGTGCTGAGCTGTATACACCAGTGGCTTTCCAAACTAAAGCTTTGAGATAGCACTTTTGTAGGGGAGAAGACAAGAAAAATTACGCAGGTTTATAAAAAAGATGAACCAAATCTTTTAGGCCAAGTTATGCCTTCACTAAATGTAACTTTTTTTCCCTTACACATAAAGTATTCTGTGTGCCCCATACACATTACTATTCATTGTTCTTCTAACCATGGAGAACTGAAGCACCAAGAGGAAATGCTCAGCTGATAATATCCATTTTTATGAAGTATTGACCAAATAATACTTGCCCCTGTCCTACAAGTCTGAAAGCTCTTACTGGAAAGTAGAAGATGGTTTTCTCCTGCTGGATTTGAAGAAAGATTTTTTGAAAGCCATTTTTGGATTAACCCTGTTTTCTGTGGCTGAGCAAAAGCCATTTTCTCTTTTTTTCTTTTGCACACCTCATTTTGTTCATTTCATTTCCCTCCAAGGTCAACACCAGATCTCAGCCTATCCATGGGCAATGGAGTATCCCATCAGATCTGCATCTGCCATGGGAGCACAGTGATCCAAGATTCAAAATCTACCTTCCCTCAGCAGCCTGTTGGGTTTACATTAAGTCTGAAGACCGCATGTGATGGCGACAGGTTTTGATCAAGTGCAATTGTATAAACACAGATGCATACACTCCGCTTCATGGGGCCGACTCCTTCCTCAGCAGCGTGCACAGCTCCCATCACACCCAGAGACAGAATAGACTCCCGAGTGTATAAGTTCATTGTCTGCTTCCTCTTCTTTGAAATATTACATTTTTAGAACCTTGGTTTTAAACACGCACTATAAATCTGACAGCGTGTGTTACTGAAGTCCCAACTCTAAATAAATAGTTTAAAATAAAAGTTGTATAAATATCCATCTGTGCCAACAATACAGTTTGAAAGGGAGCGCTGTAAACACAAAGTAAATTAAATGGGATCCACTTTTGTGGGGTGGATGGCTACTTAAACCAGTTATTATAGAGAAGATTTTGTTGTGTGGTGCGACAGCACGTACCCATGTGGCTAACCAAGAGCTGGTTGAAGAAACAAACTCCACCCATACCTAGGAGCAGTGCCACGACCAGACCACAAGTCCTGCGAGGCATAAATCTAATTTGCTGAAAATGAAGCACAGGCACTGTCGCAGCTCATTAGCCAGCAATAGACATATTGCAAGAGAAGAAAGTGGAATTTGGTGGATGGTCCAACTTCTACATGTGCTGTGAATAAAACAGACTATTGTTTTTTGATAAAGGAGTATTGTTTTGAATGTCCCGAGTAACTAAGTAAAGCCAGCAGAATTTTTTGGCCAAATATAGTCTCTTGCTCACTGCTAAAAATCCTAGCATTTAAATTAGGAGCTGAAGTCATTGAAAAAAAAGTTTACATTCCTGCAGCCGGCTGCAGCAAAGCCAAACAAATGTTTGGCTTAATATTCATCTCTTTCATGAACCTTGCTTAAACATCTCAGTCAGAAAATACCATTTCTATTATTTAGTAATTTGATGATTAAAGCATTGGGTTTCTTCCCTTCTTTTTCCCCTGTGCTATTTTTTTTTTTTTTAACTTGTTCAGAAAAGACCCAGGAGGGTCACTGCTGTGGTATTAGGCTATGTGAAGCATTTCATAACTTAAAGAAATCATGGTTTCAGCTTCTGGCACCAGCTCCAGTTGTAGGTCACAGTCACTCGCAGTATGGTTTTTATTGGGTTTTTGTTTGTTGGGGTTTTTTTGTCATATTCCAAACCACTGGAAAAGAGGAAAAGAAGGTGTTGTTTTCATAGAATCACAGAATGGTTTGGGCTGGAAGGGACCTCAAAGATCATCTAGTTCCAACCCCCTGCCATGGCAGGGACATCTCTCACTAGACCAGATTGCTCAAGGCTCCATCCAACCTGGTCTTGAACACTTCAAGGGATGGACAATCCACAACTTCCTTAGGCAACCTATTCCAGTGTCTCACCACCCTCAGGATGAAGAACTTCTTTGTATCTAGTCTAAATCTGCCCCCTCACAGCTCCCAACCATTACCCCTCATCCTGTCGCTGCAGGCCCTTGTAAAAAGTCCCTCCTCAGTCTTCTTGTAGGCCCCCTTTAGGTACTGGAAGGCCGCTATAAGGTGCCCCCGGAGCCTCCTCTTCTCCAGGCTGAACAACTCCAGCTCTCTCAGACTGTCCTCGTAGGAAAGCTGTTCCAACCCTCTGACCATCTTGGTAGCCCTCCTCTGGACTCGCTCCAACAGCTCCATGTTTTTCTTGTGTTGGGGGCTCCAGAGCACAGTGGCTAGCTGCAGTTGTGATACGGGTCTAGAAAACTAGCAGGGCTTAGGAGACTTGGCTGTAAAAAACAGTGAGAACTGCTATGTTTCTTTAGGGGAATGCTGCACAAATGACACACCATAAAATTATTAAAATTAGTAAAGTAACTGGTGGAAGTCTGAATTGTCTTCCACACCCTTTGACATACTTGGTGCTCATTTCTTTAGCCACTCCAGCAGGTTTTTTTGGTTTCAGGACCTGGGTCAGAAACAGCCAACCCCATTCCTGACCTGGTAGCAGTGCCAGGACCAAGCTGGAGGGATGCAGCCCATGTCTTGTACCTCCAGGAGACATCAGGAGCATTTGGCCCCATGAGGTGTTTGGCCCCTGGTTCGGAGCTGCCACAACCACTGTCCCTCACACCTCACCTCCTTCCACCCACAGGCTGAGGGTACCACCCAGGAAAGCAATCTCCCCAGCAAGCTCGTTTGAGGTTATATTCCTATCCAAGCAAACAATTTCTTTATTCACTATTTCATCTACTTTCTCATTCGCTGTTTCACACTTCTGTCTCCTTAATAGCTATTTCTTCCACCAGTGTTTCCATCAGAAACAAGCTGTGCTGGAAGATTCAGGAGCAACCCAATGAGTGTCATCGGTGCAAGCAAGAAGGCAAAACCAAGACCACACCGGGTCCATCCACTGGAGTGCTGAGCACAGCTCCCCTCTATTGCCAGAAGTATGACTGCCACATGGAGGAAGAGATTAGATAAAAGTAACTGGCTTTTCTCCTTTTCAAACTTCTTGAAAACTGTATTAAGACAATATCCAGACCAATGTGTTGGTCCTCCCTAACGTAATGAGGTACAGAGCTTGTATTTGGTCAGTGTCTATGCTTTGCCTCTTTCTTAACTGTACTAGGATGGCTTGATTTTCAGGTAAGGGGCATTTCTGAGCATGGGGAGATGGAGTGGAAAGGAATAGAGAAGGTAGGTGTACATGACCTGGCCCGCTGGTGGGGTCCAGTTTAGTATGGCACACAGGGATTGCCCCGGAGGATTAACTGGGCCATTGTAGCAGGCAGACTTGTTTTCTAAGAATTTACAGGCAGGCACGATCAGAGCAGAGTTGTCTTTTTCCAGCTTTTTCTGCACAGTAGTGTGGCCACAAAGACACCATACCTCAAAAGGGTGGACTATGAGCAAAGTCCCTCGGATCCCATCTCACCTCCCATCGCACCTTCCCTTGCCAGCTGCGAGAGGGGATAACTTCTCATGCTTATCGATTACTTTTTCTATGCTACTGATTAAGACACACAAGTATGATGGGCTCTTACAGTGCTCATTATATGTTAATAACACAGGAATTATTTTAATTTTTATTTTTCCCATATATTTGCTAGGAAGTGCCTTAGCTAGATGTGCATTGTAAGGAGGGAAACCTGGTTCAGCAGGGAAACCAAATACCTGGAAAGCATAAAGCTGGGACATCCTTCTATCTACACGAATTTCCAAAAAATGTACATTAGACTTACCTTTGCTTCTTTTCCTCCTAGTTTACTTCCCAAAACTCAAGCACAAAAATAAATGCCTGAAAATATTGTTTAGAAATCCCACATTGTAAGCTTATATCTTGTAAAGCACCTTTTACCCCAGACTTGGAACCTTTGCCTCATGTGCTTGACAGCCAATTTTGAGATCTTGCACCTCTCAGGTTTTGAAGATGTCCCTCAACATATTAAAGTTTAGGTGGTTTTGTTGCAATTACTCAAAGATATAAAGACAAGAATCTGCATAAACCATTTCAAAATTACAATTTTTAACAGATACCATATAAGATTACCACACACACTGAGTAGTTAAATTTTATTCTCCTGTAGGTAATACAACATCTTTTTCTGCCTGCTTCACTTCATCTGTAGATGGTAGGATACATTTTAGCATTCAATTTTTCCCTCTCTTCAGTGCCTGACTGATACAAGAAGTTCCTAATCTCAACTTTGGCTGAGAATCACAGCAAGGATAAAAAGTTTTCCTTCCAATCACATACAACATTAATCAAAGAAAACAAAATACTTAATTTATTGAATTATTTTAACTGAGTTAATATAATAATAAGCCTATTCTACTGAGTATTGCCAACACTTGCAACTTTATAACCAGTCACAGGATATTTGGCGGTTTCCATAAAATCCTCACTGCTTATCTCCGCCAATTAGATACAGTGTTTTTAAGTCTCGGTGCCTTGTAACTATTGAAAAAAACCTGACTCCTAACCAGTGAAAAACAAGAAGATAAATGAAAAAATGATGAATGGATGGAATGAAACACTGACATTTCTGGCTTTGATGTGCACATGATACTGTTTTTCTCTCTCTCTTTTCTGTTTGGTCATCATATTTTTTTTTATTCTGTAGCCAACCTCACTCTTGAGGATCTGGTCCACAATTTCTGAAAAACTGAGGATTGTGGTGCTGCTGGTTTAACAACATTTCACTGGGTTCCAGTTTCCTTTTCTTGATTTCTTTTCTCTTTTTTTCCCCTTTTTTCCTTCTCTCCCCTACTGTCAACCCCATTTCCAGGACCAGCACTGGAGCTTCCCCGCTATTCCTGGAATGTCTGATCGAAGCCCCAGTGAAAGGCACCAACGTCTTAAAATCTCATGTCTTCTCAGATTACAAGTAACACCAGGGTAACACCAGGGTAACACCAAATGCTGGCTGTGCCACCCACGGCCACCGTCAACCATGTCAAACTTTCACTGACAACAGCTGATCTCTGACAGACAATGGAAAATTGTCAAAAAAAAAAAAAACAACCAAAGAAAAACAAAACAAAATAAAACTTTTAAAAAAACAACCCACTGTTAAAAAGAGCAAACAAATAGATAGTGACGTGGATCACTCATGTTGACTTAATAGATTGCCCTAGTTCTTCAGCATGGATGACTTTATGGACACTGCTATCCCAGCATAACTATTGCAGATCATGCTGCTGTGCACTTTAAGAAAAGTAGGACTTCAGAAGGAAGTGTGGTGGAAATTTCCAAAATATAGACAGTCTGTTTGGATAAAGACAGGCTTTTTATACTTAATTGCTAGGCCCAGGAAGCTTGGCTGCCCTGACCACTGGCTCTGTCTGGGTACACTCGGACGGATTCACGCTGGTGGGATCCCCCATTAATAAGGGCGTTCCCATCCCCTAGCATCACTTGCTTCTTTCTTCTTGCTGCATGAGGCAGACTATTGAAAGGGAAAAATATTTGCATCGGCTTTGTTGCTAACACTTCTGGATTTCCTAGTTCTGGGCAAGGAATCATTTTGCTATCTTTTGAGGCAGCTGGGACAAAAGAGAATCAGCAAAATCAACACATCTCCCATCAGTTAAAAAATGAGCTGTATTAAATATTTAGGTACTCTTCAAGTGTTTTCTGAAAAAATAATTTCTGTGGCATAAACAGGGCTTGTCTTAAATGTTCAGCCAGAAGGACCTTCACTCATCAGCAATTAGAAATGGCAGTAGACAGACTCCCAAAGGCTGTGGCATATTTGCATGTAAAGAATGTTTCCAAACTGTATTAAGAATAATCATGTATTTTCAAACGTGCTTGAGCTTTTTCATGAAGACACCAGAGTGGGTAACAAGGCTGCAAAGTTTAAACGTATAACAGCTCTGGGTTATCTAAAAATAGACTGTCAGATTCTATTTTTAGCAACAGTGGTATAAATCTGAAGAAACCTCACTAACTTCAGAGTAGTTGCCTTGTATTTACACGTGAATTAAAGATGTCAAATCAGTCTCTATTTTATTGCTGCACACCACTAAATGCAAATCTCTGATTCTGCAAACAAAAGCTGTACTAATGCATACAACTGGAAATGTCCACATTAGTTCTGTGTAACAGTCACCGAATGCAAGTTAATATTCTCAGGTAGAAGAAGACTGTGAATGGTTTTTACCACCAGTCTGTTTTAATATCAGTTTGTGGATTGGGACAGCTGAAACAGCAATTGCTCAGAATGTTTTTTAAGCCATAATTTTTTGGTTACCTCACTTATCACCGTGTCAGAATATTTTCTCCAGCAAATTAGAAACTGACTTTTTCCTTATGTACTTTTCAAGTATTCCAAAGATTCATTCACAATGCCAAGCTGCAGTAGAATACAGCATAATGTAAATCACTCTCTGATACTGCTTTTCTTTTCTTTTTCTGGACAGAGTTATAAAGGCAACGAAATATAAATTATTTTGAATGGCATCAGTGGAGAAATTGGTGTCACAGATGGAGTTTAAAAATCAGATGCTCTTGCTAATAGCTAAATAATGTATTTCCTAAGTTGGATTTTGGCTACACAAGTTTGAATGTTTGAACATTTTTTATTTTAATAAGGAGAGCGCATTAAAGTGCTGAAACCGGGGATAAGGTAACATTATCCTCTTGGCACATTTAATAATATGTACTAATGCAGCCCATATTTCCAACCCCTCTTCCCTGTCTAGCATTAATGCTGCAAATTGATGTATTTTTCTGAACAGCAAACCCAAGCAGTAATGCGGTCATGGGAAACAGGAACAAATGACCACTTGCTCTGGAAAGCAGCATACTGCGAGTTTGAAGTCCTTCGTGTTTACATAGTGGCTTGACTCTCAGCAACAGGTCATAGCCGCAGAAACAAGAGCTGCCTGAAATATCATGTAGGGCCTGTAAAACCCAGGAATGTGCTGTGTGCTGCCAGCAGTGCCCTATAGGATCTCAAGCAGCCTGTCTTCCCAAGACCTGGGAGGACTGCAGACATTTCTGACCAGACCTGTTGGGCTAAGGTGACTTTGACAGAAGTCAGCTTATTAAGCTAACAGTGAAGCTTGGCTTTAAGTCTTCCAACTGATAAATATTGTAGTAACTCCAAGACAAAGATGTTGCTTGCAACAGAGAGCATCACTAACAGTGTTTCCAACGTAAGAATTAATTAAATATTAATGCATTTTGTTTTGATGTCTTTTTTAGAAAGCAAAAAAAAAAAAAACAAAACCAAACTTCAACTAAGTTGGTCCTTAAATAACACAAGATACCAGTCGCGTTTCCTCTCCAAATGGGAAGACACAAATCCACCAAATTTTATTCAACGAGTTACAGTATGCATAACTGATTCAAAGAAAGTAGTCTTTTCTCAGTAGCTTACACCATGGGAATGAATATTTTGAGGTGGGTTTTATACGTAGTCTTTGAATTAAAATTCCCCTTTTCTAGACTTCTCATGTACATTCCTTTCCTGTTTACAAATCAAAAGGATATCAGGCAATTCAATACTGTCACAGAGCACGGTTCCCTTACGATAAGGGCTGGTTTACCTGCAGATTTAGCCAAGCAGCCCATGCATCCCTGTGGCTGCTCCCCAAAAGCCCCACCAGAAACCTTGTCAATGGGCTCAAAACCAGGCCTTGGCTGATTTGCAAAGCATCCTTTCTAGTTCCATGGTTCCTCCTAGGCATCTCAGTAGATCCATTTTACTTTAGATAGATGTTTCTACCTTCTCAACTCACACATAACTCTGACTTGTTATGGTTAGCTATCAATTGGCATTTCCAAAAGCACCCATCTCCACCCACTCACCAAGTAGTCCAGGATAGCAGGGTACCTATTACACAAGCCAAACTAGTCAATCTGTTCAAGGGTGTGAAATTCTGAGCTGGCACTGACTAGTAGCAAGGAATTATTCAGAAGCACCACAGTGTACACATTTTAAAATACATTTAACTTCTCAAATCTTAGGCTGCCTGTAAACTTTTTGAATTGCAGAGGCTACACTGGGATGTAATTAAATAACAAGGCTGCTGTCTATAATTATAATGACTCTTTTAAAGGTTTTCATTTAAAGGCATGAATGTGGTGGCCTTAAAACAACCAGCAATAGTATGCATGTCTTGGTTTCAGATTTCTACATTTACACGAGCAGAGATCAGGAGAAACAAGGAATCTTGCCACTCTTTTTGCGCCAGATGAAGACTGTCCAATCTCATTTCCATAATAAAATCAAAACGGCGCATTAAATTGTTTTTCATACTTGGGACTGCAAGACCAAACTAAAAGCCAAGGGCCAGTCTTCTGGCCTACCTTCTTCAGTAACATAATCGAAGGAAGCATTGCTCCTGGTCCACTGGAACTACTTTTACTGACACATGTGTTTGAAGAACTGGGCCATTAGGCTTTGGTTCTTGGCTTTCCAAACTGTGCCTGATCCTTTCAGAAAAAAAAGCTTTAACAATGTACTTTCAAATGGTTGATGTCACCCCAGTTTTCTATCAAACAGCTGATTATCTTAACTGAAAATAAATAGTATTGTCATGCAAAAAAATGCAGGTTTTGCTGTTGCTACAGAATCCTTTTTTCCCAAATGAGTGCTACGTACCACAGTTTAAGATATATTTTTTAGATTTAACAGACAGGCTTAATTGCATTCTCATTAACAAAATGCATTAAGCTACAAACTAATAAAAACACCTTAATTTGGGCCAGCAAAGCTTCCATTAAAACTAAAGGATATTTGTGTTGCAGAGCCATAAAATATGCTCTTTGCAAAGGATTCTTTTAAACCACAGTCTAGTGAAATGCATGGATATACTTCCACTGGCTTTAGTGACTTTTACATCAGCCACTAAGACAGTGTGTGCATTACATCTTCTTAATGGAGATTCACAGGGGAAGAAAAAAACAGATTTATTATAAATGGAGGTGTTCTGAAAGGTTTTTTACCCATGCTAAAAAATTAGTGAGTGGAAAGTAGGTTACACACGACATGTAATTCTTTATCTTACCCAAATCAGCAGCATTAAGCCTGATTCTCCACAGTTTTGTCGAAGTCACCTGAAGATTTGAAATCTTAAGTGAGGGCACAAGGTCTAGAATTACCAACATAGAAAAATTTGTAGCATGCCACTTTTAACAAAGAAAAAAGTCATTTTCAAACCTTTCAGACAATTGAAATAAAAATCATTTCCATTTCAATTGGTAGTATTTCTGTTCTTTGTCAGGCAAGTCTTTGAAGGCAGATAATGTTAAGTTTCCCTACCAGAAGTGGGTGCACTGGGACCCACTACTCCACATCAAACTCTGCGTCCGGGTAATGATGATGAAACATAACAGCAGCATTCAGGACAAAGCACATCATCAGTGCACACTCTGATCCTCAGCTGCTAAATGAATACAGAAGCGTAAAAGGGTAGACAGGGCTTGAAGACTCAGAGAATGTCTGTTCCAACCTGCCACGCTTGGGGAAAAAGGGGGTGTTAAAATATATATATAATGCCCCTTTCTGAGGTTGCGGACAGATGATTATCCTCTTGGTACTTATTACAATCTATTAACTCATAAAACACTCTGTGTTGTTGCTGTTACTTCAGGTATCTTTAGGGCACTTTGATGTTTGCTGCTAAAGAAGAATGACACAGATCAGAAAAGTACCAAATAACTTTGCTCAAAAGGCAAAACATGTGCTTTGTGATATTGACCCCCACCAGCTCTGTTGCCTGCAGAGGGGGCCAGTATCAGATGTCGTGATGAGCCAAGAAATTCAACAAAGGTCAAGAGACTCAGTACTGCATTTTCCTTAATCTTCCATCAGCTGGAAGTCAGCTAAACGACTTGTCTCTGGTCCTAAAACAATCTGAATTCTGGCTTAGATGTATTTCCCTGAAACCATGCACCAGAGCCAAGATGGTGTCATTGAAATTATCCTCTACACCATCATTATTAGTACCATTCCTGGGGCTGAAGCATTTTTTCCTAACAAAGCTGATACAGCAGGGAATAAGTGGATAGATTGTCTGAAAAAGAGCCTGAGGTGATAGGGTGGGCTTGCAAGGCATGCAGCAGCCTTTTTGCCAGCATCAGCCCCCGGTCAGAGGTGAACCACAGCATCCGCACCATCGCCACTCGAGGATCAGCCATACCAAAGAGGGACAGCCAGGCAGAAGTGGAGCGGCTACCTCTCTTCCCTTCACATCAGTCAGCAAAACTGAGGTACATGCACACTTCTTTCCCCGAAAGTCATATGTCACCCCCCCACCCACCGCCATTAAACAGATGGACTTTGGATGTCCCAGTGCAGAGCCTGGAGTTGCCACAGCTCTGATGAACACCAGCATCACGGGGGATAATTCAGTGGCACCCTGTGCTCTGCAGCTCTGACCCCAAACCCTCCTCTGAGCACCCCTGCGAGGCTGGAAGCACCCCCTGCCCCACAAACACAGACCTTCCCTCACAGCCCAAAGTACAGATGTGTTTTTACCACCTCCCAGGAGATGTGTTGTAGATTACAGCACAGTCAGCTTCAGCTCCAGCACTGATTGCAGCCAAGGGGTATCATCTTTTTCTAAGTACCATCAAGATATTTAGAGGACCTGGCACCAGCAAAGCCTACTGTTTGTAGTAGGCTGTGTACATAGGTCTAAATCACCCAAGAGCAGCATGCGAAAATGAAAATACATAGGAAGAAAGCTTCCAAAGATGTTCTTGTGAATAAGCTCCCATTTCAAGTACAGTTAGTTTTCTGAGGCACCAGAACGCAAATTGATTATGCAACTATCTAAATACAGGCAGATAAATACACCAAGCACGCACAGACACATACACACACACACAAAACCCACATGTTTTCTCTGCAAAAGTTATATTTTTTAATATTTGGTTTCTAATTCATATGTTTTTGCTTGATCCCAGCCGCGGATCTTCAGGTGGAGGGCAGATATATTCTTCAAGGACTGAGACATTGATTTCCATAGTAAATAATTTTCAGATATGGATCACAAGTGCGTTATTTCAAGATTCAAACAAACCAAGCAAAAGAAAGAAAATCTTGAAACTTCGCCTAAAACTTGATACTTGTAAGCTTCTAAAGAATTTGGGAAAATGAGCCTCACATCCAGCTTCCTCTTGAAAATATTTTTTAGGATTTTTTAGGAATTGCCTTGTTATTTTCAGTACCGGCACACAAACACAAATTCATGCTACTGCTCTGCAAAGAGCATTTTCTTATAACTTACCAAACAATCTGTTTCTTCATCCTGAAAGCCTACTGATTTTTCCCTGATCACTTTGGGAAAGGTGATGAGTCTGGAGCTCTCAAAATCCATACAGCAGTAAACCAATATATGACATGTCTTCTGCAAGACATTGATTTAGTGGTCACATAATTCATTGATTTTTGACACTTATCCCGAATGTAGTTTATCAGTGTTTTAAATATTTCTTGAATATGCGTAAAACTTGTCTTCAGTATGCAAAAGAACATCCTCAGATCCTCCTTTTTTTCACATTGGACAATGCAATTAGCAGATGCTAAATGTGAAAAATTCCACCTTTCCCAATCATTTTTTAAATAATTAAGTCCATATTGTACAAATACATATGCATAGGGAGTTCTGGTCTGCATGAGGTGCTTATTCTCACCTCATTTTTCTTGGTTGGATACCACAGAGTGGAAACAACATTTTCTGGAAATAGTTTTACAAACACGTCTTGACTAAACTATGTGGTGTATCTGATGGACAGCCCGTATCTGATAATAAGATCAGAGGTTGGTTGTCCTATAAATTTATAATTGGTAAGATAGTCGTGCTGCAGAAATTTAGATTGTCTTTAACCCTACATTACTTGTGTGCATTTCTTTGTGTTCAGGGTAGGAAGTAAGGGCACACTATTAGCTGACTAATTTCAGTTATTTACTGTGCATGTATTAGACAGTCTGCATGAAGAAAAACCTAAAATGTAGTTCAAAACATGTCATGCATTCTCCACACTTATGATTAAGCCTTAAAGTTAGAGCAGCACTGATGGAAAAGTGTACTGGTTGTAGAAATGCATGATAGGCTTAACTACAGAAGTCCAAAAGCACTTGAGCGTAGCAAAGCGGGATCATGGAGAGCATCTATGTGGCAGACCCAGGTAGACACACTCACCAGTGGCATGTTACTCCTAAACTTCATAAGTTATTGCCCCTCAGCTCCTGAAGACTGAGAAAGGAGAATGACATGAGGCTGCTCACTTAATGGATACCTCCTCTCCCGGGCAGTGCTCAAGGTCAGGCTGGATGGGGCTTGGAGCAACCTGGTCCAGTGGAAGGTGTCCCTGCTCATGGCAGGGGGTTGGAACTGGATGATCTTCAAGGTCGCTTCCAATCCAAACCGTTCTGTGATTCTATGAATTGACAGCAGGAAGAAATAATCCTGAATGGTGCTAGGATCCTTCTGGTTCGTGCCTGGTAGTATGTTGTACTCTTCAAGACATCAAGCAAGCTACCTAGACTTGCTGGTCGGTCATAGTACTGGTGGGCCCTAGGAGGTTCATTGGTTCTAAACAGGAATTGTGACAAGATGTCCGTCTCTTGCCACCAACTACGAAAGGAACTTAAATGACAAGGTTAGTCTCAAAACTTTATCAGGTGAGAAGAATCCCACCCATTGGGCACAAAATGCCAGCAGTGGCCCGGCTCCTTTTCCACTGTCCCTGTGGCTTCTTCCAGTGGAAATGAACTGTAGAGGTGGAACACCTAAGCAAGCCTTCTGCAGACACCCCTAGGGACTTCGCTCCTTTGCTCTGTATTGCACAATACAGGTTCATACAAAACATGTTAAGAGATTTGTCCCAAAGCTTGGGAAACGTAGCTTATCCAGTGTACAGAAAACAGAAAATCAAAGGGAAATTTGGCTCTTTCAGTTATCAGTTGTGGATAGAAATTCTTGAATGTTTTGTCTTTCACTACTTTCAGGTATGGGCAGAAAATAAATATTTCCTTTTTTTCTTTGCACACTGTTTCTCCATTATCGAGTGCTATCAATGTTATGTCTGCTAGCTGCTTGGCTTTGAGTACTGAGAAAGTTAAAGCTCATGATAACACTGAAACTGAAGAGAAAGAAAAATGTAGGCTGGCTGTGGTAGAGCAGAGATCTGGAGGGGAGCTGTGTCTGGACAAGGCTGCTTAGAAGATCAGGGCCTTATTTATTGTAATGTACATTTGTATCTACAGTTGCTCTGTGTCAATCTTCAGTCCCCATTTTCCCGTTGGTGTCTAGGCACAAAGTTTTAAGTGAGAACAAAACAAGGCTCTGAGCCAAAGCTCACTCATATTGCTGGAAAGGGGACAGTGACCCAGGTGGACTTTGTGTCATGTCACTTGAAGTTATTTTTTTCCCTTCATCTTGTTGAGAGAAGAAAGCAAAAAAAAATTTTCGTGTAAAACTTCAGATCTTTGAAATGTTTAATTGACAATCAAAGGGAAACAATGCATTTAAAGGTTATTGTAATTACATCTACTTCCATAAACAACTTTCTGTTAACTTTCCAAATTATGCAGCGTTGCTTTGACCTATTTTTTTAGATGCCTGAAAGGATAATAAAGGATCTGAAAGGCAGTAATTTCGGACCTAAAGTCTGAACCTTGAATGCATTTATTTTTAGCAGATAATGTAAAGGATGCTTAAAGAAGGGGGGGAAAAGTAAACCTAGGTCAGGAATGAAAAAGCGTTGTTCGGGGAAAGGCAACAAGCTCTTTTGTTTTAGTTTATTGCTCATGTTTTATTTTTTCAAGCTGCATTATTGCTTTTTCAAATGAATCATCGTGCAATATCATTTACAGTCTGACCAACAAAAGCTGTTATTAGTGTTAGAATTAGTGGGATTTCATAGTCTTTTCAGACCTCATGAATGCTCTAACTGTAATAATGAAAGTACACATGTATTAAAGACGCCAGGCTAACATAAAACGAAGTAATTGCTTTACAATTCATTTTCACAGCCATCTGGCTTTCCTCTCGAAGCTTGTATCACCAGGCTGAAGATTATCTGGATATTCTTTTGCTAGCCACTTGAGAAATAGTTGGGATTCAGGAGACGATTCAGGAGACAGAAGACATGCTGAAGTTCTTGGAAACTATGTGTCAGCCTCGGTGGCTCCAAATGGAAAAAAGGACTACAGAGAAATCCGACCAACACCAAGCAACTGTTCTGAAGAATGTGGCTTAAGGTTTTCAAAGCACAGTCAGCCAGCTAATGCATGCAGCTGTAGTGGAGGAACACACAAAAGCAGAGAGTAGATGGGTAAAGGGAGAAGCAGTCCCATTTCATCGATTCTGCATGAGAGATTTTCCTTCACAATACATCCGGATTGAAACATTCTTCACTCTAATTGACCTTAAAGAATAACCACTGATAGAAAGATTTACTAGCTGATAATTACAGCCCTTCATTTATGAGATTTAGGTTTTCAACCAGAGAGCCTGAGAAGGAAATATGTGTCAAACTGCTACTCTCCAAGTCCAGAGTATTGGTGTTCAAATCTTTATCTGAGACTCTGGGAGGAAAGAAGTGTATTGTCATCATGAATTTCACAAGGTGACATAAAAATGAACAAGTCTTCCTGCAATGCAGCTTTTATTGCAGCACCTAATTTTACCCTAATGACGCAAAATGCAAAACTAATATTGGTTTCTGTTAAGTGCAAAGCCCAGTTCATTGCACTTGCTGTAACTTTTATTTTAAACTTGGTAATTATAGGAGGCACAGGTGGTGCTGCCCATAGCTAAGGCTGTCCATGATTTCCCATAATAAGATTCTCTTTTATAAAGATGTTTACATTATAGCACCAAGTCCTAAAGTACAGGGAAATACCAGACTTAAGGTGAGGAGTGCGTCTTTAAATTATCTCCCTCCTGCCTTGGTTGCATGTATGATGTCATGTTCTTCGAATACCTGATCATTAACCCCTTTTTCTATCAGATTCTGGCCTCATTCAGTGCAGAGAGTGGACCATTTTCTGGGCTTGAATTGGGCTTGTTTAGTGGAGAAGACTTGTCCGAGACAGTTGTTTCAGAATTCAGTTGGAGAACAGGGAATATGTCACTGGGTTGCAAGAAGAGAAAAGATGGTTTCGTAATCAAAGACTATCGAATGCTGCCCTTTAGTACCATGCCCTGTCACTGTACAAGCTCGTCAGAAAAAGCCATTGATAGATAGCCTCAGTTCACAGATTTTTCCACATCATCTCATAGAGGCATAGACCCATCTATGATACTCAAAGATGTGCAGAGTATTGCACTGAATGTCTGGGGAAATGCACAGCTGGTCGCCCTGAGCCAACCCAAAATCTGCATCCTCCTCCCCCTCAGGCTCTTGTCAGAAACCCAGGCTTTTCAAAAGAGTTTTTAGCAGATACAAAGTGGAAACCTGAGTATGTTTAGGCTAACAAAGTCTACACCAATTTATAGAGAAAATCTCCATGGGTTTTTTTCTACGATTATATTGTTGAAATTGGCTTCTTCCCACTATTTCCACACCCAGACATGACAACAAATCTGCTGAGTCTCGTGGCTTTGACATCTAACATAAAGAATTCAGGGTCAATAGGATGGAAGATATGACTGTGTTAACTCAGGCCCGATTCCTCTGACAAAGTTTTGGCTGAAGAACTGAGTTTTCCACTCCTTTCATCTAGTTGATAATGAGAAAAAAGAAAAATGGAAAAGATGACGGGTGTTCTAGGTTGGGCACATGCATCGATTTTCATATATAAATATGAAATATTCTCAGAACAGAAGAAAATATAAGTTATTTGTCCAAATTAAACTCAGCATAAGGTGGACATAAATTGCAGTGGTAAGCAGCACTAGAGGAATGGTGATAATTCACTACTGCACCACTTTACAAAAGTATACCATGCTTTAGACTGCTGTCTAGACAAACCTCTTCTTACAAAGATACTTCAGTAATCTCCTTGGAAGTGCATCATCTAAACCAAGTAATATCAATTTGAGTTACAAGTATAGGCTGTTCTTATCTAGAACTTAAGGTCAGTAGCAGATGTTACAAATTCCTATAGACGCATGCCCAGAGACAAGGATTTTTTTTTTTAATGGCAGAAATCTGCTAGCTATTCTTGCCTTATCTGCAACAGCTGAGCAATCTTTCAGTGCCATGAGGAGATTGAAAACTTGGCTCATATCTAGCATGGACAAGCTTGCCTTAATCACATTGCTCTTTTACATGTGCACAAGGACATCAACATTGACAGTGCTACAGTAAAGCAGCCATTTGCTGAAAACAACTGTCAACATTGTCAAGCTTTTTGGAACCTTTTATAATGTGATTTGTGTGACAAAGCTTGTACAATTCTGTTTATCAGCTGCAGTAACAAATTTCCGTAAGAGGGATATATGGAGAAACATACTGGAGCTGGATTTTCTATTACCAGCTCCTACCTGACACACTAAAGCACATGGATTAGAAAACTTTACAAGATAAATGAACTGCTACAGCCAGAGCTTCCAGTCCCATTTAAACCAATTTTGAGAGTTTTCACAGAAAGTTGCAAAAACTGAAGTAAAAACATTTTGTCTTTCATCCAAAAGTCAGGCTTTTTCAAATTCTTCATGCATTTTTCTTTCTATACTAATCTTGCCATTGAACCTGTAAAGATATGCTTGAAAAAAGAATCATAATTAAATTACGTGTGGTGCTAATTAATACCTGGGATAATTGAAAACCCAACATAAAAGGCCTGGAATAGGCACGGAATAGGTAAATACTGCAAAGTACATGGCAAAATGCTGCAGAGGGCGGGACAGAAACCTTATTTAGGATCACAATAATTTAAACTCGGGCCTGGTGCCTAACCTGTGCCAATACCAGCTATTGGCAGTTCTCAGCTCTTCCAGCACATCTCAAGACCAGTCTCTTAGCATCTACCACTCTTTAAGTCACTAACACAAACCTGAAAATGGTTCTTAGCACCCTTGGCACCATGACACTTCCAGCTCACCATATTCTGCTCCCATGCTTTCCCAGGTATAAGTACTCTAAAAAAATTCATAAAATCTAACAGTATTAAACAGTCAGCATTTTGTTAATAACAATCTGAAAGTATATGAAGTTATCTCTAATCAAATTTCATCCCCCAGGCTTAGTGCTCTTCCTGGTTACCTGAAGTCACAATTCTTCTAGCTTGCCTTCCAGAAGTGTTTTTTATCCTTTTCAATCAATATTGATCCATTAAATAGCTTGTAAAGAAGAACTGGGCACATTTGCCCAAAGACATCCTGTCTCACATCTCAGACACGTTATGAGGACACCTTTGCATTTACTCCTGCGGTTCTTTTCAGAGTATGCGTTAACGCTGTGGGACCTACTGGCCTCTGAATCCTGCACTGTCCCCATGGAATGCTAATGAATGCTCTAAACGATGCCATTAACAACAAACTTTCTCCATATCATCTTAATCATGATTTCTAAAGATGCTTTTTATGTATGTATCAGCTGTAGCCCTGTTGATGCTCTGAGGTGTTCCAATTGATTTTTCTAACACATACTTGCAATGCCTGGGAGATATCTCAGCACAAGCTGTACAATTACTGGTATTTATCTTGAATTAAAAAGGAGGGAGGAGGAGAGGAGGGAGAGGAGGGATTGTGGGCACAGTACACATTAGGCCCAGAGAGTTTCATAACTCCCAAGAGAATCCAGTGCACACTGTCAAAGTGAATGGTGTCTCACAGTTAATTTGGTTAGTGGCCAGAGGCTACAAATAATTCTCTTGCCCACAGCCAAGGTTACTCAGCTGTATAATAAGGATGAAAGCCCTGGCTTCTGCAAAGACTCAGTATCGTGGATGTGGTTTTGCCATGAAGGGGAAGTGTTAAGTTATACAGAACTGTATAGGTGTTGTTCTGAGCTTACACTGTAATGCATTTCTAATCATTCCTGAAGTTTAGGAAGAATAAAACAGTTAATCTCCATGATGACAAAAGGAAGTAGGAAAACAGAGTGACACACTTAAATGAACTGCAAGGAAATAAAGTGCACAACATGTAATAATGCCATGACTCTGTGTTACTGCACATTTCTGGGCTAAAAAGATATGGCTTGATGGGTAATTTGTCATGCTGTGCAATAGAGAGCAACAGTAAAGAGACTTCAGACAGAAGAAAATTACACAAATAGTAGGGTGGAAAGGTATAATTGAAGATGGCAAAAGACTGAAAGAAAGACAGTTAAAATTACTGTACTGACCTACTAAATGCAATTGGGCGTGGAATCCTGGCCCTACAAGAAGAGGCATTAAACGACTGCAGGCTGTGTCACTACTACAGGATAATGTCAATCTTACAGAGCTCTTAGAGGATAAAAAAAATCCAGTGTTAGCCGAAAAAAATCAGACCCTTGTTTTTTGCATGCATGCACAGCCTGAACAAATAGTGACTTTACAACAAGGGAAAGTTTACCTATGGCCAAGCTAGTACCTAGTACCTGGACCCATGGAATCAAGGCCTCGCCTTCTTGTGAATTGCACAAGGACTCATTGTCCATCACCAGGACATGCCGTGCACTGTGTAGACAGCCTTAGTGAGCTAAGTGAGTATTTGCTGCTACTTTAGCTGATTTGTCCTCTTGCTACTGAAGAGAGAAAATGTATGCAGAGATACCAAAAAACCTGTGCTCACTTCAGAGAAGCTGGCGGAGACAAAGGTCACCACAAATGTGTCCTTCTCTGCTCAACATGTCCAGTATTACTCAAACTCCTGGTTCCTCAGCAAAAAGCTCTTGAGAGGAGTTTGAGTCTCTCCCTAGGACAAGAAGACACTCATTGCCCAGAGCGGTGGTAGAAGTGCCATCCCTGGAAATGTTCAAGATCAGGCTGGACGGAGCTCTGAGCAACCTGATCCAGCTAAAGATGTCCCTGCGCACTGCAGAGGGGTTTGGCTATATGATCTCTAACGGTCCTTCCCAAACTCTCCTATGATTCTATGAATCTTAAGCTACAGAGAGAAAATGGGACGCCTTCCAACAAGGTATCTACAAATAACCTTCATTTTCTCCTTCTTCCTGTTCTTCCCATACACTCCCAGCACAACAGTGAAAGCTCACTGAAGGGAGCAGAGGGAGTCTTTTTTTTTCCTTTTCATTTATTACGTATTACTCACTAGTCTCAGAAAGACGTGTGAGTGCACATGAAAAATATCTGAGCGCTTCATAACCGTTAGGGTGAAGAAGGCTACCAAAGATTCAGATAAGGTCTATTACTGGCTGCCTCAAGTCTCCATGAATGTGAAAAGTTCATATTATTAGCTAACTTCTTACGTTCAGTGCTGCACTTCTCTATAACACAAAGAAGAATACCATCAGGACATTAATAGCTTTGTCTTTTCTTCACTTCAGGAGGCTTTTGAATTCTACCTTCATATCTGTGTGTATTTTTATTCAAGGGAAATCACAGAGTACATCTCTTTCTCCCTTCAGGGCTACCTGAAAATCACACTGAAATGAGCTTCCCAAGGTTTCCTCGTTGTGGGTACAGTATACTGGCACGAGAGGGAAAGCATTGCTGATTTAACAGTTTGCCAGGTTCCTGAAGCACCCACTCTGCATGAAGCCTGAACTAAAGAAAGCCAGAGCAGCTGCAGAATGAGGCGCTATCCCACTGCAGAGATATGCTAAATCATTTTGCTACTGTACAAACAATCTGACCATAAAAATAAATTATCTAAATTGTGAAATTGTAGCTAGACTGCTGTCAAGTTAAATAAACAATGAAGCTCTCCAAAGACTCCAATAGCAATTGCTGCTCCACGACGTACGCTTCTCAAAAGGCTGCTTCTAGTGCATATAGGTACTAAATGAAGAGAATACTTCAGTAAAATAAGTTTCTGTGTTTATCACACACCATTTGGTAATAGTCAGGGCCTTGTGTGATTCTGTGGCCATTAAATTTGCCAGAGAATCCACCCACTCCTGCAGACGCACACTGCAGGATGCAGACTGCCATTTTTAAAACTAGAATAGGGGGGTTTTTTTGCCTTTAGTGGCAAAGAAACTCTTCCAGATCTTCAATGAAAATAAAGTCATGCAGAGTAACTTGCCCAAGTTTGCAGGCAGCCTAACACAATGGCTCTGATAGGCATGAAATGCCCCTTGATTTTAATTGCTAATTAAACCAGAAAACTTGATAGCCATTATTTAAATGGTCAGTGATGCTAAGTATTTCACAGCTGCTTGTTATCCTCACCTCTACTTCCTAGACCATCTTTACGTTCTTGCCAAATTTGATAAATTTCAGCTTCCCCATATCTACTCCCCAAACCTTCTGTTTATTGGGCTGACAACTCTTGGTACCAATATTGCAGTCTGCAGCTCACTTAAAAATGAAAAATGAAGTCTGGCATAAAATCAATAGAATGCAATATAAGATTAAATGCCATACAATGCTGAATTCATCGTATCATTTTGGTAAAGACTTCCATTTTTTTTTTTTTATTTACTTGCAGCAGTGCCTGAAATCTCAATCTCTTGCAACAGAAAAGTGCAGCAGAATTTAGGTCAAGTGAACCGCAGCATAAGATAGGGTCATAAAGAAATTATATCATAGTATGCTAGCCATAAGTAGCAGTTCTTACTCAAGCCCTTATGTAATATAGTTATGTGGTGCTCATGTATCTCACCCATTTCAAAACCTGAGTGCTTTATTGACATTTCCCAGACTGTAGTATATGAACATAAAAGTAACATAAGATCCAGGATCTCAGCTGGTGTAAATTAGTGTCTGTTCAGTGGGAGTGATGCCAGTTGTGTTGACTGAGGATTGGTGCACGGAAAAGGACTGTGAAAATATAGATGGAATTGTGTATGTTTCCTATTAGTAATCTTATGTTTCCCAAAGAGATGAGAGGCTGTCTCCTTGTCCTCACAAAAACAAAACAAAAAAAACTTTTCCTTGAGGTTTACTTCTCAATCAGCTACAAAAATCAGTTTATCAGTCAGGGGTATTGCCCCATTTTCTGCTCTTGTGACACAAATTATTACTTAGCAACCTTAAGAAAGAAGTTAGGAACTACAGAGGGAGTTGATTCTTGCCCTTGGCAAGGTGAAGCTCCTGCACCATTCCCCTATGTAAACAGGTATGTAAACAGGTATGCTTCTGGACAAATTTATGTAGCCATAGCTTTAGGAAAAAGTCATGGAATGCAACTTTTGACAACCCTCAAAAGAAAAACTTCAGCTTAAAAAAGTTGTTAGCATTTAAGATTGAATATTTTATTAACTGTAAAGTAGTCCTTCATGCTGGCTTTAATACTGGAAAACAATTTCATATAGTTGACAAAAGTGGTAAGAACACATTAGTGTTCAGAGAACAGCTCTGCTTCCTTAGGCAGATTTTGGTTTTTCTGTTATTCAGGGCAGGGGGTGGGGCATTGTTCAGAAGAAAGATGACTTTTAGCTGAATAAATCCATTATGTTACTTTAAACAAACAAACAAACAAACCTGTTCAAAATTATGAACTGCTTTTATACATAGTTAGTAAAAACTCATTCAAGTTAACCTAGAGAAAATACAGGATTTGGGATCATTTCACACCATTTTGACTATACTTGGGGTGTTTTGCCCTTACCAAAAAGGGAATTTTCAAGACTACTAGTTTTCATTTGAAAATGGACAAGTGCTATCCCTATCTAGAGGGTCATAAATTGATCTCATGGATTTATACTGTAAGTAAGCTGGCTTAAGTTGGCAGAATCACCCAGCAAAATAATTGCATTAACCTGAAAATTCTTCCTCAAAAAACAGCATTTACAAAGCATATTCTATAGCCCGAGGTTTTAGTCTCAATCTTTTTTTTCCAACAGCATTCCAACTCCATTTCTCAGGCAGCTACACCCATAGCCTTTGCCCAGAACGTTTACAGGAGGAAGCTAAGCTGAAGCTATTTCTTTCCTGAAAAGGATGTCCTATTATGTTTTATAATCTGTGATTTCAGGTATAGGGAATGGAGCCCTGGAGCTCTCAGAACTATGCTTACATGTCTTTGGTAGCTCTAGGTTTGTATTTGCTAGACCAAGTGGGTCAAATCCATCACTCTATCCTCCCTAATTCATTTGTGACAGAAGCGAGCACGTCCAAGCCATCCTTCAGCAGATCTAATTTGCACTTGATAGTTTTCCCTCTCACCCCACCGCCCGTCATTGCTCTACACCAGGAGTCATATCAAGTGATTGGCCTGGCCAAGATACAGCAATTGTGCCACCTAGCCTGCTGAGGGGTAAGATGACCAGGAGCAGAAGGTCAACTTCAGGCATAGCTGTCTACTCTTGTCACTGTAGGCTAGAAGCCTGACAGCCAAGCAGCAGACTACGAGTTTTACCTAGATCATGAAATACCTGGATTTCCACGACAATGGAGTTACGCTGTCCTCCACATACAGGATGATCAGCTGCATGTACAGAAGTTTCCTGTGTGAAGAGTCACTTTTTGATGTTCTGTCCTGGGCAGTGTCACCCTCTTTCCACCATTGCTGAAGTCAGAAACACACATATCCTCTCTTCTTCTTCTTCTTCTTCCTCTTTGTCATGAAAGTGCTGTTTTTATCTATGCTATGACCAAAAAAATATCCCCCAGATTTAACCCTTTCACCTGGACTCATGTGCTGGCAGGTGATGAAGTGGCTGGTGCTAGCTGTCCTCTGCATGTTTCCCAGTGATTCATTCTGCCAACACCTTGTTGAAAAAAACTCCCTCTGCCTTAATGGAGCTGTGAAGCTGTATCATCAACACACATCTTATTTTCTCATAACTTGTGGATGCAGGTTGCAGCCATGCTTGAAACAAGATGAACTGAGGACTCCATCAAATGTGCGTCATTCCTCCCCAAAACACCATTCTTCCCTAGAGTCTGTGTGTATAACCTGTACTGCATTTCTGCGAATACACCTGCAAGACAAGGACATGTTTTCCACTTCCATTTGTAATCTCAACATGAACTCATGCAAAACACATTGCTCCTCAGGACCATCATGAGGAAAGCTGACGTACGCAGACCCACTTTGTGAACACAATGACCACAAGTATTTATAAGCGAAAGAGAAAGGAAGAAGCTGTCAAGGTTCTGACTGCCCTAACAAGCTGTAATGGCCCTGATAAGGCTCCCTCTGGCACACCCATGCCCCCAGACCCAGGAGCTCCATATGAACTCAGCCCAGGGCCTTATCAGTTAAAGCTGTTTTGTGTAGTAGCCTCTGGATGGACAATAGACCTTTGCTGTGGGTAGATGTCTCCTGGATAGGCCCTTGCTTTGTTATACCTTTGTTACCAGCCCCATTTTTGCTCAATCCTAAGGAGCCATGTTGTAGTCTCATCTCCACCCCTGTGCCTGGGTCCACCTCCTGCTGCTCCAGGTGATTCCTGGACCCGACTGACTACTTCACCCTATGCAGACTGCTTGGACTAATTACGCAGTTTTCACCCTGGACCATATGACAGTCTCTTAAAATCTAATTCGGACAGCTGAGTATATACTTACCTCATCACAAAGCTGGAAGCTTTAATGGCCAAGAAATATTTGCCCAAAGTAAAGCCATTAAATGACCAAGTGATGTGATCATAGTAAGCACCCTAAGTTTCCATTTTACATGTCTAATATTGATGTATTTCAACTGTTGTATATCCTATTATAATCATTCCAGCTTCATGGCAGCTGATGTGCTATAGATGTTTGAGAGGGTGGTATCAATTAGCTATGTTATCTGTAACGCCATGCCTGCAATTACTATGACTTCACAACTTATCATTAATGCATTTGACGGGGTTTTTCCAAAGTAACATTTATTTAGAGGTTAATCAAAATTCCTAAGACTGCCATTTATTATAATCTGATTTTGGATAATTGTCCAAATCAGTGGCTCTTAGAGGCAGCAGTTTTCTCTCAGACTCAATGAATATGGTACATTCATGCCAAAACCAACAGAGGATTAGAATTACATTTTTGTACATACGAGGTGGCTACTGCAAAACTCAGTTCTTCAGTATGTATGAATTCTACTAAAAATGTTTCTGTCTACTAGTTGGAAGGCTGGACAATGCTTCCAGCTGTACCAAGAGCTGGGAGGGTGGGACAAAGAGGGGAAATCAAGGTGAGGCTAGTTCCCTGTACCATTCCAAGGAGCAGGAGAAATGAGTAAAGAGAAAGAACACCTATATATTCATCCTTTTGCACTAGAAATTGAGACCGAGAAGGTAAGGAGTGAAGAGCAGCTGACACACCTATCCTTACACAATGCAAAGCACACAGTTTAGTGTGCACCTTAGTAAGCCCTCAGATTCTGTGATAATATTAAGTACAGTGCTTAAAATATCACAAATATCAGAATTAGTTGCCATGCAGCTCTAAGTTGGCTCTATGCATACAGGCATGCCAACAGCCCTTAATCACTTCCTCCCTCTCTTTGGTGCCAGATTCCCAACTGAAGCCTCAGACAAGCATGCACGACCCGGTATTTTCCTGGTGAATTTCTCTTTGCCAGACATGCTATTTGAGCAGGTGGCTGGTACATTCCTAAGACTGTCCCTGAACTTCTTTCGTCATTCCAAAATCTGTAACTGTTAGAGACTCCCACCGAAACAACTTTATGTGTTTTCTTAACATGTGTAATCTAGAACACTGCTCCCCCTGTTCATTTCAAGTAATTACTGAATCATTCTAGAAAATCCAGGATAAAGCACGTACCCGAAAAGTAAAACTTAAAAGCTTAATGGTTGAAATTTGGCAACTCACAAACAATGAAAAAACTCAGTAAGAAATGTTAGGCAACATCTGTGTATGGAAGATCCACCTAAAATAATAGCTTTCAAATCAGCTATTCATATGGTAAGTAAGGCTTAAAACAAGGAGGCCCATTTACTTGTCTATTAGGAAGCATCTTTTGTAGACACCAGAAGAAATGCAAAATAAATTTGTTATCTATTGAACAGAACATATTTATAAACTGGAGCTTGCAGCAGTTCAGGAGACAATAGGAAAATATGAAAAATGGTTTGCAGGAACAGGAGTTGAATCATTTTTACATGAAACTGGGAATGTTTAGCAGACCCCTTTATTCCACTGATCCTTTCCAATGTTTATTATAAATACTTCTTTTCAAATAATTAATTTGACAATACACCATATTGCTGATTTGCACTAAAATGTTTTAGTTCTAAAAGCTTGTAATATTTTGAAGTTTCTGGTTTTGCTTTTAGATACTGTCTATGAATCACTCCCTATCATACTTATATTTCAATTCTTGGGCAACTAGACTGGCAATTAGTATGTAAAACAGTTACACAAAACAGCAGATCAGTCTGTAATAAATCATACTTTGGCAGAGAAGGTCACTATTAATTTATTACTTTAAAGTATCTTATAATCAGTGTAACTGCTCTGCAGTAAACATTCCTGGGGAAGATCTCATCTCTTTCCTCTGTTAACAGAATCCTCGAGTGAATTTAAATTAATGGCATATATGTACCTGAGTTCCCACAGACCGCAGCTGCTCACACCACTTTCACTCCTTCAGTGCAATAGTATAGATCTACTCATATGTATCCCAGAACCACTTTTTGGTATTTTTTTTAATGCCACCAAGATCTAGTAAGACAGGTTTGTTGTGAGTTAGGTATTTGTAGCTCCTGGAAGAAGCCTTCTTATGGAATCAGTCCATTATCTAACACTTGTACGTGAACTTGGTGTGTGACAGGCAGTGCTGCAGCCTGCACTGATCTGCACAGAGGCTGCTCTGCGCGAACCGCCAAGTTTGGGCCCTACCATGGCATCTCATCCCTTCCTGCCTGTATGCTTTGCATATTATATTACACAAGCACAGCGGCTACCCAGTACTCCTGTATGTGTCAGAAATTACTTCCTCTGCCTACGTTAGTAACTTCCCCCCATAGTTTCTTTTAAATCTTTTTAAAGAAAATCTAGAAGTAGGGGCATTGGAAGTGCTTGTATAGGTGACTACACAGCTCTCTCAAGCACAGTATTTCAGCAGAACCAACAACTCACTGCAAGGTCAGATTCCTCTCTCTCACTCACCTGTCTACCCTTCCCCTTCAGTGGTTTTAATTTTCCCTTTTGAAAAGTTACTTTTATTTTAGCACACAAAAAATGGAAAAGTAGAGAGGCACATTCCAAATTTTTCTCTTTCCCCCACTCTCAGAGACATGCTTTTGCCAAGAAAGTTTGGACCAGATGACACTTGAGGTCCCTTCCGACCTGGGATTCTATGATTCTTTTTCCCTGCCTTCAGCTGCATTTATGTCAAATCTGACTGTTTCTGCAACATGGCAGGCAACTCCCTCTGGCTACAAACAGCCACTGCCACAAACAGAATTATTCCTCCTTAAACACCACCTCTTCCTTCTGACACTTTCTCCACCTCCTATCTCACTATGTATTTACTCCATTCTCTTTCTTAATTTATGCATCTACGTATTTCTGAACTTTTATTGTGCAACTTCTTTCCTAAATAAAGTTCTTCTACTTTGAAGATGTGGCTCCCCACCGCTGCTAACAGCCACTTAAATGGACAGACATCTCACCTGATCTACCTTAACCCTGCCCTACAGCCTTCCCTCAAAACTGTTCAAAATGCTGTGGCTAAACTCACCTTTTTTCCTACCACACCTCTACTGTCTATATAGCTCATAACTTACTTTCTCTCCAGAAACAAAATCCCAGCTCCTCTTCTGCAACAGGAAAACCTACATAACATTGCCCTCCCCTAGCTTGCCAAATGTTTACATTCTTTCCGTTTTTGGACTCCGGACAATAATATAGGGAAGGCCACAAGAAACTTCATGTACACACATATAGTGCCGAACGC
The DNA here is from genome assembly GCF_034619465.1 of Leptosomus discolor. Taxonomy (NCBI): domain Eukaryota; kingdom Metazoa; phylum Chordata; class Aves; order Leptosomiformes; family Leptosomidae; genus Leptosomus; species Leptosomus discolor. The sequence continues at coordinate 12,358,168 of NC_141419.1, forward strand.
ATGTATTTGAGTACATTTATGAAACGAGGGTTCCACACTCTATCGCATTGCTATTGTAACTGTGTATTTCCCTCCTGGCAACTGTTTGCTCCTACCAGTGGAAGCAGACTTTGTGTTTTCAGCTTTCCTACACCTTTTCAAGCTCAAATTTGAGCCATCGTTGTTGTGTACAAGTTTCACAAATGCAGCTGCTTTTTAGTCAGTCAGGTTTCTTTCTCTGTCCTTTTCAGCTGAGCATGTTCCAAGTATGGATGGGGCAGAATTTACGGCCAGTTTTCACTGATAGCTCCAAAATAACACGAGGTGCTCCTTGGAGAATTCCTTGTCCACATTTTAGTCTGCTGCTGATCTTTAAAATCCTTCAAACAACTGAGCTCACTTTTCTTTTCACAGCAATACTCCCTACACCTTTGCCATATTCTTAAATGTTTTCCTGTTTTTCTCCCTGCTTATTTGTATCTATAAAATTCAAAAAACATGCAATGAGCCTTTATGTTTGTGAAAGCATGTGTAAGTTGATGGTGCTATAAAAGTGGTCTGTGGAAAACTAAAATAGTAATAATAAGTTGGGCATATGATGATCTAGAGTTTTATAATATGCCCATTATCATACGATCTGTGCAGTTTTGTCATAGCTTTTTAGCACCTGAAAAACTGAATATAGGCCAAATGTTGTATCTCTATTTTACGTGATGGAGAAGGGAGACAGATTTTATCTGCAATATGCTCAGGCTGACTTTCTAGCATTTTGGAAGTGATTCTTTAACAAATGCTATGAAAAAAAGACATCTTGGACTAAAAAGCTAAAAATCATAAAGCTGAGAACATACTACTTAGATGAAGATTTATGTGCCCAAGTGATACCATTACCAATTTTCCTCATCCCTTTCTTTCCCCTATATCTGTGGCTAGGAAAAATCCGATTTTTGCCCATGACATAGTGGCAACAGGGCGAATCTTGTTTTCTCCATTTCAGTGCGGTGGGGTCAAGCCCAGCCTTCATTGTATTTTGCAGCGCACCTGAGTAATCCTGCCACTCAAGTACATAACTAAAATTTTATTTGTTCAGGATGATGAACAAGGTCAGAGCTCCCTTGTTCATGTCAGACTGAGTGCACAGAGGGCTGAGCTGAGATGACTCTCTCTTCCTAAGTTCCCAGTTAGTACCCCAGCAACCTTGACCTTGTAGCAAGGCCAGGCACATGATAGAAGGGAAATGTACAAAATTGTCATGTGTGCTGCATCCTTCCCCAGGGGCTGAAAGTTTCACCTCTCTGATATGCTTAGTTGGCTCAGAGTAAAAGTTCTTGAGAGCAATCACAATCCTAGGTCTCATGTGGCAATCTGCAGAACGAATGGGCCAGCCCACAGGCAGATTACCCACTGAAGCTTTCACAGAGAGTCGAGCAGGTTCAACTGGCCCACATCATGATCATACTGCTTAAAAAAAAATATTTACACATTTGTAAATGCATATACATAAATATGATATGGAGAATCTAGCATGTGAAAAGGTAACAACTTTCATCAGATAGCAAGATTTTAGAGAGTTTCTACAAAGGCTGTTCCAGCCTTACCAGTGGAGAGATCATTTGTGCCATCTGCACTCAGCAGGGACTGGGTTATCGAGACAAGCTGGCAAATAAAAACAGTAACAGCAGTAAATGAAAATAATATGCAGAGATACAAACCTAGCAAACCAAGATCTAAACCAGTTGGATTTCAGTGGGAACTACTGGATCTTTCTAGACAGAAATGTGTTTTTCTGACAGCAGTTGTAATTAGCAAGGCATTTCAGTGTTACAACCTGGCCCAGGTAGAGAAAAGTTTTCCGCCAACAAAATTAAGTCAGGATTTTTAAAAAAATAAATACAGAATGTTAACTAATAGATAGCAATCACTCATTTTCATACTTCATAAATCAAACTACATTAAAAGCCTGCATCAGTTGTACTGGTCAATAGGTGGAATTCTGAAAGAGTTTTGAACTCGAGCCAAGGCAATTTTGAAATAACTACATTTGATCTGCAAAGGATCTTCTTCAGAATGATAGTTTTGAAAATAAATGTAGTTCATGCTTATGCTTCTTTCTCTGCATGGAAATATGGAGACAGAAAATCCCTTATTTCTGCCAGTTCTTTGCTTTGACATTTTAACTAAGTAGTGTGGCAGACTCATCTTAATAAGAAAATTATTATTTTGCATTTGACTTATTTCTGTGCTAGAGCACCTCCTTTTATTTTTCAGTCTTTTGGTTCGGTTTTCAAGATGAGTGTTAAGCTCTCAACTTCTGTGACCCACTAAACAGTAACATAGGTGGGTATGGCTGTTTCCAAATTAAAATAGTCTGACTTCTTAGCATTTTCTTCCTCTCTCTTTTTCAGAAAGATGGAAAAACAGACTAGTTTAATGCAATTAGAGCAGTGCCTAAGTCTGATGGTTATATGAACTATGATCATTGTTTTTCAAATAGTCATGGATCATCAAAATTTCAGAATTTTCATTCATTAGGACTTTTTGAAGATTGTTTTTAATCTAAGAATGAGAGCTGATAGGAGGCTTGAAACGAAGCATGATTTCATCAAATACGATGAAAATGTAAGATCTTTATTATGACAGATACAAACCCCAAGAACCAAGCTTCCACAAAGTACCTCCTGTATAATTATTAAATAAAAACACTTACTTATTTGGCACTCAGCTTTTAAAACCTGAATAAGAGAAGTACATATTGAGAGAGAGGTACTTAAAACGTTTCCATGGATACAGGATGATGCCAATCAGGTCCATGTTTTTATCTGAAAGGGTGCCCCTGCAGAGACATACAGCTTGGTGAGTGGTTGTTTATACAAGTAAGTAAATAGGAACCTTGTTTCTTTTACAAAGAGCCCCTGACCCACACTTTTTCTCACCACTTTTTAAGAAGGAACATTTTGCTCCTTTCAAACAGCATACTTCTGAAATTTTTCCTCAAAGATGTTTGAGTTTATGACATAGTTTTCAAGCAGAAAATTGAACATCCAGAGGCATGCTGCTACCAATCCTGGCAAACCTACATTGGTGACTCTGGATTTTTAACTCTGTGAGAAGACATACTGACGCAATTTACGCCGTTCTATTTCAATCACCAAAAGCCACTTCCAGGAAGGAAAAGAAAAAAAAAAAAAGCAAAGCAAGGGGCAGATATAAATGACAAGTACCCTTACCTTAATCCAGTAAGGACAAGAACACCAAGGTTTGATCGCTTCTCTCAGTAGTCTCCATTTACTTTAGCTCCCATTTTAAAAGTGGTTGGTTCCCAGATTCTCACCGTCTAAATGCTACGAACATGTAATTTTGACATCCAGTCTCTCAACACTGCATGCTTTCTAATTTTGGGAATGAGATTAATACCTCTATTTGAGAGGTTTTAGTCTTCTAATATTTCTTTGGATAAAAAAGCACAATGAGTTAGTGAAAAGAAAGGCAATCAGCTTTAATACTTAACACAGTTTAATAACCTGAATTGAAATATGTGTGTGCTGTATTTCCATTAAAAAAAGTTTCCTTCCAGACACAATTAATAGAACAAAACCCTGTCTTGTTCAGAGATTATTCTTGGAATATTGTAATTTTAACATCTATGTAAAGGAGGAAAGTTTTTTGCCACGTGCAAGCAATTTGGCCTTCCTTCTTCCCAGAGAAGCGATTCCTGGATAACACGACCGATTTGATATTTTCCATGTGAACTCACAGCGTACTTTGAAGGGGGACAGCAATGCTGTGTTCGTTTGCCAGCGCTGACAAAGGTCTGCTTGTCAGTGATACCTTTTACAGCTAAATTTACTCGGGAGTGACAGAAGCAGGTGCTCCTTGGCCTGCCAGACACTTGTGCGCCCGCATCACACAGCCTACAGGTCAACATCCAAAGGAGAAAAAGCCCAGGGCTGCGGAGGAGAGGGTGAGTGAGGCAAACACAACCCAAACTGGGGGGTTTCTCTTCAAAGCCAGCTGGTCTGGCTTTATTCTACAGGAATTTTTTTACCTGCCAGTTTGATCAACGAAGCCCTCAGCAGGTGCTGACGGGTACAACTTCCTGGAGAAGCAGAAGAAGGGCACTGGTGAGTTTTAATAGAGAAAACAATTAAAACGTGATTCTTAAGTCTTTGGAGTTGTTCTGCTTGCCGCAGCACTGGGCGATTCAGCTCCAGGCTCGTGGGTATGCTCGCAAGGCTTTCTCCAAGAGAAAGCAGATAAGCTTTGTAGCATGCTTCGCATTTTATTTGATACGGTGCTTGATTTTAGCTTCTGTTGCCAAGAAAGTTTCTTGAAAGTGACTGGATATTTATAGTCAGTTTCTTTCAAACTGTATCTATGAATCTGAATGGAAAGAACATGAAGGATTACATACAGGAACACCAGAAGCCAGACAGCGCTAGGGGTGTACTCTGTGCCCCCCCATCTGCCTCCTTTAACATAAATGAGTTAATTTCCAAATAAATAGAAAGGATGAGTAGTTTGTAGACAGTCCCCGGTCTTTGCAGCTTCAGCCGACATTCCAGAGCCTTAGAAACTCTTTCTGAACATCAACATAAGATTACTTTGTAATAAATAAGGGAGTGAAATTAGCAATGTTTAGAACATTCTACAAGACTCGGTAATCAAAGGATTATCACACAAAACTGTTGCCTTTCACTAGAGTGAAAAGGTAAATTATAAAACAGAGGCTACACAAGAGCTTGGCATGATGCTTTTTAAAGATATCATGAATTTACACAATTTTCCTTGTTTTAAAACCACAAATTATGCCCGTGTGTGTATTCTTTAATTTGCGTAAGAGCTAGGAAACTAGACAAAGGGAAAAAAAGATTTATTTTTCTAGAACAATAAGATTCCAATTAATGTGAAAATGTAGGAAAATGTGACCACATGTTAAAATAAATATTTTGGAGGGGAGAAGAGCATTTTTATTACAATTTCTATTTCAAGAACTCATTCTTTTAACTTTGTTTCACAGTATTCATTGCAAATTGTTGTGTTAAATTGAAAACATTTATTTAAACAAGTAAACAGACAGAAAACTTGACCATATGAATCTTTTTGAGTAAACAGATTCCATATTCACAATTCACATGCACACCACAGAAGACATTAATAGGAGAAAGAAAAGAATCATACGTCAACATGCAGTTGGACTATTTCTGTAGTGGACATTCCCCTTATGTCAAAATAAATGATTTATCAGCAATGGACAGCCTAAGATTAGGCTGAATAATAATACCTGAGGCCCTTTTAAACATCCCTGATCTCTGATTTTTGTTCAGCCAGACTGCTTGGTATGGGACCAGTGTAGTTGACAGGGAGCTCCGATCTCAGCAGAGGTAGATCACGTCTTAATCCTCATCCATTTTCTTCATTTTGGGAGACAAAAAGTGCTGCAGAGATTGTTTTTGGTTTTGCAATGTGCTATACAAAAATAATCACAATTTTGTACACTGCAAGAATATTCTACTGCATGTGAGAATAAAAGAGCAGTAGAATAAAACATTACTAGTCAAAGCATAAAGTAAACCTCTAAATATAAAAGATACTTTCTCGGACGAAGTATGAAATGTAAAACAATAACAACAAAAAAACCCAAACCCAAAACTAGAGCTGCCTTTAAACTAAGCAATGCCTGTAAGACATCACTGTTTGTGCATAACATTTGTAATGTATGGAAACCAAATCCCCTAAACAGCCATTAAAACCAAGCACTGTTAAATCCAAAGACAGTAAATAGTAACGGCAGTTCCTAGAGTTAACTAGACGTTGTACATGCTACACTAATCAAGCAAAACATGTAGCCTTTGGTTTAGAGCCTTTAGTTCTGTACACTAGTAAGTTCATCAGCATTTTACTGTATTGATTTTAAAGGCTCAGAAACAGTAATTAATGTGACAAACTCCTGGATAATTTCACAAAATTCCAATTAAGTCAGTCTGTATTTCACTGCATTTGGGGAAAAGGGTATTTTGTAAAATAAAACTTCAGTACAGAATGTTTTACTTTTCCAGAAAGAGATTGTTTAATGGTGCAAAAGGTGGAGATCACATGCTAGATCATTTATATCATTAAACTTCAATGAGTGTCCTTTTTTGGTCTTTCTGATCATCAGTCTTAAGCACATTAAGGGAAATTTTTAAATATTTCTATTATTCATGAAATAGAAACTAACAAATAGGAAAACCTTATTTAATTCACTGAGACTTTACTACTGTTTCACTTAGAAACAGAAACAGCCCTAAAATGCCTGGTACACGCACTTATTTCTGTACCAACTATTCCCCATCAACTAAGCGCTCTGTTGTCTATTTTTGTAAACCGGGGCAGTTTATTCTACAACTATCTAATTATCTCTTTTATTTTGAAAAGTTACAGTCTAGCTCAGCTTTCAACCACATGTTTGTCTTTTCCAATAAATCCAAGCTTTAGTGTCAGGAAGACATCTATATTAGTTGTTCCATAGTGCGTGTAAACTTAAAACGGGATTTAACCACAAAGCTTTGGCAAAATTGGCAATTTAGTGACTTTATGTTGTGTTCTTCAAAAGTTAATTCAAGGCTTTTCGTACAGGGTTACGTGGTATTTTCAAAGCATATCACGCCTTCTTCTCCTTTTACTTAGGCTGGTTAAAACCGGACACTTTCCACTGAAGGCGATGAAGTAACATTTAAAAGTTAGATAAGAAGATGAACTGCACGATAAAAATTAGAGGAGAAAAGTAGGATGAATTGCCTTAATTACTGCTTCATATATGACAAGCATTTAAACCATGCAAATTTTCCATTTTATATTTCTATTATAAATTTTAAGTGTGTGTATATTTATATACACCTGTGTATATAAAGTGTGTATGTACATATATATAAGTATGTATACATACACTCTAAAATTATTTTTCCCTTGGTACAGTAAGCAAAATCTTATTCCACAAAATATATAAAACTTTCTTCATGGACTTTCATTAATTCATTTCTTTGTTCAAAAATTCATTGGTTATTGGTCTGAGACAGTCTCTCTGAGAATCAAAGGAACACGGACGTTAGGAAGCAGTGGTCAGTTGTCCACCTTGCCAGTCTGCTGGCAACGCAGGGAGCCCCTGCCTCACCCCGTAGCTGTCATAGTGGCTGCAGACAGACTGCTCTGCAGCCGCTCCTCACCCCTGCACCCCACAGTGGCCCATTCCCATGTGAAGACACCCCCAGCATGCCCATACCACTCCCCACAACTGCTCCCTGCTATCCCGTTTCAGAAATGCTGTTGCACTGTACAGTTCGCCATAAACAAGGTAACGTGGACAGGTCTTGCAGCGTCCCCCTTGTCACAATGTACAGACATGCGAGCTGTATTAACTGCCTTGAATTCTCCAATGGAAGTACTACCAATTTACTGCTTAGTCAAACTGGGTTTTGTTCCGTTGAAAGCAACTAGCGTTATGAGTCAAGTTCTGAAGGCACCACTTGAGAAATTTTCAATAAAGACAGAAGCAACAGTGCATTCTATCCATAACTCTAAAGGCACTGGATTCTAAATCAAGTTCAGTAAATACAGCTTACAAAGGATAAACATCTAGACTTAAGCTAAGGTATATTAGTTCGCTGGAAGCATGTAAAATAACTGCATGCAATGAAGGAAACAGCAATTACTGCTTTGGTCATCAATATATATATATATATATATATATATAGTAATGCTAGTTCTACATATATACTTAAATGTTGTCCTTACAGCCCACAAAGTTCAATTTAACGTTGATGTAGCCAATGCACTGTACCCTGAAACATGACAGCATCTGTCAGGGCAAAAAATTAAAAGCTGAATAGTACAATACCCAGCTTCTAAGGATTAATTCAGCAAAACAAACCGTTCTCTATCTGGGTTGTCTGGGGTTTTGGTTTGTTTTTTTTTAAAAAAAAAAAAAACGAAGCAGGTCTCCTTCAAGAATTTTCATATCTCTCCACTTTGTTTTATTGCTATACCAATAATGTTATGGAAGTATACAAAATCAATGGGTCCTATAGTTTTAGCTATAGATATCTGCAGCATTCATTCTTTTTTTTATTTGCTTTCTTAAGTGGTGTCAGGATACTCTTTATCCAATATATGTATATGCAAATAGCCCTTTCCTCAGTATCAATCCATCTCCTGAGTGTGAAATGATTGTAGAAGAATGCTCGGTAATAATAAATTAATATCATGTGCAATAATTATAAAAATTAATGAAGAGTCTACTAGTGTTGAGAAAAACAGAAGAGACTGCAAAATAATCTACTTGGATATCAGGAGATAGTTCCCACCCTTGGAAAGATATGGCTGTCCCACTTAATTATATGTCCTTGTACTAACAGACTTCATTAACCATTCAATCCTCAACCGCTATGCTTTTGGTAGCACTTTAGATCCTAGGCACATACAGCCTCACTGAAATGAGATTTTGGGGTTGTATTCTTCCTCAGAAATATGAGGGAACTGGCCCCCACTTAGGGCAAAGAAGCACTTGTTCCTTTGTTCCTGGGAGAAAAGATTCTTTAGTTTCGAAACTGCCAGGTTTAATCCGCAAAAAAGATATGGGAACTCCTCACTCAATCTCACTTTAACACAGAAATTCTCAACCTTTCTATCCCCATTAGCAACAGTCCTTCTTAAATTATTTCTGCCCATGTGCCTTTTGCCCCATCTTCACTGTACCTGAATATCTAGACGCCAAAAGACTCTTCAGTCTCACTAAAGAGCTAGAAAATCTCCTAACTCCCTTCCAAATATGTACCTGTTCTCCAGCTCTTGCTCCTTTGAGTCACAGCCAAGAGGACAGCTAAGGTATGTCCAGGCATACTAGTGGAAAGGGGCTTTACAGCACAGACCCTCAGACTGCTGTAGTTCTAAAAGGTAACGACAAACACTAGTGCTCCCGTAACTTATTTAAGTGTTACTGAGAGTTTAAAAATGGAGAAGGTAATGACATAGTTAGTGGGTCAGTTCAAGAGGTTTCAATACATATTTGACTGGAGATTAATTGATTAATAAAAAAAAAGAACTGAAGTGGTCTCTGTATGGTCTTTACTTGCCCGACAAAAATAACAACCCTCAATTTCAGAAACTTTTTCAATTTAATAACCAGGTTTCTTCTCTTTCAACCATGTCAATGTAGCTATCTGTAAAGACATTGGTGAAATCAGATCTTGCTGGTCTGATTGGTTCAGGCTTGCAGAACGTAACAGACCAGAAATTGGAATTTAAATCTGTCCGTACCATAAAGGAGCTATGCAAAGACGCTCAAACCAGATCACATGACAGCAACAGTAACTTCAGATGAAATACATCTAAACCAAAGTACACATCCAAACATGACCTCTGAGGCTGTTTCCTGTTAACCTCAGTAATGTGAACTTTTTAAAGTGCTTCCATGGGAAGAGTTATAAGCAATGACATCACAGCTGGAGACTCATGTAAGTTTTAATACAGATGAACGTAAGTGGCACAAGCACATCTAAAAGCTGACCCAACTATTGTGCAATTACATTTTATGGCTACAGAGGTTACAAGGTCTTCTTCACTTATCAACAAGAGCCGTCAACCTTCAAAAGGCCTCTCTAAAATGTCTAATAAAAGTTTTATATTAATTATTGTTTCGAGAATAGAAATATTTGTATTACAGCAGCACTTAGAAAACACATTTATGGATCAATGCTCATGTGTGGAGCTGTTCAAATGCAAAACAAAATCATGAATTTAGTACTGAAGGGTTTACAAACGCTTAAAAACAGAGCATGTTCTCAAAATGTCCAGAGAATAACCTCTTACTTCTTGACATCTGCATGCAAGCATATCTGTATAAACCAGTTTGCCAACAATACCCTTATCCCCTCATTCCATGTACTAATCTATCACTATTGTATTCTATACTCAATTTATGCTGCAAATATCATACAACACACTCTGTTACAACAGGCAGGATGATTGACCTTTAAAATTTGCATACCATTTACCCCAACTTTGGTTCCAGAAAGTGGTATGCAATTTGAAATAACGGCAAATTGTCAGAGAAGCAGCCGAAAAGCTGGGTGCTTATCTAAAATATATCTCAAAGTCTAGTCTGGAAAACTCCTGAGAATTAGCTTTCTCAAAATGAAAAAAAAAAAAAAAAAAAAGGCATTTCCTCTTCTATTTGGGAATACTGTAACAGCAGCCTTTCATGTGGTATATTGGAATCTCTATCTGTATCCAGGATGCGGAACCATAGTGGCCTTCAGTAACAGGAGATGAAGTTGACCAATGTTTTTCTACCCTTAGAACAGGTTTGATTTGAATTTTGTTTGAATTGTGGCTAGGGATCTATCCAAAACAAATCTCTACTTTGCTTGGCCCTCAAAATTACCGTGAATTTCATTGTCTACACAGATGCAGATGCTGATCTAATTTGTAGCAGCTGCAGAATACTTAATCAAGCCTTTTCTGGCCATCTATGGCTGTCTGCTTCTGTATCACATCATCATGCAGTGCAAGATAGGCAAATGCTTGAGTGCCACACAATTAGCAAGGGGGTGCAATCATATTTTTTGTCTTGGGTTGTGAGTTTTTTGGCAAAACATCTCAAAATATCACAATACCTTAGTCAGGCAATTCCATTTCAGGAAAAAAGAAGGAATGCACAGCCTAAAAAAATCCTTCCCCTCACCCTCCCGCCACTCAGCAACCTTTCCCCAAAGGAAAGGGGATCACAGGGAGATTCTCTTTATTGAATTGCAAGTAATCACACAGACAAACCAGCATGGTAGCAGGAATAAGAAACGTGGTCTTCACTTAAAAAGCTAGTTCTGAAACTTAACTTCTGGGAGTCTTTCTTCTTGGGGGGATGTTGGGGGAACTGTCCTAGCAGAAACTTCATTTGAAATGACCAGCTAATGGCAAAGAGGTTTAAACCTTCTAAAGCTGCATAGATTAACAATGAAATACAAATTTATCTTCCCCTGCATCAACTCTAAAGCTTGTGCGAGACACTGGAAGATGGATGAAGATTTTAAAGACAGGGACTTCCAGTGCTGTACCTTGCAGCTGGCAGGAACCTACCTGATCCCTTCTGTAAACCCAAGAGGCCCCACAGCTGCTCTGATTTAGTCTCTCTTTTGGACATAGGCCCTTCAGAACAAAGAGGGAGCAGAGTGCAGCACATCTCCCTCCAGCATGCTCTTCTGTATTAGCAACTGAGCTGAATAGTGAAGATACTGCATATCTTGGGTGAAGGCTCTTTAACAACCTACGTAGACTTTAACCACACTTGTATTACACCATATGATAAATTACACTACCACCAAATGCCTCGCTTTTTAAAAAAAAAATCTAATGTTTCTGAGGCATATGAAGATGCAGAATAATCAGACTGATGAACAGCAGTTCATGAAAATGACAACATTTCCAAAATTATTCTTCAAATACATTCCCATACTTAAACCCTATTAAGATGGGGAATTGATTCCAAATTTCCACTCTAAGCTCATATTTGATCTATTTTTATATTTTTTGCACAGGAAAAAAAGCCCATTTAGCTTGAAATTTCACCTAATTAACTTTATGTCAGAAAAGATTGCGGGGGGGGGGGGGGCGCAGAACTGAAACTAGTTACCCAGATTTTCAGTTTGTCTGAGACTAAAGCTTTGCTTGCCAATTTCCGACTAGCACTGAAGAACTTCAAAACCCGATACATTTCTTCCATGCAAGTCTAGACTCACATTTTTGGAGTCCCTAAATCTCAACAGGGGAAAGGTTAGTAGGTTAAATTCTTCCTTTAGTTACACTTAAGTAAGATCATTGACTGCAAGTGTTGTCCCCCTAAAATACATACATGTATATATAAACTATATACATTTGGTGGAACATTGTCATACGACAATGAGGATATTTGAACATCTTACAGAGACAGTGGCTGGTACAGGAACTGGAGTTACAGCATATTCAGAGATTAACTCTGAGGCAGGAATAGGATCTGGGTGGCCACTGATGTAGGGCCGAGCTTCCATTTTAGGGTCTTGTTTGAAACCTATCAGACCGCATTGGATTTCAGCAGACTTCAGGGGACTTTGGATGCGGTGCGTGAGCTCCACAGCATCCTCGTTCAATGCCAGGCAGGAGATTCAACATTTCGATAGCTCTTAACTCCTTCAGATGCAAATTCAGCCTCGTTTTCAAACAAATGACAGACCTCAAGTATTAGCCTTTTTCTAAAAAGTATGTGTGAGAAAAACAGTGGCTATCGCTAGATCCACATCTGATTCTAGTATTAGTCTGTCTTGTCATTTATGAAGTAATAAATACTATTTTTACACTTGTAGGACAATTTTAGTAATATCTAACCTTTGAAAGAAAACATTTGTCCACGAAGAGGTTACCTCCTATCTCTAGTCTTAAAACCCTGTTAAAAAAGAAACAAACCAAACATTACTGTAAAAAAAATTCTTAGATTAAAAAATATCTTTGGAGCACTGCTTACGATATTTAAAGGGCAATATCAACTTCCAAACTACAGTTTCAGAAACTGCCTTTTGTAACAATGAAACACTTCAGAATTGGATCAATTTAGCAAAACAAAACAACCCCCCTTTCACTGTTGACTTAGTGCGTTTGGCAGCCTTTTTTCCCTCTACAATCAGTCTCTTCCTTGCAAAGGCCCTTGAAAATATCGGCAAGGGAACACGAAAAAAATCTTTTTTAAAAAAAGGGGGCATTGAGAAAACAACTTTCCGAAAGCCTGGAACGTTAACAGACAATGCCCCCGATTAGCCTACCTCCAAGCTCTCCATCAAGACCAGAAAACACAATTTAGTCCATCTTTCCAGACGTTGCTACCCCCCCACCTCCCACCACGGCCACGGTTATGCGCACTCATGGCCTGCTAGACACCGAACCACCTCCTGCCAGTCCCCTTCCCAGCATCAGCCATGTGCTGCTGGAACTCTACCAGCCTCGGCCCTGCTCGGCACCCAGACCGCTGCAACCCTGGCTCCCCGGGGGCCAGCGGGCAGCAGCGTACCCCACCCAGCGCGGCCCATGGGCACCACGATGCGCGCCCCAAGGCCTGATGGTACTGCAGAATGCTGCGGGCTGTACTTCAGTCTCCCAAACCAGTACACCCATTTATCCCAAAGGTCGGAGAGGTGGGCAGAAGCGGTGAAAGACTTCAGAAGGGGGCAGTGCTGAGGGGAAACGCGGGGTTTCCGCTCGCTTCCAGCCTTTCCCGGGGCTCCCAACCCCGCTGTCGTTCCCTGTTTTAAACGGCCACCGCCTGACGGCCTTTTCGCGGCTCCACTCCACCGGCAGCGGGGTCGCAGCCGCTTCCCTGCCTCCCACCCCGGGACACCCCGCCTTCGCGTTAGCCAGCGTACGGCCAAACTAACGCCAACCCTCCCCGCCTCCTTTCCTTCCCACCCCCCCCCACCCCCCCACCCCCCCCCGCCCGCCTCAATGCCTTCCCGCGGAAACGAGGAGGAGGAGGAAGGAGAGGGGAGGAGGAGGCGGCTGCAGCAGCACGCGGGCACCACCGGAGCGCCCCCAGGGACCGCGCACCGGCCGGCACTGCACCGCACCGTCCCCGCACACACGTGGCAGCTTTACCTCCCCGCACGGCGCTGGGGCCGGGGCCAGGCCCGGCCCCGCTGCTGCTGCCGCCACCTCTAGGGCCTCAGGCGGTGCCCGCGCTGGGGCGGGGCGGGAGCGCGGCGGGCGTTGGGCCGCGCGGCGGGCGTTGGGCCGCGCTGCCTGAGGAGGTGGCGGGCGGTGGGGTACCTGCACGGCAGCGGGCGGGAGACCTCAGCCCCGAGAAAGGCAGTAGTAAAGAGCCGAAGAGAAGCTCAGCCTCGGGGAGGTGTCGGCACGGTGTGCAGGGTGCGAGGGATCGGGGGCAGGGACCGGGGCGGTCGCCCCTGCAGACGGAGGGTGAACCGCCCTGGCCACAGCCAGGGGCGGGTGGAAAAACGTGCGTTTGGGTTAAAAACGGTTCTCCCCACGTTAGCCTTCCTCGAGGTTGAGCCGAGGAGATGCGTCCCTGGGTGGCAGCACATCTGTCCTCAAAAGAAGGAAGACATTAATATGCCAAGCTTTAATGCTTTAGCATTCGGCCCAGACTTTTGAATTGGCATCTCTTGAACAGTGAAGCTGCCGCCTTTTCCAAAATGCACGTAAAAGCATAAACAGTTTTCTAAGCACCGATTGGAGGACAAGCACACTCCAAGATCAATAGTTTTGTAATTTTATTGACAGTGTAGCATTCCCAAGGTAGGATTCAGATGGAGTTTATTATGGCTTCTGAAAACGTCAAGTTACTTACAAGTGATATGCCTTTTAGGCCTAAGTGCACATCAGTAAAGACTCGTATTCTTTTTATAGAAATTGTTTCATAAATCTCTTTAAATATATTTAAGCACTGTAGGTTTGCATTTTAATAATACACTACTTTTGTGCTTTTAAACATCTAAGGTGCCGAACAAGAATTGTAAACTGTGAAGTAACTACTATGGGAAAGCTTAAGTAAAGCATTGGAGGCGGATGATTTTGACAATAAAGAGGGTGTATGTGGTGAGTGTTTAATATTTATTGCATTTAATATTACAAAGTACTATTTATTGTTTTCAGATTTAATGTTAAAAGCAAAGCCTGGAGAGCAAGCTCTGCTGTATTACGTACTTACAGGTACACCTGTAACAAAGGCTTTCTGTAATCATTGCTTCATGTGTATAACACAATTTTAGTAATGGCATGCCATTTTATTTAAAGTTCATGTGTCAGCTGTGTCTACCTTGCAAATATTTTTTTGCAATTAAATGATTTCAGCTCTTTGTGGTGGTTTACAAAGCATTTAAATTGTGCTCCTGGAATATATGTCCTATTATCTTTGAAATTATCTGAGTTTACATCTTTTGTTCATTATAAAAGCAAATGGATTGAGGGAATATTCTGAATGAATGAAGAACAAATACAGTGATGTTGAATAATCTTGTGGGGTAGATTAATCTATAGCCTCGGTTTCTCTCAGGGTAGGTTGCTGTGGCAACCGCCCCAGCTCACTTTAAAATAATTTTGTAAAGCTCACTTCAAGCGCTGCACCCAGCGTGGGCCAAGTTTAAAAGCAGCCAGACATGGGAAGAAGTGTTATACTGTGTTGCTCTTACAAATAGGGAGGTGGTGGAAGAGAGCGAGGCGTGGAGTGGAGTGGGGTTGAGCAGAACTTTAGACAGAAAATAGAAACCAAGTCACCCCAGGGTTAAGATGCAAAGGAGGTGGATCATTTCATAGTAACCTTACTGCTTGTCAGTTTAAACACCGTTAAAAGATGTAAGCTGGCGATTTAATTCCTCCTAAGGGAAAGATATGTTCTGCAGCCGCAAACGAACAGAAATGGACTTTGATAATCATCTTCAAAGGAGATGTTACCTTGAGATAATCACACTCGCAAGGGAAGGAGGCACTTGGATACACACTTCATTCTTTGATAAAACTTGGGAGATCTGATGTTATAATTGTTACATTTTGACCCATGTCTCATTGTTTAAAACATTGCATGCCTCAGGTGGTGGATTAAGAAAAAAATAATTTTGTCAGTGGACCTGCACTTGACCTGTGGACAGCAAAAAAGAGTAGATTTGTGTCTTGTGCCAGAAATTTGAAAAGGGTGCTTTTGTGGAGTGTCAGTACAAGTACAAACACCAGAACAAAGGTTTTTCATTTTCTGAAATTACTCCAGATTTTAAAACTAAATGCAGCAAAAGTGAGAAAAAGATCTTAAACACTTCAAAAGATACTGCATAAATTCATGCCTTATTTAACCTTGAGATGAGTGAGAAGGCCTGATCACTCCCCTTGTATCTGTTTGTCCATCTAGCATCCGAACCCTGTTTTAAAAATCTAGGTGTCCTTTTCATGGATTTGATGAATTGTGCTCGTGACAAAACTTGGCATGGCTTTAAGGTACTCCAGTACGTGAAGGTCGCCACTATTTAAAGATTAGGCCACAAGTGCCCACACGGAGGTGTGGTAGATGTGCTAAGCTGCTGTATACTTTTATTTTCTGAAATACTTGCCTGCTCTCATAATTGCTTTCAAGATACGACGATGCTTGTGTTCTGTCTTGCCAATTGAAGGTCTGTGTTACCAACTAGCCAGAAACCTGAAAACTCACGTATCCTGCACAAAATAAAGCAGACGACAGGCATTTCAATTAGAGCACGAAAGTGTGAAGTCTTAGCAGAGTTTTCTATTTTTGCCGCTAACAAAATATGAATATTACTGGATAGTTGGGTGCCGTGCTGGGAGACCAAAATTGTCTGCAGAAGAGGCATAGCAAGGGTACAACCTGTGTAACTGTTCCATATTTGTTCCCTGCTGCGCTTCATGCCAAACCTGAGGCTGAGAAAGTATTTCTTCCCCAGCGTTACTCGGGCTCCGCTGCTGACACTGCCGAGCATATGTGCCTCTCACCACCGTGTACAATGTGCTTGGCTCATGTCTGGCTGCCTGGTGGCTCTAGGCACATCAGTATTACTGTTACTGTTGTTGTGGGGGCATTTATAGCCTGTAACTGTCTGTCCATCGAGAATTGTCTGCTCTGTACCTAAATCTCACCAAGACAGGGTAGGGCGTGATGAGACCTGAAGTCACTAAAGGGTATCCTCTGGGGATCTGCGTGGAAAGTGATTGTGGGGTGCTTGTTAGAGATGCCTTAGCTGTGTTTTGCTCTGGCCATGCTTTGAACATCCATGTTTTAAGTACAGTTGAATTGAAAAGGCATTTATTCACTGTCAAGGACGGAACTTTGGAAGTAGGTCGGTGGCCTGATGAGATGTTTATAGGGGAAAAGACTGTGAGAGCAAGGACTTGTGTTAAAATAAACCAAATATATATTTATCACTGTTGTTTGAATTCAGTCGTTTGGTTTTATCACGCGTGCTGTTCCTATTTCCAGCGCCTTAATCTATCATAAAAATAATGGTCTGTGTCTTTATAAACTCCCCTGTGGCTCTCAAAGGATCGTAAAAGTTGGCTACCTATGTAGAAATTAAACCAAGTATCTGCAAAGTCCAGTTTTGATCAGCAATTACTGCATGTGCTTAATTTGGATTCAAGCTCCCATACAGTATGGTCCTTTCAGTCCGGTTTTAAAAGCAAATGAGCCTATTAAAAAGAAAAGAAAAAAAAAAAAAAAAAAAAGAAAGAAAGAAAGAGAAGTCCCGTTCTTTCACGCAGCGCGCTGGTAACGCTGCATTTCTGTGGGTAAGTCTGACAAGAGACCGTCTCCGGCCGCCGGGACCCATGTGGGCAGGCGAGCGGGATTTTTCCTCTGCCCAGTGTTCGCCCCTCTTTCGGGAGGGTGGTGCCGCCCCAAACTTTGCCATCGGGATGGCTCCTGCTCTGCGGCCCAGGGGGAAGCCACGCGCAGCGGGGTACGAAGCCTGGCGAGTTCGGGACGTTGGGCTGCTGCGGGCTCCCAGAAAAGGGGCAAGGGGCGAGGAGCCGGGGGCGGGCACGAAGGCTTCGGGCAGTGGGGGAGGGTGGGCGAATGCCGAAGGGTCCGCAGCCCGCAGCGGGGTGGTCAGCGGCCCCCGCACTGCCGCGACAAGGACCATGGCCGCGGCTCTGCCGCCCTCCCCTCCCTCCCGAGGGGCTCGGCCGAAACCCACCCCCGGAGGTGGCGGGGAGGGGGGGCGAGGGAGCGCGGGCATCGCCGGGTCGCCACATGCCGGGACGTTTCGGAGCCGCTCCTCACCCCGCAGCTTCTTACAGGCTGGATGCGGGGAAGCGGACGGTCCGGACCGAGCTCCCCGGCCGCGGAGGCGGCTTCAGGGTTGGGGCTGGCCCGGGCTGCGCCTTCCTGCCAGCTCCGGCCGCAGTCGTGCCGCCCTCCCGCTGCGGTACCTCGCCAGAAGGGGGGTGGGGGGGAAGATGCCCACCGGCTTGCCGTCTTGTCTTCGCTCGGTATAATAAAGGATTGTCATTAGGTTTGCGTGTGGCATATGCCATTACCCCCACCGTAAAACTAAAATTAGCAAAATGTCAGGAATGGAAAGATTGATTCGCCCAAGATGCAATTATCATTTAAAAAGTGCTTGATTGAGGTGCTGATGTTCGGTGATTTATTCTGCATACCATATACATAATTAAAGGAGTGTAGTGGAGTAATTTATCAATCTAGTTTAGACTAGAGGGGCAAGGAAGGGAGCTGCAGCCGCTGCTGCTGCTGCTCTATGTTTGTTTTATTAAAACGCTTTCGGGATCTGATCCCGCCCCCTTTTTGCAAGAGTGAAACTGATTATTTCCCCAGCTCGGGAGGAGAGAGTCATTCGTTTGGGATTGTGGGAGAGAGAAAGAGAGAAATAGAGACACGGAGAAGGAGAAGAAAAGGGAGGAAGAGGGAGCGAAGCAGAGAAGGACACCTCATCAGGCGTGTAGTTTGAGTCCCTTCCTCGCCTCCCCCTTCCCCTTCGCGATGTTACAAAGGCTGTGAGCTGCTCGCCTTTTCCCATTCGCCTGCTGTCACTTCCTTCCTGGACGCTTTCAGGACGAGCCCGGTTACTTTTAATCCGACCAGCAGCTCAGCCACTTTCTCCTCCTCCGCGCTGCACACACACACACACAGGCACACGCACGCACACACACAGACACACACACACACCAGACATCTTCTGGCTGCTTATTGGATTGACTTTGAAGGTTGTGTGTGTGATTCACGGAGGCTGCATGTTGAACCAGGTGGTGAATATTTAAGGCTGGAAGAAGTAAAGGGATTTTTTCTTTTTCCTATGAAAGGAAAATATCTCAAGGACTAGTCTGACCATCCAAACAGCTAAATGTTTATAATGTAAGTACATGTAAAATTAAGCATTGGAGTAAAATATAGCGGGCATGGGAAAAAAAACCCATTCCTATTGCATTTGAAGGCTGTAGCAGTCATTGTATGGGGACTGGGATTGAGGTTGCTTGCAGACTTTTTAAGTGTATGATTGTGTGATTGCTTAAAAGTAACTTTTTAGACAGGTAACATAGTTAAATCACGGTCTGGTAAATTACTGCTGACTTCTCTCTATCAGTGTCATAAGTGTTTAAACTTTGATGAAGTTAGGTTACATCATTTGTGTGCTTGATATTGTGAAGTGTTCAAAGCTTATTTGATTTGAATAGTTCACCAAACGCTATGACCTTGTGGTGCTCACACCCTGATTTATGAGACTGAGGAAAAAATGCAGTTTGACTGAAATGCTCTTCAACTTCATTGTATCATCGGCTCTTCAGTTCTCAAGTTTAGGTAATGCATGCTTGCAAGTGTTTTAACTTTGTGCATCTTTCATTTGAATACTTAGGTTTGAGCTGGAAAGAGCCCTTGCATTGATGTGGGAGTTTAAGTCACGGGCTGCAAACCCCTTTTGGAACAGTATGCTTTTGGTCTTTACATAGCATTTTGAGTAATCTTTTAACATTTTTTAAGGCAACAGAGTAGAGCTAATCAGCATTACAAAACTGGCTTGTTTAGTTGCAGTACAGTTACTTACAGGCTAAGATAAAGTTTAACATAAATGAGAGACTTCTAAGACTATTGGATCATTATGTAACTGCAATACTTAGAATTTCTCATAAAACTTCGTGTGACCTTCTGTGAGCCTGAAAAACAAAACTCGTATGAAGATAAGCTAACAATTCCTTTTCTCAAAAAAAAAAAAAAAAAAAAAGCAGCATCACAATGCAAAACAAAACTTAATGAATCATTGTGGGAACATAAGCATTGTTTTTTTCTGGAAAAGTTCTCTTTTCTTTATTGTATATAATAATTAATATTAGCAAATACCTGTATCCTGAAATTAAATACTGTAAAACACAACTGAAGGCTAAAGATTTAAGAGAGTTAAGCAGAGAAAGGCACTTTGCCAGTATTTCACTGGTGATCAGAAACAAATTGTCTTGACACAAAATACATTTTCCTAGCAAGTATCTGATGATCATCTTCATGGCAAATGTCCTAGTTTCATATCTTTACTTTAAGAGAACTATGAGGTGGATGATAAACCAATTATATTAGATGCAAATGTGACTGGATTTCTTCTATTGCACTTTCATGGGTATTGTGGTTGAAGAGTAAAGATGTTTATATAGAGTATAATAACTCTAATCCCTGGAGGCTTGGCAGGGCATGGAAATATAACCACCTGTGAACCAGTTGTAACCTCTGTGTTACATACATCCTGATTTCCAGTTCAAACGCTCAGGCAAATGGCCACTTTGAGGATTTGTTATTTTGTGAAGTATTTTTGATACGTGATTTTAGATACTTAACATGAAGTCAAAAAACCTGCAAGACTTTCTTACTTTATAAGTTTTATTAAAATACCTGTTATAATATTCTCTCTATATTAATGAATACATGATTCATATGAATACTGAAGTCTCTGCTCACATGTTAAGTCCCTTTGGAAGTAATAGGAAAATTCTTTGAAGAAGAACTTAAGAGAATGACCCTTAATTCTGGGTGTCTATATTCCTTTCAGTACACAACCTTTTATTTTAAAAACGTGCTCTCTCTATATATTTTTACAATATGTCCAACATAGCTAATAAGACAAGATAGTTCTGGGACCCGAACATGAAAATCTTCTTTCATGCAAACAGTACTTCCACAACTAGTCCGATTGACAATGCTGAGACTACTTGTGTGAAAATGAACAAGTCACAGGAATAATGCTTTACAGGATCAGGCCCCAGGAAGACCCAAACCTCCTGCCTGTCCCATAGTCTTCCTAGGACAGAGATTTAAAGAATGTCACTTTCAATGTCCTATAAATGAATGCAGAAATCAGATATGTCTGTATCCTCTTAAGATTACTTGGCCAAGAAAAAAAGGAAACTTAGGTTTAAGAGCCTTATAGAAATTGGTACTAAATGATGAATAGTGTGTAAGATTAAGTCTTTTAGAGTGATGTTCCTGAGCTGCTCGTTTTGGAGCGTCGTAAGAAAATTCATACAAATACTTTCTTACTGTAAATTTTCTTTCAACATAGGATCAGAAAACTTTTCCTATTTTTTTATAACCACTCTTAATTTGTGTACCTGCAACATGTGTATTCAAAAGCAGACAGATGCCTCTCTTAAATGGTTCTGTTTTTAAAACATCTAAAATATTATAGAAAAAGAGAAATGAAGCTTTCTTAAGATTTTTCCAAAAGTTTACCTCTGAAAGATTTTGATAGCTCACTATTTAGTAGACAAATAAGAATACATAGAAACTACATAGAAACTTAGGAACTGAGCAAGAGTTGTGAATAGAATACTTTTACCAACTTCATTTCTTTTAATTTTCTTTGTAACAGGTTAATTTATTGTTCACCAGAATAGTTCAGTTCATCTTCAGAGGCATCTAAGAGTATTTCTACATCTCATTGAGCAAGAAGTCATTAACTGCTATTAGGTGCTTGAAAGAATAAGCATTTGGGTTTTGATACGTAGACTCCATTTTTACCTGTTGGACATCATTATTCCGAATTACATGATAATTTATCCAAAAATCAAGTAAGGTGTGGTGGTATGGTTTTGAAAACACTGATTATGAAGATGAATATAAATAAGGTGCTATATAATTTCAAGGAATTTATAGTCTTTGCTTCAGCATTTTGAAGAATAACCAAAGCAGTTGTATTTGTGATATATTTTAAGATTTTTAAATTTTGCTATATGATATCAGCAGAGAGATTTTGCTACATCCTTATTTAGGCTTTATATCAGCTTATGTATAAAATACAAAAAAATTATGTACGTAATTCCGAACAGCTAGAAAACTTCAAGTTTAAGAGTAGGGTTATTATTCTGGTATTTTAAAAGGATGAAAATACAGGTTTGCATCTGATTTGAGAAAAAAAATGGGCTTAGAAGAACTGTGGTCAGCAAACACAACTGATGGTGCAAGTGAAAAACTGAAAAATTTAGTTTTTCCTTTTTCTGTTTTTGAAAGGAATTATTTGGGTCCTCTGACCAGCGTTAAGGTAATTTTCTCAGAAATGAGAGTCAATGTTACATGTGGACAGGTGATTAGAAGCTAGTGTCTTCAGTCCACTTTAATCTCACTGTCTCATTGACTGCAGTGCAGTAGAGCTTGTCTATTCACTAGGATCTGTCATCTTTAGGAAATCAGACCAGCTTATAGAGGCGATTCACAAAACCAACAGTGACAACAGAGTCTTATGTGCCTTACAAAAGAAGGATTAGGCAGTTCACATGTCATTTTGATTGGGCAAAGATAAAAGCTGATTGCTGCAGCATGGCAAGGCACACTTCAATTTCAATTGATTATTTTATAAGACAACTATAACTCTGTTGCGTAGTCATTGTTAAATGCAATTTGAAGGAAGGAAAAACTCAATTTTGACATTACTGGCTTCATATGACTTCTTTATAGTAAAAGGTAGAGCCACTTGTAGCATTATTATACCAATATTAAAAACACTGTTTAATTCACTGCTTTTGGGAAATATATTTAAAATGTAGTAGCTGATTGTCCTGGTTTTTCAAAAAAAGTATTTTTGCCTAGATAATATCCTGTAATAACAATTCAAAGTTCTTAAAACTGCCTGGGACGATACTAGTTTCACTGCACTTACCCTATTAAGAGCTTAGGTGCAGAGGACAGTGCATAAAAGATGTCAGGGCTTTGCAGATTTGTCAAAAATTATACCGAGGAACAAGTAAATCATCTTTGTTTACCTCTATTCTGATATTTTAAAAAATGTAATATGATGTAAAACTATATTTTGTCTTGCATGTGCGAACATGGTAGTCTGATTTGAAAATAGTTAGGAAGTTAAATGTTGTCCCTATATTATTAAATAGGTCATTTATCTGTGAGAATAGAGAGTTTCGGCTATTTGCGTAATTTAGTTACAATGTACAGCCTTTAACATTTGGAAGTATGAAACTTCCAAGCTGATAACTTCTATGCTAATTTCTTACCATTTTTCAAAAAAAGAACTCTTTTTTTTTTTACCCAACTGATGCCTCCTAGTGTTTCACATAATAAAACACTAATGAGTCAACCATAAATGTAAACATTGGTTTTTTCATTGTCTTCATCTTATGTGATACATAAAATTAATATTTATGTATTTAATTTTGTGTGTGTTATTATAATCAGACAGGAAACTCCTGTAAATTCAAATGCTTCATCTTAATGGACACTGAAATTACATTTTGATTTTCTTTCATTCTAGCTTTGCCTAGCTGTATTTTGAAAAGTTTATGTTATATGTAAAATACATTTTCTTTTTCTCCTTTTGTTTCCTCTGTGCATTACACTTGACTTCTCAACAATGTATTATGAGGCTCAAACGGGAATTTTAAAAATTTTGGTAGGATAATGTTTTGAAAAGTAAGCCCTTGGAAATAGGCAACAAATGCAGTTATGGGAATGTTTGAAATATCCTGAAGTATCTCACAGCCAAACAAGATGAAAAAGACTAGTCTGAGACATGCTCGCTCATTACAGTCCTTAAAGAATAGTTACCACATTTTGTAATTATTCCTAGTTATTTTACCACTGTATAAGCAAGAAGACTGTATTAGGACAGTCTTCAAATGTGCAAAACGTGCACCTTACACTTTTGATTGTAGATGTGGATGATCAGTACTTTTGAAAAGGAATTTATGTGCGTAAAATACTGAAACGGAGCTTGGAGTGGTAAGGACTGAAATATAGTGTCCTTTTCTTAAAAGTTCAGTCTGGCCACATAACTCGTGAATACCTGAAAAAACATTCAGTTACATTAGATTTATGTCAGTAGATTTTTTTTTTTTTTTTTTTTATGGGGGGGTGTAATTTTCAAAAAGTTACCTAGCATCAGTGTGACAAAATACAACTTATGGGCCCCAAGTGTATTATTTGAACTGTTGGGTATGGTCTTATAATGAGAAAGAAGCAGCCAAGGCTGAGTGCACGTTTGCATGTTTTTAACGCTACACAGTTTTATGTAAAGTATGAGATGAGATCAGTTTAATGATGATGTTGGAAATATAGCCTGTTATTCTAAGACTTTCAAGAAAAGCAGTGGAATTTCTAGATACTTGTTCTACTGAAGAAGTTCTAGAGAAATAAAATGATTCTACAATTAAAAAATCATAAGTTTACCAGTTAATATGGGTAATAAAATATAATTTGTGTCTTCTTCTCAATGCACGTATGGTAAATTTAGGTGCCTGCTAACCGGTAAAATGATTGTTTCCCACTGAATCAGACTGTTAAATCTATACATGCAGATCTTAGTCACAGGAATTAGTGTGTGGTTTTAAAACATATAAAAAATGCAGGTTTTAGGATTGTGTTCTGCTATCAATCCTATTAGTATCACATTTTTCTCCCATTGGTTTTGAACTGCAAAGAGACCTTTCCGAGGTCTGCCATTTATTTAAGCCACTAAACATCGGATAGTGTCCTAGCCTTTAAACTTCCTTGCATCTTGAAAGTATTTAAAAGAATGCAAATGGCACCCTTTATTCAACCAGCTAACATGGCAAAAGTGATAGAATTTTCTCATATAGTTACTTCTTCCCTTGCAAAAAAAAAAGTAAATTTGCAAGAGAAATAGAGGAAAGCATAGAGAAAAAGAATCTTTAAGGCAATTCAAGTGTAGGACTATTGCTCTGAAATGCAGCTAAACAGAACTCCACTAAGGATCCCCCCCCCCCCCGTTTTTTTTTTAAAAAAAAAAAAAAAAAAAACTAAATACATTTAGAATGCAGAAATATGTCCTAGGGAAGTTCTAGAAGTACATTATCTGACTTATTTAGAACCAGGCCTGGATAAATTATCTGAGAATTGTTTCTTTCAATATTGTGTGGAATACCCTCTTGTGCAAGATGGATTCAGTAGCCTGGGTCTGTAGCCTAGGCCCCTTTTGTAATTCCCTGAACAGGTGACTTAACAGTCACCTGCTTCAGCAGGGTAGTTGTACTTATCTCTGCCTTCTGCCACCTTCCCTGACACCGGAGGGCTGCAAGAGTTCAAGCAGAGAGAGCTTCAGAGATCCTGGCCAGTACAGCAGGTCCAGGAAAGTCAGTATCTGCTGCCTTCATTTAAGTGAACCATAAGGCAGCCCGCAGATTAGGGACGGAATGGAACAGATGGCAAAAAGCTCCTCTGCCTCCTTTTCCCATGTTACAAAGCACTGCTGGTACAAAACTTAGAATCCAACCTAACAGGTCTTCTCTGACCCTTATTTCTTCAACTGTGTAATTGATTAAGTGAAGTTTATCATGAAAATTATTATTAACCAAACCCCAGTGCAGAAATTTGCCTTAGACGTTACAGTCTTTTTACTCTCATCCTATAATCACAAGACGTACAGTTAAGTAAACTGAATTAGAAATAACATTATTTATGTTTGCTTTTATAGATACAGGATGCATGTCAGTTGTGGAACCCGTGCTCAGTTAAATTTCACTATTTGCTTTTAAGTAGTCAATCAATAGCAGTTAGCAAAGTATGTACAAAGGACAAGGAGGGAGGATTGTGAAATTATTTATAAAACACATCTGCAAAAGTAAACATAATGCAGAACATTGTCCACGTGAAGCATTGCTTTTAGTAATATAAATAACACGTAACATAGTAGCATGTGCTATTTACTTGATTCCTAATAAATTCTTCCCACTACTGACAAATATATTGTGACTTTATATTCGAGAAGATGGTGCATTATTTTAATCCAAACAATTTAGTTATTGGTGCATCAGTACAGAAATAAAAATGTTCCAGAACATATTCACCGGTGTAAGAAGCTAGACTATGGCCCCTTTAATTTAAAAATTCCAGATGGACTTTTCAGTGGAGATTGTTTTAAATCATTTCGTGGGAGTTGAGTGGAAAAGCTGTCCCTAAAGATGGGCAGCGGGGGGGGGGGAGCTGTTGTAGAGAAACAACAGGACACAGAGGTTCTGTGAGCATCCTGTACTGCTACCCAATGCGTCCCCTTCACCTTGGCATTTTAGCTTCAGACATGTGCTGCCAGGAACTCCCCTCTAGTTGCCACAACCCTTGGGAATGCCTGGACAGTTTGTAGAAAAAGTTAGTGCAGTTTGAGGATATTCTGTGAAACCAGCAGGAGACAGTATGTTCTCTACGCTTATCCTCAGGCTTGCTTTACCTCTGTCCATCTGAGTCCTGAATGTAGCTTCTGACTATGCTGACCATGAGAAGTGGGAGAAATGGCAAAAAAAAGGAGGAAGGCTTTATGGAAGGTTAGGAAGAATGTGGCTGCAGACTGTTGGTAAGATGGTATGCAAATGAACGAGAATGGACACTATGTGGTAGTCGAACTTAAAACCTTAATCTTGCAGAGTTTTTTCAAACAAAATTCCTGTTGAAGTGTATAGAACTAATCTTTCTATGAATAATCCTTAATTGTTGCAACATAGGGCAGCTGTCTTAACAAAATCATAACAATGATTGTTTAAATATGTTCTGTACCTATAAGGAAATTATCTTTGAAGCAGTATTTGATAAGAGCCTGTTTTGCCCACAGAATCCTGGAGAAGTGGTCAGTTTTTCCTTTATCTTGCTTATGTATATAAGATGCAGACAAGGAATTGATATAGCAGCAGAGTGAGAAAAAATCCAGCTTATTACCCCACTGAAATATATGAAATAAGTGTGAAACTGCACACTTACCAAACTTCTACATGACACTTTTTTTATGTCACCATAGTGAGCCAGGGAATGCATCCTTGCAGCGGCATATAAAATGTACAGCTTTATCCAAAACACACATACATAAATTTTAGAGATCAGAAATATGACCATAAATGTTAGTAAGAGCCTACGGACTGGTACACTCGTTTAAAACTAAATAGGATGAAGCAAAATTTCATTAAGGTTCTTGGGAACACACCTTAAAAAAAAAATAAACCCCAGGCTTTTTGGATTACTAATACTCTTATTTATGTGACATGTTGTTAGCAATAAGAAATAATTTTAAAATACATTTAAAAATGTGTATTAATTGGAAAATAATATTCCATTTTTTTCTTAAAAGGCAACACAATGGAATGATTGGCAAGCTAGCTAATTAAAGCAGAACTGCCTGTAATCACACCTACAAAAATGGAGAATGCCTACCTATATCCTTGGTAGGTAGAAATCTGCATATCTTCACTGGGATAACAATAGGATCTGGTGCTTCTCTTTCATTGTTGATGCTGCAATAAAAAAGATAAAGCGTAGGACAGAAACAGAAGAATATTATTCTACATTTCCTATAATGTTCTTGGCATACAAGTAGAAAATTGGACTAATATTTTTGTGGTTTTTCCAAAACTTTACATTGACAAAGCAAAATTGGAATCTATCTTCAGTACAAGTTCCAGTACTTAAATCCCCATCCAGAACATTACATTAAGTTCAGTTATGCTTCCAGTAGATGTTGTCACAAGTTCAGTACTACATTCCATGGTCATCAGTAGAATAGTCATCTTGAACGCATCCTTACTGAATGGTATCTTTTCTGGAATTTCGTGTTTTTAAAAGAGTCCATCAGGGATAAGGTACAGTGGTGACAGGCATAA
Organism: Leptosomus discolor; assembly: GCF_034619465.1. Classification (NCBI taxonomy): domain Eukaryota; kingdom Metazoa; phylum Chordata; class Aves; order Leptosomiformes; family Leptosomidae; genus Leptosomus; species Leptosomus discolor. Next base: position 12,385,762 of record NC_141419.1, read on the forward strand.
TGCAAATCCTTATGACGGATGCAAAGAAAGCAATAGAAGTGGTATTTTTGCATAGCGTTTTAACACTATTAGGATGGGTTTTTTTCCCTGCTGCTGATCCTGCAGAAAAATACTTAATTGAGAGCGCGAGGATATCTCAATGGAGGCAGAGTGTGTTCTTTAACTTTTTTTTTTCTTTTTTTTTGTCACTTAATAACAGTATGAAGCAATATCTGATGCAGCAGAGTCATGACACAAAAGAAAGATATTCTGGTCTGTTTTGAAGAGCAGTACTTGTCATGTATCTGGACAAGTGGTGATTTTTCTGGTGCTGCCTTCTGTTACAAATCTCTAAATGTCGTCTGTAAAGCAGTAGCACTATGTTCTACCACATATTTCTGTATAAGATTAAAGGCAAACCTGTCATGAGACCATCACCACTTTGACTACCCCAGACAAGACATGGAGTAGCGCTTCTACAGATATCTGATAAAAAGTAATTTTGAGGATGGTCAGGAAGAAAGTATTTGTTCTCTTTTTCGCTCTACTGTTTTCCAGATGTGATTGGAAAGAGCAAGCTGTTCCACTAATGGCTCAGAAGATTGCTCTGTGAATTAAACATCATCTGAAAACACAGCTTCCATGTTTGATAGATATAAGTTCAAAATACAATGTAGATATATCAAAAAGGCCTCTTTAAAATCACAAGGAATGTATAGACATACAGTTTTGTGAGATTCCCCTGCTGATACTTGAGAAAAAAAAAATCATCAGCATTCTAGTCTCATATGTTGGTCTAAATGCTAATCTTAAATGCAGAACAGTTAAATAAATACACGCTATCGTGTCTGTTCACAGAGCATGTTTTGAATATATCATCATCTAAACTAGATATCTAAGATTAAAATACAGGTTTTCTATTGAAAAAGTGAAGCTACAGCACATTCAGTTCCAAAGTGCGCTCCAAATTTTAAACAAGTTTCTTGAATATAATAATCTCCAGTGCCACATGCGACCCATCACTGACAATTTCCAAAAAGACCAGGCAGCGAAATCCCTCAATATGAATTCCAAAACTTAAAAATAAAGAGGGAATTTTAAAAATATATTGTGTACCTTTAGCATACAATTCACTAATCATCACCTCTAAAAAGATACATGAACTTTATTTGAGGCAACAGATGCAAGGTAAAAAGTTCTGCAAATGAAGTGCTGAAGCTGCACAACAGTCTGATACATACAATATAAGAAAGGGACACAGAACCCCTAAATGTAATTTTAAATGCAGCTGCAAACTTTTTTTTTTGGTGCAAGTCTGTTCTGCAATGTCTCCATTCTCCAAGGGCAAAACATGGTTGAAAATTGGCAAATTTACTGAAATGCTGTAAAAGCTAAAATCTGTTCAGCATGCTGGGATGTATCCACATAATTAGAAAGGACTTAGGACAACAGGAGAAAGGGGAATTTAGGTTTTACTTTGCTGTGTCCTGTTGTCTACTGCAAACCACATTCCCAGATTAAGTCTATAAATTCTTCGTAAGCATGGGTTTAACTTTTATGGTAGAAATTCAGGATTTGAGAAACTTGATTTGAAATACTTTCTACCTTAATTTAGGGCAGTTCACGGAAAAGACAACTCTCTCTTTCTGGAAGTGTCCTTAATCAGTTGGCTATAGAATATTCTGGGAGAAAACTACTCTGTTTCCAAATGTGAGGCCATCCCATTTTTGTGTAGATAATTAAATATTCATCAAATGAAGGGCTGTAATTGAGTCATGTTTCACTGGAATGACATAGTTCCTTAGCTATTGAGCTGATCTCTTGTGCTCTTTTATCTCTCTTACTCAAAAAATACAAGCCTTTCTGTGTTTCTAGTCTGTAATATAGCTCAAAACTAGTTTAAAACAACCAATGCCTTACCATTTTTCCTATTGCATTGCCCGAAAAGTTTGATTTTACTTTATAAAATACAATGTGTAACAAGAAAGTGCCTTTTGCTTTATCTTTACAAGTGTGTTCGTCTAAATATGTGATCTTTTGTAGATACCTCTGTGTCAGTCATTTGTAATTTTTGGTGGCCTCATTCCTTCATTTGAGCTTGTTTCTTGAACTGAGACATACCAAGCTTATCAGAGCTCTGAAATGTAGGAGAGGAGTTAGAAAAATGAAGAGGTGTTTGAATACGAGGACAACGAGCATGCTGTAAACGAGTAATGGATTGATTACAGGTTCGTTGAGACAGGAAGTACAGCTTCAGGGAATGGTAAATTTCTCAGACTACCTACGAGTCTTTAATAAACCTTTATGAGAAGAAATAGTTCAAAAATATCCATTATGTGCATATTCTCAGTCATCTTCCGTAGAGCTTGGGTGGTCTTTTAGGAAAGACCTTGTGGCCTAGTATGCATGCCTCTTCAGCCAGTTTCTTGTACAGTTAATATGCCTGTTGAACATGTGGATGTGAATCCAAACTTGACTTTCTGACCACATTATTATGCTTGAATTAATGAAGAAGAGTAACATCTCTGGTTAAAAGTTGTGCCAATACTCAGTCTGGACTAGTATTTATCCAGGAGCTTGAAACAGTTTGTGAGTTGTAAAAATGTGCTGCTTTTTCCTTTTCTTTCAACTATAATTGGGAAATTCCAATTTCAAAAATACAAGGAGAACTTAGAACCACAGATCATTAATATGTTTATTTAACAGTATTTCAGATGTAAGTGAATATATGAAACTATGTCCTTTGCTCATGTATTCTGTCATAACTCTGCTGACTTGATGACCTACTAAAAACTGCTTTATATACAGAATTATCATTCATGCTGTTAATTAACATCCACCTCTTTTTCTCAGTTCCACTCTGACTCTTTTTCCAGACTCATTAGAAACAAAGGTACCATTTGAATAGAACATTTCAAAAGAAGATCTCCTTATCTTCTCTTCCGGACCACACTGGGAAGAATATGTAGAGATCTGCCACTTCTTTGATCAAGAACATTATAAGCAGACTTAAGCAGTTTTCAGAGGAAATGAGATGGAACATGAAGGTGCATTATACGCTGTTCTAGAGCTTTTCTCAGACTAGGCGAGTATACATCAGCTTCTGTCTGCTGGATGTTAACTGTACTATGTAATGATATATATGAGTTTTATAAATACAAAATCCTTCCGTTTTACTAATGTGATTCTGAAGTACCATCAGAATATTAGACAGTCACTGCATGTAGAATATGTAACAGGCTGAGACTGCTGGCCTCATGAGGCTTCCAGATACTCTAAATAGATTACTTGAGCTGCTCGGACCATTAGGTGCTATACTAATCTTTACTCAGCTGGCGTTTACATCTTATTCCTGATATATAAGGCAAAGCAGAGTGTAAAACATCAGAGCAAAATTCAGAAGAATTTGTTTGTCTTTGTAATCGAAATACTGTTTTCTTCTTTTTTTTTTTTTTTTAAAAAAAAAAGGCACTTCCATGTCTGTTTGGTCTGTCTTCAAGTGATTAACCGAAAGGGAAACAATGTAAGTTACTTTACACCTGAAATAAAAGATTTATTTTAGAGACTTAGCAGAATTTCTGAATTCATTCCTGAGCATAAGCATGCAGTTCTGCTGCCATGGTGAGTCAACATCTGTGCTTTTTAACTATTAGTAAAGATCAGGTTCTCCTTTTGTATGAGAATACACAGCTAACATTACTTGTGGTAGCAGTTCTGTACTGAAAGCTGTAACTCACTGATCCTTTTTACAGCCATATTTTTAAAGCCACTATACTCAATCCATATATTCAACAGTAAAACTTGAGAGCAATGGTAAAGCTGACTCAGTCACAATTTGTACTAATGTAAGCTGTCAGGCACACTGGTCCTGTGACGCTAGAGTACTAGCAGGTTATTTGTTTAATGTCAATTTTAGGTATAACAGTATTTTTGTCTGAAAGCAGAGCTAAGCACGGGAAGGAGAATCTAGCATTTAGGATGGCAGCCTGGATTTGGGCAGTGTGGGTTTTTCTTCCAGAACCTATTTTAGATGACTGTGAGGATTTCGCATTGATGGTACATCAATTCTCTGTTTGTAGAATGAGGATGGTATTTCCCTGAGGCAAATTCTGTGGGACCCAGACACTGTGGGAATGGTGGCCATATGAGTACCATAGGGAGTAAACAAGACAATGTAGATTATGTAGTTGCGTTTGGAAAGTTACAGTTTAAAGCAAAGCATACAGTCTGCAACAGACTCTTAGATAACTTCACTTTTGTTTGAGAGCCATTTTAATTAAAGTTTAGAACTTTCTGCTTCTTTCTGTCCATTTTTCTTCTACTTCTTTAGTTGTTGTGCCAAGGTATCCATGTGTGTTTCTTCCACTGTCATCTGGCTCATTCCCAGCAGATGCACACAATCTGTTTTGCTGTCACTGACAGGGCTCAGTTTATGGAAAGAATGTGACAGAACATGCTGCTGTATTCACTTATACAGGACTCTCTTTTCTAAAAAGTAACTGAGGATAAATTCGTTCCTTTATTTTTTTTTCATATATTGTTCAGTCATAGGGTTTTATCCAGGCTACTCTGCATCAGGTTAAACAGGGTATTTATTTAACATCTTAGCTTTACTTTTAATTTCTAGTTTGTAAAATACACATTTGCCAATAATGTATATAGGAAATCATCACAATACGTTGACAGACCTCGGTTTCAAGTGGTGGCAGTTATCCTGGCCATTCTGGAGTAAGTGTAATACTCCCAGCTATTTTGCAGAACATATTATGGCATTTCTTTTAAATTCTGTATTCTAATTTATAAGTATTACTGATCATCCCAAAATGTGGCATCTTAAGCATCCTGCATGCGTATGAAGCCTATAAAAGGATATTTTATAAGGGGGTATGTGTTCCTTCTAGTGCAAAGCATTTGCCCAGTAAGAGGCTAAGAAGGTACAAATAGCAAAATGAAATTTGACTGTTTCAGTCTTTGTTGCCTACAGAAAAAAAACTTTAAACATTAACGTTACACTTATTGTTGTGTTGTGATAACAGCTACAGGTCCTAAAGGAGATTAGGGCCTATAGTGCATGATGGTATGCAAATACGCATTAATGGACAGCCTCTACCTCCAGGCACTAAGAGTGTGAACAAACAGGGTAAACAAGGTGGAAGGGAAAGAAATGCAGATAGTTTTACTGTTAAGAATGACTTGCGGTTCTTCTCAGGGTCCAGTAGGAAGTGGTGTTTTAATTAAACTTTATGGAATGTGTCTAACCAGCACAATACCGTTTATGAGGTGATGGGGTGTTCCCATTAAGTCTTTGCCAGAGCAGGATTAGTCAACAGTTCAAATTTGGTAGAAATAACTTTGAGTTACTTCTTTGCTGCTTTCCACCTCTGTCCCGATGAGAGCAGGGATGACAAGAGCAAATTCCACACTGGGCTACTAAGGTTACAGCCTAAGCTGTTAAAAAACTGTTAACATTAAATATGTATGGGCACAGTAGATGTTTATTAAAGAACAGAATTTGTCTTACAAGCTGATGTTCATGTAATCCTATTATTTTCATCCTTAATGATCTACCTTCTATCTTTGAATCGTACTTTGTTCAGAGGCGTTAATGTGTCTGGGTTCTTTTTTATCTATAGCTAAAAAAAAAAGAATCTTCAACAGTGGAAATTTCTGTTAATTCCCAAAATCAAAAAGTAGTTTAATGAGCTTAGTGACTTGCCTGCATTTGAAATAACTGCGTATATACATTAACATAAATGAAATATATTTAAAGAAATTTGATCTGTATTTTTATGACATATTTTTAAACACTATTTCATTTTGGGGATTGCCTTTATATACTTAAAACTCTGAATTCATATGTTCGTACCTCACATAATTGCAGATTTAATGTTATAGATAGGGTATATATGTTAAAAAGGCTATCTAGAAATACACTACAGTGGTAGACTGCCATGTTAGCTAGGCTTGTGGTTTTTCTGTAAAATCACTTCCTGTGATCATGTACATATATTTATACATATGTACATATATATATATATGTGTGCTTTATATACAAATATACATGGGTTTCAAACTATGCTTGCATGCCTCTGGGTATGCCTTACACTGTAAATAAAACTGTCAAAATGTCTTTTCACAGTTAGACCTCATAAAAATAATCAGTCCATAAACACGTGGTGCTTTTTATTCACATATATACAGTTACTATGTAAAATGAAAGTCTTTCTCCTGTTGTTCTAGACTTACACTCCTCCTATATTATGGGTTAGAAACATAGTATTTTTTAAGGGGGTTTTGTGTGTGCTTTTATATTTGTTTCTGTATGCAGGTATGGGGAAGATATATATATTAAGCACCCCAAACATAACTTTTTCTTTGTTTCATGGGCAGCTTGGATTAGAAGATGACTGTAACCCCTAGTTTCCGTTACTATATTTCTAATATGTTATTTAATATTAATTACTAATACATTTTAGTATTATTTAATATTAATTTAATATTATTTTTGTCACAAGCTAGATCTTTCTAGCATTTCTACAAATAATACTGACAACTTAAATTCGTCCTAAAATTATTTTTGGGTGGGAATCAGTAATATGTGTATCTCTAAGAGACAAATATTTTCAGTATATCACTCATCACACATAATGTAAAAAGACGGCTAAGAGGAAACAGGGTCCTCAAATTATTTCTTTTGCTGCCTTGATTGAGAGGCTCAGTTCAACTCCAGAAATATTGTTGCCACATAGCTATTACACTTTTATGACCAAGATTACAATGCGACAAGCACATCTGTTAGTAAGTCAAGCAGCAGGAAGTGAATGGGATAATTTAATACATTTCTAGAAGAGTAGATTTTATATCCTGATATATGGCATGAGAATTGATATTTCTACAAAGTGTCAGGAAAGAGGCCAAAGACCAAATGAAAGACTATGGAATGTAATGCCTTCTACATTATGTCAACCTGTATTTATCCTGATTTTTTTTGGATGGACTTTCTTGTAAACTTAAGTGTATTAATTACACTTCTTTTGTAAGAAAACAACCTATAAATAGAACCGCAGTTCAGCACAGCAATATATTGCTTTCAGTTCCAAATACTAACACAAGAACCTCAAATCCATCTGCCTGGTACTTCATGATCCTACCTGGAACCTGATACGGTAAAAAGGATGGAATTTATACACATCCAGATTGGACAGATTAGCTGATAAATTTCAAAGCTGAAGACTTACTGTATAGAACTCAATGCCATAAGTTTACCAGTTTCAGAGTCTGTTTCAGTCATCAGCACTGATCTTATCTGTAGATATATCACAACTGAGAAGATAGAAAGTCAAGGTGTGGTGTTTTTTTCATTTTATACATAGCTGATAACTTCCATCTAAAAAAAAAACAACTCTGTAAGGAAAGCTGATCAAGTGATTAGCAGAAAAACAATAGGCTGGGAGCTACTTTTCCATAGACGCTGGTGGTTTTAGTTTACGTAGAGTAAGACACCTTTATATTCCCCTTGTTTTCATCTCTGTTGAATGAGGACTAGTATTTTCAATATCCCAGTAATGTTTTGGGAGAATATTGATAATAACTTAAGTGATTGTATGAAGATATCTATTTATCTTTAGATAAACAAATGTGTAGAATAGGTTGGTAAGTCCTGTATATGTTTGCATTTTATGCTTTCTACACTGTTAACAGTAACTTAAAGAACTGGAAAATATCATTAAAAGGATTAGTTTGATGTATGATTAAACACTGTAAAAATAAGGTAAAATCAATAGTAAAAAATTACATTTTATTGCTGTTCAGAAGGTGGAACAATACGGGCTTTTTCACTTGAAAACACTTTCCAGTGCCCTGCCAGTAACCTGTTTCCGATGTGGGAACCACCCTCCGTAGTGGTATGAAGCAGACTTTTTCCCTGTGTCAGCCTAGATGTGGACCTTTCATGAGCAGAGACAACCTACTTTTGTGATGTGAGCTGGCTCCAAAAATGTATTATTCATAGAGCAGTCCTCTTCACCAGTAATGATAGCTTGGATTTCTTGGGCTAGTACTGCCCCTAGTGAAAGCACTGTTTGTTCGGGGAATTTTTTCTTTTTAAAAATACACTTACACTTTTTTTATCTGTTTGCCCCAGGATGCGGGACCAACACATTACTCAAGAAGAAATTATACTTATCCACAATCTAAGAGAGAAGGGGACTGTCTGGTTGGAGTCAGAGTTGACCACTGACTCTTAAACGCCACACAGATTTGGCTGTGGTATGCAGTCATGCTCCACCTGCATAGATCTCATAAGCAGAAGTTGCGTGTATTTATACAGTGCAGGAGATGCTTCACAAATGATTCATTTTGAATCCAGACACTATATTCAACAAACAAAAATGTCAGTAATTAACTCTCTGGTCACTTCTATTACAGCTTTCCATTTCTGTTAAAATTTGTCCTTGGCAAAAATACAAACTGTGCTTTAACTACGAATTTATTATTGTGAAGAAAAATACATACTTTTTAAATGTACTTTTTGTAGTATTCAGAAAAATTAAGCATGTTAACTATGTTGAGATGGCTGAGGATGAACCAACCCTTTGGTAGCAGCACTTCTAAGTTATCTTGAAAACAGTTAAACTGACAAAGCTAATACCATATTAACTTTTTTAATTGGCAGTCTTATTAAGCTTTTGAATACGCTACCTCAGTAACTGTTCCAAGTTTTTATTTCTGTTAGTTAAAAAATGTAAAAATAAGAACAGACATATACCTTCATTGTTTCCAAAGTCTTATAATTCTGTTTTAGCTTGTTTGAAAATTAACTGTTAAAATATTAAATGTAAGCAGCTGAAAATATTATGTGCATTACAGCTCTCTCGTTCTGCATATTTCTACTGTATAGAAAATGTCCATTTGATGGGATAAAATGAAACCCTGCTCTTCAGTGGTTTATATTGGAATTAGCGGTATAAATTACGGTCCATTACATAATTACATACTACTGTCTTTATGTTTCAATGGCAAGGCAGTGGTAGGAGACGGAACTCCAATTCTGAAAAAATTTAAGCTTGAGAAAGCTCTTACTCAAATGGTCAGTTAAATAATTTTGCCTCCCTGTTAGTGTCACCTAAACCAGACCAATTGGGCAACTTAAGCGCTGAAGGATCTTGCCATTATGTTGAACAAGAAGAGCCAGGGCATTTCTGGAACTGAGAAGAGAAACAGTTCATTACAAGAAAGTAAAGCAGATATTTAAGAAACCTTTCAGCTTATCTCTCACCAACAAGATCACCTTCAAATCATCAATATTTACTTAATTTTTATGAAGTATATCCATGCAGGGCGTGCAAGGCAAAGGGTTTTTCTTCTCTTGTGCACAGAGAACACTTCTTATAAACAGAAGCTGGCTCACAGATAAAAATATTACATATTTATATTTTTAAAAAATGCAAAGCAGCAAGATGATCTTTCAGTCTGTATCATCAAAAAGATTTTGTCCACTACTGCTTTCAGTCAGAAGTGCTGCATACAGTAGCTTCTCAGTAAAGCGGGAAACAGCTACGTGTGTAACTATTTCAGCATTACATTAAGCTAATGTTTTCCTTCCCTAAATACCCACTGTTACATAATGCCATTGAAAAATCTTTTCACAAAACTGAAAAATACTCACATTGTTTATACCAACTTTTCTGAGAGATCTCTTCCTTTAAGCAGTAAAGTGACAGTGGAAGGTCTTTTTTTCTGAGTGATTACTTTGCCTAGTTTTGGTTTCTTTCCCTACCGTGCTTAATTAAAAAAAAAAAAAAAAAAAAAAAAAAAAAAAGAAAAAAGATGTAAGCAGATTTGTACAGTTTCTATTCTGAACTGTTGGGAGTGTGAGAAGACATTCTGTGGCGGCCATTTCTCCTCCTAAACTGGACTGATGGTACAGGCAGTTGCACTGTCGTCAAGGAAACTTGTGTTACTATCTTCTTAAGGTTCTGTCTCCTTCTACTGAAGCCTTGTTAGCTCAAGAGAAACTCTGTTCCACATCAGAATATTCACCAAACATGTTCAATTTCCTGACATCCAAAGGTGACGAGTTTTCACTGTGAAGCAGAGAAAATGTTTGATACAAAAACCTCAGACCAGAAAGTTTCTTCCTGTTTACATGAAGCCACGATAAAGATCCATGTTATGAAAGTGTAATTTTGTAGCTTTTATGTACAAAGCTACTCTGAATGAGGTTTTGGGGGACACTAATCTGGGTGAATTGTGTGGTTGTGTTACAGTAAAGGGCCAAGTCTTTAGTGGAGGACCTGAATTATTTTCCCAACTGCTTCTGGAGACCTGCTGCGTAACTCAAAAAAGCACATTTGAAAATTCCTGCTTTTGCTGTAGAACTTCGCTAGTTACTGTAAGTCAGGAGTGAAAAGCAGGGAGGAAAAACTTTATTTTATTATATACATTATTTTATAATCAGTATACTATTTTTGAAAGCTTCTGGAAAAATAACACTTGTCATTTGAGAGCTGCAGCTGTTAGTCTGTTGAGACATAGAGGGGATGGGGCATATGTTGAATTATTCATGAAGGCTACTGTTATAGTTGACAGAAGTTCATCAGCTAATTCCCCCACTCCATTCTGAACTTTCTTTCAAACTCGGTCAGGCTGTAGGGGTACAAGCTGTTACTTTCAATAGTCATGCTACTAGAAGTTTCCTAGACTGTATACATCACATAAGCGTTCTCTTTCAAGAAAGTTACCTATTGTTCATTGAGGGCCAAGAACTGCTTAATTTTGAATATTTTAATTCACAGATAATGTGAATAATTTTATATTATTATTTCAAGATGTAACTTACATAAATTTATTAGAAAATGTTTGTAATGATGCTTTGTCATCTTAATTCAATTTGGTGAACTCAAAACCCTTGTCATTTCAATTGTATACATATTTAATATTTTAATGATTTAAGAACACAAGCAGGTTTTCTGTTCTACTACATAACAATACTTTTTTCAGTTTATAGGCCAATTTAACATGCACAAATGCAAGGAAATCTTAGTTTGCACAACACAGGGAAATCAAGTACTTTATATTCCAATTGCTAAGCCTCATGCCTGCATAAGCCAACTATTTTGTTGTGCAGACTATCATATTAATTATAGAATTATTTTATGGTTCTTCAAAGCAGTGCTGAAGTTCAAGGTTAGTTTGGCAGACACCAGAATCGTCTCATGAAGTGCGTACTTGCGGTGGGTATTGTAGGAATGCTAAATATCAAAGACATCATCCCAGTTTGAGCGATAAGGAGTTGTGTGCCTCTCACTCCAGGGATTCCACAAGTGTAGCTCTGTTTTCACACAGGCGGGATTGCCAGCTACCTCTGCCTCAGCCACAGAGAAAGCACAAATCTTATCAGTGTGTATGTGTTATCTTTAGGAGACTGCTCTCTCTTTTTATATGTCACTACAGACTGATTTGGCAGATTTGAGTACAGTAGGAAATTATAATAAAAATTCCAATGTCCAGTTCATTCCGCTCTCCTCTATGGAGATCTCTGCAGTGAATGAGATTGAAAAATGCCTTTTTAGTGGTGTGCTTGATGCAGACAGTGCCCGTATTTATCCTGTGATGACCTCATAGCAGCAGCACATGCCCTCTTGATGGAGAGGATTATTGTAATTCCCTCCTAGAAAGGCTTCCAGCAGCTCAGCTCTGTCACTTGCAGACTGCTCAGAATGCAGTGACACACTGCCGTCCTGTCTTGAGCAAATGTGATCATCCACCTTGTACCTTAACCCATTTACTTCGTCTGCTATGAAGTAGCTGTTTGATTTTAAAGTTTGCTCTCTTAGTTTTGAAATCCTTAATGGTTTAGCTCCTGGCTATTTTCAAGAACTCCTCCACAAATATCATCTTGACAGATATCACCACCCCCGTAGCACATTTTAGGAATCTCAGCATCACATCTTAGGTTGGCAAGTTATGTCCTTTGCTGTGATAGGCCTTCAGTTAAGGAACTCCCCCAGGAAATCTGTCTTGAACCATATATCCTTATCAGAAAACATTAAAATTAAATTTACATTTTAGGCTAATTCTTTTTTCTTCACTATTGTTTTTCAGCATCATTCCTGTTAAGACCCTATTTATTACGGTTGTTCCTAATAATTCTTGGAGTTGTTATTTCAAATTTTCTTGTTTCCTTATTTGTAGAGTAACCTAAGCATGTTAGAGGCGTAGTTATAGATAATGACTTCTTAATGATGAGTTTCATGTTGCATGATAAGTGTACAAGCTTTTCCATGTTAACATACACAGTATGTCAATATAATTGCTGACTAAATAGGGCACATAGGCCATTATTACATTTAATATATTAAAATAAAATTGTGTTTGAATCTTTTTTCCTCTTCCTTAGAAAGAATTATTCCTTTCCTGTTCCTGCTGTGCAATCCACGTCACTAGGCTTCAGCTGTACAAAGCTTCAGATGGAAAGGAATCCTTTTCTTTCTTTGCTCGTCTTGCTGTCTATTTGTCTTGCTACTTCCATTATAGTCCCTGTAATTACGGTGAGATGTCTATAGCTATGTTTATACAGTGCCTAAATTTCTCCATTGATGGCAAAGTAAGCCTCTGTTTGAAGAAACTTAGACTAGATACCAAATGTTGATGGCTTCAGCTACACTTGTGGGCATTCATAAAGTACTTTGTGCAATACATAAGGCTTTTTTATTCAGTGCTATGTCTGTGTTTTCAGTCTAATTGCATTTTTCACACCTGAATTAAATTGTGGAAGCAGTTGGGACACTTTTTACCAAATTTCTTTAAATACTGTTCCATGCACTGATAGTACCACCTTTCACCTGATCACAGTGCCCATATTTAGATGCACGCAACTTGCATCCACCAAAGGTGTATGGACGACATCAAGGATGTGATTTTGCATCTCTAATGTACTCATTGGTTTCAGATTCTCACTGGCTTGCTTCACGCAGTGGAATGCAGTAACAACGTCTGTGATTTCATTCATATTAACCGTTACATGTGTACTTAATTTTAGGTACATGAACAATTCTGCAGCCTTCGGTGAACTATTCAAGTGTTTCAAATTAGCCATATACGTTCATGCTTGTGCGTTTGGGGCTACAAGCCATAGTACTGCAAAGACTTACACATTTGTTCAAATTTACTATTTTTGGATGTTGTATCGATGTCACAATTATTTTTGTCAAGTAAAATGCTGTCCTATTAAGCCCTCACTTGGCTGGTTGGTGATGAAGTGCTTTTAAATTATATCAAATCTTTTGAATTTTAAAGTATTCCATGGATGCAAGTTACTTAAATAGTCTGATTAAAATTATCAGAATTCAGAACATTTTCTAGACTCTATGTATTATTACAAAGTGAAAGCTAGTCTTAAGGGAAAAAAAAATGTTGTTGGTAGGTTTTTTCCTTAAATCAGATTTTTCAAATTAGTTGTTTCCTGAAAAAAGAAGGAAATTGAGGAAGTTGACATGCATACCTGAAGCTAACTTCATTATATTTAGAACTTTCTAAATTTATCTTCAGGGCAAACTCCTTCTTCTGCTAGGTCAGCTAAATAGATAATTTTTTAACATGTCTTTTTGCCTTGCTATTTTTAGTAGTCTTCTGATGGATCAGTCAGCGAGAATATGAAGGAACTTTTTAGTCCAAATAATTCTTGAAACAGTCCAAAAGTATAACATATTATTAAGCTGGGAATTTACAAATCCTCATTACTGGATAGTCTTTAGGGTAACTTACTCTTAATCATTAGGCCTTGAACCACAATCCCAGCAGAATGTAGTGTTTTTAATAGCACTGGTTCCTATGAGCAAATTTTATTGTGGCTTCGTGGAATACCATGCATTCTTTTGCCTTATGATTTATTCTCCCTAGATACAAAACTGTAAAAGAGATGTGTTAATCTATTTTTATTCAAAGTACAGAAATAGCTCTGTTACAGTTCAGGGATTGAATAACCAATATGAACATACTACTCATTCTTAGTCATGCCATACCTGATGCTCACAGTAAGAATATTGAACAATTACAGGCACAGATATGCAGCACATTTTACAGATCATTGCTAAACAATGCATTCTTCTGTTTCAGACTCTTTTACCAAAACACTGTTGTAAATCAAAAGCATAAAATTGCTAAAATTAAACAATGGATAATGTTCTTCAATGCTGATTGCAACTGTGTACTAGAAAAATACTCACAGTGAGGTGACTCAAAATTTTCCTTAAAGAATGACAGTATTTTATACGGTTTCTCCGTCTGATTGGATACTTAGGACACTGCTCTTCAGGGATTTATGCCCTACATATGTCTGAATTTATACAAGTAAAAAAGAAGTGTGTCAGAATGCAACATTTATCTCTAAATTGAGGGAAACTGTTATTCATTTGCCTGTTTCTCAGCGTGCAATTAGAAACTGGCTGTTATGCAGTGCAGAAAGGAGAATCAAGGCAGCTTAACTTGCTTGCCTGGCACTTACCATCCCACAGCTGATAACCCAGGCTGGCCCTGACCTTGGCAGCATTGCACAAGTAATCTTTGTGTGAGAATGAACTGTTCTTGAACAATTTCTCTAATGTATTAGACATAGGAAAGCTTTCCCTTTAACAAAGGAATGCATATTTTCTTTTTCCTTCTTATCTTGAACAAATGTATTTAAACAAGCTGCTGCCCAGGACCTTCAATTCTCTGTTTCTTGTTTGATCTCAGTCTTTTTTTTAGTACCCTGGGACTTGACGGAATGCATAAGTGAAGGTTACTTCTGTAGTCTTTTTGTGTCATTAATTTTGACAAGTTCAGATGGTGTTGTTTAGTGACCTAAAGCTGGAATATTACTTTAGAATGAACAAGGTGTCAGTAGGGACATATTTTTAGTCTATTGGCATAAGAAGAACCAAAATGATGAACTTTTCCCCATCATCAAAGGAGGTGCGCTACTGCTAACAAACAAGGTAGAGGTAAAAGGAATAATGCCATGGGCATTAGCATGAGTTCAGATACTAAGATAGAGGACACTAGGTAAGTCAGATGACAGAAAAAATCAGACCTTTTCTGTTACTTAAATTTCTGTGTGTTTGCTTCTAATGGAAGGTTCATCTCTTCAGGATATTGCATGTAATATTCATTTAAACAGTTTTCCATTAAAAATATGCAAAAGTTGGAACACTATTACACATTTTCAAAGTGTCTTCTTTTTCTGTTTTAGGTAACTAATGCATTCATCTTTTAAGGATGGCAAAAGGGAAATAAGATACATGTGCACAGATGCAAAAAGTCAGAACAGAGACTTTAGGCTATAACAATCAAGGGAACCTGCTTCATAATCTCAGATCAAATAATTGATAAGCAGGAACAGAAGTTGTAGAATATATTTTCTGAAGGGCTGTGCTACAGTGAATCTTTAAAAATCATTTTAGATTTACTGAAGACAGCAAGGGCAAAATGTTATACTACAGTATTACCAGGTTTTCAGTTGCAGGGAATACGCAGTCATTCCTAAAATGCAAACTAGGATTTTTTTATTATTGTCTAGCTGGCAGAAGAGAAGAATGTAGAACTAAATTACTTACCGTTACTGATCATTATTCTGTGAAGAGGGAAGGATTAAAAGGAGTCGCAGCACACTGCAACAGGTGGACAGCATTGCTGAGATGAGCCACCATTTCCACACAGTGCACATATTTACCTTTCACAACTTCTTGGTTTCATAATGTGCATGATATGTAATCCTACTACGCACATACAAAACCAACAGCCATGACAGTGGGGACATTTTCTGCAATAAAATGTCAAAAGTCATGCAGTTAGGCAAAAACAATGTGACAGTTTATGTTAATATTTATTGTGTAGTTCACAAAGGATTCAAGTTTATAATGCTTATAGTAGATATTGGTTAAAAGATATGTAATTACTTGCTAATGATCTTAATGTACTGAGTATGTTATATCATATTTTTCACCAGGTGCTTTTCTTCCAGTGAGACTAGGCCCAAACTATACCCTGTTTACACCCAATTTTAGGTCTTGCTATGTTCGACAATGATTTTTACCCTCTCAAGTGGAAACCTCCATGCATTTCAGTTGAAATATGGCCAAAATTTGGGGGGAAAACCCTATAAAATAAACATATCACTAGATTCTTACATGCAGATTTAACAGCAAACTGGAATCTAAAATGTCCTTCCTAAATTTAATGATAAATTATTTTACGTGAGTGAATCTTGCCATCTTTACCTTGGAAAATGTAAGAGTAATTTGTTTAATTATAGGCTATAATTTCAGGCTTAAGAAGTATCTTATTGCTGGTAGCAAACATTAAACAGCCTACTCCAAGTCAGTGTTGGTATTTGGCAAAAGTGGACCAAGACTTAGCCTTGGAAAAAGGATTTGTCCTTGGAACAATGCTAAGAAATTCAAGCTTGTGCTGCAGCACCACCTTTAACTTCTTTAGCTACTTTTTTTTAAAATGTGTTTGAAAGACAGTTGAGTTAGATCAGCCAGAGAGAAGCAACACAGTCAATTACAGTATACTTTAAAATTTGAAGTTTTTTCTTGTTTTACTATGGCTCAATAGAAACTAAATTGGTGCATATGCTGTAATTTTTCCTCAAATTAGTCTCAACTAATCTCAATGTCTGTACCCATTGAAAGTTACTATTTCTGGCTGATGTGTTTGTCCCGGAACTGCCAAACCTATGGCATTTTTGAGGTCCTTCTACCCTTTTTGTCCACTTCCAGGTAGAATTTGACCACATCCAAAGCTGATGATGTCGTCTGTTTTTGTGACATTTAAACACAAAGTGAGTGTCTGACATCTTGTCAGATTTCTTCAGAATTGTTTGATACATTGCAGATACTGCCTTCTAAAGCCTGACTGTAGGCTAAAGCATTGCCTATCCAGAATTTAAGAAAGTGTTCATGGTTACTGATGGCTATCATTCTGCCTTATCTAAACTTGGTTTCTGATGTTTTCTATCCATTCTTGTGTCAGTGTAGGTTGCCTTAGTGTGACATGTAATAAGAAGGAACAAATAATTCTTTTGTGGTTTTGTTTTTCTTTTTATGTTAGTATTAAAATCAACAAGGCTAAAAACCATTATTCCATGCATCATTCCAGGAGAGCAGGCAAGCAATTTTAATATCCACAAAAGTTTGCCTAACTTTAATAAGAAGCTATGCATGTGCTAAAGAAAATTCCTACTATGATTTTCAAATGACAGAATTTGTAGGCAATTAAATTTTCAGAAATAGGTATTTCTCAACCTATTTAATCAAATGGACAATACCTAAATCACCTCATTCCCCATCAAGAGAATAAAATCTCTGCACCAAGAATAGCTGTACTGTATGTGACAGAATAAAGTTAGGAAACACTATTAGGATCAATAATAAATTGCCTCCAACTGTATGATATTATAACATAATATAGGATATCTGTCTCCACATAGTTAGCATCATTTCTGTGGACCACCGATTTCGGATTTGTCACAATTTGAAAGCTTCTAAGAAGTTCTTGTAGGAAGAACTGATAACAGAGATAGTTTCTTGCTTAGCAGATTATTTTGGTCTCTCCATGTCAGAAGAGTATAGACTCTGGATTTCATGGGAATTCATTGAGTCACCATCCCTGGAGGTATTTAAAAGATGTGTAGATGTGGTGCTTAGGGACATGGTTTAGTGGTGGGCTTGGCAGTGCTGGATTAACAGTTGGACTCAATGATCTTAAGGGTCTTTTCCAACATAAACAATTCCGTGATTCTGTAAAACTTAATAACTAGGCAGTAGAAAAAAATTTATATACAATACATAAAACTCCATCTTTGACTGGGTTAAGCTGTGAACATGTCTGAGGAAAGAGAGTCTTGTTCCTCTCTTCCTGCATAGTACTTTTTGTGTGAACTTTCTGTTCTGTCTTTTGCATGATGCCAAGTCAGCAGTGTAAAGTGGACTTTCAAGTCCTCTGTGTGTTCTCCTTGTTAATGTATTCTTATTGTACTAAGAATCTGTTTTTATAGAGTTTGTTTCTCCCTGTTTCTAAGCATTAGATACGATATTCTGGTCAAAAATTGTATTTCTTGGTAAATTTTGGTGATCCAATTTACTAGTCAAACAACCAAGCCCCACCCCCAGCCCCTGCCTTTCTGCCACTGGAAGTTGGCCATTCTGTTCATTTTCTACCAAATACTGAGATTAGATGTCTCGCAGTATGTTTGCCATGAGATGTAATCACTGCCATAACCCTACTAAAAATTAGATTAAAAAAACAGGCTACTGCACAAAATACAACCACTAATACAATTGTTCTTAAGATACATTTTTTCTGTGACAACTTTAAAACATAAATAGGGTACTGAAAAGAGTAACCAGTAACAGAAACCAGTTTCCAAAAAGGCAATGTTGACCTTATTTAAAAATAATAATAGTAATTTAAAAAAAAATTATATGAAGAAGAATTTCCACACTCCAGGGTCTATGTCACGATTTACCCCTTGTCCTGTTTAAGACTGACTTATGTCCACCAGTTTGATCTGCATCACTCTGTATGCAAACTAATACAGGGAAAAATATAGGCTATCACAGCTTTTACAGGAATGTATGCTTCTGCTGTTGTCATGAGAAAAGCTGCCCTGAGTGATATGAAGCTGTTCTTTCTATGATCTATTGGTTGTGTCCACATAAACTGTTCAACTGTTAAGAAAAGATTATCAGTTAGGTTAGGTTTATTGAGACAACACTCAAGAATTATCATTCCTTTGGGTTTTGTCCATTGTTTTCTTTCATGACATTGTTACAGTCATCCATAACATGGTATTTCCAAAAACTCGATGTTACAAACAATTATATCTGAGAAGAGGAAATGAGGATACTAATTTTGTTGAGGATTTTTGGATGCAAAATATTCGTGTCTTCATTAATGTCAAAGGAGATTCTTATAAATATTTTTCTTTCTGTGTTACTTTTCTGGAAAAGCTGGTAAGAGGGAAAGACTTTGCTCACTTCAGACGTGATGAAATTCCTATTAATAAAAAAGCTTCCCAGTTATATAATATGAAATAGGCCCTACACAACCTATTGAAGTCTAAATATAAGCAAGGAACGTGATTAGTTCACGTGACTCTGAAGGCAGAGCCATGGTGAAATGCTAACACTTCTAACAACGTAAAACATCACCAAATGAGTTCTAAACCAAAAAGGAAATAACACCTTTTTCAACTGCATTAGAATTTATATTGGTGGAATAATGATCCAAGATGGAATTTGGCCAGGACATTAGACATAACTCATTCTGTAAAGACTGTAATGAAATCTTTAATGTTTTCAGTGATTAGGATCTTGGTTTTGCAATTCACTTGTAACACGCCCTTTTCTGTTAACATACTGCCTTCAAAACACCATTGATTGAAAACTCTCCAATTTCATGTATCGCCTGCACATTTGGATGTCTTTTGTTAACTACAGGTATATATGTAAAAACGTTCAGTAATATCCTGATGTTCCAGTTATGACTGAAAGCCCATTAGTTTACCTGTTATTTTTTGTACCATAGAATCTTATAGGAAGAGGCTGTCCCTGTCCTAAAGAATTTGCAGTACATAAATCTGACCCAGCTTGACCCTGATTAGAGTGTGAGAATCAACAGGATCACAGCACATGCTGGTTTGACTGCAGCAACTCAGGGAAGTGTCTCTTTCATTAACCAGGGTGACCATATGCCATACAGGTTAAGAGTAGTTGACACCTCTTTAATTGAGGGTGACAAGTCTTTAAAAAGATGAACATCTAATCTTACCCTCTTATATGGCAGAAAAGCATGGCACTGACTTACGGGTTGAGGAAACAGGGCCAAATATTACTACTCCCCTGCATGCATATCTATCTTGTGTGGAATATGCTTTGTTGGCAGGAGCAAAGCCTGCTTAATTTTGAAGGAACTCTTAGAGTATGCTTCAGGTAGTGCCAGACTCTCTACTCTTGCTGCTCTTCTGTTTTTCTTCAGATAAGCCAGGTTGAGGAGGGCGACCTGTGGTCCTAAAACCCTGTACTTTAAATCCTTCTAACACCTGTCTACCATGGGTGAACATCACGGTCAGCATGCTTTTTGACTGGGGAAGGGAAACGAGTGATGCACTGGCTTAACTGAAATATAGCAAAAAAATGCACAATGTCATGTTTCCACGTGTTTTTTGTCAAACAAGGTATTGTACTGTAACAATGACAACTACCAGTCTGTACACACCTGAATCCATACCACTGACAACTTCTTACACGTGTCTTGTCGTGGTTATTTCTACAGAACTATGCAGCAGTGGGGTTTCCAGAAACAAGCTCATGTAGATTTGCTACAGGCTCTGTTTGTCCCTGCAAGAGGTTTCAGCAGGAGCTGCAGACTTACTAATGCATGGCTGTCATCTAAAGAAACAGTTCTGGGAACTGGAACAAATTATCTTGGAATCTAACATCAAAGGATCAACAGACAACAAAATAAATATAAAAATAAAGATTTTGGCCTAAAAAATAGCCCCAAAACCACACTAAACTTAAAACCCAGCAAGAGAGTTGCTTCCATCTACTGGAGCCAAGAAAAAAATGACAACTGAGCAGTAAGCTCCTCTAACTTGGGCTTTAAATCAGTTCATTCCTGTCTCAGGCTGCTGCTACTAAAAAGTAAATCCGTGAGCTGGTATGGGAAAATGTTGGATGATTAAAAGGGCTTGAAAGTATCCCTTCAAGTTTTCAGTAACTTAGAAATTTTAACAGCAAAAGCTGTAGTTGTTTTTAAAGTTCCTAATTTATACTTGAACATGTTCAACATATTCTTATAGTTGTTTCATGCAAAATCGCAAAATGGAGCCTTTGGTTCCTCAGTGGTCATCTCTAGGTAACATACAGTACCAACACCTTTGTATTAACATGGCTGGTACTAAGTCACACTATTATTATTATTATTATTATTATTATTATTATTATTATTATTATTATTATTATTATTATTATTATTGTACTTTGAACATTTTATGCTTCATTTTTATGATGCTTTGTTACTGTATGGCATTGCTGTAGCCTATGGGGATTTAGAGCCTTGCACATCATAGTAAGTCATCACTCCTCTCCAGATCCACCCAGTGGACTCATCAGAGAGACTGAGAAGCATCAGCATATTTTTCTTGTATTTAAACAGGATAATGCCATAGAGATGCATGGGTAAGACCATAGAGAGTCTGCAGCCTTGATACAGGACTGGTCTTGGACATTTAATACAATATCCTTAACTTTTTTTCCAAAGACTCAGTGCTACTACTGTTAAAGTAAATAGAAAAATTGCCGCTAGCTTCCATATGCACAGAAGCAATCAGAAAATGAGATACTGTTTTCAGGAACTCTGTTTCCAAATTCTACAATCAGATTTTTAAAACAGTTGTAAAAAATCCTGTAACATCTAGAATTAGGATATGACATGCCATCAACATTTCCATTTAGTAGAAGCCATTACTGACTCAGATGGTTTTCACTTTTGCAGCACAACATGGATAGGTAAAAGGGTAAACATTTCTGAAGTATTAAATCTTGCGTTTGTTAATTCCGAACTAAAAAAAAAAAGAATGCTGGAGATTTCTTACCTGGAGATTCTGTGATGAGTCAACAGCAGATCAATTTGATAATTATGTTTAGAAAATACATTGCTTAATAGCAGTGGACGGATACTTACTTGCCATTTATGCATGTTCTAATTGTAATATTATCTGATTTCACCTATGAAGAGAGGAAATTAAGGTTTACAGAATAGAAAATCACTCTAACACAATATTTCCTTATGATGAAAAACTTGCTTTTAATTATTCACTGTTACTGTTAGCAGCAGGTTTTAAAGGCAGATTTATTATCAGGAATAAATATTAAATTTGAAGCTCACTTATCCAAAACATGTAGTTTTATTCTAAAAAAAAAAATGTATGGGAAAAAAAATACAGTTCTCATCTGACTCTTGTTTATTGTATCATTTCTTGAGTACTACTTCTTTTGTGCCTTGAATTTTATTATTCTCATCGCAAACTGTCTCTAGGGCCAAAAGTGTATTTTCTTTAATAGACTTTACAATGAATTTGATATGGAATGGATTTTGTCCAGTCTTTTTGTCTATTCATTGCAAAATGGAAATTAATCTCTTTAGCTTGAGGCTGCATAGTTTACTGTCGTTAGTTTGGGATAGTCAAAGACATGTGAAGCTTCAATAGTAGAGAAGCCTTGGGATTTTCAGCTCTTTCTGAGATCTTAATCAAAAATGTTACTGATTGCTTGGGAATCAATGAACACACTCCTGAGGAAAAAAAAAGGCGGCATAACCTCACCATTATTCTTAGGGTTTTCTTGAAAGGACATTGATTCATAACAATTATTTTTTTTTTATCTTAATGTAATGTAGTGAAGAATATTGAAGAACATTAGGAATTTTTGCTAAAAACAAATGGTTCACAAATGTCCAATGCTTTTGATCTTTTTGAGACAGTCTTACACATGAGTAGCTTTAAACACTTGTTTTCCTTTTGACCTCTTGACATATTAAGTTTTAGCATATTGAAAAGTCTGTGCCTATTCGGGGCTTTTGAAACCATAGCTTTAAAGTTGACGGATACTTCAGTACTGATATAATAAGTGCTGTTTTAAGAGAATTAACTTTGTACTGATGACACAAACTACAGCTTCTAGCATCAACGGAAACAACATTTCTGAATCGTTGAAGGACTTTAGCAGGAAGAAAAGACACTTAAAAATCATCATATTCCACTTCAGGAGAATACTGTCTCCATTGTATTATTCTCTGTTAGCATGATTAAAATTTGTCCCTGCTTTTAGCTGTCAACATAAGATTATATTTGAGTAAATAGGAGTTAAAGCATTTTTGAAAATTCTAGTGTCCAGTCAGACTACCGAGTTTCAAAACTTTGTTTTTCTTGGGTCTCTTTCAAACAGAAAAGAGGAAGCACTTCCTTTTACAACACGATGTCAAGACAAGGACACACACACTCACATATACACACATACAAACAAGGTACTATTCAAATTGCTTCAGAGTTTACTGACTGATACAGGATCCTAAATGATAGCAGGAAGAAAAATGCATAAAGTTTGTAAAAAATAACAGCTTAATTATGCAGTGTTTCAATAATTAAAGTATTTCTGTGCAAGACATAAGGAATAAAGATTATTGTTCAGAATAGGCACTACAGTCAGCAGTCTATGTTAATAAAGCAACAGGCTTCATTTTCCATGCATATATATGTGAAAACTATTTTTGATTGATGCATTTATTTAAAGGATGGTTGCAGGCTACATTCAGATCTCATTTTCACCAGTGTAAATGAGAAATAACGGAACTGGCTATGGTGCAGTTTTACTCATGGCCATGCATTTGAACAGCTAGGATCACAGTGCTGGCCCTGGGGCTATGGTGCACAGTTTTACAGTACTGTATTTTTTGTAGCAATAAGGACTTGCTGTGTTTTCAGCAGAATGTCTTGACAACAAAGTGTATCAATGAAGGCCACCTCACTCACAATGAAGATCTGTCTTTTAAAATAGCACTAAAACAAAATAATGGTTGTGTTTTGACATGATTCTTAACTATTTACAGCACAACAGCAAGAACAGTCAAAACTGCTTTAGTACCCAGATCTCTCTACACTGTAACTCCAAACCTGGAGGAAATACTATAATTAGGGTGGGGTTTTTTACCTATAGTTTTTTAAAATATAGTATCCATTATCAGTGTAAACATTCAGAAACCCAGACTGATATTTCTTTTTAAAAAGCAGAATTTTGTTTTGTGACAGCTGCATTGGATCTTTAATCATATATTATCTTTATGGGAGCCTTTTTCTAACATATGTTAATTGGCTGTTTTCTGTGACAAATTATGAGCTCTTACTTTGATGAGGTTCAATTGCAATCATGTTGAAGCTGAGTATGTAGAGTTTCCAACCCCCACTGGCTCCTTAAACCACTACAAACATCTGCACGTCACTGCAGTGCTGAGTAATGGCAGGATTTGGGTTGATCTGATTTCTGTATAGACTTTTTTTCCGCAGGATATTTTCAGCTTTTTGCACTAAATCTGTTACAGAGTTTGCTGGTTTTAGCAAAAGAATGATCTAAAATTAACATCTTGTATGTGATTATTAGAACACAATGAGAAATAATTTGCAGTACAGTATACTGCAATCTTTTTTAATCTTCAGTAATTTTAGTGCACTATCAGAAATACTCTGTCAACTGTTATTGCATGTTAGAGTTCAAATTTACCAGAGTCGTATAGAATTTACAGGAGTAAAAGTGTTGCCTGCCATATGAAGCCTATATTTTTTAGTTCCTAAATGTCAGTTTGGGAAGTTCTTTAAAAATAAATTTATTTTACTTTTTGAGAAGTGATTGGCATCATTTTAAATTTTTGCAAAGAAATGTATGTTTCACAGCCGGTCAGGAAATGTGTTTAATTATGTTTTACATAAACTTACACATTTTCCTGCTAGTAAAGAAAATGTTGCACTGAAATTTAATGTCTAGCTTTTTTGAGTTTAAGGAATATCATGCTTACATTTGTTCAGTATGTAAATGAAAGAAATACAGAAAACATTCACCACAATGGAAGTAGTATTGCTTTGAGCTTTTTTTATTTCTTACGTAGTCGCTTGATAATTGTGCACATAATCTTATTCTATACAGCAATTAGTTAGAAATGTTGAGATATAAAATGTGTGCTGTATTTTAGTATGGTTTTACTCAAAGCTGTACTTAGAGTGAATGTACAGAAACACAAAATCTTATATATTATAATACAGAGAGAGCAGTCTGTTCGTAAAATGGATGGAGCATCATCTTTTCAAAAACTGTGTCAAACAGTATCAATTACATTGCAATTAATTTAGCAGAACACCGCACAGCTCAGCTTTGACCTAAACCAAATGGCAGTAGATAAATCTGTCCCATTTGTTCTTCAGAGAAAAGATGGGGGTTAAATTTCCAGGCAGGTGTTAGAGTTTAGAATAAGAAGAGCCAGATGTGTATGGAAGCTACTTCGATCTCATGAGGCTGGTTTTAATTCAGCTATTTCTCTGGAGTACCACACAATCAATGAGTTCCAAATCCTGGAGCTACCTGCCTTTACATGAAATCATGGGAACGTTTCTTCACAGCATACTACTGAACATGTGTGGAAAAATTAGAGCAGAAAGTAAGGGTAAAAACGAGGTTGACCTCAGAAGTTGCACGAGTGTCATATTTCTTTTCATTTTGGCGATGAAGAGATGGTAACCAAGTGGAAATACTTAAAGAAGAGATGTATTACTGTAAGGAGAATTTTAAGCAGTGCAAAACTCATACCATGTATATTTAATCTATTTCTCTAAGCACTGCTCATTGTAGGTAGTGTTTTAAAAGTAAGCATATGTAGGTCATGTGCGGCACAGTGAGAGGCATTAAAGCTAGGTGAATTGAGCCAAGGAAGGGTTTCAAAAGGATGATTTTGAGAATGTTGTCTCTACTTCAGTATGTCTGTAAAAGTAAATTGTTGCATTTTATCTTAAATTAGTCTACACAATGGCATTCGGTTCCACTTGATAAGATGAGCTTAATTGGCTTTAGGAAAATAAAGCAAGGTAAAGGAAGATGTACAAGCGAAAGAGAGGGCTTGGCACTTTATTGGATTTTGAGGCCTGTGAGCCATGTGTCTTAATTGGGGCCAGTTGGGATCATTTAATAATTGCTGTCAGAAGATCAAATTTAATTCTCTTTATAAAAAGACCACAGTGGGATACAGTTAAACAAATTGTCATCTGAGGTTTCAAATGAACAAAGCTTTAATTAGGTTGATTAGGATGCTGTAAGAGAGAGAGTGTAAGAAACAGGAAATTGATGAATCTGCTGTGTACCATGTTGGACCTTATGTGACAGTACTGTCAAATATCTTTATTTCAAGAAGATATACATTAGCATAAAGGGCTATAGTACTAGAACAATGCGTGTATATAAATGCTTTAGATATACAAGAGAATTATAACTTTCTGAAATCAGTGATTTTAAACACAAATATTAATATTTTCATGATCATAATCTTTCCCTTACATTGCTTTCATACATTTTTAAATCTGTTAAATGATCTTTTCTGTTTGTATGCATACTCACTGACTGTGTCAGATGAGTATATTTACTGAGAGACCTCAGAATTTCTATATTGTGTGATAAATATTCACCGTACTGAACATTTGCATGAACAAATCCCCAGGTTTATTATCCCCACGTTTCCAACAGAGAAACTGAGTAAAAAATGAAGGTGGCACGAAATATTTTTGGCAGAAAAGGGAGCAGATCTCAGCCATGTTTGCATCCCAGCCTTAGATTCAAGCCTTACACTATGCTGCCTGCTACTTTTGCTGCAGCTGTCTGTTTCTAAGAACATTTTTTGTCAGAAATCACCTTGCATATCAGTAGACCTCCAAAAGTGCCATTTCTGAGAAAACATAATGTGCATTCAAGGCCACAAAAAGATTTAGCTAATGTATCTTTGTATTGATTGTGTTTTGGTTTTTTTCAGCGTGCTTCTAGGACAATAATAAAATAAGCAATGCTGGCAATGATCCATTTACAAAAAAAAAACCTGCTCATTCAAGCTAAAATGGAGACTGTCAAGCCAATTACACTATATTTCCCTCTGCAAATTAAGCACATTTTATATGTCTGTTACTCTCCTGATATTTGTCAAGGATGTTGACTTTTTGCATTGGCTACTGCCAAATGCAATATGTTTTGTACGTATAAGAAATAAAATAAATAAATCCAGCTGCGTGTGCTAATGGAGTGGTTATAACTGAGGTTCAGTAGGCAGGGTGTGGTGCTCACTTGTGGCTTTTGTAGTTGTAGACAGTGGTAGGTGTACCTCTGTGGCAAATACCTTCTGTTTCAGTAGAAAATTTGCTCTTACAGGTCTTGAGGTGAGAGCTGTTATACTCTAATTCTGTGAAAAATTAGAAAAAATCCTTGTGTGGAAAGTATGAATTACTTACCTAATACAATTTTCAAAAACTGAATGTGAACTGTGATGTGGTTGAAGAGCACCCTAAATTAGACGGGGCTCTTTTGTCTTTGTAACTGATTCAAGATGGATCTTCAGTGTCTAAAGTGCAGCTTTTAGCTCTTTATCATACCAAAACATAACTCCTCTGTGTGCTGTATATCTTATGTTTCTCCATTGTCTCTGTCTCTTTTTGTGTGAATATTTTTAACAGAAATATATCTATTGCTTGTCCCTTTGCCTACCACTAAGGAAAAAAAATCTCTAGAATATCCCACTAAGCCAGAACAGAAAATTCCTTCCTCAACAGACAACATAAGTCATTTTTTTCAGGCACCTTGCCCTTTTTTTCTCCCTTGAGCCATCTTTTTCTATTTTCTCCTTCATACCAAATTCTGTGTTATTTTTCCTTTCTTATAGCCTTGTCTGTTTATGCATTTTTTTCTAGTTCCAAACCAGTGGGAATCCAGTTTGGATCTTCCAGCACAGAGAGATGCCTCTTGTCAAGATACAGCCAGGAGGTAGAAAGCAAATAGCTGCAGCAAATGAGTAATGGTGTGCTAGCACTAGAAGAAATGGCTATGTACTTTATTTCTTGGTAGTCAGAACCTCCCATTTTTGTAACAGATGTCTCATCTTGAACATGTAGAATTCCAGACATGAAGCACCAGACAATATACGTACAAAGTTTATTTCCTATCATGTGGCTTACGAGAGGTATCAAATCATAAGTGCTTCTTTGCTGTTCTGTCACTGTACTTTTGGGTTTTTTTCCTTTTTTCTTTAGAATGGATGTATTACGAGTTCATGTGTTTCTACTTAAATTGCATGAAGTTTGTATATTTAAAAGCAGCAATCTATCCTGATTTATGAGCTTTGCCATTAGAAAAAGACATGTATTTCACAGGCAGAGGCAGTTCCTCACCCCTATTCAGTGAAATGCAGGTGTTTTCATTTTTTTTATTAGCCTTATTATGTACCTGACATACATTTTGTCTTCTTTTGTCCTTGGGATAAAAAATGTCTAAGTGGGATTGGAAGCATTAATGTAGACTTTTCAGCTGTCATGGTCATTGGGAAGATTGATATATTTATTTCCCTTGCTTTTTTTTTTTTTTTACCATCTTCCTCCTCATCTGAAGCCTGAAGCCGTCTCTGGGCAAGCAGTTGAGTTCACGGAGTGTCATAGGTTTTATACTCATATTTATCATATTGACGTTTACACAGAATGAATGAACACTTAGCAGCTCAGCAGCTCTCCACTATGTTGTGCAGCCTACCTTACATTCCAGAAGAGCTGTGTTTAACTCTTGACATTTCTGGGAAGGTCAGGAATTAAGAAGGAAAAGGATGTGTTTCTAGAACTAAGTATACAAAAAAAGAGAAGAACATCTCAGTATCTAATCATTCCTCTCTGAGAAATGAATTGCCAGGTGAAGGATAGACTCATCTGAGGTTGCCTTAGAAAACTAATGAAGGTACTTAAATAAGAAATTTAATTGTTTATTTCTATGTTGTAGGAAAACCAACTTTCTGTGGTGGTATAGTTGTAGGTGAGATGGTCTAACAACACAAAAAGAGATGATCTCTAGGCAGAAGTTATGTATTTCATTAGACCACCTTCTACAGCTGGAAAAAAAGGATGAGTTTTGGGTACAATGTGGATCCAAAGAAAGGATCGCCATAAACACGATTTATTTTTTCCAATTCAGTTAATCTAGATTAGATACTAACTGCTTACAAAGCTTGTCTAACTTCTTTTTCAGTACTAATGATGGATATGTCCTCATATTTGCAAGAGGTAGCTACATAAAAATCAGTGGCATTCTCTGGATTTAAAATCATCTGCCTGAGACTCAGTCCATCTTTAAAAAGTCAGTGATTGCTTTGGGTGACTGGTTGCATCATACAAGATATAAGGGTGAAAAGTAAATAAACAAATAGATAGAAAAATAAAAGTCTAAGGCATTAGTCCATCCATTCAGAATCAAATTTTTCAAGACTGAGTAGGATAACAGTAAACTACTAGCTGTTTAGCTTGAGAGCCTGGCACATACAGTTTCCAGGAATCTCCCAATATTTAGTCAGATTTTGAGGAATTTCTGTGGCTCAGGGACACGTGCCTGAAGTCTTTCAGTTTTGACTGCTTCAGTTCTCTGGGAGGAAATTGAACCATGTTAGGGTATGTGCTTAAGAGATGTTGCCCTTTTGGCTTGAGTAGCTAGCCAAATTCAGGTATTACAGGTTGTTTCCGTTAGGAGAGGGAAACTGACAGGTGACTCAAATATTTCCTTGATACTGTTTGTTTACAAAGGTTTCTAGTATCTCTAAATGTAGCAAGACTCAAGAATTAATGTCCATTATCAGGTATTAACATTTGGGTTTCCTTTCCCACTAGTAGTAACTTCAAAGCAGTTTCTCTGTGCCTATTTTACTTCAGGTTTTTACTCCCTGTATTTTCTATAACTAAGCTCTCTCCCAATTCTCTCAATTTTCAGCTTCTTTTCATGGTCACAAATCGCAAACCTCCATAAAATAACACCTAACAAAGTTCTTTGCTGTCTTTTATTGAAGTATCCAGGTCTATAAGATTACAGTTATGCTTATCAGGAGCAATCCTACCCCTTCTACCTTCTTTCACCTTCCAGCCATTACTCAAATTACTCTTAAAATGGCAGTACATGAGCAACACTTGCCAGCCAGGAAAAATATTATACCACCTTAACATATTTATACAGTTTCCCCATCAAGATATTTCCCATCACTAACCCAAAACAGTTTTATTTTCATTCAAGCTTTACTGTGACAAGTTTTGTCACTCACTTTGTTCATGTTAGAAAGGATTCCTTTTATTAACCCCGTCACAATATTTCTGTAGAACTTGTTGTCTGGCAGAGGCACTTTTTTTTTTTTTTTTTTGAGGAATTTATTTATACCTCAATTATTCTTCTCTTAATTTCTATACACATGTTCCCATTTTAAGGTGCTGTCATCCTCAATTTCGTCCCTATTCTACCTCCTTAGATGATCCTTTGTAATATTCAGCTTAGTCTTTGAATCAAATACAGTACTCACTCATTTATTTACTCAGTACTTTAAAGAGACTTTAGATTCTTGTGTTTTGTCATGCCACAAAATTTCCTTCTCTAAAAGCTTTCTCTTTTATCTAAAAAAATCCTGAAAAGTTTCATTTGCACATGTGTGAGATATTGCTTTTCAAAATATAACAATTCCGTTTTTACAATCCTAATCTTTGTTCCTCCTCAGAGAGATTAAGTGGTGGTGCAGCACAAACCCAGAACAGCAGAACTCACAGACAGGCATGATTACAGAGCCCTTTGAGTGAGAAAAGGGAGTATCCTGAGTCAGAGTGTATAAAATTCCTCTGGAGCTTATTGGATAAAGATGAAGGAGGCAGGTCTGTGTACATCTGAAGAATTCCACCTGTTTTACCCAAAATTTCATTCTCTTCTCTGTGTACTCTGCCTGTTGCTTCAAGACCAATCATTGACCATAATTCAGACACTGCTGTCTCCAGTTCTCTTGTCTAAGTGCATGTACCAATCTTCCTCCATTTCTACAATTCAGCAAATTATAAACAGAAAGTAATCAAGAATCTTTTCTGGTAACAAAGAATCCTTCTGAGAATCAATCCCTACTTTCTTCAACAGAGGACAATCTAAGATTGTCTGCCACTGGTATTGGCATTACCAAGCACTTGTGCCCAGGTTCAGACTGTGATTTGATATTGCAGTAGACAGCTTTTTCCAATAATACCCGTAATTGTCCCATGATTCTTAAAAGCCATTGTGGGGATTTATGTTCCTCACCACAGACTTCCTCACATAGAAGCACTAGTAACAAATCTGTAAATCTAGATCTAACCACAGCCAGAGGCTGCTTTCAGGTGATGCAATGTCTTAACTCTAGAGGTCTTAGACTTTTCTTGTAATAAGCCAACACTCTCCAAAGTCCATTGTGTATGAGACTGCTTCCAAACTGTAAACACTAGTGTCTTACCTGATACGAAGGATGTCTTTAAATATAGGTGGACAAAGATCAGAGTAGTTCCAAGACACCTTTTCAACCCACAAGGTGCTAAATCATACACTGTTGACCACTGAAATGCTTCCTCTTCTTCTCCAGCTCAGTAAATGACAGACTGAATTTGTAAAACATATTTCCTGATATTTATTGCACATTTATTAACTATAATGCAATTCAATTGAATTATTAGCTCAAAACTATTGAGACTCCTAGCTGAAATTGCAGAGTTTCAAATTTCCCTACTACATTTTCAGACAGGCTCCCATTCCTAGTCACTGTCTCCATTTCAGACCAATTAAGTGATTCAGTTTTCAGTCCTTTATTTTTCCCCTTGTATTATTAGCTTGTCTGATTCAATAAGCTGTTATGCTTAAGCCAGTTTCACAAGCACTCCAAGGATCCTATTCCATATTTATTGGTCAGACTCCCATTATGTCTGTCTAGCTGCCAAAGGTACTTCATGAACTTAATCATAAACCTGTAAACTTTTTCTTCAAACTATTTTATTTCCATTTTTTTCAACTGGGTGATGGGTGGACAATGAAATATCACCTGGTAGTCACTGTAGATTTAAAATCAACTTTTCACGGGT
Organism: Leptosomus discolor; assembly: GCF_034619465.1. Classification (NCBI taxonomy): domain Eukaryota; kingdom Metazoa; phylum Chordata; class Aves; order Leptosomiformes; family Leptosomidae; genus Leptosomus; species Leptosomus discolor. The sequence continues at coordinate 12,417,467 of NC_141419.1, forward strand.
GAGTTTTTTAGTATACTAGCATTTCACTTAATTGCTTTCCTTAAAATATGCTTTAGTGTCTGTATTCTTTGCTTTACAAATCTTCTTCATCTGTTCTTCAAAAATTTTGTAAATTAGCCAAGTCTTCCTTTCTTCAGCAAGCGTGGCACACACATACCTCTTCTTATTCTGCTGCAGGCAATCAGTTTTCATCTAGATTGCCATCGGTTGCTTCCTCTTTTGGTGCACCACCGCAAGAAATGACTCACCATCTGTGGCAAATTCCACAATCACTTGGAGGACCTTTGGCCTCCTATGGTGGGTCTTTATCAGTATCTCCAGGTTTGGTATAACATGCACATACTATTCAGAAAACCCTCCTTCACTGTGGCTGAATGATGACTCTCAGCACATCCTCTGGAAGGTAAGCTGAAGTCATTCCTTTCCTTTTCATATAGGCATGGATCAGCTTAAATTGATAGGTGGCTACAGACTAAATAGTGTCTGGAAACTCAGTCATTTGAAAAGCAGGGCCTATTGCATAATGAAGTAGGACTACTATTAAGAAGTACCAACTTCTCCGCTATTTTGGCAATGACGCTTAATTTGCCCAAAAAAACTTTCTTTCTGTGGGGAACTTTGCAAAACAACAGCAAGTGAAACTCTTCCACCCACAATGTGTGAGTTCTTGCTTTGTGAAATAACTTTGTACTGTATTTGAGTTGTAAGGTACGGTGACCACAGTTGCCTGATTCAAGGGAGATGAAGTATGCTTACCACTAGTCTTCAGAAGTGTTTAACTCAAAGTTCCAAAAAATTCAGTGCTAGATATTCTTATGCCTTTTCCTCCTAGACATACAAATAATGGTATTGATCCTAAGAGAGTAACTTGGCTAAAAGAGAGGAATTTTCTGCAATTCATTGCTACATTGTCAGTGTAATAAGAATATATTCAAGTATAAATGTGAAAAGCGAATAAGGTATATCTCCTGAAGCTTAGGCTTAAAAATTAATATATTCTTCTATAATTTACAAATAAATAAATAAATAAATGGAGTATCAATTGCAATGGAGAAACTTACAAATTCAGCAGATGCTTTCAAAATCAGTAGTAAAACTAGCGAAATATGAGTCCATATCAAATAGTTCAAGTTTTCTCTAAAACTTCTAATTAACAACACAAATGTAGGGAATGATTTTGCAGTTCGCAAGTTTATGAACATTTTACTCCTGCTTTGATACAGAAATTCATTGCCCTTGAATGGTTCTCTGTTATAAATTAAATTCATTCCATAAATCATGAATCATTTAGATAAATGAAAATATGAATAAGCTTTGGTAGTTAAAGATTACAAATATTTTCTTTATGTACAAACTTTTGACATACTCTCTTTCGAGTAGTCTGTAGTATTTCATCTGTTATGTTACATCCATTATGTCTTAAATGTTTGGTATATGCTTCCTGTAGCAAAATGCATGATCTCTTGAGAGTTAAATTTAGTAGATTAAAATTAACTCCCTTCCAATCTTTTCATGTGGCAGCCTGCTCGTAAGATCAAAACACATAAATGGAGGTTATGTTTAATTTCTAAATCAGGGTGTTGTGGACAGATGTTTGAAACCTTAAGATGACTCAGATTCATTTCTTACAATGCTTTCTACCTAGTAACCATACTGTAGATCATGCCATTTCTGCTTTACTGATGTACTGCTGTGGTGATGACATATATAATTTTATCATAACCTTTCCGTTAATGGCCCAAACTGTATCTTCTGTAATGACCATACAACCAAACCACATTGAATGTGAAGGACCACTTCCAATTTTAATGTCAGCTGATCTCAGTCGGGTAACCTGGGAGACGATTGTTACTTTCACCCTTTTCTGTATTTCTTTCAATTTTATCCAGCTCAAGGTGACAGACCCAAAGTGATCGGTGTCTTTATTTGATACAGTATGCCCAACTGTTTCTTCACTGTGTGGCTAACTTTTTATATGGAACATAGTCAGCTCAGGCTCTTACAGAAAAAAATCTGAGTGGCCATATTATTTGAATATGTATTCCCCGCTGTGGATTTTCACGAATATGTTGCAGTTTTTGCAGTTCATTTTTCATCAGAAAAGTAGCTGATACATTCTTACTCAGTACATTTAGATTTTTGGTTAGAATCTGATTCAAAACTCTTTTGAGTAAAGAGAAAAGCTTGCACTAAAATATTTCCTAGATCTTTGAAGATACTTTTATTTATTAAGATAAGAATGGTAAGAGAAAGGGGACAGCATTTTTTGTTTGCTTCCTTATATTAGGAAAATAAAAAAAAAAAATTATTTGGTCCTTTAGTTTTAACCTAATTAACCCACTCAGAATGCAAGCTACTTAGTGGAACAGGGACATCTTTATGGCAAGTTTGTTTCTTTTGTAAAGCAACCATGAAAATGCTAAACCCTAGCACATTTTAACTTAGTTTTTCTCTGGCTGCCTTCTTGTTTATAAATTAAATATTTTGACTCTCCTGTTTTGATACTCCTTATTGCTCCTGGTGTGACTGTTCAAAGAACTCTCTGTCTGGGGTGTTGCAGCAGAGCAGATTCAGACAGTTCTGCTCGGAGAAGGAAGTGGAGAGTTTTGGTTCCCATTTTGCACTTCTGGAACAGTTTAGGGAAGGAAGCACCTTTACACCTTTTATTGTTCGTGGTTGCTGACGTCATATCCTTCCCTGACCACTCTGTGCGTGTTTCCTGCCATTCTATCAAGATTCTTCTGTGTTACAGAGGAGGGATAGTGGGTGTGCATATGTGTGTGTGTGTGCGTGCGCCCGTGTTTATGTCCGTGTGCGAATGTACAAACGAGAGACAGGAGTGGTCAAGTGATCTACTGCTTTTGTCCATTAGCTCTTTTCTCTTCTCAAGGCTCAGAGCAATCTGCTGTCAGCTACCACTGCCTCTGCCAAATCATATAGTGAACAGAAGCCCGCCAAAAACAAAGTTCCTCTTTTTGTAAGCAGTCTGATTTTTTTTTTTTTTTTATGTTTGGGTTTGCAAAAAGAAAAAATGCTGAAGACTGTAACAGTATGTGTTTCTTTAAGTGCAATTTGTTGGCATGTGACCATGTCATTAACTTGGGAGGTTTCTTTTATGTAGAGAGCTTCTTCAGCAAAGATTCTCGAATTTTTTTTAATTCCTTTTCAGATCCTCTTGGATAATGAAAGCCTGACTTTTGTAGTACCTTCAACTTTTCTAGTTGCTAGTATGCTTTTTTAGCATCAAGGAAATAGAATTTATCAGTTAACAGAAACTTTAAATAATTAATACTGTAATCCTTATTCCTGCAATAACTTTCAAAAGGTATCGAGAACACTGGTGAAGTCCTAAAGCAGCCACGGGGATTTGTTGGTCTCCAGAGTTCTTTACATTCTGTTTGACTGTCACCAGCCTTTGAACGTTATAGCCCTTCAAACACGTGTCTTGATTCACTCATCTGAATCTAACTGATTTGGAATCAATCAAGCTATCTGCTTTATATATGTACTAATGAAATTAATAGAACCATAGGCAACCACGTAGTAAGAACAGCACGTGAAGCAGTATGTGTTGATACGTATATATGTCTAAAAGAGTAGGGTGGGGACAGAGAATACCACAGCATTCCCAATTTGCATCTAGTAGCAGCAAAAATAGCAGAAATTATTTTTCAAAAAGGAAATAACTTTTCTGGAAAAACTGAAAAGCTTTTATTTGAAATTGGACTAGTGAGGAAAAAGCAAATTGGAGACAGGATTTTTTCACCCATGACAAAAACCTTAACATGTTATCTGTTGAAGCAAATTTGTTTCTTTGCAAATTGTATGTATGTTGGATACGTATGACCTAACACATTCTGTTTTCTCCTTCGGGTTCCCTGAGGTTGTATGATAATATTTAACAACCAAATCATCCTTGCATCCTTTCAACTTTATTTTCCTGCACATCTGTTTTTCCACTTAAAATAAAACTGGTGTAGTTAGTGGCTTACTACAAGTAATGAAGTATAAAATTCTGCTCAAGTGTTCATTAATTATAAGATAATTTTGTATTGATCATAGGGATTTTAAGCGTTCTGACTTTAAACTGCCTATAAAAGCTTTTGTTGTTTGAAGACTGGTCTTAAATGTGGAACCGATGAGTGTGTGGGAGGGACTCAACATATTGCTTTTCCACTAAGATTTTTGTCCTTCCTGGTAGATTTTCTCAGTGTTCAGTGATTTTTCTGAACTCTCTCAGCATCAGCTCCGTGATCTGCAGAGCAGCTCTCACCCTTGCTACCCCATCGCCACTGCTCTAATCTGTCCACCCTGACCTTCCACCTTGCAGTGAATAAGAGCTTAGGCAGGCGTAGTGCTGTAAGCCGATAGTGCCACTGGCCTCAGCTGAATGAAAAGAAAGGAAGTTGTTCCATATGCATTTGCTGTGGATTAGCGTATGGGCTTACTGTTGCAGAGAAAGCCTGTTAGACTCCTTTGGGTCCTGCATGTGCATGGGAAACACCATTCTAACTTGCTCTTTGTATCAGAGGTAGGACTATAGGAAAAACAGGAAAGAAATCCAGTCGGAGGAAATTTAAAACTGCTTCTAAAAATAGATTGGGTTTGTTTGTCAACACTGAATATCAGATAAGAGTGTCTCTTAGCTTTGTTTGGAAAAAAAAGTTTTATAAATACATGTAATCAATTTATTTCAAAGTTTTGGACTTCTATCTTTTGTTGTGAATATGATCAAACACCTTTGTGTCTTTTTAAGCAGTGAGAAGTTGAACTGTTTTTGAAAAAGTAAAAAGCAGCGAAAAAATTTTTCAGCGTTTACATTTTAGAATATTGGCAATATGAGTTGTTCCATATTCCATGTTCTGCATTACAGTAATGATTTAGGCATATATAAATCTGCCTAGCAAATAACATTAAAAGTCATTCATGTACAGAAAGGTAATAAATATTATATTTGAAATTTTATTTCACCCAGCAAATTAGTTATATCGTACTGGCTAGTCAGAAAACTCAGACTGACTGCTTATTTGTTAGCTTATTTTTTTCTTAGAGTGATAATACACTTGAGCAGCTTAAAGTTTAATGTATGCAAAGAAAATCAAGAGAGAATTGAAGATCAGAATAAGTGAGGTCTAGCTTTTCTACCTCAGTAGCTTTGAATCAGAGCCAAATAATGGATTAAATGGCCAGGACATCGGCTTAGTGTTACGTAACATATTGTGAGAATTTGTCAGGTTGGCTGTGAGACTACAAGCTCAAAATAAATAAGGAAACACCAGCCTATGTTTTAAAATTACTGAATTTATATTTCCAAGGCAATATTTTTAATACACTATGTATCTAACATGAAACTTTAAAAAATCATTTTAAATTAAGCTCTTTCAGATTTTTTTTTCTCGTCTGTGTTTAAAAGAACTCTGCACTGTTCTGTTCAAAATACATAAATATAAAAATATGATGAATGAAGGTTAAAAAGGGAAAAAGTTGAATCTTTTACTTTAGACTGAACATCATTTCTGTATTTTCTTCTATTTCTATCATGTCTTTTACGGCTAAAAATAGTTCACCTATGACAAAAATTAATTTTGTGATTTATGACATTTTGTGAAAAATGGAATATGTATGGTGTTCTGTATTTTTATATACTGCATCTAACTGTCCTTAGTTTTACGATAGAACTATTGTGAAATTCAGAGAGCCACTGTCAATGCATTACTAGAACTGTGGAAATATTTTTCAAAACATTCTTAAATTACTGTCTGTCGCTATTATTCTGTGCTCTATAGCTTGTATTTTGGTGCAAGAATATTTATAACGAAATATATACATTTTTGCTAGTTATAAATCATTTGTCAGAATGTTTTAGAATTTACATTGAAATGAAGTGTGGGAAAATGCACTACTGCTTTCTTCAACTATCTTGAGTAATACTTGCACTAATCTGTATTCTTAAAGAATAAAGTTAAAAATTTTGGATTTTAAAGTAGCTGACATCTCTCATATATCAAGTAACACTTTAATAAAGGTCCATCCTATTTGCATAATGAGGGACATTATCACCTCTGCTGTCAAAACACAAGATTTTTTTCCCTTCAGAAATGAATTAGCTGGCCTACTTAGCATACATAGGTACAGAAAGGTTCATTAACTCTCTGATTTAGGTAATTTTTCATATTACAGCAGTGAGTGATATTTAAAACTAGAGACACCTAATTGCATTAAATTTTGGCAAAGTGTATTTCAGTCCTTTCCTTCGTTTCTTGATGTATTGGTGGGTTTGTTCATAAAAGAAGCCTTTGAATTATATTATTTGTCTATGCATTACTTATTTTAGAGATGCAGTAGATTTTCACTATCATTTACTTGTACACTAAATTATGATGAGGATGCTTGGTCAGCTCCATATAATACCTTCCATCTAGTTATCAATTTTGTAATAACATTTTATTTCCTTTCTGTGTTTAGCAGGAACGGATGCAGGGGACTGTGAACTGAGTAGTGCAAGTGCTGAAGAAGGAGGTTTGTTCTGAGGAAGCGGGAAAGAGGAAGAAAAGAGAAGGGAAAAATACATAATTTTAAGGAAGAAGGAGAGAAAAAAAAACGGGGACTATGGGGAGAAAAAAGATTCAGATTACAAGGATTATGGATGAACGTAACAGACAGGTGAGTAGCAAAAATGCCATGTTTGAATGTCATAGTATGTTTCTAAGGTGACTTACTCTCGTAAGTGATTAAAAACTTGATAACTTTGTGTACATATACATATACCTACATATATGTATACATATACACTACATTTGGAAGACTATCAAAGAGAAAGTACTTTTGGAAAGAACCAGAAACTTCACAGACAGTTTTTTCAAGTTTAGTAACAGGCGTAGTTAGGAGCCTATTACTTGAGGCCTTGATTCTACAAAGACTGTTGTGTATGCTCTACTTTGGGCCCCCTCTGCACTCGCTTTGACTTCAGTGTGTAATATACATGGTTAAGCGCATCTGCAAATTGTCACAGGAAACAGGCTTTGAATACTGTATTTTGTGAACTATTATAATATGAGTTTATTTGCAGGACTTGCATTTAAATTCATAGGTCCAAATTATTTATGTTTCTACATGTTTGCAGCACTGTTTTTTTTTTTCTCCTTCATATAAAAATGAAACTACTCCATAAAAAATCACATCTTTTCCTGTCTGAATTTTAAAAAGAATTTGAGTAGCCTAATAAGTTCTAAAACCCACATACAGTAATAGTGGCATGTTGTAGTTAAGAAACAAAGTCTCTATTACTGATGCTATAGCTAAATAGGTCCAGAAGGACTGGATAATTAATTATTACCACTGCTTTAGATAAAAAAGCTGTCACATATTATCAACGCTATCTCTGCTATTTAAAATACAGTCATAAATTGGAGAATGCTTTCCTGTTTTCAGAAAATTAAAATTAAACAATTGGCTTAAAATAAAATCAGTGAAAAGCTGATGCTGTTTACATTTGATGTAAATGAATGGGTGTTTTGTTGAAACTGGAGATTCACAAGTGTGAGAAAATCTCTATAAAATTGTTTAATGTTCTTCATACATGTGACTAAAATTTAGGAGTAATCTTCAGTAGCTGTTTTTTTAAGAACTTGTGGCTGAGTTACTATTAATATAATAGTTCTGTTCATTTGAACTATAAATTTCTTCATATATTCAGGGGTTTTCTTAAGAAGCTGTTGTTAGTCTTCAAGGGTTTTATAAAGCCATAAGAAACTTAGCCTAGGCATAATAACAAATTATAATCTTTAAATATGCTTTTGAAGAATTTTTAAATTTTGTAGTGTCAGTAGTCGTTTGCCTTCTCCATGGCAGAAAATCGTGTATAAAAGCAAAATTACATTTATGATGGATGCATTTTTTGTTTCTCCTAAAGTTTGCCTATTGCTGTGGGCCAAGCCAAAAAGTAATAGTTCTATCAATATAAAACCGTCATTATATGTAATTTAGTTGGTTTATAGCCTGGAATTGAAAGTGAATTTGAAATATTGAACTGAACTTATCATTAAACATTAAGACAGTTGGAACTTTCCCGTACTACTATGGTTTCTTTTCCAAATTAATCTGAATTGTTTTGTAAGTGATACTGTGTAATTTTGATATTAGTAGCATTAGTTCATACAATAGCTTCAGTGTCAACTTGCTTAATCAAACACAGGATTTATGGATAACTTAATGCTCAGTTCTGTCATAGAGATATCTTTCAAGAGGCTAAATTTCCTTTAAAAAATGAAGACAGCTAGTCTTTTGTCATTGAGACTACAGTTTCAAGACTACTAGCACCAGCATTCAGAACTAATAATTATGGATAAAACTAAGACACTAGAATACTAACAACTGTAGTGTTGGTGCAGAAGGTGTTTATCTCACTTTGATAACATTTGATATTATCCATCATGTCAATTAGTCGCTGTGAGGCTGGAGGTATAGATTTACACTACTTTACACTCCACAGTATAATTGGCTTGATTCTGCTTTTCAGTTCTACTAGTGTATTGAAACATAGATTAGAAAGTGTTTCTACTGGGTGTACTCTTTTTGCATTTAGTGCCCTGACATAAAGCTCAGTGAAGCCAATGAAATGATTTCCATTGATTCATTTGGACTGTGGGATCAGTCTTTTTAGTTGTAGCAATATATATGTGATTAAATACAACTGGATTTTCACTAATAGCTGATGGATCTTTTAACTATTTGTATGAGTCGTACTCTTTCACAAGCCTTACTGTCTCTTAAAATATAGTGTATTCCATGACCTATTGCTGCTTCAGTGAAGCTGCATCAGTTTATGTGCCTTCTCATTTATATACTTCCATTAATCTTAAAATAGTAACTGGTTTATATTCCTTTTTTTATATTTGATGACATAAATACATTTGAATGCACAGAAAAGACTAAAAAGTTGCACTGGGAGGAAAAAAAGTTAAAAGCTTTTGATTAATAAAATTAAGATACAAGTTGAAGCATGGTTCCACAAAGCTTATTTGTAGATCCGTTTACTATGACATGGATGGAGACAGTTTTCTTTTTTCTTACTACCTCACCGAAAGATGTTTGCAAGAGCAGCAGCAGCAAACAGTTGACTTGAAATTGCCTTATTGTTGCTTATATTCAAACTCAGTGTGGTTTCACAATGCAAGGCATGTTAGATGCTAATATGATATACATGCATAGTGCATCCTCAGCTGTTTTTAAGCACATAAATTCTCTGCAGGACAGCACACGCAGGGAAAAATAGATGGAACACATTGAACAAGGGGATATAAGAATAGTTTGATTTTTCTGCCCTTTCAAGTGCAAAGGTGAATGTTTGAATAAGAGAGTTTTTTCGAAAGCATTTAAGTTGTTACAAGGCCTGTGGAAGGTGATTTCTGTCCTTGCTTTTCCACCCATTTGTCCAGCATCCTGACTAGCTATTTATGTTAACCATTGAATGGAGTACTTGTTCTGTCAGTATAACAGCTGTTTTCTTCCACGCTACTGTCTGCTCTGGTGGGAGACTCCCCTACTGTTCAAACGGTTTGTATGTGTGGATTGGGAAGGACAAAAACAGTGCTAACCGCCCTTCAGGAATATTTCTTCTGAGCAAGTCTAGTTGGTTGGATTGGTGTACTTTAGTGACCATACTGATAATAAATGTGAGTTGAAACTGTCCGGAGTCAGATGTTTGGATGCAAATCTCATAGGAATCTGCAATACGGGAATATGATCTGCACTTTTCCAAAAACTATTTGAAACTTTGACATTTTGGGATAAGTTAAGGAAAGCTACTGCAACCCAGACATTATAGGCCCAGTCCTTTTACCCTGTACTACGTAACAGCTCTCTCACTGACTTCAGTGAGTGCAGAATTCAGGCTTTTAATTAGGAGGAACGATTAATTTAATGTTGTTTCATGTGGGCTGCCAATTGGCTGAATTTTCCTGGCCCTCATAGTTACCATGAGGTGACAAAGGTGGCAACGATGTTTGAATCTTTTGTGAGTGATCATAAATTCTCTTCAGTTGTGAAAGTTTCAGAAAAGCCAATGTGAAAAATTCCCTTTTGCTTTGCTTTTAGCTACAAGGAGAAGGAGTATGAACAACTGCCAGGGCTAGAGTAAATGTGTATTTATTTGTGTAGTTTAGTTATCCTCATGGTAGTAAATGGAAATGAAAACTCTCAAGAGAATCCTGTTATAAGCAGCCAGTGTGACCAGAGACTTTCTTTTTATTCTTGTGACACTGGATAATACAGTGCTCATAAACGTGGAATGAATCTCTGGTAGTGTTACTCAGGTTCATGAGATCGTGGTAGCTTTGTCAACAGACCATTTCAGTAGAGTGCATACATGGTATTAGTTGCACTACCAACAGAACTAATTGCCAAAAATATTACCACCGACATCATGATGTTGGAACCTCCTGACTGCTACAAATTCTTTGTGCAGAAATTTCCTTCTGAGAAACTGGAGAAGGCTGCTGTGAAGAATTCTGTTGCATTTTGGGGGTTTTTGGGGTTTTTTGATTTTTTTTTTTAAAAAAAGAACATTGGCAAAAATGGGTGAACTTCATTTTCATTTGGTTTCCTAATTGAGAGAAATAATTCAACTAACTCTCTTACAATTAACACATGAAGGAAAAATTGCATTCATCTACCTCAGGAAAGTCCTTGTGTTTTTTGGTTTTGTTTTTCATCAGTTTGAAATACTTTGTTAGTTTTAATGAGGTCTGGTGTAGACTGGGATCATCTGAAACTCTTTGCAAAGTCCAGGCAGGACTGCCCAGGCCTAAAATAAATAAATGTAATGATGTAAATGATATTGTATTACTGTTATACAAGGTCACTTACAAAATATCTCATTAAATCCCTGGTCTGTGAGCTAAATCCAGAGGTACATTGACCCCCGGAACAGGGCATATTGACACAATGACATTCTGGTATCGTGTCTGGAACACCCTCTTGCTTCTAATGTATTGTTTTTTCTAGTTAATATTAAGAAATATCGGGTCCTATATGGCAATCCTCGATTTTTTTATCCCTCTTATCATCTTGCTCATTAGTTCTGCATTTTTTTTCCTGCTTGTGAAGCATGCTGTTTTCAGATTCACAGTTAAAACTGAGTTTGGCTTAGCTAATGATTCTGCATACTGTTTAAAACATCCCTTTCACTTTGTAATGAACTGCTGTGAGCTGAAGTGTTGTTAAATACCATAGGAAGTGTACACTTCAATATTAGGGTGCTTAAATAGTATGACACATTTTTTAAAGTATCATGTCTGTGTAATTCTATGGGGTACGACAGTAACTGACACTTGCTGTTTTAACTTTTTCATACATAGACTTTTTAGCATTCTTTGATTCCAGCCAATCTCTAAAGCTATAAACCAAGACTTACTGCAGTTATCAGCTCAATAGAGAACAAATTAAAGCAGATAAGTAAAGTGAGGTTATGGGGCAGGGGAAGAATATCCTGGAGGGAAATGACCGTTTTCAGGAAGACCTAGATTTGTTCTACTGACTTCGATACCTAATGCTGCTGGTTTCAAAACTAATTTCAGCCTCGTGTATCTATTTTTATCTGTGTTTCAGCTCTATTTAAAAGGAAAGAGTAAGAGACTATCATCGGCTGAATCAGAAACTCCCCTGTAGAAGGAGAGAAGAGCCTTGCATATTAGTGCTAACATGAGCACAAGTTAGATAGAAAACTTTTTTCCAACAATTTCCTGATATATTCAGTCTTCCCTCATGGGGTGTCTTTATCCAAGATCTGAGATTTAATGATTTTTTTTTTTTCCCTCCAGTGAAATGTTTTCATATGAAAGCATAACTGCTTAACTGCAACTAAGCATCATTCTGTTCAATGAACTTTTGTCTTAAACATCACATGCTTTTTATGCTTTACATATCTGAATTCCTTCTCTTGCTTACATTAAAGTGCACACAAAAAGACACGTACTTAGAATACAGCATTACAGTTAGGTCCTGTTATTTTTCGGAGGTGATGTTAGGTTTCTGTAAGCAAAGAATACACCTCAAGTTTTCACAGCTCCTAAATTGTAGTGATCTGCACAACTCTGGCATCACTTTTCACATTATGCCAGACTACCTGAGAAATACAGTTTTAAGAGAGCTGCTGAACTGAACCATGAATTTCTAGAATGTATTATATTTAAGGCTAAGTGTGCTTATATTACAAATGTATGTTCTGAGCATAATTTAGAGTGAATTAGCATAAGGTAAATATTTAGGTCAAATTACTTTTAATTTGAAGTGTGAGCAAGAAGCCTAAGCAGTAGTGAATGAGACATCTGCCAACACAGCAGAGCTGAAAACAAGTGCCGAGTGCCGGCACAGGCACAGCCTTGCTGCCTTGCAAGGAATGGTTTGGAAAGCCCTGGGGGAGAAAGAGCTGGAGGTGGGAAGCAGAACTGAAGCCATTGTGGAGAGGAAGAAGTTACACTCTTCCTGTTATGACAGGAAATGCAGACAAATGTGCTTCCTGACCATTTGCTCAGCAGGGAATGAAATATTCTTTGACCTTTACCTTATGAACATTTTAGCAGCACAGAACTAGTAAACATGTTTTTTACCCTAAACATCTATTTGTACCTGCCAGAACTGGTGATAGCATTCTGAAACAAAAGAAGTCAGCTTTCTTGTATATTGTATTAGCTACTGTGTTTTTGACAGGGATGATGTTTTTTGCCTAAAATACGTACATATATATACATCTGTATAAAATGGACTTAATCTTACCTCCTTGATTCAACAAAAGGAAATGAAATATCAGAGATTAACCATTCTTATGCTTGCATCCCTGTCTGGTTTTAGATCTTAATTTGTAAGTTAAAGTGGGAAGCGTATTGATACTGCCCTAACCTACTAATTTCTGGGTTGCTATATCATCTGTTAATTAACACATCTCCCAATTATCCCTCCTCTTTTTGCTTACAAAGAAAAATTCGTATGAGAGAGGATTTGGGCAGACTGAATAACATCACTATTTTAAGTATTTGATCTGTTATTTATGTACTAATATACAAAAAATGGGGTATAACACGCTAGTACAAACCCCTCTTTTTTTATACAGATTAATCATGAACATTTTATTTGTTATAGCTATAATTTTAGGGCATCCTTCTTAGAACTCGTCTTTATCTGGACTATTCAGCAAGTCATAGCTCAATAGGCTTGAGGCATTCCAGGACAATAGCTCTTTTACCAGCATAAATCACAGCTGTCTCATCCCTGTAAGTTATGCTGGAGGGTTGTAAGAACATGGAAGCAGGCTGCTGAAGGTCCTTCACTGCTGTTTAAAGGGTCTTTCATTTAATATGGCATGCATAGCTACTGCATAAAGGAAGGTTTGTTTACAGCGAATTGTGCATGGGTGCTTCTCCCCAGTCCCTCTGAGGGTTGCTGTAGTGATTGTTGCAGCCAGACCTCTTCGTACGACGAACGGATCTAAACAAAAATTAAATAGGAGGAAGGGCATGAGAGAATATGACAAGAGCTGTTGCCTCTCCAGTAGTTATCTGGGGTTTCAACACAATAGGATTAGGTGCCTGGCAGCGACGTTTTAGTCAAGAGCCCCTTGGTTTACACATGGCCAACTTGACTCTACTGTGTTTGAAGTTAGGTAAATTGCTCATATAGTACCACCTCCTATTTGAAAGACACATCTTATCTACCATGCTTGCTCTAGTCCCTGTGTCAGAAATTTAGACATTCCAGATGAAAGGAAGACAAAGAGAACAATGTTTGTTCTTTGCCAGGCAGTGTCTGTATCAGATACTTCTGTGCATCAGCTGGTCCCTGTTTTTCACTAGTTACTCGTACATGTTTTATGGCAGGAAGTGTATATGGGAAGGATTATATGCAAATTCTCTGTTTCTCTCATTTTGCTATGTCAGCAGCTATATATCTTTATAATCAGGATAGGAAGAAGTAAGGGATCACTGGTATTTTGCCACTGGCCGGACTGAATTTCTTGAAAAATCACAGGACTCCTACGTTGAAAACATAAAATGTTAGCAAATATGCTGTGACTGTTAGTGACGAATGCAGAATGCTGTTATGGCTCAGCCTCTTGAAGTGTGTGAGATTTCAGAAAAACTACTAGAAGGTACTGAATTAAAAAAAGAAAACAAAAACAAAAATTAAAATAATATAAAATAAAATAATCCCAAACTAACTCCCACCAAAAAATACAGAAAGAAACAAAAGCTACCTTGCGACAAAGGTAACTAATGTATCCTGAAGACTGTATTCATTAAATGGGAGTATTTATAGTTGCTGCTGTTCCCCCACTGATGTATTAACATCTTTAAGAAGCATGTAATTGTTGTTACAAATTTAGCTAAATAAAGACTAAGTGGCCAATATCACTATTTACATGCACATACACATAAATTTAGATTTCAGCAAGTGAAAGAATTTATACTTGCAACTGAGCAACATTACCTTCTCGTTTATTTAGTTTAAGTAAGTTTTACCTACTAGCGATTAAACAAGAAAGCCTGTTCCAGGCCAAATTACCCTCTAAATGGAGGATAATTGAATTCAGGCTGTGTACACTTGAATTCAGGCTGTTTACAGTCCCGCTTACAGACATTGCAATGAGTAGTCCGTGAACCACCTCTCAGAAGACCCTTGCAGCTTTATGCATGAAGAGCATGGAGAGCTAGTTGGGAGGTGTTTCCATGGTATTGAAGAAGAGCCAGAGTTGAAGTGAAAAAGCGTCCTTTTAACAATCCTCTTTTGTCAATGCCTCTCCTTTAGCGCACACAGTAGGTTTCACCTTTGGTTAGAATTTAATCTAAAATGCATAAAAATCTCGCCTTGATTTATATCAAGGAATTTGTAAGCTGGCTTCTTCACTCTTTGTTGTTTTTTTTTTCTTCTTTTTTTTTTCTAGTTTTCTCAGTACTTGAAAGCAGCATCTGATTTGCTCACATCCTACAAAGTCATCAGCATTTATACTTCTTCACATACAAAAATGCTGCATGCTTTAGCAAGCTACCTTCTCAGTACCATCATTCCTGTTATGAGGGCAGTTTGGCTCTTAAATTTTTTAAAATAACCTTTAAATAAGTAAAATAACCATAGGGCTAAGACAAATGTAATAGAGTAGTGTGGTTGAAGTTAATATGAAGAGATGGAATTAGCTTATTTTTCGTTGTGTTTCAGAGGTAACTGTGGTACTCTCTGCACATAGCTCTTTTTTCAATACATACAAAACTATGCATAAAAGCACCTCAAAACCGTGTTTAGAAATTGTGTACATGTTTCAAACCTTGTGTTTTATATACACATGCTTACAAAGACTTTAAATACAGTCGAATCCTGGCCTCTTATCTGTTCCACTTCCACCCTCCACTCCACTTTCATTCTCCCCAATTCTCACACTGTCGTTATAAAATATTATACCGCAAAAAGAGAAGGACTTCCTAAATTGCCTCTCATTCTCCTAAAGAAGAGAAAATCTGTGAACTGAAAAGCACCTACAAATTAATAGTGGTTTAAACAGCAGAGATAATTAATCATATCTTGACTAATATTGTCAGAAAAGAACATCTAGTGATTTGATTCTTGCTGCTGAAAAAGTTAAATATTAAAGAGATGTTGAAACTCATACACTTTTTTGGATGTCCTTTTTTTAAATATGTTGATTAGCTGTCTCACTGTACGTGTGTTTTCTTTCAGTCTCACTAGTGTTCTTTATGTCAAATGACAAAGTTACATTATCTGTTGTTGTATGGCACTATCATGACTGAGAACTTTGAACATGCTGTATGATAATAAGACTGTACAACCCCCTGGATTTTTTGGTACTGTAGCTACAGCTACTCAAAAGCTTGTGTTCATGTGGATTGTATGCCTTGTTTGTTCTCAGCACTGTCAGTTCAAGTGCAGTCAGAGCTTCTTAAGTGTAGGTTGGACACTGCCTTCCACCTAGACAAAAGAGACAAAATGTTTTACATAATTTATGCTAAATTTTACCACTGAGCAAAAATTCGGCAATACTAGAATATTGTCTGTTATCTTAGACATTATTTATTAGATACTTTTAATTTGGGTGAATATGGTTAACATAAAAAGTTTTTAACAAATTGAGACCCAAAAAAAGTTAAATCATAAAGAATCTGTCTAATATATTGCTCACAAAAATATTTTAGTATGTGGAAGAGAAGTATGTTCATCTTCCTTACACATATAAAGTATGCAAAAAGATTATTTCTTTTTAAACATCTTGAAGAGTATTCTTAATCTTCTCTGAATTTATTGGCCTTTCACTATACATTTGAAAATACAAGTTCACCCCTACTATAAACTGCTGTAAAAGTGTGGTAAATTTCCTTATATATACGTAATATAAATGTGTAAAGATAAGCCACAATGAATGGCACATTTAAAAAGAAAAATGACATTCCAGATCACCATAGAAACAGTAGTTTCAGATACAATTGTTTTTAATGCATTTATCAGCAGTGACAGAAAGCATTATCTGACAGATTTAGAAAATATTAGAAAGATCAAGGAGTTAAAATCAAATCCAATCCAGAGTAACTAAGATTATATTTTAAAGAAAGAAAAAAAAATCTAGCTGATTTACTGTTCTTTTTTTCACTTTCCACAAAAAGGAACTCTAACCAGTATCATTCTGGTGATAAGTATTATGAAATAAGTATGTGCTATGCAGCAGAGCTGTGTGGTTATTCTAAACGTTCGGGAGCACCTAACAGTAAATACAAATAGTGGCTTTAAAGATATTTCTGTACTGGAGTGTACTTTGATGGTGAGAAGCTGTAACATGCTGAATTCTGAGGTTTCTGTGCAACAGAAACCATGCTGTACAGAGACACTCCACCTACAGCACTGTGGTCAAAAAGTTGATTGAAAGGCATTTTAGACACAGAAAAATACGTTGAGTTAGTATATTTTATTTTCTGTATGTTTAGCTTTTCTTAAAACATGCTTTTATATATATATGTGTGTGTGTGTTTGAACAAATGCATTACAATTTTCTGTAATCAGAGAAAACATTAAAGGAGTATTTGAAAGACTAGGATTTGAAAGACTTTTCAGAATTCAATTGAAGTTTTATTACCTATCTCATTCATTCCAAGTATCAGAAACCATTGAGACAGAAAAATTTAGAAAGACTTTGCTATCAATTATGCGTACTTGAGACCAGTGCTGTGGAAAGTGTGTTTTTAAAATGCCTGAATAATTGTGTATAATGGCAAGCCATCTTTTCTCAGTACACTGACAGAGGCTAAAGAGATTGAAATGACAATAAGAGAAATAACATTCATTGTACATTTGGGAGAATAAATGTTCATAGTATTGGCACAGAGCCTCCTCTTTCTGAGATGGACTAGCAAATAGGGATTAGCAATACTTAAAGGTCACATTTTCCATGGCCTGACGTGCTGGGATTTTAAGGTAGTCTGGGGTTGCCGTTAGCATTAGCTTGCATTAGGGGTGTGACAAGATAAAACAGCAGCCATGTGAACCGTGTACAGATGAATCTTCTTGTCTCAGCATTAAAGTGCAGAGGTGCTACTGCTTATGGGTATTAAGGAATAGTAGCAACAAGTGCAGGATTAGGCAGACCTGTAAACTTGGTTGTGTGCCTGTCCTTGACACATCAAATACCTTGACTACATGTTAACTTTGATTAATAACAGGTTAGAAAAAAAAATTTTAATCTCAAATTCCTGTCACTGAAAATTATTAGAGAAAAAGATAAGTGTTAAAAAAATGGCAGTAATCATATACATTTAGTGAGAATTGCAGCATATATGAAGAAACAGAAGAAGGAGAAAAAATCAACCATACGTTAGCTTTAACAGCTCATGGTTGTTTCTTATTCTGAGTCACATGTCTTACTGGAACTTGTAAGCTAGTACAGAAAAGAAGAGGGGGAAAAAAAGAAGATTTATTTGATGTGCAAGTCTTTCACTGTCAAAACAGTCCCTGTGGAAAATTATGATTTTGCACTGAATAATGATGTTTTTCATGCTGCTGAGGTTTTGCATGATGTCAGGGCACTAGCTGGCCTACTGAAAACTTAAAAACACATCTCTATTTTTTCCTATATAATATGACCCAAAGTCCTTTGTAGTAAAAAATGACAACTTGTATTTCTAAGCATCGAATTTGAAATGAAATAAAGTATGCTACATCTGTGTTCAGAAAAGACCCTGTTTCAAAGGTGGTATTTGTTTCTGGCCAGCTACTGTTTGTTCTTCATTCATGGTTTATAAGTCTCATTTCTCGCATGAGTGTTTTAATTTTTAATGCTAGACTTTTCTTCAAAACTATTGTGAGTATGTTTATGTGAATAATATATCTCTTTTACACAACTTAAAATCTGTATGAAATAATTTCTTCACCAAAAATCTTGCAGGAGTTGGGGGGCATGGAATGAAAGTCAATCACTATCAAAAATAAGAATTGACTGCATGTGTTCAAATTATTTACAGCTGCAAATCCGAGGTGCAGTTTTAAAATATTGATGGGAAAGATGTATGCAGAATAAAGGTGTATGAATTAAAAAGTTACAGGGAAAGATGCAGTATCAACACTTCACAGTGCTACTTAATGAAAGTGTGCCATGCTCTTTACCTGTACCTGGACTTTTGTGCAGTGAGAATTAGTGAGAATTTCCTCAGTTACATAACACACACACATACTTATATTCCATTTTGGAACTATATTTATATTTATGCATTTGTCTTCTGAACGTGTTCAATTCAAAGACTACAGCCATCACATATTATATTTAAAAATAAATAAATAAATAAATAAAAAGGACTACAGAGACCAGCTTGGGGATTTTTGTGGACTTTTTTCTTTCTTTTTTTCCAGGTGACATTTACAAAGAGGAAATTTGGGTTGATGAAGAAGGCTTATGAGCTGAGTGTTCTGTGTGACTGTGAGATTGCTCTGATCATCTTCAACAGCACCAACAAACTGTTCCAGTATGCCAGCACTGATATGGACAAAGTGTTGCTGAAATACACTGAGTACAATGAGCCGCATGAGAGTCGAACGAATTCGGATATTGTTGAGGTAAGATTTTGTGTTCTGTGACTACTCTTTTTTTTTACTTTTCTTTGAGATGGAGGTACTCAAAGCGGGAGGACTGACCATCTTTCTCGAGGGTTGCAGAACATACACTGTAGGTGACACAGCGGCAGGAGAACACAACAGGGGCAACGGAGTATTGATTTGGGGGTTGGAGATGGTGCAGCAGAGACTGGAGGGAATCCATGTCTTCTGTGAGCCATAAGTTTTATCCTGCTGAGTCTCGCATGCTCAGGAGAAACTGTTGCGGTAGGATCTTGGGCTCTGTGTTATCCAGCTTGCTGTGCTGCTCTCTCCTGTTAGTCCTTTCCATGCCTTGACCGCTACCTCCCAGATGAATCTCCCCCTTGTCTCCTAGTCCATCCCAGCGACATGTTCTCCAGAAAACATTGTGTGCCCTGTCTCCTCACCCCAAAAGTTACAATGTCCCCCATCCTGGAAGAACTAAAAAATACATATTGAAAGATGTGGAAGAAAAAGATTTAGAATCACTGCTTTAAGGCATTTGATAAATTCGTTTAGCTTTTTGTTATTTACAGAGGAAGGAGTTTTAATAAAATGCAAGAAAAGTTTGCTTACGAGCTGCACAATAACAAGTGTTTCAACTACCTCACACAGAATGCTGTTACAATAATATAATAATAACAGTACCAAAGCCATGCTATCAGAATGCTAGGGACATCTTGTAATTTTATTTTTTTTTAATTATATAGGGCAAGTTTTATTTGCAACTACTAAAAATGATTAATTAAAATTTAAGATTTTCAATTTTAAGCTTCTAATATTTGCAGAAAAGTCAGTTTACTTTATAATGACATTAGGATTCAAGCCATGCAAACTAAATAAAGCTTTCAACGATTTTGTGGTAATAGAAAAACACTCAGAGTGATATCTAAAAAACTAGTTATGTGATTTATGCAACTCCTGTTTTCAAAGCACCTGTGTGATTAAGCATCTAATGGTATCATTTAAAAAAGTATTGGATGGATGAAGTCCTGTCTTAAAGATCAGTGAAAATTTATTCATAAATGCTACTGAATACCTTGGCCTATACACGTAGATTACAGCAGAACTTTTTAAAAGTGCAGTTTCAGATTTTTAAGTAATCTGGATGTTGTCTAAAAAGAGACTTTTGGTGCTTTTGGAATCTTCACCTGGATCAGTCATGTATTTGAGACTAGCAATGGAAGAAAATAAGTGTGTGAATCACGTTTAAAATGTTTTTGATGGAGAAAAAATAGACATCATTACACTTGTTACAAGATGTCACAGTCACACCACCATAGATTGGCAAAGACTGCAACCCAGGAATATGTATCACTTTTCCGTCTATCCTTATGTCAACGTATAGGATGATACTGTTTTGCTTCCTCCATGATCTCTCAGCAGATTTCTCCCTCATTACGAGAGGATGAGGTTCTGACAGCAGAACAAAAATTTATGTGAGTTAAGACTAAGAGGAAAGTACATAATTTCTTCCTCCTCTCCATCATCTCTTTTCCTCTCTTACTTCAGATCTCTTGTATAGACATGAAGCCTTTCCTGTCACCTAGCTCTGGTAAGCCCATGTCCTGTCCAGCAGAATTAAAATTCTGTCCCCAAAATCATGCTCTGTGCTCTTTCAGTGGCAAAAAGCCAGAATATTCTTAGCAGGAAAAGTTTCCTGTGATATCTTTATTTCTTCCTGCAGGCTTTCTTGTGGGAATAGGTGAGTAAGCCAGTAGTTAGGGATTTATTACTTGCTTCATACTGAATTAATACTTTTGATCATGAGGACTATGGTTTTTCAAGAACCTTGAGTGAAAATGTAAAATTTAAAATAATGTTTATTTTTGTGGTAACTTTGAGATTTTCAGAAAGAGCACTCTCTGCACCGGTAAAGTCCCTTTCCTGCAAAAATAGCAGGCCAGTTTGGATAGGCTGATAGGCAGTTTTGCATGCAGATGTGCAATTTCCTGGCTATACCTAAAATTTGGTGGGCACTCCTTTTCACTGCTCTAAAAGGAGCCAGATAAAAGTAGGTAATTGAAATAAGCATTATTTAAATTGAGTAACCTAACAATAGGCATAAAAGGCCAAATGACATTTATAGTTTTTCCATATGTTCTGTCAGCTCTGAATCCAGTTATTTGATTGTTTTGCTGTTATGGTTTTCAACATTCTGCCTGCCAGTACTGGTTCCACACCAATGCCAGTACTGGTTCAAGATGGAAGAAGTACTTGTGCATTATCATGTCTTTACTTTGTAATTAACATCACAGTTATGACTACAATAGAGGAATTGAAAGTATGCAATCTGAGAAATGGCTTGACTCTTAGTGTAGCTTGGATATATTTTTAGGTACAGAATATAAATCTGCCACACATTTAAATATTTAAATTGATCAGTTAAACTGACTACATTACACATATTTTCCTTGTAAGTAGTCCATTTTTTTTTTTTTTTTGCTTTCAGAGAAACAGATTTCACACTTACAAGTTTTTAATCTTGTTCTACCAGAGCAATCAACAGCAGCTGAGAATCAGGCAGTATTATTAAATCTGATCATTTTCAACTAAATGACTGTTCAATAACTATATTTCAGCAGAAGAAAAGGGCATAGCTGTACTCATATATTTCCTCACAGTATTAAAGAAAGAAAACTTTTTTAGGTAGCCTTACAAAATTATGAAATATCTTTCATAATCAACCATGTAAAGGTCTTTAATTTAGAATCCAATTGCTGTTCACATTCAGCATAATTAACTATTTAGTTCCTTTTTGGTTGTGGTAGAACTGTGTAACCATCATTAGAATGTGGTATAACTTCTTTGAACAATCTCTATTCAAAGAAAATCAAAAGACTATGTCTCTAATATGCAGTTAATTATTTTTGAGTTAAACCACTGATATTCAAATGGAAAAATTATATAATTTTTCATGTAGGTCTGGCTAAAGCTGTTAATTTTATTAAGCAAATGTTTGCAATTTAATTACTGGGATTAATTATATTTAGCATTTCTGATGGAATGAGTCTTCAGGCCAGATTTGTTATTTGAAGTATCAGAAGACACTGTCATACATCTAACAAACATTACACTGTTTTTCAAGGGAAAAATTATTTAACATTCATTTTAATACTTGTACTACTGCAAATCAAGCAATTTAGTCCTACCCAGCTTAAAGGTATACGACCTGATTACATCTGTCATCATGTAAAATGGAATGGCTAGTAGTAAGAAAATTATAAAGTTCAGTTACTATTATTCTTTGAGCTTTTTTGGTTTAATGATTTAAAAAATTAGCTTATACCTACTTTACACATGTAGAAATTTTATTTACATATAATAAATATAACTGAGATGGTCTTTTCTGGTTGCCTTATTCAAAATGGCATTGATTAATGTGCAGTTTGATATATTTGATTTCTTTAGATCAGAAAAATTATCTACCAGCTGAATGTGCTTCAGTTATTACCCAGTAAATATTCTTACAACATCCACAGGTAACTAAAAATAAATGTGTACTCCTGAAGGAGAAGATATTTGCATTAAATGCTCAATTTTATCCATTTTAAGCAGCAGTGACAATTATTGTGAGTCTTAGCAAAATCTGCATGGAGGTTTTATTATACGTATCCGTTCTGCGCAAAAAAAAAAAAAATGTTCATTCTGAGCCTTCTGTTTAGAGTTAACTGCCTTCTTAAAACTGAAGCCTTTATGTCCTCACCCATCAAACCACTCACACCACAACCATTCGTTCAATTTTGCTTCAGTTAAAAAGTATGTGTTGGTTGCTGGATATAGGAGCTTATTTTAAGGAATAGCAGAACCTGTACAGGGTACCTTGGATACCAAGGAAAAAAAAGATTAATTTCATCTTTATGTTAACTTCCAAGTGCAGTACGTAAATACCAACAACAATAAATTCAGCAGCTGTCATTTAAAATCCTGTGATATAATTACTAGAAGATTTGTAATCCTTTACTTTAAAATGGGATTACATTTTCCCTCATTACAAAATTGTGTGGCGTTTGGTACAGAAGTATTGTTTTTACAGCTAGAGTTCCAATCTGTCCTTAAGAGTTTGTCAATGCATCCAGTTTCTATCTGCTTTATCAGAAAAAACTCACCTTATGAGTTTGTTGTTTAACTTTATCAGCACAGTTGTGTAGAACTAGGTAATAATTTTCTTATGGCAACGAGGAAATGGGGAAGAGTAAATGTCAGAGTTTTACGACAGATGAGTACATGCGTTATGCATTTTTTGCATTTCTTTAAAATGAGGCCAGAACCTCTCCTTGTTTCTGCAAAACAGAAGTGGATGTAACACAACTTAATTCAGTGATATTTCACTGCCACACTACTGTGATGAGAATCCAGTGCTAAAGCACTATAAGCCCTCTGCTTAGGAGCTCAGAAAGGACATTGCCCTTAGATTGCAGGGGGCATGTTTCAGAGGAGGAATACAGGGAAATGTTTTGCATCTTGGCTGCAAATGTAATTACAACCCTAACCATATTACAGAAATCTGCTGTAGTTCTCCAGCTAAGCCATCAAGCCTTTGCTGACTTAAGGCGAAACTTCCTGCCTGTTTTCTTGCTCACTGTCCCTTCTTCTTTGTCGTTTCTTTCCCATCAAAGCATGAGCTACTGTCTCAGCTTTAGCAGACCTCTAGTGATTTTTTACTATGTCCTGGTTTTGATTCTGTTTCTTAAATACTGAGACTAATATGTTGCCCCTTGCTCTGTGTGCACATAAATCATTCCTCCACAAATCACTAACCACTTTATCTTTCATCTCTTTTTAAGCCCCCAATCCATCAATTTCTTTGACTCTGCTCCTCTTATTGTCCCTCTTTCCCCAATTGGCTTCTATGCTTCTGCTGATTCAGTGGTCGCTACCTTTAAGTCAAGTTCTCTAGTAGCCCTTTCAAACTCATCCCATTAAACATATCTTCCATTTTCTGGCCAACATGCATCCACCTCCTCAGTTCCTCTCTGCCATACTCCTAGTCACTGGTAGAGATAAAAGAGGAACAACAAAAACTTCCTCCATTTTTCTCTTTGCTAACTGAGGTTCTATATTTTCAGTGCTGATCACCCACAAAACCTTCTCTGAATTTTGTGAATTTCACTACTTAAAACTGCTATTTTGCATGCATACACACACACACACATCTGTGTCACCTTTGCAGCTGTCTTTTATCTTACAAGAAACTCTTGCCTGACCTCAGTGTCTTTTCCTTTTCTGAAATGTCTCTCTTCCTATCTGCCCTTAGCTCTATCTTTTACTGGCATCTGGCTTTCTGGCTTCAACTACTTTTTATCTTTCTCTTTTTTTTTTTTTTTTTTTTTTTTTAAACTTAGAAGGAGGATCCTTGACACAGACTTTTACGTATAAGAAGATGTCAGCTCCTTCAGTACACTGTCATAACCTTCTGCTTCAATAAAATCTTATCCTCTTTTGGCTTCCCAGCTATACATTGTCTTACTCTGTGGGGTTTTTTTCACCTGAACATTTACCCAGCATGCTGTGCCCTCTCACCCACCTCTCCACTCTTGCATTTTGCTGTATTCTAATGCACACTAACAGGTCCTGCCTCAAAGTATTCACAGCCCTACTTCAGACATGGCACAATAAACACAGGTAGCAAAATAAGGTGGTGATGATGTAGTAACATGATTCTCCATGTAAGATACATCAATCCTGTTTCCTTCAAACAAGGTTTATACTACTTATACCAAGGATCATCTTTTGATTATTCATGTTCAATTCATCCTTGGTTTTGTCCATCTTAATCTCTTGCCAGTTGCACTCCTGTACATACTTCTTTTTCTGTCTTACTGTCCTTGAGAGTGTCATTAAGTTGTGCTCTCCTTTGTCTCTTGCCTCACCAGCTGCTCCTTCAGTCTGCCTGTTAGAGATCGTTTTTCCATTACACTTGGTGCCCCTACATCCTCTTTTCCCTCTCCTTTCTTACTGAAATAAGTCAGGTTTGGAGAAACTCACATTGGGTGACCTGCTTTTAGTGATACTGAAGACTTCATCAACAACTTGCCTGACCTACTCTAGGGGACTTTAATTTTATCCTAGGGCCATTTTGATGGGGTGGCTGGCTGGCCATGGGGAAAAATAGTTCTAATTTGCAATAACATATCAGATTTTTAAATAATTACAAATTATAAATTCTTTTTCATAGATAATCAGCATCTAGCATTGTCTTTTCAGCTTCTTTTGCATGAGGTCACAGATCTTCATTGCTCTAGTAACTGCTGACGCATTGACCTTTTGCAGAGTATTTTCCCTTCCCCGGTGGACTCCTGTATGTGGTGAGGGAAAATGAACTGAACATAACAGGAGAGATGAGTGCCATTTGTAACAGCATTTTCCCGCAAGGGGAAGAAGTGAGTTTGTGGACATGTGAAATTCTCCCTGCAGATTGCATATCCATTGTGTTTTACAACACATAGAGACACCTTTACAGATCTTAATGTTAAGATTGTAGGGAACGAAGTAATATCAAGCCTCATAGGGTGGTGAAATTCAGAATTTTGCTTTTTCTCTGTGTGTGTTTTTATTTGTTTAAAAAGCATTTTGCTCTAAAAAACTGTGTATATTAAAAACATGCAACTAGTGATAGATAACAATGAATACTTCCGCAGGTTTGTAGAAGAACTATCCTGAACTGAAAATGCAGTTGCTTTTAGTATGGCCAGAGACAGAGTGTTAATGGGAATAAAGCACTACTAAATCTCCTACAGGCTTGAGGGACTCGAGATTTAAAACTTAGTACAGTTTTAGCACATTGAAAGGTTGGAGTTGATGAGGATGGCACTCAGGCAGCAGAAGCTGCACACATGTGACACACAATATGGGCAGTATATTGTGCCTAAGAGGATTGTCACAGTTGTGTTTTGCTGATGGACGTACTGCACATTATCCCATCGATTCTTACAGGTGTGCTGTGGGTCCTATAGCACATGTAAGATAGTTACTTGGTGTGGAAGTTCTGAATGAGATGAAGAGGAAAAAAATTTCATTCTGTCAATTATTTCTAAAGGTCACAGAGCTAATGACTAGCTGGGAGGTTAATTAGATTCTGAAAGCCTCTTCATATCAATTAAGACTCTTATATGTATATTTGTAGTAAATAAGCCTATATAACTCTCTAAATGAGCTCTTTTTAGGAAAAGTAAGGCAACTGTTGTAGCTTGTTTAATGTAATAAGTGTATTTTCTTCTCTTACCGTCATAACATAATTCTGCCTATAAACAGGCTGTGGAATACACACTGAGTCAGCTCTTCAGCTGTTGAAATCAGGGGAATTATTTCGGCTACCATGGGTTGAAGATCTGGGACAGTATAGAAAGTAAGCCTGTATTTAAGAAAGGTTATTCAGGGTGATCTAAAGAAGTACAGTCTATTGGATACTGCCCTGGACTAGGACTCATGAGACTTGGATTTTATTAATAGCTTTGCCAAATACTGTTATGTGACCTTGGACAAGTCACATTTCCTCCTAGTGCTTCAGTTTCCCTATCTGTAAAATGGGGATATCATTATTGATTTCCTTTTTAAATTGGTTGAAGACCAGCTTGTTGAAAAACAGCTACTGTTACCAGTTTCCACAGGCCAGGAGATGATTCGATAGAGTTAACCAGCCAAAGAATTTCCTTTGGATGATATTCAGGCTTTTTTGTTTCTTACTTCTTGTTTCATTTTTAGAAAATATGGGCCAAACCATTATTACCAACGTCATGTATGACAAAATCATGGGATTGACTTCAAGGTCTTCAGCATTTTTGTAACACTCCTTTGGTGTTTCTTTGCCTTCTGAGTTTTGAGCTTTTGGAAAACATGTTTGTAACCTAATATCCTCATGTGAGTTTTTTCTATGTTTTCCCTAACTGTGATTAGTACAAAAAGATCTTGGAGGGAAAATATCCCATTTTCAAACATAATCTAAAACTCTCCACTTTATTAATCTTAATTTCATTTTTTCAAGCAATTACTTTAGAAATACTTTTTTAAAAAATCTGATACTCTTACTTAATCTTATTATTCCATCAATTTAGACTTTACGTAAATATTAGCTATTACAAGATCACAAGAAAAATTTCTAACTTGGAAAACTTTGTGGAAGGCAATTCTATTCTGTCCAAAGTAGCCCCTCAACGGGACTGCTGTTCCAGTGAGTGGGACTGTCCAAATTAGTCCCTCTACTGCATCCAATAGATAGCAATTTATTCCCTTCCTCCCACTTACCCACATGGGATTTTTGACACTGTCTTTCCATCCACAAGCAGTTGTTTAAGCTCTCCTTGATAACTCTGCAGCATCCTGTTGCCGTGCAGCTAATAAGTGATAGACTTTTGATGCTTTGCAGCCTAGAAGAAAGGTAGAGGGTCAAGTTTTGTCACTATTTTTTTTCCTATTATATTTCAAATTAATCCAGCATATGAAAAATGCAGCTAAGGGAAAGTTGCATAATGAATTGTTTTGTTTTGCTTTCCTGCTCAAAAAACCCAAAAGTTTTCCACTATGATTTATTCGCAACAAGGATTTGGTTGACATGAAACATAGTTTGTAGTCCTAATGTATCTCAAATGAAAGTGAAGTAGCTCACCTGATAGCTTGTTTTTCCATACCTGGAAGAAGAGAATAGGGACAGACAAAACCAAAATGGATGCAGAGTTAGTTACTCTGAAGCACGTGGTAGAGCAAAAACTACTTTTGAGTATATTTTGAGCGAGCTCTGGACCTCCTGATTTTTTACTTGACAAGGATCAGTTTTATTGGTCATGTCCCCACACTACTTTTCTTTTATTCTTCTATTCTTTTGTTCTTAGTAATAGTTTTAAAAATATTTTAATAACTTAGGAAATGTTTTAGACAGATTGTTGTAAAAGTGCTATGATGAAAAAGGCAAAAAATATGTGCAAAATATAATGCATTTCAAACTCTGTTCATAGCTCCTTTCTTTGACAAACTGGGAGCTTAAATCTCTGTTTGTTAGAGCAAGGTCTATTTCTTAGATCACTGTTTCTTTCTCCAAAACATGATATATCTGGCTGAGAAGCTGGAAAAATCTTACATGTCTGTGTTACATTCTTATAACTTAATAGTGCCAAAGTTTTATCTGAATCTAGTCATTGGAGAATGTTCTTTGTTTTTGTAGTCACTGTTTAACATAGTAACAGCTTGTTGTATTTTGGTCTGTTTGCCAGAGGGTAGGTTTATTTTTAAATCCCTGAACTCTGAATTTTCTTTATTTTTCCAAGATTGGAAGCAGCTGAAACGCCTGGAGTTACAGGTTGAAGGGTTTGCTTCACAATATGAGATGGAAAGCCTCATCCCCTCCCCCTTTTGTGTTTTTCTTTTTTTAAATTTTTCCTAACAATATCTTTTAACTGATATTTGTCTAAAAATAGAAAACTGCCTAACTAAAAATAGCTTGGCTCTCAGTCTTGCCAAGGAAAATGGAGAGGAATAGGCGTGGAATAGAAGGCTGAGTAATCCAGCGCTATTCATTCACAGATCCCTTTGAGAATGCAGGCGATGATAAAGTGCCCTCAAAAAACCACAGGCCTGAGTTACTCTCTTCAGACTCCTGGGTGCCAATAAACATTTTAGCCCAAGGATATTTTTCTTTTCTCATGGATCGTAAACACTTTCTGAAAGACAAGGCTTTGTTTCACAGAAGCTAACTTACTGTCAAAAATAGCTGACTTTCCTAAGGTCCTTTTTTTTTTTGCCTTTCCACATGTTTTTTAATTTATTTTCAAATGAGCAATGACTGGAATGTTCTGTCAAGAATTACCATGAAATGTCACATATCTAGTGTGAATGAATGAATGAAAAAAATAGTTGCTTTTCATTGATTTGAGACTTAAAATTGTGCCCTCCAAACTTCACGTATCAATAAGAAAAAAATTCATTACTCTGAGTGGCAAAAATGAGTGAATAGACAGCTGATTTATTTCGCTGAGAAATCAAACTTTAGCTGCAGAGCACTTCTGCATATACATAAGTGAAGTTTTTTGTTTGTGATTTTTTCATTTATTGAAACTCAGATTTCACCAAGAGGGTAGAGGAGATGGGAATGGCAAGGGGCAGGATCTAATTAACTTAAAAATAAACCTGTTGAGAACCCCACAAAGGAGGAACTTTTAATTTGAAAAGCTGTCATATTAGAGAAAGGCACTCTTGTTTCATGCTACAGAGGTTTTTCTATCACATCACCACTGTGGTATTGCAGTGTGAGGTATCAGTAATAATGGATGGCAGAGAAGACACCAGGAAGGGTTGAGCATGTTATTTAAAACAGGAATGTTTGTTGTTGTTCTGTATGGAGTTTTTTGGGTTTTGTTTTTTGTGGGGTGTTTTTGTTGGGGTTTTTTTGTTGTTTTTTTTTTAATCTCAGTAACCTGGTGAAACACAGCAACAGGGTGTGGAAATGTCAGCACAGTTCACAGGGTTATTTGAGCCTGAGTATTGTTTTGTTCAGTTCCTGTAATGCTGCTTGTGATAAGACTCTGGAGACAAAGGACGATAATTGATGGAAAGGGACTTAAATCACTCCAAAAAGAATCAAGGTCCTTGTATTTGGGTACATCGACTCTTCTGGTCTCCTTCCTCCCTGTAAAGGATTTTGTCTTCTTGCATGTTGGCCCCCTACTGCTCTTTGTAATGGAGGCAGACCACAAGTGATTCCTTTATGCCGTACACAGGGTGTAATTGTGTCTGTGTGGTGTATTAGTAATCACCAAGGCTGAATTCCCGTATTGTATCTTCACTGCAAGCATGGAAAAATAGGACACACTATCCTGCATTACCATTTTCAACCTAGATAGTGAGCTACTTATAGCTACATTCCAGACACAAAGGCTTTTGTGAGCAAACATATTTTTAATTTTCATCAAGACATCCCTGCTTTGTAAGGTAAATACAAAATGTGGTTATTTACCTGGGTTCTTATACAGTAGTAATAATCACAAGTGTAGAAATACCACATCTCCTCTTACCTCACAACTGTCTTTAATGCAAACTGCTGACCTTGCCCTCGTTTCCCCCAAGACTTTTTGGTTTTTTGAGCTCCCTTAAGCTGTCAACTATTCTTTGTCAAACCAGTGTTGAAGATTATGCAGCACTGATTTTCTAGCAAAATCAGCAAGTGATATGCAGTTCTTCATATGCTTACACATGAGCAAAGTTGTTTTTACTGTACAAGTATTTCCAGATGCGGGCCCTTAGCTACTGCTCGTAGTTGTATTAGGTAAAAAAGAGCCTTACGCTACCAAAAGCCAAAAAATTCTGATATGTAATGTCCACCATCCAGGTTTAATTAGGCCCCTGATTTAAAGCCTAGAGTGGTCAATAGGAGCCTTCTGACTAACTTCAAAACTAGCTGATTCCTAGCACAGACACCAATTTCCACAGATTCTGTCACCTTTTGTAGCAAGCAATGCTAGAGTAGATCTTATTTCTACAAAGACTCATAGAAGCCCTGTTTCAGACAGTAAAACCATTCATAAGGAGAAAGTTGAATGCTCCTGCAAATCTCTTCAGAATCATGACTTTATTTCTGAAGCAGCTCCAGTGTCAGTAAGAATGGCAGAACTGGGACCTGAGTAGTTCATACCATAAGTAGCATTTATGTACCTGTACTGAGAAGTAAAAACATCCACTTCTCTACCATGCCACAGAGAGCTGTCAATAAGTGAATCCTCTTTTCTGAGTAACAAAGGGCACTGTGCAAGAGAAGCTTCATAACCAGAGAGGATAAAAAAAGTCAATCTAATCCTAGCTTTTTGCCTACTTCACTCCAACCTGCCAGGGAGCTCACATTTTAAATGTTTTGCTCAGGCCAGAGCACCTTACCCTTCTGTTTTGCATGAGGCAAAACTTCTCCATACCTTTCCTTCCCTGGACCCCACAGATACATTACTTGTTCTTGAGATGCTTTTCCACAGTTTTCATAGTTCTGGCAAAAGTTCTGTTAAACTTCAAAATACGCTGACTTTTCTTCCTTCTTACAGTAAGAAGGTATAAATTAATTATTTATTTGTGTACTATAAAATTTGCATTCATCCTTTATGTATTATGTAGTTCATATTGATTAGACTCCATTTGCCCTGAATTCAGGGAGGCCTCTGTGTTTGTTTATATAAAAGATGATTGAAATTAATGTAAGTTGCCAAATTTACAGGGCTATAAAACCTCAAACTTTATTGTGCTTTATTGTTCTACATTTTTAATAATCACAAGTCTAGCGGTCAGCTGTGAATTAATGTCCATAATACAGAACTGTTGAATGTAGTTAAAACTTAAATAGCCATTGTTCTTTGAATCAAAAAAGAGCCTTTAAAACAGTGTTTCAATCAACATTTTCTTTATGCAGCAATTTATAAATCCACAACTTTAGGTTCTTGTCTTTTCCTCACTTAATTTTGCTATGAGTGTTTTTATATATGACTACCAGTTAATGGAGGAGTAAAAACTTCCATTAAAAGATGTTGCATCATCTGTATTCCAAACAGTTCATTAATATTTTTGCGTGATAGTGATGTTAAAGGGAAAAATACGAGATATATTGAACAGATTTGTATTAAAAAAAAAAATCTCAAACCTATTTATTTATATAATCCTGTGCGATCTATAGTCAACTATAGGTACATTTTATAGTGCGGAGTTATAAAACTGTGCATGCACTTTACTTTGGGTTGTTAACATATACGTTTATTTCTTTGATCAAATGTTACAGCACACAAGCTGTTCAAAGAAGGCAAATTATAAAAGAGTCAATAAGAGTACTTTAAACAACACACAGCTGCTATAGATTGATTCAAAAGAGATCAAAATCTTGACAAGGAAGCAGTTCCTAATGGAGTGTACGGTGTTTAAAGTATATTTAGCTTACTACAGCTGAATCATGACTATAACATGAAAAACATAAAAACACGTAATTTTTCCTTTCATTGTTATAATCCAAGGCTTGGTTATTACATAGTTTCTAGCATGTTCAAACCTCTATCAGTAAAATGGAAACTTTACACTTTTGTCTCCAGCATTTACCAGTATGAGCCTCAGCATTTAATCTGAATTTTTGTAACCTATGTGAAAAGAAGCTTGCCTTGTCAAATGTAAATTCACACAACACACATATATTGTCTAACTCATGAATAAAAATTCCTAATTATGCTCAGTACTTTCCATCCTATATCTGAAAGTGTTTCACAGAAGTGACTAAACATAAACTTTAAAATATGTCAACTAAGGTCATTTATCCAAAAGCCTAATCTGGAGGCACTGGAAAGATCTTATTATTTGACCTTGAAGATTCCTAGGGGCCTGTACTTGCTTACTAAATATTAACCCACTGTGGACCAACATGGAGAGTCTTCTCCCATTGGGAAAATGGAAAGTTTAAGCCCCAAAAGATCTAGGAACTCTCAGTTCTCCATGAACAAAATACCCCTGGCAGCAAATTCCTAATGCAATACACAA
Source organism: Leptosomus discolor (assembly GCF_034619465.1). NCBI lineage: Eukaryota > Metazoa > Chordata > Aves > Leptosomiformes > Leptosomidae > Leptosomus > Leptosomus discolor. The sequence goes on from NC_141419.1 coordinate 12,450,068, forward strand.
GCACAGATTCAAGATTTTCACAAAACAGGATCAGAAAATATTGCTGGTGTTCGTGTGCTATCAAAGGGATAGAGACTTCACTTTGATTCCTTTCTTAAAGGATTCTTTCTGCATTATATTGAGAGTCTATTCAACATAAAATGCAGACACCAGCTCTGGAGCAGAAAACAGATTTCAACAGACTCTTCCCTCAAACAAAATTGCTGTAATAAGCCACAGAGCTCTGTCCCCTACTCAGGTCTGTTGCTCTGACCCAACAAACATTGCATTTGTTAATGCACAAAAGCAAAATATTATGGGGAAGTGCAGAAGTTTAACCTATCTAGAACTGCACAGAGCATGGGAAGCTGGGTAAATCCTATCCCTTATAGAGGTATGGGCAACAATGGGTTAGAGCCCATTCAGATCAAAGAAGAAACAGAGCCTGTGTTTCCAGTTTTGTATCAGGTTTCTAACCACTAGTTGTTACACAGAAAATCTGCAACAGCAGCCTTTTCTTAAAAGGGAAGAGTGACTCTTCCTCAAGTCTTACAAAGATTAGCTGTAGGAGTGGACAGTATGCCTGACTCAATGCCTGCATGCCCCATAGGGCTTTGTGGATGAAGCTGTCTCTGCAGCCCTGGGTAAGCAGTGTAACTTCTGATGAGAGTTACGATTTCTGAAACCCCATTTGCTTGGTCTGGATCACTCAAGACTTCATCACATGCTGCTAGGTTTGGATCCCGTTCTGTAGCAACAAACTCTTCCGCTGTCCTGCATAGGGAGCCTCAGGTCCTAACACAGTGTGAATTCCACTCTGGAGGTCAGGTGCCTAAATAGTAAGTATTGCCCAATTGAGCTTTCTATGTCCCTAAATCCTTTATTGGACCTATTCCATAGCTCTTTCCTGTCACAAGGCCCTTCCTTGCAGCAAGGGAATTGCAGCTGGGTATGGACTGCTCTTCATGGTTTCAGAGCAAGCTCCAAGCAATGCAGCTAAGATGGAATACTCCTCATTGACTCTTTTCCTACCCTGTCCCTTTAAAAAATGCTTCCATTCCCCAGGATGCTTAGAAAGGTGTGGTCTCATTTCTCTGTCCCAGAGATGTCTTCATTTATAGCTTTCAAACGCTGGTGGGTATAGTGGAACCTGCCTAATTGGATTCGTTAGCAGAACCTTTGAACTATGAGGAACCCCGTAGATAAATATATTTGACAATTCTCACTTGACCTGTGTCAATAGTAAGGAGTTTGTTTAGTAGGACTAAACTCAGCTGCTAGTAATGCCCATGAGGGATTCACAGCTATAGTCTGAACAGAAGTAAGATGCTTCTGGGCCTGCACTTCAGGTGAAACACTGGATCCCCAAGGGTTATAGAAACCTCTCTTGTCTCTCCCACAGACTAAATCTTTCATTCCCTTCCATTAAGGAGTCTGAGAAATCCTCCTACTCCTTCTGTACAGTCTTTTTAATGGGAGAAATGTTCCTAATTCCACCTCCTCCTTCACAGAGTGAAGGAGCAAAAGGGCTGACTAAACATTCTGTAGTTAAGTTTGCTTCCTACTGATATCCATGGCCAACTCAGTGACAGGGATAAAGGAAGTACTCATCCATTCCTGCTACCACTATTTTATTCTGGGGTCTTGTGATCTAGCATACCCCAGGCAGAAACAGGAACCTTCCCAAACTTTGGAATCAATGTAAGTAAGCTTTGCTGCAGTTTGAGTGTTTCATGTTGCTGAGAAGCTCCAGGCAAACCTCAAGACTGTGAACATCCCTGCAGATACTAGGAAGAAAACTGGGTGCTTCTGAACTGCAGAAGTTCTTATATGCCTGTTGGCCTCTTCCTGGAAAGAATCTTGTAACATTACTGATTTTCACTGAAATTTTGGTTATTAGGACATTTCTGGTCCCTTTTGCTACTGCAAGTGCTATGTGAAAGCCTGGGTCCATTGAAATGTCAGGATCTCTTTGCCAGATCTTTGATTTTAATATATTGATAGTAAGAGACAAAGCCACGTGTGTTTTGAGGTAATCTCAATCCTCAATCTTATCGTCTCTGATTTCTTTGGCATGGTCAGCTTCTGATTGCTTTTAAAATTGAATCTTTGTATTCAAACATAAAATGAATGTTAAAGAACCTGAAGTATTCCTTTATCATTCCATGTAATACTCTTCACCTTTCCTCTAGATTGTCTTATTGCATTGTAAATGCTTTGCAGACCTTAGGAAAGCGCTCTCGCTACTGTGATGGCAGGTTGATGGCTGCAAACAGCTTAGAAAATAGCCAAGATAATAGCATAACTAAATGAGCTCAGTTTTCTTGCCACAATAATGTTGATAGGAAATACTATTGTTCCATCTCTCAGCATAATGGTTTCAGGTTCAGTCTGTAGTTGGTCTAAACCTCCATCACAGCAAGATTTTTGGACTGGGAGTAGTGCTTGTGCACCTGTGGATTTCAGCTCCTCGTTAAGTAGGGATCTGGTATGGTTCTTCCTTATACGCAAGCTGAGCATGTTAGAAAAAAAGTCAGAATGTTACTGACTTCTGAACATTTTTCTCAGATAGCCAGAAGTCAATAGAGATTTATCTTTTTCTCAGGAGCACAGTCTCCAAAACACTACCTGTGTCCATGTTGCAAAACACACCGAAGTGATAAATGTGTCACGTGTATCCTGTAAACCAAGAAGGTCAGTTCTTTAAATCAAATAAAGTCCTTCAGGCTGTCCTGGCTTTGGAATTCACAATTAGAAGAGTTCCCTTTCTTATATGTAATATGGCTCTGTGAGACTCTGAGGGAGGCTGTCTGAGGAAACAGCTGTCGTATCTGGAGATGTGAGTACCCCCAAGCTATTTATTGCCTTCCCTCCGTTGGAGGTTACCACCTTCACAACAGAGTCCAAGGAAGGGAATGCATGCTCACTCCTTGCCTGCTCCACCTCTGCAGCTCTAGTATGGGGTGAGTAATCTCTTATGGCAGGGCAGAGCAGGCAGCTCTGCACGGTGATTTAAACTGCAGCAGCGACACCCACCAAAGGTGGTCAGAGCCAACAGCCAAGTTTTCACCAAGTGAGACAGTACCGATCATGCACGTGTTCGTGTTCACAGCATCCTTCTTTTCCACCTCTACCAAGTCTTGGAAGAAATTGAACAGGCTGAAGTCTTGCTCCATTTGTCCAGCTCTCCTGCAGAATTAGGGGGCCCAAGCAGAAACATCTTTCATAGCCCACAGAATTCTCTGTGCAGGAATACCATATGATTAAAGGTTTGAAGATTTCAGACAGTAGGACTTTGGCAGGCCAATGTACCAATTCTCCTTCACAAAACTATCATTTTCTCCAAAAAAAGAAATCCAGTTTTACAATGAAAAACCCTAACATTTAAAGTATGTTTTAGCTGCTTCTGGAGAAAGATGAAATTTTCATTAAAAGATGCTTCGTTTCTGAATGAAGATTTTTTTCTTTTCTTTTCTTTTCCATTTTACCTTCTCAACCAGACTTTTTTTGGTATCCCCCTACACTCTGTCTGCAGTTGTGGTCAAATTTTTCTGACTAGATCTTGAGTCTGCCACTTCTGCTTTCTTACGCAGGGAGAAGAACTAGGAGCTGCTCTGTTTCTCAAGTTTTCTTCCTTCCCAAACAGAGTAACTCCTAGTTCTGACCATTATGTTGTTAATTTAACTTAGATACAGAGGGAGGCGTGTAAGCCAGTGTTTTGCAGGTGTATGTGAGGGTCTGTCTGTCTATATTAAATTTAGACTCCTTGCTGAGTACATTACAGTTTGCTTGGGGTTTTCTTTCTTATAGCACCCTAATTACACTGGTAATTACTATCATTCAACTTTTTATAGAGGGAGAACTATAAAAAAGTGAATTAACAAAGCCCATGCAGGTAGTTAGCAACAGAAGTGGGAGATAAATTGCAGCTTCTCTGGGTATGCAGTAGGAGCTTAACCCTCGCATAGTCTCATGTAAAGAGGCTAATCTTTTGCCTCCATCAAGGCACAATTTTTAATAATGGAAATTTAGAGTTCCCTTGCCTGGAAAGTTTCCTAAATTCTCCAACATTTTTTCAAAATCTAAACACTTTTAGCTAATCCTGTCATGTCTGGTTCTTTTGAAAGAAGTGCTTACTCCTCTCAAGGGAAAAGCAGAGTGATAGGAGCAGTATGACTTTTGAAGGAGTTATGCTTCAGGAAAACAGAGTCGCTTGAAGGACAAGCTTTCTAGAATAGTCATGCAGTTCTGGAGTTTCATCCAGCTCCTTCATACAACTCCTGACTGTACTCTGTCACTCCTTTGTTTACTTATCTGCAAGTTTCAACTTGCAAAGTTTCTGTCTGAATCTTACCATTCCTGTAGGATTTTCCATGGGAAAATAAAACCCAGTTCTTTGTTTCTAGCAGATGACACTTTGGTAAACAGACAAATGCATATTTTAGCCTAGAGATTTTAGCAGGTACAATTCGCACAAATGTTTCTGGTAAATAACAGAACTTATACAAATTGTTGGTCTAACAGAAAAAAAACCAAATCCATCTTAAATCAAGTATGAAAGTCTGAATCCTTTGAGTCATCTGTTTTCACAGCTAAGATTGTGGGCCAATTTTTCTTCTCAAATAGTGCTTGCTCACCCTAAACTTAGTGAAGAGACTTCTTTCTCTTTCTCCTTGGTGAAAACTTGACTCTATCAGCAGAACCGTGAGTTGATGGTTATTGCTTTGTTGCTATTTAAGGCCTCCATCCTGCAAAGAAAGAGGAGGGTAGAGTTTCAGAGATCTAACCTCTATTATAATTCACCATTTTAAAAAAATTTATTGATTTGGGCTTTTTAACCAGTGGATAAAACAATTATGGTACTATAAAAATAAAAGGGATTTTTTTTTCCTCTAAAAGGAACTGCTGTTCAGCACATTTTCTCATTGTCATATTGGTGCAGTTTTTTGTAATACCCTGTAATTTGATCTGCTGTAAAATAATGTTCAAATTCTGGAAAAAAAAAAAAAAAAATCTGTTCAGAACTTTGATATATTCAAGATTTTTATGGGAGACCTCCAAAGAAAACCCAGGTACTGAAGGAAGTGGTGCTCTTGTCTCAGTGGGTGGCATTTTCACTGCTGAGTCAGTACTGCACCAGTTCAGTGCTGCTGGAGGTTCTCTCTTTCAGATTAAATGGAAAAGCAAAATGTTGTGGTCATCAATGATTCCCTGGGCCCATGGTTAAGGGTGAAGGTGTTTGCCCCATGGCCTAGGAAAAATTCCGTCTCAAGTAACTTATATCATATGTTACAATTTTATTTTTCTGAAGTATATACCATTTCTGCTCCTGAAAACTTCATTGTCTAGTGCAGCTACACAAGTTGACGATACATTCACTGCAGGATGGCTGCATTTTAATGATATGTGAAGTGGCCCTTAAACATATAGTTTCAAGATCTCTTTGGGATCTTTTAGAACACAGATAATGCCTAAAATATATGCAAAGTATAATTCCTATCAGCTGCTATTCTTTCTGTAACACATTTTTGTGACAAAAGATTCTGTAGGATATATGTGTTACTCTGTATGTCACATTTCTGAAATATTTTGAATATGGCATTTAGTATTAAAGGTTCCCTTTTATATCATGGAAAAACACCAGCTGCCTTTAAAATAATTAATTGTTTCTGCAGTCATTTATATTAAGCCCTGCATATTTCAAATACTGTATGTTTGAAGAGATAGTAACACTGATGTAACAGAGTTGGTAACACCACTGTACATCTAGAATAACTCAACTGGTGTCTTTACAGCTGTTCCAAATCCAGCTACAGATTTACACTAGTGTAAATGAGATCTGAGTTCAGCCTTGTATTTGTGTATATGTCTGGCTAAATTAGACACAAATGAAAATGTTGAGGGCAGTGCTCCATCTGGAAGGGCTGGAGTCAGTGGAGAAGGATTATAGATAGGCAAACATAAAAAGAAGGAGGGAAATAAGAACCTGTTGATGATTACAGTGTTTATTTTTAAGTGGCCTCATATTCCCTAAAGAAGCTGAGATGATTCTGCTGAACTACTGTAAAGTTTATTTTTCCATTCATATGCTTTGTGTGTCTGGCAGCAAAACCTAGTACAAATCAAATACACTATGTCTCACCAGTATCTTCGTCTATTTTAAATATGCTTAATAAAGCTTAGAAAAAAACTGGCTATTTAGATAATTGATACACTTTAGAGGTTTTGAAAAATCAGTAAAGGATGTAATGGACTGATATTATGCTGTGGCCAAGGGGCAAGAGAAGAGTCAGAGATGCATCTGTTCTGGCTTTAGGCCATCTTTGCACCTCTTGGCCAACCGGGTCTACTTGCAGACTTGTGGTGCTCCTGCCAGTAAACTAGTGAAAATAGCCAAAATATTCAAGTTTTGTCTTCATGGAGTCATTCTGTAAATACTGCACCTTGAGAAATAGTGGAATTCTATTTTCTGTAAATCCGCTTTCCAAGACAGAGGATGGAAAACAAGGTATTTGCCACCAGGCTGTGGTGCTAGCCTTCATTCTGCAAGAGAAGGCACACATTTATGGGCAGGGCAGCATGCATAAAAAGGGGTGTGAAGAACAGGAGAGCAAGCTGAACTTTTCTGTCCTTACCTACATCTTCTGTGTTTCCATTACTCAAAAGCAGTGTCTGTGACAGGTCTTTGAACCTTAGTAAGGGCTTATAATCATTGGGGTGCTCAAAGAGTGGTGTTAACTATTCTAACCCTAAAACACAAATATCCTGAGAACATCTCTGATCTAAGCAAATAATCTGCTAACTTTGTGCATGAAGCACTGACAGTGAGATTTTGGGAAGCTGTCAGGATTTTTTAACAAAATACAGCAGAATCAGACTGTCTTTTCAAAGTACAGGTTTAGATAGCTGTTGCACAGAAGTTTCATTTTAACACAGTCTTTGGGTGTAAAGGGTGCATTTGACATTAGAGTAAATTCTGACTAATGTTTAAAAGGAATTTTTTTGTCCAAGGACAATTTTTTCTCTTTTTAGATCTCACGTATCTGTAGAGGTGATTTTATCAAAAGCTGTAATCACAACTAGGTCAGCATTACATTTATGTCACTAATCTTAACACCTCCAGCTAATCTTGCTCGTGAATTCATTATTTAGAAATTGCCAATCTTGTCTGGAAATGCACATCCCTTTTTTTATCTCCGCTAATCCAACACACCAGCAATATTAAGCTGGTATTAAACTGCACCATAGCAAACGGAGGCTGGTCATGCTTATGCGTGAAGACATCTAAAAAATCCCTCTAGATCTGAACAAAAAGGTGCTGAGAGTTGATCTAGTAGAGGGTATGTATGTGTATATATATAAATATGTGTATATATATATACGCATATATTTATGTATATATATATATCTCTAAATCACAAATGCTACATTCCTGTAGGCTGTGACCACATGAGAGCCGAGAAGTGTGACAGCAGCACGGGTGAAGAAAAAAACAAAAAAACAAACAAACAAAAAAACCCACCGACTACCAAAAAAACCCTCAAACCCAAACTGGCTGGCCAGTAGGTCCAGGAGCGGAGTGTTCCCAATCAGCGCAGCAGCCCCAGGGACAGCCATCTATGGCCATGGGGCAGCAGGTGCCGGCACTGACAGGTGGGGATGACAGGGATGCGTGACATTGCTGTGGCCGGGCTGGGGACCTGCTTGCTGCCAGCCAGAGCCACCGGTCACTTGATGCTCTGCTCCGCCCGTGGATTCCCAGGCGGCCGGGCTCGGCGGGTGCTGTTGCCCATCTCCTCTGTTGAGGCCAGGGAAATGCGATCCCCTCCATTGAGGGCTGGCGTAGGAATCCTACATCAGCTGCCCAGGGGGATTTGTGGGGGTTTCAGACCTTTTGTGGCACGATGATGGATGGGAATAAGCCTGAAGGATGAGGAAATATCCTTACTTAGAACCTCGGGAATTATGCAGATCTAAATTCTTTTAAAAAAACAACAGTTTCCATGTGCACTGATGGGCAGAAGTCTTTCATGTGTCCCACGAAATATTTGTGAACATAGCAGGGGGCAAGATTAGTTGCATTCATTAACAGAAATTTCAATACAAACTTTAATGCTGGAGTCTTCATGTGATTTGATTTTGGTTTAGATTAGCTGCGATGAGATCTCTGAATCTGACATATCCTTCTTCTATTTACACTTATAAAGCCAAAGTTGCCCTGTGTAATTCAAGTCAATACTAAATAAAAAAGCACTGGCAAGTGTGTAAGACTGAACATTTATGAAAGGGACTGCGCTTGGTCTCTTTTAGAGAGCAAACCTCTGCCATCTCCCTGTCTCCAGTCTCACCATCTCCCCAGAGGGGTAAACCGGGCACAGCAGCCAGACGGCAAGGTGTGCTCTCTCTCATGGATGCAGGAGACACACTGCAGAGAAACAGCAGGAGATGTGGTGAGGCTGACCAGGCTGCTACAGACTGCAAGGTCAGAGCAAACAGGCTGCACCTCCAGAGGGCTGCACCAGGTGCACTGCCTCGCCAAGCTCCCCCCAAGTTACATAGCACAGCTATGGGGAACAAAGAAGCAAAAATGCCACTGTCCCAGTGCGCATTTGGTTTTATACCAGTACTACAAAACATTGTAGGTATGCCATGGCATGTGTCGAGAGTGTGAGTGGATGAAACTAGACTGAACTCTGTAAGCAAGGTAGAAACCTCGTGTCCTGATGAGCTCGCAGCATACATACAAACATTTGTAACATGCTGGTTGATCATTCATAAGCAAAGAGAAGCAGATGTTACTGGCAAAGGGTGTCGCCATTGTTTGGTTTCACAAGAGGTGTGATTACAGAAGGTACTTGAAGGAGAGAATAATCACTTGCCATGCAAAAATGAAAGGCAAATCCAAGTAGAGGGTTTGGTGTATTGTTGTGAAAAGCTCACTTATGTATATTTGTTTGAAGAAGACAGACATACAGGACCAGACAATGGAAAATTTTTTTTCTTTGAAACTTCGGTGAAAATAAAATAGTAACAAAAAGGTTAACATGTGGTTAGAGAAGCTAAGCTATTATATAAGCCCTGTAGCTTGCTTCAAAAAGAGTATAAACCGCAAAAGCATTTTATGACTTATACAAAAGAGGTAAGAAATGTTCCATTTTTCTGTGTTACTGGTATATACATTTTTTTTTGCCTGGAGCTTGTTAGATAACAGTAAGTATAATAGTGTTTTATCTGATTCTCCTAAACATGCAATTAAGGTACATTAGTACTGGCATACTAGTTTATGTTCATTATTAAATGTAAAAATCTAAGAACTCTACATTAATGGAACATAAAACTTGAGATTTTAGTTACACAGAAGTCAGGGGATTCAGATGGATGGTTCCCATAGCAACCTATCTCTTCCTCTTTGTGTTTTTCATTTCACTAGAACCTTTCATTACTTGATTGCACCATACATTGTATCGTGCAATTTCATCATAAAATTTCATCATTATAAAACTGTGCAAGAGAAGAGAGTGAAGGTTTTCTTCACTCAACACTTTCTAACTTTAATGTTTCTGTTGCACAGAGAGAAAAATGACGCTTAAGTGAAACAGGACCATGGTCTGACTATGTTCTGCTTTTTGGGGGGATCTCCATAAATTTGGCTGGGTTCTTTGGAATGGCTATAAATAATAAAGCAGTTGAGCACAGTAGCATATCATTCCTTTGTAGTTGGCTATTGCCTGCCTTGCCACGTAGATATGTGGCTCCAGTAAGCAAAAAAAGAAACCAAACCATTTTTCGTTTGTGGCTAAAATATTTATCCCATCCAGATACAGGGAAGAAAGTGATAGTGGAAAATGGAGGGCACTTGTGGTTTTTGTCTCCTGACGGTGGAATATAATTTACCAAATTACAACTCTGTGGATTGTCATGGTTGCTAGTGAGGTTATCAGCGAGAGATCATTGTGTGGGCTTCTAGACAACCTAACAGATACAGGAATTTGTGAAAGTAGACCTGTAATTCTGAATTTTTCCATACTGTGAAGTTTGCTTACAGATGAAGAAGAGCCAGTGAGATCTCACTTTTCACTACACATATGAAGGCAGTGATTAACCTTGTGATAGTCAGGTCTTTGTCGCAGAGGATATCAAAGTGGAACAGACAGAGTGGGCTGGTCTCAACCTTATTGGGAGGACCTTATTGACTGACTTGTATTTTTAATTTGGCAGCTATACTGTGAGCGTTACCAAGCCCCAATATCTGTGGCTTCTCAAGCCCTGGAGTGCTGTGCGGTAATAGTTCCACAGCAGATGAACCTATTAGGAAGAAAGGAGATACCCCTCTACAAAGATGAGCAAACTAAAGGATAGCATGAAAAAAAACAAACAAACAAACAAACAAAAAAAAAAAAAAAAAAAAAAAACCCAAATAATTTCTAACCTTTTCCACTCTTCCTGTTAAAGAAATGCTAAAAGAAGAGGATAATACTGCAGAAACAGAGACTACTGGATTAGGAAAATGAAAGGCTTTTCCTCCTCAAAAGCCTTCAAATTGTGATGATTTCCATTGCCTTGATAAAACCAGACCTGGCTGTTAGTGCCATATTTTCTTTTGCGCTTTTGTAGTGATAATAAATTTTGCATGAAATGAAAGTAAATAGTTGTTTATACTTCATTTTACAGCAGCCAGTATGTCACTAAGTCAGCACTTCTCCTCTGAGATTTATAGAGCAGGATTTAGGCTAAATTGCTGGCATATGAGATTTCAGCCAAAGGTTGTTTTCCTTTAACCATTTTGTTTTTCAAATGCCTTGGCTGATTTTAGGTTATTGGAGCCCAATATAATTACTTGTTTAATTGCTTGGAAGAAGTGGAGCTTCCGTAGTTCAAAAATGGCTCATTTTCTTTAAAAATAACTGAAATCTGGCTTGGGGTTCTCTAGAATGCAATGCACTATACAATTGTGTAATTTTATCCTCTTAAAAATTCCCTGAATAGTCATTAAATCTTTGGAAAGTAGCTAATCTCCAGGAGAAAGCGATAGGTCTGGCTATTTTCCAGGGTTTGCAAGAGGCAATGACAGCTTAACATGGTAAGAAAAATGGTTTCTAAATCACTGCATGACTGAGTCAAAGACTCTAGCCTGCTAAAACCCAGTTGGTCTTCTTAATAACTCCAGTCTTCTCTGATATCCAGAACCAACCTCTGCTTTCAAGAGGTGACACGGAGCAGATAAGAAGAGGAAAAATTGACACAGAGTTCAGAGAGCTTGTGAATAAGGATTGATCAGTTAGATATTGGTCAGTGCCGCTTCTAGTTGTGCTGTACCAACTTGTGTTGTGTTGAAGCACAACAATAAAGGAGCTTTATGAGAGTTATAATGTGGCAGATAGTGATATAAAGGAGAGTAAAGTAACAAACAAGGCTGCAGCCTGCATGTTGAGAAGCCAGACATAATTCTAAGATGTTCAGGATCATTATATTTGTGATGAGTATCACTCACTACCTTAGTGCAGAGGATAAATACGTCACTTTCAGCCTGCTTTCCTCTCTAGAGAACTGTGTATGCGAGCATGTGTGTTCACGTGCCTGTGCAGTCTGTCAGTCTGTTCTTCTGTCTTTTCCCTTTAACTTCTTCATTTTTCATTTAGCTCCAAGTAAATCTGGTGCAAAGGGAAGGGTCTCACAGACAATGAAATTCAAACAAGTTTCATGAAAATTACATGCTCTTGAGTAGAAAAAGAGAACTAGAAATTACTCCCAGAAAGACTCCCTGCTGAAGGCAGCATTGCAGCATAAGGCCTCACACACAGAAGCAACAAAGAATCAGCAGAAGGATGGGTAGGGGGCAAGAGAAGCCCCAAGAGACCCAACCACAGCAAATCTTCTCTGGATATTGCACTTTACCCCAAAATGTAACTCACAGAGAACCAGGAATTAGTTCCAGCACTCACAAAGCTCAGAGCTGGGCCTCTGACTGCAGCACACTTGCGGAAATTTCTTTTGCCATTACTATACTGGAAGAAAATCTGGTCTCTTTTTGGAGACTGCTGCAAGATGTTCTTTAGGTTACATGGCCTTTCCTCCTCTGAACATCTAAAAGACGGCAGTGCATTCCTGAACCTCTACAAATCGCAGAAGTGGCTGTTTTACATGAGTGCTAAGCAGACAGTCACAGAACTTTAGGGCATCGTGAGTGTGCTGAGGACAAGATGCATCTTCTTTTCACCCAGACACGTTCTTGTGAATTCAGCAGACAAGGGTTTGGGAATGATAGGAGTGGAAAAATTTCAAAGAGGCTGCAAAACATTCCCCTTCTTGTTTTTTCATATTGCTCTTCATCTGGCTTGTCTAGTAGGATAACTATTGTGCAGCTGCCTTCCCTCACCTGTGCCCATTCAGTCACAGTAGTGTTGACCTCTGCGAAAAAAAAGAGGTCATTGCTGTTTGTAAATAGAGGAGCTGGATTGTCATGTCACTTCTTGGATTTGAGGATGCCAGCCACTGCTGCTCACATCAGAGTCCTTCCTCAGAGACTCCATGCGAATTAGCAGGACTCCATCAGTGACTCAGGCTCAAGAAAAAGGCCCAAGAGTGCTAAACAGGGTTCCATGTCTGGACAGCTTGATCCAATGGATCTTGAAACCAGAATATTTTATTTATTCAGAGGACAACTCTTTTGTACTTATCTGAAGAGAAGAATGTTAGATGAGATTATTTATTCAGATGTAAAAGAGAGCTTTCACTTTTAATATGTCATAGTGTATCTACTAAGTCTATCAAACAACAGCTGTGTCAGCAGTAGCTCATGGGACTGGATGGGAAGTCTGTATAGATACAAAGTTTGAAAAGAAAGACCTACATTAAGCCAGCCTTCCACAGTTGCCTAAATCTGTTTCAAAGATCCACAACATGAGTTTGCAAGGCTCAGATCTCTTCAGGCAAATCACCATGACTTTGCTGACTTGATGAAAATGTGAGGTTCAGGGGGTGTGTCTCCACAAGGAGAACAGCTTTATAGCTTTTGCAGGAGTAGGAAAGCTCTATTCTTATGTTTCAGGTAAAACGCAGAAAACTGAGTCTAATTTTTATAAATAAATGCAGTAGTACAGAACCAACATATGACATTATAATACTTGAGGGCTTTAATGGTGGTAAACTGGGCATTGCCATAAAGAAAACAACTAGGAAATGTGCTTTCCAAGAGGAACAAGAGCTCAGATAAGAGGCAGGCATATGAAAAGAAGGCAAAAAGAAACAAGTTAGAGCATCCCACACTAATACACAGCATGAGCATAGCCACTTATTAGCAAGAGTGCTATGTAATCTACAGGTAACTGAGATTGGTCAGCCAGGTTTCAACTCAGAATTAACCTCAAGCTGTCTAATAAAGTTTGTAGACAACCAAATGGACTCTTTGAAGAGTTTTTGACCAAGACATTCTTGAAGCTAAATTTGAGAACTCTTACAAACACTGACTTTGTGGACTATTGTTTGTTCTTGGGGGATCCACAAAGACTTGCTTCTCATATTCTTTTACCTTAATGAAGCCCATGACTGTTCTTTGGTGATCTGTTGAAGTAGATCTGTTAAAACCTATTTGAGGCCAGGCAACCATTCTGAATTGTTAGCTATGGATTTCATTCTGTTTTCAAGCTTTTTCATCTCCATTACTTATCTTTGTGACGATAATCATGGTTGCGAGGGTTGATTTGAGCTGCTGAACCTGAAATTCATCTGTGTTGGCTTTTCACTAAGCACCCGTTTTAGCAGTGCTTTTTCCTGTACATTGAGCTTCAGCACTGTGCATTTGTAGTACTGTAACTGGAGTCAATAAAAAGCAAACACCATGTCTAGAAGCTCTTAATCAGTATTTCACAGCCACATTAGCAACTCCATCCTCCCCCTAGTCCTGTCAAAAGCATACACTTAGGAATGGCAGGGCATTGCTAATGTCATCCCTTACATCCAATTCAAAGGAAGAATTCAATTTAGGTACGCCTCCTTCTTCATCTATGAAGAACATGAATTCCTAAATTTGTTGTTTCGGGTTTTTTCTTCCTCTTTCTTTAGAGAAAAAGAAAACACCAGGGTATTCCACTGTATGCATCCTTTGCTTTTAACGTTCATTCATTTCAAATGGATAAATATGTTAAAACAAATTGCATTCTGGGTGGATGTCTTAACTCCTCAATGCTATGGGATATGGTGGGGAGAGGGGGTACTAGAACAGGCACTTTGCCAGATTGCCAGCTTCATTCTTTGTTGACTGATGCTGGTTTCAAACGAAAGAGATCTGTATGGTCCTCTCTTGCCACTTGTATTCGGAGACATATAGCATCAGTGTGGTGGATCTCTAGTCACTTTCTTTCCCTAAAGCATAATGTAAAACGATCCACTTCTGGGCAGTTTGTGCTACTGTTAACACTGCTGAGTCTTTCTTACAGCCTGTGTCAAGGATTGAACTTTCCAAATTATGTATTTCAGACGTTGAGAAAGAAAGGACTTAATGGCTGTGACAGTCCAGACCCCGATGCAGACGACTCAGTAGGTCACAGCCCTGAGTCTGAGGACAAGTACAGAAAAATTAATGAAGATATTGATCTAATGATCAGCAGGCAAAGATTATGTGTAAGTACTCTGAGCTCTCTTTCATTTTTTTTACTTTTTGATATTTCTCTGAACCTGGCAGGCATTGAACAAGAAAGAAAACAAAGGTTGTGAAAGCCCCGATCCTGACTCCTCTTACGCTCTCACCCCACGCACTGAAGAAAAATACAAAAAAATTAATGAAGAGTTTGATAATATGATCAAGAGCCATAAAATACCTGTAAGTACCAAAGGTTAGATGGCTGTCTGCTGATAACTGCTGCAGTAACAAACCATAACCCTTTCAGTTCTGGCTTCTTAAGGAGAACATTTCAGCTGGAAACAGGCTTTAATGGCCCTATATGTAAACATCGTGGTCAGAAAATTTCACACAACATATTTTTCTTCCAAGTCTCTACTTCTGACACAGACAAAGCCGCCTACTATAGGTGAAACCTACAGAAGGAAGTGAAATATACATATATCCATTTTATTCACTTGATTTACAGAACTGTTTTACCACACCACTCGCCCAAATTATATCTAAAAAATAATGATGGAAATCTTTCTTTATGGACAGGCTAACAAACCCACAGAACACTTTCTGTGGTGATATAGAAAAACTGATGTAGAACTGAAATTCCTTTATATATAGTAATTAGTGCATTCTGTGAGTGTCACTTCAGTTCTCAAGTGTCTCTGCTAAACTCATTTGCAGCACTGAAGGGTTACAGCTACTTGCTCGCTGCAGATAAACAGGCTGCATGAGAGCCTAATGGTAGGATTCAGACATGTTTGTGTGTTGGGGTGATTTTACAGCTTTATCAGAGAATTTGCTTTAACTTCATCAGCAGTTCTTTAATGCTTTAACATGAGCTAAATTTTTTTTAACCAAGTCAAAATTTCTAACCGTCAGTCATATGCCTTGCCAGATATGTAAGAGAAATAACTCTGCATGTGCTATTTGGTTTGCACAAGACATACAAGGGGAGAATACTTTGTCATTATGTTTACTATTACATTTATAAAGCCGACAAAAAGAATGTGGCGGTTTGGAGGTTATGTTTAGCCTTTCTTCCAAATATGTGTGGAAGAGAAAGTAGCAAACCAAAGATTTGCCCAGGTCCAAAGAACTGTCTGAATTTGCATAGGTAACTACTTGCTTCTAAAAGAGATCATTTGGATGGGTTCATTCCGCATTCCCACATGCAAGTTGTATGAGTAGCTGCCAAAAAGGATGTCTGTATACCCAGAATGAGCAAAGTCTCTTCTGTAGTTCTAGTTAATTGTACGTACAAAATCTGATACCTAAGCCGAGGATATCTCTTAAGGATGCTCAGATTCTGTCTCATGCAGTGTAAGTGTTCTTTCCATTAACTCTCAGCAGAAAGATTTTCACTCAAGTTAATTAAAATTTGAAATTCTCACATCATGGCAAAGTTTATTTTCGCAAAATTTAAAAAAAAAATAAATAAATAAATAATAAAGATTTTTTCCAGAGACCAGAATGGCATCAAATTTCATAAATTAGTATTTGGAATGGCTGGTTAAGAATGGCCAACAGGTATATAAAATATCAGGAAGCAATACATATATTTTCCATCTTTTTTTATCTCCCTTTTTATTTGCTTCTTTTGCACAGATGTTTTTCTCAGAAAAGAAAGCTCTAAAGCTGTAACCATGAATTTGATTTCTCAGGATAGAACTCAGTTTGACAAATGATGACTGCAACATTTAGGGTGACTGTTATAACCTAGAAAGCTTAACCCTTTTTCACATAAAAGACTTACCAATTGCCATTCCTTTCCTCTTTCAAGGATCACCTTTGGCTTGTTCAAATCAAAATGATGGAACTTTAATCACACAGTGTTTAACCAAGCTACTTTTCCACATTATAAATTGGTTTTGGGATGGTCCTTCAGATCATCTGTTTCTCTCACGCTACCTGTTTTTGTTCCGAAAAAGCAGCACATGTGATAACTGTTTGAAGTCTTAAGACATGAAAAGAAGAGCTTGGAAAACTCACTGTTGTGGAATCACTTTCTTTACCACCACAAGCATTTGGAAAAATCGTCTTTTCTATAAAACTAGAAAAGCCCTAGGAATTCGAAACAATACAGTTAATCTAAATATGGTACATCAATTTTGTCCTCCCAAAAAGTAACAGACTTTCACTTTGGTTGCTTTCATTGAAAACAACCTTTTGATGTCAAATATAGTCCTACTTCAGCTATTAACTTAGTGATTAACTTGGTTTCCTGAGCTGTATTTTGGGTATGATGTAACTTCCTACCTTGCAGGGCTATTACAAGGTACAGTGTACTATCTTTTTGTGAAATTGCTTCAGAGATGCTTCAGAGATACAGAACTGCAAAACTTTAGTGTTTCTTTTCATGTAAGACAGGATATCCCTTCTTTGAATATTTCTCACGCAGAGCTCAAGGTCTGTGTGCTCCATCAAGCTGCTTACCACAAAAGGAACAATTGGTAGATGTTCTTCCCTAATGCAACAGGAGCTCCTTCTCTTGGCATAAGCCAAAATGGAATAGGCAAGATGGAGCTTTGAGCTAGTACATGATGGAAATTTGTAAATATGTTTTTATATATACATATTATATTGTATACAATAATATCCTTAACTGTACAAATCAGTATAACTTCAGGGAAGTCAGGGAAGTTAATATTCATTTACATGTGATCATCAAAGATAGCCAAGAAAGCTGGGGGGAAGAAAGCAAAACTGAACAAAAAGTCACCAAGTCAACTCATTAAATCACTACTCACAAAATATATAAAACAATGCAATGCTGTGCCTTGTCTTGTAACAGAATAAAGCTGCTGCCAAATGAAAACTAAATTGGCTTTTGCTCCTAACAGCTAAGGCCAATAATGTTTCCTCAGATAATTTTCTGGGGATAAGTATTTATATTGTTCTAAAACATCTGATAATAATTAGACGTTTATTTGTAGTTTTCATAAGAGTGATGAAAGCAGAAGAGACAGAAATAGTTCACTAGAAGGGAGCTATAAGTATCTCTGTCTCTACATAAATGAAGGCCTGGTTGAACATGGGAGGGGTAAAAGCAATGTTTAACACAAACTGTTTGGTCCATTAATTTCCAAGGGTTTTGAGTCCCCAACACTTTGCTTTGCACAACATACCACAGCTTGTGGAGCATACATTTAACACAGTGTGTGCTGTACACTGGCAGTGTCCTCTCAGGTGAGCCATCTGCCCTCTTTGACAGTTGTGTCCAAAGGAGAAAAAGACAGAGAAAATAAAAAAGGAAAAAAAAAAAAACAAAATATGGCACGCTACATACATTAGAGTGAGGGTTCATCTATGTTAGTAAATTAGCAAAGGGCAAAGAGCATACCAAGGTAGTGTGAAGTGCTTATCTCTGCCATGAATTGTTTGAGTAGCCCCTGGCACGCTTTTGGCACTGGCCAAATAACGCTTTTTCAGACAATCTCATAGCTCTGTTTGGTTGTTAGCCCAGGCCAGGAACAATTCCCAATTGTCAGTTTATGTGTAGTCATGATGTTTTTGAGGTTGAGAAAGCTTAATAGTATGGACATGGACTGCTCTGTGGCCTCAGATGGCTGCAGCTCCTAGGCAAGCTTCATTTACTAATATAGATATTGCGCAAGTGCATCATAAGCCTTAATGTCCATCAGGCCTAGCTGGAATAGATACACCCCATGACTTACCACCAAGAACGACAAGGAATCTGCAGGAGACTGCAGTTCTTGGTGAAGGACATACGAGACTGTAACAAAAGTTAGGGAACTGGAGCAAAACTGTAGCTAGAGACTTACTGTTTAAAACTGCTCCTTATCCAGACAAACTTCTCTCTCTAACCTTTGACTACTAAGGACAAGAAATAAAAGCTACTATATTCCATGTATAGTGTGTACTGTGCTGCAAAACAGAGAGTAAACTGACTTTGTCCTGCTAAAAATTGCCTATACTCCGTAAATAGATGTAAGTATATTCAGACAGTAGGTAAAATGGTGAAAACGAAACCACTACTACAGAAATAAGAAAATAATTTAACTAGCTTAAAAAAAAAATTTTAAAATGACAAAACGAAAGCTAAGTAACTGTTTCAGCAATGTTTCAGTCATGACTAGTGAGACTGGCAGCCACAACAGCAACCAAGACTGGAGCTCTTTTCTGCTGTACTAACATAGAAAAAGAAGATTACAGCCCTTGAAAGATTTGGTTTGTACATGGAAGGAAGACAGAGCATAATGATGAAAGCAGACAAGCCTGTTTAGGATTGGCAAAACCTTCAGATTTGCATTTGGACCTGTGTTTTAGTTTAGATAAATCAACAGAAATTTGGATTAGCAAAAGAAGTTAAGAAAACAGATGAAATATTGGTGTCTATTGAGGCTCAGAGGGCAGATTTCACAGATCTCATGACAGGTGAATAAGACATTGTGCAAATTGCTCCCAATGGGTGACACTCAATCTGACTTCGGCTGGCACTCAAGCAGGCAGGATCCTGTGCTCAAAGCCACCAGGCAGAGTGATCTCCAACACAGCCCTGAACATTGCAATAGCAAGAGACTCCATATTGGCTTATTCATGTCTCACATCCAGCTGGAGGTGGAGCTAAGACATCTATCCTCATGTGAATTCACTGGCTAAAATCTTTTGAAAAAGCAGAAACCAGCAGCAGTAGCTGACTTTGAGCTTCAGGACCAGCCATGCACTTCTGACTTTCATGGGATTTGGGAACATCTTGGGTCTTTCTGTGGCCAGTGAAGAGAATGTCTTGCTTCAAAACATACATTGAGGCTGGTAGAATATTTCAGATCATGTGAATCAATTCCTGAGGAGCCTAGGCCTCAGTCATGTCATACACTGGTACTCCCCGTGTTATGTTCTTTGCAAATTTTCCTTTGAAAGACAAGTCACACATGCTGCTAGCGAGCTGGACTTCAACCATAAGAATGTCTGAAGGCAAAAAACTGTTGCTCCTGAAAAAAATAGGAAACACACTTTAGTAATTACATTTTTCGTCACATAATCATTTATTCTCTATTTTTCTGTTTGTGAGACATAAACATTAGTATGCTTCAGGATCCCTACACAGACGTAGCAGCATGTCTAGTTTTGCTCTTTACACACTGAACATGTTGATTCACCAGACTCCTCTTCTCCCCTTCTCACCTCTACTTAAACCAGTTAACTCTATGGAAAATATGGCCCTTGGAGCAAAGGGAAACAAGTCACAACATGCAGCCCCACCAGCTGGGGAGCAATTCCAGCAGGTCCATCCACTCAAGTGCCCTGCCTGATCTCAGCTCTTATGCTATGGCCATCTCTCACAAAACCAGGCCACAGGTGATGTAGAGGGTTTCAGAGCCAAATAAAGACCTTGAAATAAGTCCTGAGGGATTTGTGTAATGTATCCTTCACATCACACCCTGAACTAAAATTTTGTTGAGTGTTTCAGGGGTTAAGCAAAATGATTCATCTATATTTAGAGCAAAATTATATCTGCCTCTAGAAAGGGGAGAGGACAAAAAAAAAATAATTGCGAGATAACCGTCATTTGATGGCCAGCGCTGTAATATGCAGGGCACAGCCAACAGCTCTGGCCAGGCAGAGAAGATATGTGTGGGTGGCACAAGGTCAGGGTGCCTCTGTTGCCTGACACAGCAGATTATGTGTCCAGCTCTCAACATACTCCCATCTAGGTCCTTGAAGGCTTACCAGTACTATCAGCTGCCAAAAACAAAATTAAAATCTGTGCTTTCCTCCCACTGAAGATGTTATGAAGCTGGCTTGAAGAATTTTTGATGGGTTTAGACTCCTGAAGCTTATAAGATTTTTAAATGGTAAATCGACGGGTACTTCTTTTGCATTCGGGTATTTGCATATTTAAAATGCTGTCAGGTAATTCTGAAAAAGTTTTCTTTCCATTCACAAAGGCAAAAAATTAATTATTTTAAAAACAAGTAGATTACGTACGGAGTTCTGATGTGTTGGATGAGAGTCATAAATTTTAAAGAAATTCAGGCAACTGCCACCCAGGAAAACACCAACCAAAAAACCCAGCAACCAACCAAGAAAATCTGAGTTGGCCTTTCTAAGAGCATAATGAGAATCAGGTACTGCATCTCCTCACACCCTCTGTCAGAGTGGTCCATAATTTGATTCTTTTTTGAAAGGGATTCTTGCAAAGGAAAGTGGTTCAGGGGAAGATCCTGCCTTAAAGTATGAAAACAATATATTGAAAAGGTGTCACCAAACACCACCACCACCCCAAAAAAAAAAAAACAAAACCAAAAAAAAACCCACAAAGACAAGGAGACTGGTGTGTATTTACTACCTGTATTTGCTACCTGTGTCTGGGTAAAACTTTGTTTCTTTTAAGCCCTGCCAAGATAAGATAAAAACTTTTTTAAAAGTAATTTACTGTGTTGATGCCTTTAACGTGATTTGGGATCATTTTGGTTGCTAAAGCAACATAAGCTGAAATTAGAGCTTTCCCTTTTGCATTCCACCCCTTCTAATTTTTTTCGGTGCAGTGAAGTCATCATAATCATGTATCTTTGATCTTGCAGTCATCTGTGACACTAGATTAAGATATCACAAGCGAACAATTATGACTTCACGGAATGAAAGAGAAAGAAAATTAAGCTTCATAAAGCACAGTTTTGTTTCAAATTAAAAAAAAATCTTTGCAGTCCTTAAAAAGTAAGTGTGCAGCTGCATTAAAGGAAGATGGAATCATGCTTTGAAAAATCATACTTAAAAGCTTTGGTAACTCTTTTGAAACTCTTCTCTTGACTATCGGGGGAGGGGGGCGAGCGTAAATATTTTAACCACCAACTACAAAATATTTGCACTAAATATAGAGTAACTGTACTTGAAGGCTGTTGTGCTTCTGTACTATTCTCGTCTTTGTTTCCCTTTTTTGCTTGTACAGGCTGTTCCACCACCAAACTTTGAGATGCCAGTTTCCATCCCAGTGTCCAACCACAACAGTTTGGTATACAGTAACCCAGTCAGCTCGCTGGGAAACCCCAACCTTTTGCCGCTGGCTCATCCTTCTTTGCAAAGAAATAGCATGTCTCCTGGAGTGACACATCGGCCTCCAAGTGCAGGTAACACAGGTAGGCTCTGTTCAATCCCATCCCTTTAAATGCTCTTTTATCAGCTGCTCATGTGCCTTAGGTCACTTTAAAATTTACTCTGAGAAGCAAGAACTTGCTTTTACCAGTCGTAACGGTTCGTCTAAATTTACTGTGCTGAAAAATCAAAAGAAGAGCCAAAGGGGTTTCTATTCCCATTTTAGAAAATTAAAAAAAAAAAAAAAAAAAGAAAAGAAAACCCACAGTTCTAGAAAAAGCTGAATATTGACTAAGATTAAAGGAAATCAATAAAGGATAAAAGGGCAGACAATTTGCTGTTTCATAAAAAGGCAGCTTGTCTGCTTAATTCATGCAAGAACTCACTATACCATAAAGCTTAAGAGGGCGGGGGAGAAAATGTAGCCAACGCAAACAAGTTGAAGCAAGTAAAAAAGGACACTCATTACTGAAATCATCAGTCTAGAAGCTGAATGCAGAATTGGTTATTATTTATGCATTCACAAGTTCCTTGATGGGTAAATGTTAGTTGAACTCTGTACCTGAGTGCCTTGTATAGCAAGAGGCTGTGTTTTACTCCAGTGATGGTGAGGGCTCACTTCTGAACAGGGTAAATGGAGATTAAGTTCATTCAATCTGTCTGGCTGAAGCAGCATCTAGAGCCTTAAGCATACCAGGTTAACAGAACCATTTGAGGTCCCCAAGTGCAAAAAGAAGTTTTAAAAATCCTTAGAGTGAATGTCTCTGAAAGGCTGAGGAAATTAAAATTAAAAGCTATGTAAAAAAGTATTATAGCTTCTGAGTTACATTCTCGTCCAGACATTTTCAATCTTTTCCTCCCAACCCTATGTGGAAGCCTCTGCTTTTCTGACTAATACCGAACTAAAGATGGTTTTCAAATGAAGTTCCACTATACATAACTTTCAAATATAATTGATTTTTTTCCTATGCTGTGGAAGTATGAAAATAAAATAATAAAATCTTGTCTACTACCTGTCTTGTTTGTCCTTGAAAGGCAAGTGTCTTATATGGGTAACATTAAACATTGCAATTTTATGACTATGGGTCTGATCCGATGGCTGTTGAAGTCAGAGGAAAACAGTGGTGGGTAGTGAAGCAGCCTGTTTGAAGTTAGAGAAAATGTTTTGAATGTTTGCCTGTTATAATTTATTGCCTCATTTTTAGTATTTCATTTCAACCCCCTAGGTGGCCTGATGGGTGGGGACCTCACAACCGGTGCAGGCACCAGTGCAGGTAAAGAGAAAAGAATTTATATTTATTTTTCTAAGTGAACAAAGGGTTTCCTTCAAAGGCTGAGTCCTAAAATAGCTCCATATTGGAGGTGGGATATTAGAAAGTGATCAGCATTGGTTTATTTCCCCCAGCTGAAGGGTGAGGAGTTGATATTTGTGCTTCTTCTGTTAGTAGGAAGAGGTTGTTTTCAGCAGGGTCAAAAAATCTTTCACCTCAACAAATTCCACAGGTACAAACATGTTTTCCTTCATATTAGCTTTTCTGTAGAAAAAGTTTTGGATGCATTGCATAGCCCTGTTCAGGCAAAACTGCTGCTGAGGCCAGTGTCAGAAACTCTAATTCTTTTGAAGTCACAGGGAGTTTTTCTATTGACTTTAGTGGAATTGGGGTTTTCATTTTATGATTTAAGTTTGAGTAAAGATTTCAATATTGATTTGCTCATTAGACTTCAGTCTACTGAGCACAGATTTGATTTCAAGCCCCTGCTCTAAGACCATTGCTACTCAGCAAAATCTGTTAGCATTTACTTAAATAATCAGTAATTAACTTAAGCTTAGTTTTATGTATTTGCTTAAGTGCTTTGGTACACAACAGGGAAAGGATTTTCAAAATACCCATGCAAAGAAAAAAGATTAACCCTTTTAGTCCTGCTCCCACAGAATTAATGAGAACTGTACTTGCTAAGGTCTGTGTTATCAAAGCAATGTTGTCGGAGTAGTCCCCTTTGCTCAGTAAACGCAGTGGTTTGTTAGCAATGTCAGCAATGTTGCATTATTACAAATACAGATTACAAAAGACAATGGCAAGATTACTGTTTCAGTTTGAGAAGTAAACACATGTTCAAAGAAAATAAGCTGAGTGGTAAAACATGGACAACATCCAATTTTACTGGGTTAACTCCTTTCAGAAAGAGCTGCATGGAAAAATAGTTGGAAGATCCATTTTTTGCACTGTAAACCAAGCCTGATATATATGCCGATTCTGACATTGTCTCATAAAATTATTTATAAAGAAATTCTGGATATAGTGATCTTTTCTTTCTTGGCTCTTCTCAGCTCGCATTAGACCACCCCTCCTTTTATCTTCATGCATGGATGAGTCACAGATGTTTGTGTGATGCATTTTCAGTAAAATTGAAACTGCACAGCATTGTGTCAGAAAGGCACTTAAAAAGCATGCTGATGCTTTGAGGGGTCATTTTGTATTAATTTAGGAGTAGGGAAGGCAGACCACAGGAACTTAGCTATTAGTCTCCTTTGTTCTCGAAAAAAGAAAGCATGATAGAAAATTATAGTTTTGTTAATTACCTTTTGTTAGCCTGTGAAACACAGCTAAAGAAAGATTGATTCTGGCGATGTTCGCATTTCATCTCCTTTTAACCTCGTACATGGTTGAAACTTCAGGAACGGCAACGGAGGGACTTGGGTTGGAAACTGTTTGCCCTGTTAAGGGGCTCCCTCTCCTGGTTCATTAAGAATTATCATTGCCTCGTTACTGGTTTCCCTGTTCCTTTAAAAAGACACTAGAAAGCAATTAGTAAAGAAGGTAATGTTTTCTTTTAGAAGGGGCACATACTGAAATAGAAGTTGGTCTACACATGCATCTGGCTTAATAATCCTTGTGCTTAATAACATCTGTATATCAATATGCCAGCTGAAAATTTATATTCTTTCTAAACACATTTTTTCTTGGAAAAATATTAAAAGCATACATAAACATAGGAAGAGGGATAGCTTGCTTATTTACTCACAAATTAAGAATTTGTATTTCCTCCACGCAGTGTTATGCATTAAGCTCTCAAGCAATGCAGCTTTGGAGTAGGCAATTGATTTGAGGGGCATATATATGAGGGGCATTGCTAGGAATGCATCATAAATATTTAATCGCATGAACAGTCTTTGTTCTTTATCTGGCAATAAGAGCTTTAAACACCATTAAAGAAGTGTTTTCTAAGCCTCCTCAATGCAGAGCAGTAGGAAGAATTTGATACAGGGCTGAAAGAAGATGAAAAGGTCACTATAAGGTTGAATCCTTAGTTGCATCATTCCGCAATAGCTCTATTTTGGACAGTACTCTTTCTTTAGGTTGCAGAAGAATAAACATCAAAAGTTCTCTTTGTTCATCATTCTTCACAAGAAACAGAGACCTCTATGTTTTCTTCTACTTGGCATCTTAGAAGCTGGTAGCATGATCATGTGGTTAAATCTGTTGGGGTTCATATTTCTGGCCAAATTAGAACATTATGAATTTGCATTTTTCTGCAGTGTCCAAAAATAGCATGTGTTCAAAATAACATACTCTAAGAAGAAGAGCCTAAAGATTTTCATTTCTGCCATTATGAAATGAAACTACTTTTGATTACCAACACCAGGCTTCAGCTTCTGCACTACTTTAATGAATTACATTATAATAAATTGTATTATAACAGCAATATCAGAAGTGGAAAAAGATTAGTTAAGCCTGTGTTTTGAGCAGTATGTTATTTTGTTGGTTTGAAATCATCCACAATTTACCTTGGGAGTCAACCCAAGACAGAAATAGAACATAAAAAAGCTGACTACGTCTTTATCATCCTACACAACTGAATATCATCAGTGGTATTTTTAAGTTAAACCAAGGTTATCTCAGGTTTGTTAGAGTAAAATTGTTCTTGGCCAAACACTGATTGAATAGTTTCTATCATGTGATACTAGCAACTGCCAACAAAGTTGGACCGAACTTCACGTTTAGTATAGTTACTAAATTATAAATACAGCAATGTCTTTGGCACTGTTCTCTCAAACCAGAGGTTTTTGTTTGAAAGAGAACAACAACTTTTTGGACCCAAATTGTTATGCTGTGAAACCATTCTAGCTTACCCCATAACTAGTATGATGACTAAGTGACATTACCTGTTTACATAATAGACTATATGTGAAGTTCTTTTAATTTTTGGGAAGCATAGTCTTTAACAAAACCACTTAACAGTAATTTGACCAGAAATAAATAATGTCTTCGAAGTTTTAGTACTGAATTTATTATGTATTATAATTTATCTGAACTCAAATTTTATTTAGTGGCTCAATATTTATGTTGAAAGCCTGATGAAAGATTAAAACTTTAAAAATATTTCAGAAGTTTTAAAAACAAAATATAACAGTATTGGGGAACATCATACTTCGCATCTGTACTTTAAACTTTTGATTTTCAAACTGAGTTGTATTTTTAGATTATGTTTTTTGGTTTTAGATGTTTTTCAGATTATGACATTTTGTATTGTATAATTGTTTTCTTTTTAATGGAATAAGCCCATCTATATCAATAGAATTTCTTTACAGTTTAAAAACCACTATAAATAATAAAATCAAAAGAAAAATTCAAATTCGGGTTTTAAATCCAGGATGTATATAATAAAAAATACACTTACTTTAATTGCTTATTCATTCTTTGTAATTTTTTTGTTTCACTATTTGATCTCTGTACCACCTCCATCTTGACATTAATATTAAATTGATGGAGCAAGTTATTCAAAAATACTTGGGACTCTGCAAATGCTCTTAGAAGGACTAAGTGCTTATTCTCTTTAAATCAAGCATCCTCAAACTACCTTTAAACCTGTTCTTTAAATTCATTAAATATTGAGAAGATCAGTAGTGCATTTTGAAAAATTCATCCCATCTCTTCTTGATAACTGGATCCCATATTTACCTATAAATCAGCATCTGGTAATTTCCTTCTAGAAGTTAATACAAGCTAACAGTTTCTCTGCTGTGGGCTGAGGTCCTGGATCTGCCAACCAATATCATGACTGGCTAGAGCTTTCCCATTTATTTTTCTTTTCTTGGTCATCTACTGACTGTGGGTGAATGTGTTATATATTCTACTAGTATTTCAAGCCGCATGGGACTATATGTAATACTAGGGGTCTTTATAAGCCCTTAGGGTACAGGCAATCCGGATTGTACCTTCTCAAAAAAGAGCGGTTTGCTAAGAAAAAAAAAAAAAACGAAACATCTGCCCAAACAAGCCTGCAGGCAGTACCAAAAATAAGCAAGAATTTCAAAGGCACCTAGTTGCATTAGCATCGTCTGAAACTACAAACACAAAAAAGCAAACAATTACTAAAAATAAAAATTTTAAAAATTAAAAGGTTACTTAAATATTCTCCACTGTGCCCTGAAAGCATGCTTGGCATAGTCAAGAGAAAATAATTGTTAGGCTACAAGTGTGGAGTATGTTAAATAAACAAGTGAGCTTAGAACAATGACTCCCAAACCACAGTTTATGGGCAATCTGTTAGGACTGGGTTAGTCAGGGAAAGCACAACAATTCATTGCCCTTCCGTTATTGCTTGATGAGTGCAGTCACCCACAGACCTCTGATCCAAAGATTGGGCAACATGCGGTACAAAAATATAGTAAACAACAGTTCCTGTCCAAGGAAATTTACAGGCAAAAAAGAGAGAACATGTCATTCATAACAGTGTTTGTGATGCAATAGTGGCAAATCTAAACAATAAGAATTCACAAACTAGCAGGTTGGCTTAAAACTATAGAGGGGGATAAGAAATGAAAAACATAACAACTGTCTGTTTCTTTTCTCTTTTTCCACTCATATTATGCCATTAAGTGTTCCTTTTCTAAGCTTTTCTCCATATAAAAAGGATACATACTTTGTTTTTCCAGGGTTTTAAGGGAAGTGCCTACAGGTAGAAGATTTATGATAAAGTAGGAAGAACACTCAAACTTGTTTGAAAGCTCTAATACATACTATGAAGGAAATAGTCTAACAGTACCTGAATTTTATATCTGTGTGGGCAGTCAACACAGGCCTTTTAAAAATCAAGTCCTGTTTCTGCCCTAGGTGACCTATATGTCTTAAATAGCTTATTCAGACTCTTTTTACACAGGTAAAAAATCACATCAGTGAAACTTTGAGAATAAGTTTGAAAGGATAGATGCTGCTGTTCATGTCAAAATAAAAAAAAATCTACAATGGGTGTCATATCCCAAGCACTAATACAGGCTGGATGATGAGTAGATCGAGAGCAGCCCTGCAGAGAAGGACTCGGGGGCCTTAGTGGATGAAAAATTGAGCATGACCCAGCAGTGTGCACTCGCAGCCCAGAAAGCAAATCACATCCTGGGCTGCATCAAGAGCAGTGTGGCCAGCAGGTCAAGGGAGGGAATTCCCCACCTGCAGTGCTGTGTCCAGCTCTGGGGCCTCCAGCAGAAGACAGACTCTGACCTGCTCGAGTGGGTCCAGAGGAGGGCCATGAAGATGCTCAGGGTGCTGGAGCAGCTCCCTTGTGAGGACGGGCTGAGGGACCTTGGAGAAGAGAAGGCTCTGGGGAGATCTTATAGGAGCCTTCCAGTGCTTAAAGCGGGCCTGCAGGAAAGGTAGGGAGGGACTCTTGATCAGGGGTTGTGTAGTGATAGGATGAGGGGTAACAGTTTCAAACTGAAAGAGGGGAGATTTAGATTAGATGTGAGGAAGAAGTTCTTCCCTGTGAGGGTGGTGAGGCACTGGCACAGGCTGCCCAGAGAAGCTGTGGCTGCCCCCTCCCTGGCAGTGCTCAAGGCCAGGTTCAAGATGGGGCTTGGAGCAACCTGGTCTGGTGGAAGGTGTCCCTGCCCATGGTGGGGGGTTTGGAACTGGATGATTTTTAGGGTCCCTTCCAACCCAAACCATTTTATGATTCTATGATATGCAAAGGGTGGATGCATGCATTTTCAGCTAGCTCATGTGATCTCTTACCAATGAAGAGTTCCACATAAGCTCATTCTGAGCAGACCACAATGAAAATCTGTGAAAATCTGGCCTTTATTGGGTTTTCATCAGTTATGTAAGTGTTGACTCAGTAATTTATTTAGTTATTCTGTGTCTCATCGTCTCTCTAATCAACAGTGTCTCAATATTTGTATTTGTAAGAAGACAGCTTGAAAGAATTGAAAGGGAGAAAGCCCTAAGTTCACATGTAGTGAACAATTAAGTGAGTCATACAAACTGTGGTTCTTTGTAAGTGGGATTTTAAAGACAGGCGTGATTGACTTCTTTTCCTTTATGACAAGCAGTTTCAAATGTTCCTCAAGAATAATTTGGATTCTTTAGATAAAATTATTTTCTTAGTGAAGTCTGCGGGAATTTTATTCTTTACTTCAATGAGACAGGGATTTCACTGAGTTTTTTTGTCTGTGCATTCTTGATCATTAAGACACCACAGTCTTCTGTTGCATACTGCAATCCGTATTCTTGTTCAAATTCAGAAAATATAAGAAGGCATTGCAAATTAGCAAACATCTGGATTTCATGCCTATCCTGAGTCCTGAAAGAGATAGTTGATGTTTCCTGGATCTGGAATGCAGCAATGCCTTTCCTCTGAGAAAGAAAGCAACACTTTTAACCTCTTGAAGCTGGGACTGCAGCCACACGTGTAAGCTCCTGGCAGTATTAAGCTGATTCAACCCCTACCCTTTAACTTTTAACATGATTCCCCAATTAAGATATTCAATCGATAAATTCAATTTGTTTTCCAATTCTCGGGCAAGCTGATTTTTCCTTCGGTAAGAGTTGAAAGAGTCTCCCAGAAATAAAAGCCAGAGGAGACAGGGTTGGGTTAGTTTCTGATCTTTTCTCTGCTTAAATTTCAAAACAAATCTAAGTAGTGTTTTACAAAATATTTTCCTTTGTGTGCCTATCTGTTCTAATAATATTGGTTAGTTAATAATACAAGTATGTATCATTTGTATTTAATATATGCAGTCCTGAAACTTTCCTGACGTTGGATTTTAAATTATGCATTCTTCGTTTTTCAATAATTGTGCATTGAACAAAAATCAGTAAGTTAACTCTACCTATATGTTTACCCAAAAAAAAATTAACAGTTATTTATAAAATTTCTTTGGGGAAGCAAGAAAGTATATTTTTGAATAACGTGTTCAGTTTATAATTGGAATTACTTCTTGTTTTGACATATTTTTCATTTAAAAAGTGTCTTTCCCAAAATTGTAGTTGATTTCAAACACCGGAAAAAAGGAAATTATTTGTCGTCAGCAAATGGTTTGTTAAAAGCAGATGATTTGCCAAAGGCTGTTCCTCAGGCAGTCAGGAGGAGAGAGAAGTCCTCTACTCTTCCCAGGCTCATGTCTTTCTCCTATACATCTTCAGAAAAAGATTGTATTTTTCAGTAATGTATTTTTCTCTCTGACATAAGTCAGGTTTTTTTCCTTTCTTCTGATTCTAAAACAGCTTGTATGAAAAAAAGAAAAAATACTGGGTTTTTTTTCGCATAAACAGGACAAAAATGGAGTGTCTTTTCAGCTACTATAAAAGATGAAGGAAGATACATGCTTCTAATGTGCACTATTTAATTGCTTTACTGGAATAACTGTTAGCTTACAATCATAAGAGGCCAGCTAGGTCCTGGAAACATATTTTGAAGAGGGCGTTATCTTAGATGGATGAGGACCAGGTATGATTTGTGCGTCATGCACATGTTAAGAGATCATCCTTATGCTAGTTACTGCAAGAATTTTGGAAAAGCTGTCATGCAAGCTAAATTTCAGATGAGCACTATTAAAAACCACCTGTGATTTTTGGTACTGACCTCTCCTACCAGCGTAAACCTTACTGTGGAAGGTGTCTGCATTCCTAGCGTAAAGTGTGGGCTAACCTTTGCAAACATGAACAGTGCGTGAGGAGGGAGCACTATGCAAGGTCGGGGACATTGCACTGTTCCTGCTCCTCATGGTAGCAGCTACAATGCCAGTGGCAGGAGCAGGGTAGCTGTTTTGCCATGGTAAGACACTTTTAAATGACTCTGATCCTTAGCATGTTCTTTGGACCTTAAAAACTTATAACACACAGGAATATAGTTCTGATGCTCATTGTGCAGTGCCCATGTGTTTGAACTATAGATGGGTAATATTTATAAAGCACAAAATTGAAGATCACTGTGTAATTTTCTTAAGTGATTTTTCTCAATAATTACAACTTAGATACTGTGATGATGAGGTAAAGCTTCAAGCCAAACAAGATGACTTGAAATATGTGGGTTCTGATATTAGCATAGCTACTGATAAATAACCATGTTAGAACAAAATGGTGTGGTAGATGTGGAAATAAACTAATCAATACAATCAGAAGTAAAGCTATAGGAAAGATAGTGTTTCTGCATTGAAGCTATATGCTCTGAGATTCCTGAAATGAGGTGCCGCTAGGGAATTATGAAAGCAAACTATAAGATGCTGTGATAAGACAATATAAGAAGCATACTGACAGTAGTAACAGTACTGCAAAATTGAAAAGCCACAAACAGGACTTGGACTTGGATCGTTTATTGCTCTGTTTCTTTGCAGAGCAGAAAAGGGAAGAATGAGGATGGTCACCCTTGCAGAAGGAAGAGCACTCCCTTTTCTCTCAGTGTATAATTTGCAATAGAACCTCACTGCCTGCTTGATATCCCCCCAATCCAAATGTTGCAAGGAAGGAGACAAGAGATATGCTGAAATATGTGCCTGCAGCTTGGGAAACCTAATTACAATAAGAAATGTTTTGAAGGCTTGCTTGCAGTTCCTTATGTGGGTATCCACAGGCTAATTCTGTAGACAGTCAGGTGCCACCTTTACATTTATTTTATTAAGGTGTGAATGCCTAGACCAAAGTGGGAGAATACCTAGTGCAACAACTACTTTAGAAACATTTAGATACAGATCTTATTATAGCAACAGAACATAACCGCAGTGTTGGTCATCAGGTTAGTTTGCCATGTACTTAGTTATGCACTTGACTCAGCAGCAAAGTATTTGCATGAAGTCTAATGGTCTGTGATACACAGGTCAGGTTTCTGTTCTCATGGTCTTTCATTCTACATCTAAACAAACCTGTCGATTTCTCCATTTGGCTGAAAAAGCTTCTCAGATTTCTAGATTCATGGCATGTCCTTAGATTTTCAGAAATGTGCTTTGCAATGTGTTCCATGTTGTCAAGTGGCAAAGAGCTACTTCTTTACTTTCAGCTCCTGCCTGAGAATTATCATCTCTGTCCTGAAGGAAATCTGAGCCCAGTTGCAGCAATATGGGATACACGTGCCCTTTTTCAGCAATAGTTGTGTGCACCTGCAAATACTCCACGTGGAGCAGATTGAAAGGATGTTTCAAATTTTATATGGCACTAGCCCAAGGGTTAGAAATAATTTTGACTACGTCATTCGGTTCATTAAGGTAGCTGGCAGTACTCAACATGAAGATTTGAAGAGGAAAAGTTGGGTTTGAATTCTTTCATGATAAAGAACATGCCACCAGGACGCGCTAGGGGCTGGGGGCAGCTGGGGGCTGGGAACAGTGGAGGTTCCTGGTGCTAGCAGGGCAGAGCTTCGCAGTCAGGACCCATCCCACTGCCTCAGCCAGGGAGCTGGGCTGGTGAGGAGGCAGCCAGGGCAGACTCAGCCCTCCATGGGCGTGGGCCAGGATGTTGGCTTATGGATGTGGGCCTGGACCAGACCTGGTGAGGGGAACCATAAAACTGGCTAGAGGACTGTTAATGACACTAAACATGAAATATAGCAGCAAGAGCTGTACTGTCTCAGTATGGAGGATCTAAGCCTAAGTACTTGAACCAGCCCAAGGAGACAGCAAGACTATCAGAACAGAGGAGTTCTGTTATGGCTTTCTTCATAATATGCTACAAATATAAGCAGATCATACATACTGTTTTCCTTGGGAAATTTGGTGAAGTCATCTACCTCCGCTGCAGTGGGAGCAGTGGAGATTTGCCTTGTTCCCAAAATGAGATCTCACTAACACCCAGAATCGTTAAATGGGATGCACCGTGTAACGTTTAGCTTTGTGCAATCCCAGCGCAGGTGGCCCCCCCATGTACACCTAAATTGCCTACAGTATTAGTAGTATTTTAGTGCTTCCAAAATACCATCTTTTTTTGCCAGCACAGGACAACTCTAGTGCCCTTAGAGCCCTTTACACAGCTTTAGACCCAAAGAGCGAGAATTTCCCATCAACAATTATATAAGCTCCATGGCACAAATGAATGAGTTAGAGAGAGACTTGGATAGCAACTTAGTCTTACCTTGTTGTAGCAATCTCTACCTTTTTATTTACATTATTTCTGAATGGTTGGTTTCTAAAACTATGACAAAGACCTGTTGAGATAATTTACTTCTCATTCTCTTCCCATTCTTCCAAATGTCTGTGTGTTCACAGCACTTTCATCATTTTTCAGTCCAAAAAGCAGCTGATATTTTACACAATGCTTGAGAATACTTTCACACAAAGTCTGTAGGTTTTATATACCACAACTGTCTGAGCTGGTTCCCAGTAATTCAGTAAAGTAGGTCCATTAGTGTAAAGTTGTGGGAATGGGCAGCTGCTTTAATATAAAGATTTTCTTTTTTCTGGGTGAGCATATCTGCAGATTGGTTTTATTCTAGTGCTTGCTGTTGGTAGAGGTCATGTACTGTGAAACAACTAGCATGCAACATGTGAGTAAGAATCTTCAATTGTCTGTCTTAAAAGTTATGTTTAGGGGAACACCAGTACAGCTTTCTGGCATTAGTGCTTTATTGTTGGTATTTATTTTGTTTGGGTGGTAAACCATAGCCTGATCCAACAGTGTGTATGCATTAAAAAAAAAGATTTACACACAAGATGTAAGAGAGAAAAGGAACCTTTTCATTGACTTTTAATTACTATTCTCCAGAAAGTGGGAAAATTAACTGAGTGAAGAGTGTAAATTTAACACAATTTCTACTCCTGCATTGATTGTTATATTATATATATTTTGAAGTGGAGATAAATTGTAGCATAGCTGGCTCTCATGTTTATACAGACTCATTCTAAATCTAACATTATTTTTGAGAGGCTTGGTGGTCAGTCATAATGTCATATATACGGGATGTGCATTCAACACAGGAAGAAGCAGGAATCCATGAAATAAAATGTACATATTCTTGAAAGAATTGTAATAATTTCTACAAGTAAGAGCATACATTTGTTGGAAACTTGGAATTACCATTAATATTTATGGAAACTCCTTTGAGAATTTGAAGGCTTTTTTTCCTATTAAAATTAAGGGGAGGTAAGTATCCATGGTTCCTACAGATCTTTTAAATTCTCAATCCATATGGTCAGTGAAAAGCATCAGAGTAAATGAAAAAGAGATCGAAGAAAGGACATGTAAATTTTGTGTCTTCTTCTTCGTTCTAGGTTTTTTCATTCAGTATATTTTTCTAGCTTTGAAATCACAAATTAAAAAGAAACAAGTAGGCACATGACAGATTCAAAACATCGAGAAATCAAAATACAACAATTTTTGAAGATTTAAAGACTTTGAATCATGACAATGCTGTTCAAGAACATGGAGAGATATGGAAATAAAACTTTCCTCATTTGTGTTACCCTAACACGTGGAAAATTTCCTGGCTTGAATGCTCAGTACAGAATTATTGCCCCAACTCTGCTAATATCAAGAATTGCGGTCACTTTGCAATCACTGTAACACCGATGACCAAAACTACATGTAAGGTACAGATGTTATTAGTGGGGGATGAAAGAAGCAAACTTTGCTCTCTGTCCTGGCTCGAATAAACTTGTGCTCTACTCCTACCCTTAAATTCTTAAAACACGGAAGTGACCGTTTAAGATAGTAGTACATGAATCTGTGATATAGTTCATAGTAGTTTTCCATGAGAAAATGAAATTTTTTTTTGACAATTCTTCTTCACTGACTAGCTACTGATGCACAAAAATAACTTTTCTGGATGTTTTTAAAAAGTGATATTGCAGTGATTAATCATGCAGTCTGTACTTGGACAGAATTCCTTCTAAAGTCAATGGCACTTGTGCCTAAATGCAGAATGTGGGAACATGCCCAGGAAGATCATTCTATGCTCAGAAAGCATTTGTCTTTATATTCTGCCATTAGTCCAAATACAAAGTCTGGCACTGCATTTCATGACACGTGCTGCTCCACTAGCTCTGTCTAGAAACAAGATCTTTTCTGTGTAAAATATTTTTACTCTTTCAAGTCAGTATAACAAACAACATGAGGAAAAATAATTTTCTCTGAAAACTTCTTGAATTGAAAATGCTGTAAATTTACGAATTCTGACATATCCTTTTTAAAACTTGTGTATCTACTGTTTTTATTTTCATTATGCATTACAAGTCATATCCGTAATGTTTAAAAATATTCTATTCCAGCAAAAATATGGCTTTTAACCAAATAAAAATGTAAAGCCAACTTGCTCTAAAATCCATCTGTTTTTCATTTTCTTGTAATCTATAATCAGGAAATCCATTCATACATGACATATAATTTTTGTGCTTTCAAGTGGATAGTGGAATGCGACGTTCTGCATACAGTCACATCTAAATTGATAATTGACCAGGCAGAGTGTAATTTTAAAGTATAGGATGAAGGAAGGTTTAATTTGTATATTAGAAGTCTTATACATTTTTTTGCCTCTGAATGTAAATGAGGCCATTCTTTTCAGTGGATTTATCTGAAGGTGGGACAGCTGCCTCAGAGCAGGCCACAGCTTTCTGAGTAAAAAGGGTACAGTTTAAAGAGCTTGTTTAAATGCAGACTCTTCTTAACTGTAAACCGCATCCATCCATTCACCATTGATTTTCAAATGATGGGTTTCTGTATCATTGGCTTAAGGTCCACAGTCTTACATTCCTGAATCCGCATTATACCAAAAGAATAACAATTTGGTGGCTGGAAAGAGGAATCGTTATTATATGGCTCCAAAATGCTATCTGGCGTAATATGCCATGAACAGCAGAAATCTACTGGTAAAGAGAAGATTGCAGTAGCTCTTAAAAATAATTTGATGTTCTAAAAATACTAATGTAAGAAATGTTATCACTGTTCAAAATATTTTACATCAGTAGGTAAACAGTATAAATAAGAGACGAAAGTTTCTGAAAAGTAAAGTTTTATACAGACACATTCTTTCTCTTCATTTTTAATAGTGAATTATATTAAGTAAATCTTATGTAGAAAATAGGAGTTCTTTCTTGTAAGGGTTTCTATTCTCCAAAAATCACAACCATAGAAACAGACATGTAGGTTACAGTGCATGCTGTTTCATTAAATGACGTAGGCTGTATAGTATATTGTAGAACTAAAAAAAATACACTGCTTCTTCAAACAGCTTCATTTTCACCCTCTGAACAAATGCTTGTCATACAACAGATTTCACAAGGCAGTTTTACTTCCTGTTGGTAAAATAGCACCAGAGA
The DNA here is from genome assembly GCF_034619465.1 of Leptosomus discolor. NCBI lineage: Eukaryota > Metazoa > Chordata > Aves > Leptosomiformes > Leptosomidae > Leptosomus > Leptosomus discolor. The sequence continues at coordinate 12,486,229 of NC_141419.1, forward strand.
AACTCTACTTTTGCTTCAGTTTCTTCTGTTGATCACTTCTCCACATCATTAGTTTTTCAGTAGTCAGTTTGTAAAAGACTTTTAAAAGGCACTGTAGCTGCTAGAAGATGTTGTATATTCAAAATGCCCCTTCTAATTTCATTGCCTCTTGTAACACATAGCATTAATTAGAGCATAATATGTAGCAAAAGCATGTTGAGAGCAATTGTTCATTTAACAAAATGCCTGCTGACACAAAATGGAAAATTCTTGACAGTGTTCTGCTATTTTAGCTTGATACATGTAAAATACACTTTTTTTCAATTAACTCATGTTATCTCACTAACTGTAAGATATTATTAAGGAAATAAACAACAAGTCTAACTGCAAAAAACATTTTAATACAGAACCTCTGAACTGATCTGAGTGCTTCTAGGTTTCCATCTTAATTTCTTTTTGGAAAGGCTTGGGAGATTATGATAATAAAATGCATGAGAATAAACAAGCCAGTCCAGACCAGGGACTAAAGATACCTCACAAATATGGAAGTGAAGCACTTCATGATACTTTTCCTGTGTCCTAAGTCTAGTATTCACAGTTCAGGGTCTTCTGGAGCCTGAAGTGGTGTTTTTGTATTTAATAGCCTTTGACAGATTTTTTTTCCCATGGATTTGCTGGTGTGATAAATACAATCAGCTGATATGCTTGTAGATTAAAAACACGATTTAATGTTAGTCATGCTTGGACACACTTCATTATCCTGACTAGAAGACAGATTCACTCTCATGTACGGTGATTTTTATGCCCACCTCACAGACTTTATCAAATTTAGTTCCATAATACATTCATGTCCTTTAGGGCTGTAAACCCCACTTCATGTTTGAAAAAAAAAGTAGGATGCTGAGTTCTTCACTGACTTTGGGACTACAAAGCAAATTTGAAGGTCCAGGGCTTCTAACTCATAGGGCTTTGACACAGTCAGTAGCTCGTCTTCCCACACTATTTCTACGTTGTGCATCGCAGCTTGTGAGTTGTGAACAAAAGATGAGCACACAACAGAAAGACCCCACTAGCATTTTTTCCCTTGGTACTTATCCGTGAAAGTTTTCTCTTTTTGTACTAGTTTTCATGCTATTCCCTCTCTATGGCTGGGCAGTTTCTGTATCTCTCTTGAGCCTGTGCAGACAAAATTTCAAGGCTACACTAAAAATTCGTCTCTTTCTCCAGACTTTGTGTGGGTAAGAGGTGAAATTAGGCAAATGATATAGGAAGGTCTCATTTTTAGTGGAATGGTAGGTCAGTAGCCTTACAGATATACAGTTGTCAGTACTATCTGGTGAGAAAAGGAAACACTTTTCTGAAAAAGGCAAATGAAACATTCGCCTGCCAGAATTATTACTGAGGCCTGGAGAGAGTGGCACAGAGATGAAGATACGGTGGTATTTTCCAAATAAGGTTATGCTCTTGCTCCCATTGACTTTAGTGTTGACAGAATCAGGTCCAAAAAGTATGGTGAAAAAGAGCCAAAAACATTTTAGAATCTTCCTAGTCCTCCCCCTGCCTTTTCTGGAAATTATAGCCTTGCTATACTCATCCTTTGTTTAAAAACAAAACAAAATCATGACCTGGAAAGGGCTGAGTCAGGCAAGGCAGAAGCCTCTGTAGCTGTCGAGCAAACACAGCATAGCTTTGACTTTTTTTTAAGCCATGAGATTACCTGACTGTCCTGATTTTCTCCTAAGGCAAATGTTAGATCTTTGAGCACACAGTATATTGTGCTATATGCTATAGTGCTGTAAACAGAGTCATATAATCAAGTTAATTTCAGCATATCATTGAGATGTCATCTGCCATGAGAGAAAGCATTTTAAGACTAGTTCTTCCAAATATGGCATGTGTTGTAGTTTCCGATAAAGATACATTACATGACACTGGTATTTACCTTGATTTTTATTTGACATTCTTAGTGTTCAGTCTTAAGAAACATATTGGAGTTTATAACCTTTTTCTCTTTTTCCTTTTTTCTTTTTTTTTTTTTTTTAAATCTAAACAGGAAATGGTTATGGCAACCCCCGCAACTCACCAGGTCTGCTGGTCTCACCTGGCAACTTGAACAAGAATATGCAAGCAAAATCTCCGCCTCCAATGAATTTGGGAATGAACAACCGTAAACCAGATCTCCGTGTGCTTATTCCACCTGGCAGCAAGAATACAATGCCATCAGTGGTAATGAATTTTCAAACCTTTTTGTATCTCTTGCAGATAAGAGATATTTAGGAATTTCAAGGCCTGCTCAAGCAACTAAACTCAGCAGAATAGTATTCCACGTTCTTACTTGTTTGGTCTTTCTGTCTAACCTTAAGTCTTGACATCAACCTGAGGATGCAGACAGAGCCTGTTCAATTGTTTTTATGAATTCATATTTACTTCATCCCTTTTTTCTATTGAGTTGCAAAATAGGAACTGTGTCCTGCACAGTCTAAACTTCTGCACTGTCTTTCCTAGTAGCTGGAAGAGCCTTTCCTGGATTTGTTATAAAGTCTGAATTTAACCCTGAGTATTCCTAACCTACTAAGTTTTTCTTAAATATTTAGTCACACAGAGTCTCAGCAGGTGGCAGATTAACTACAAATAAGTTAATTTGAACTCTATCGCTCTGAGCTTCAAAGGCCAAATTTTGTAATGGTAAGAGACAGTCAACAGATAGAGCAGTATAACAAGGAGCATGAAACTGCTGTATCTCCTGTCAGGATTAACAAAATTTAGGCAGGGTATTATGCTAGAAGGTTGAATTGCGAAGGTGTCGTGTGTATCTTGTAGCTCCCTTCCGAAAGTCAGTTAGTGGTTGCAAGTAAATCTTTCATGAGTGATTTAACATAAAGTGAGCTTAATTTGAAAAGGATTTTGATGGTAAATTTCAGTAACATTATAAACACTTTTTTTTCCATTATGTAACAAACACTATTAAAACAACTTCCAAGTTGGCTACTTCAGCTTGACACATAATAAATTAACTTTGAACGTCAAACTAAAACCTCCCATAAATGTGATGCTGCCTTCTGAGAGGATAAGTTACATATAGTCTCCTGCAGGGCAATGTTCAATGTCAACCAAGACAGTGACAAGCTGTCTGCATCAAATGATTTATTCTAAGGCCCTTAAAACTGATACTTTCCAAGGGATTCTGTGAATGGTCAGGTCTGAAACTAGGTATAGCAACACAGTCTGCAGCCACTGGGTCTGTGGAAGAAATAGTGAATTCTTAGAGAGAATCTTGGGCTGAAAACTGGGTAGATTGTCCTCACAATTGAGACAAACATCCCATTAGAAGGATAAAGAAAGAGATCTATGAAGTGTTATTTTTCCAAACTATGCTTGGAAAGTGTTTAATTTGCTGCCTCTATCACATGAAGTTATTCCCTAGACTAGAAATCTGCATCTTGGTAAATATTTACATTTACTAATTTTTAATGCTCCTTTCCTATGCACTCAGTCTGAGGATGTTGATCTGCTTCTGGTAAGTGGTAACAATGTTGATCTTAATAACGAGGAAAAGAAAATCAGTTCTCATGTACGATCAATACTTGTGTAGGTGGTGTTGGTTGAAATAAAATGGAAAAATTTACCATAACTATTTTATGAATAAAAAGGTCATCATAATTTTTGAAATATAGCAATATGGAGGGCCAGGTGCGGTTGTTGCACGTATTCAAATCACATACGCTAGAATAAAGCTTTCTTGTTACTGATGCTTTGAGGACGTGTTAACATGTGCTGTTGAAGGTGGTACAGCCTTATGACATTTTTTTGGTGGCTTTCTGGTCATTTTATCTTGCCGCTCACAGGATTAGCATTCTCTAGTGCAATTTTCAGTGCAACTTCTAGTGCCCTGGAGTTAAGTATAAGCATGTAACTCCTGTGCTGCCTAGCACTCTTGAAGTTTGTTTTATTGCACAAAAACGAAGTAACCAGAGCACCATCTGCTGGTAAGAGTTCAGAGATCAGCAATATCGGGGTGCCCCTCTCCTTCACAGCATAAAATCCAGTACTGCTGGGTTTTGGGGGGGGTTCTTTTTTTTTCTTTCTTTTTTTCTTTTTTTTTTCTTTTTTTTTTTTTTTTGATTTGAGTGAAAAGGAAAACAATGGGAATAGAGTCTACATATTTCATTAGTTTTTCACACAATCTGTTCATCTACCCACAATAAAAGTAATCTTACTTGTTACTAGTTCAGTTACCTAGGAGATACTGATGTAATGGGTTACTATGGTGACAACTGGTCTCTTGAAGGCTTGTAAATGATAGGGTTGGCAGAGTTCATAAAAGCCACATGTTAAATGATTAATTTCTAGAAATTTGTGTCAGCCAGTATTTCTCATGCACAAAATATACCCAGAAAGTTAATACACACAGCTAACTTAAAACTAGTCAATAATATGTTTATTTTACTTACTTTAAAAGAATCAGAGGATAAATAACTCCCAGTCTGCTCAGTCATTGGCTACTCCAGTGGTTTCCGTAGCAACTCCTACTCTACCAGGGCAAGGGATGGGAGGATACCCATCAGCCATCTCAACAACATATGGTACTGGTAAGTATGGGTGCAAGATGTAAAGGGTGGGGGAGGTGCAAGATGCTGACAAATGTCTATCTCAGTACTAATGGATTAGCTAACATTTGTTGGGGAAACTGAAAAATTCATGTTTGATATGCTTTTGCACAGCATCTACTTATTCTGTATCTGTCACTAACTTGAGATATATCTATTTAAAAGGTAGCTACTTTGTTCGAATGCAAAACTGCTTTGATAGCTTTCTTTCATTGGCTTTAATAAAACATGTAACTTAAAAGACATTTCTTAATCTCTTAATACCACAGGTAATTTCATGTATTTGAGTGCATCTTCCTAGAGTCGTAAGGGTAGTGGGAGCAAGCAGCTTCACGGGCTTCAAAACAGAGTTTAATAATACAGTTACCTGTGAAAGACTAGAAATGAAGGCTCAAGAGATCCTTTCCAGTTCTCATTGCACACTGCTGCTGTATAGAGCCTGCTAGTGTACAGATCCATTAAAGGAGTCGTGCGTTGTTCAGACATGGGCTGCCTGCTGGGTTCTGCAAGAAGACTATAACTGAAATATTATTATGTTTTTCACATCTTTGACTCTGTGAGAGTGCATCTGTACTTATGGTGGATATACAGGCTAAGAATGCTTTGGATCATTCAGATCCAGAAAAGCCCTGCTAAACTACAGAATAATTATTAGTGCATTATTTGCTCCCAAGTTAATGAGTTGAGGGAAGAGGAAGGTCTAGTTTCCCTGCTGCAACTTAGTGTGATTGGTGTAATTAAAATTAAAAGGCTTTTAAAGTGACATCTGAAAATTACGATGCTAGTTATCGTTTAATTGCTTCCTCTTTAATTCTCTTTTAATTATTGCCTTTTCTGTTTTCAAATCTAGAATATTCTCTGAGTAGTGCAGATATATCATCTCTCTCTGGGTTTAATACAGCCAGTGCTCTTCATCTTGGTTCTGTGACTGGCTGGCAACAGCAACACCTACATAACATGCCACCATCTGCCCTCAGTCAATTGGGGTAAGCAGTGTTTTCTTTATTTTATTGTTCTACAGTGAATTCAATCTCCCCAGTAATCCCAAATCTGAAGTATATCAAGACAACATATCAGCACACTGTTAAATATCTGTAAGAGCTCCATTTCCCAAAACTGGAACTACATATTTCATCAAAAGTTTGTTAGGTAGCTACAATGAAGTATTCCGTATCCATGACATTTTCTCAGTAGTGTAGTAAAGACTACTGTTCATGTTTTAATCTTTATTTCTTTGAACTGCATTTTATTTCACTACAAAAGACCAAACTGAACACTTATACTGTGCTGTTGCTGTATTTTACCGTTTATGCTTTTTATTTCCAGTTACTGTAGCACATTTACAGTAAATTTTAAATGTTTCTAAGTATTTTTAATCAAGTAAGAATGACATAATGATTTGACCAGAGATTAAGCCTTAACCTTATATAATAATCACATACTCCATTCTGCTCAGCTCTGACGTTTAAGTTTCGTTTCTTTGGAAATGTTTTCTACAAGCAAATAACATAATTAGGCTTAAGGACTGTAAGCCCTCAAAACTCATGGCGGTTTGCCTGTGTTGAGGAGGATAGATGTTCGTGCCCTCTAGTGGCTAATTTCAATACGTTTAGCCAAGTCTGGTGAAGCGCACTGCTAAATCATTTCAGGATTTTCAAAGGTGTGACGATTCACACAGGGAAGTCAGCTAATGCGTTCTTGAAAAAGCAACCTATTGGCCCATTGCAGGGAACTTTAGCAGTATGATTTTCAAAAATCCTGGTGTCTGCAATTTCTATCAACTAAGACCATAGGCACTCACCAGCACACGCAGCCTAAGGTATGGCTAGACATGTTTGAATTTTAGATATTTTCATCACAAAAATAGAAGCTGAAAACAGCTGGGGTGTATTTATGAGGAGACATTTAATTCATACGCATTTGAAAAGTAAACTCTTTTTTTTTTTTTCAGAAGGAGGTGTTGCACATATGCACTTATTTTTTTTGCGAGATGATTGCCATAACATAAAACTATTTAATACTCTAAATGTGGCTCAAACTTCAAAACTCTCCTTCTAATTTATCTGACCACTTTTTGTAACTTAATGTAGTTTCTTTACCATGTACAGAGAGTTTAGGTTTTTAAAAGACCACTATACAAGTGCTTCAGAGGAAACAAAAATGTTTTAAACCTCATTTCTATATGAATAAGCATATATAGATAGTAACTACATAAAAACATACAACTGAAATAGTTGCTGTAACAGAAAAAATAGTCTTAATACCTTCATCTTACACTTCTATTTTCTTTTCAAGTTGGCACTGTTTCTGAAGCAACAATCAGGCTAACTGTACAACTAAAGACATAAAGTCTCAAATAAATTGAAAACTCACATGTTAGATATCAATGTATAACCTTACAATAAGCTGATTGTTTTCAGTGGTGTACCAAAGAATGTAATAAGGCTATTTGGTTAACCAAAAAAGTATAAATTAAATCCTAAACTAACTACATGCCTTTTCAGATGTGTCACACATCGTCATCTGTTTCTAATTCATATCACAGAATGTCTAAGTGTAATGGCTGTGGCTGGTGGAATACATTCTGAGTTGCTATTTTTATTATTATTATTCTTTCAGCAATTTGTAAATGAATTCAGCTATGAAAGCTGCTTCACTGACAGTTCTGGAGAAGTCTTCTTTCTCTGCAGAAAATTATATGCATTTCTTTATTTTATTTTAGTCACTGAATTATACATGCAAAAGTACCTGTGCTACCTTTTGGATTAGTTGAAAAACGCGAAATTATACAGAACATATTCAGTCCATGTCAACCTGAGCTAGAATTTGCAGGAAGATTAAAACAATCACTCGAAATTATAGTCATCCGCAGGTATTTGAGAAAATACATCTACAAAGGGTTTGACAACCCAAATCCCTGTGCTGGGTGAGCTCATATGCTTGAATAATTTCGCAACTGTGAGATGTTCATTGGTAACAGTGGGCTGTAAAGACCTGTGAGAAAACAGAGTTACTGGAAGAGACATCCTTGTTCTCCAGCAGGTTTTGTTTTTCACCGAAGCCTAAAGGTGAAAACCAGCTCTGTTTCCTCAACACACGGCAGAAGAATATGATTAGTAATAAAATAGGGTATGGTTAGACTTACTAGCTTGCTCCAGATAAGTCCCCAATGATTTCAGCAGCACTCTCAGAACCATCTTTAAAATAATTGGAGAAGATCTCTACAACCTAACTCCTAACTCTTCATGTTGACTCTCCAAGTAGTCACCACATTAGTACCAGTGGGCTTGAGGACAAATACCTGAGGACACAGGATTAGTTCACTTTCGCTATCTGCACAGCTTTTGGCCTTTTGCTGAGCCTGGTCAATAGGTTAACAATGTAGAGCCTGGTTTGATATGTTTGGGACATTAAAATGAGTCAGACTTTTCAACTTTTTGGGTTAAAAAGCAAAATAGTACTTTCATGGTCTTTTAACTAGGCCGACATCTGGAAAAAACACACACAAATTCTATTGAAAATCAGTTCCTCCTCAGACTTTGAGATCATGTCTCAATATTGCTGCAATGTCTCTTACAGAGAGGGTTACTGCTTATCTAACACAGACCAAAGAGTCTAACAGAAGTTAATTGCTATTAACCAGAAGTGAAATCGGTTCCAAACTCCAAAATAAATTATCTCAATTTCTTAGGCACCAGTCCATTATATGGAAAATGTTTTCTTTCATCCATATTTCCCAGTCTAAGAGAGAATCTTTTCTTCTTTATCATCTCCAGGTGAAATTTTGGCTTTCCTAAAACATAAGTTAAAACATAGAAACAGTATTTCACCTGAAGACTTTTCAGGATAGATAATTATTTATGTAAAAGATGTTTCTCCAAAATTTTACCCACCTGCACAAAAAAAAATTGTCCAAATTCATGTGTATTGTTGACTTTTTCTGTGACTCTTACACAGCAAGCTTTTTACTTAGCAATGATTAATTTTCATTAAGTAATAGCTGTAGCTAGATATGGGCAAATATTCATCATTGAATCATTTTTACTGAAATATTTAGATGCAGTGATATTGTTTTGTGAATTCACATCAGTTCTGCCAACTTCCTTGTTCTGAATAAAAGCCTTATATATTTAGTATTGAGCCTTTTTTTTTATGCCACCGTTGTAAATAAGATGTTCCAGTGTTTCAGTTTCATGTTATTCTTCATTTAGAAATTTCTTTTTAAAGTGTAGACCTTAACATGTGAAAGCTAGCCAAAATATCTTGACACAGAAATTCTTATTCTGCCTTTACATTAATTAAAAAATATTTTAAAACCTACTGTGTTTTTACCTAAAAGAAAAACAGAGGGGAGGGAGAAGTTTGCATTGCTAGCAAGTCAAAAATATCCTCTATTTTCTTAGTTACAGATTAGCACGTAACTAAAGATACGTAACTAAATTTTGCCATGAATTTTCAGTGGTTCCTTATATATATATATTTATGGGGAAAATTATATGAAGTGAGGAAGTAATTTAGAGAAGCAAGTGTGGGCATAAAGGAAAAGGTATGTGAGGCTCTTTCTTCCTTCAATAGACCACTTTCTCTCTCTGTAAAAACCTACCTGGTGCATGTTCATGTCCTCACTCATCACCTCCTCAGACCTGCACTTCTATCTGTGCATGCTGAGCTTCCACATCAGTTGGAGATCCGAACAGATAGACACACACACAGAACTGATCTCACTGGCATCAGCACAGACTACACTCACTTTCAAGCTCATTGCATCCTGACTTGCTTCCCACCTCTTACACAGCAGAACTGTGCAGTTGTGCAGTGTTGAACCCAGATAGGAACCAGCATTTCTCCCACGTGGCTGGTGTGTTCTAAATGAACATCACATTTTTCACTGTACTGGGCTCAATAGGAACTGCTGTGCGAAACTGAAACATCAGTTTTCTTCATTGTCCCCGTAAAAGTAATTATTTTCAATAAACATATGAAGAAGGTGATTATGTTACCATGGGTGGACTGCATGGCACTTATTGAGTGCTTATGATGATACACAATCCTTTGAAGTCATTTGCTTTATTTTCTCTGTGGATTTTCCATATTCAAAAACTGTTTGTTTTCCAGTGCACTTAGTGTGGGTTTCAAATTATGAAAACAGGGCATGCCTGAACCACATTTCCATAGTTATATGCAGCAATAGTGTAAAATATACATTGATACTATAGATATACAGAGCTGTTGCTACACTCACACACATGCATATATGAAAAGAAATCATTTTGCAGCAGGCAGAATTATAATTTTTACAATACAGCTTCTGATCTAAATAGAAGTCAATCCTCTGCTTAGAATATGGGTTTAAAAACTGCACCTAAGTATGTTCTATTTCACCATTCACATCTATGTGTAACAGTAGGTTTCCCTTGTAATGGACCATTTTAACTTACACGAGATCCTCATAAAAATGTTTCAGAAAATTGTAAAGAAATGCATCAAAAAACAGATATTAAAATTTGGAAATAGTTTTAGCAGGAAAAGACTATATTTGAAAAGGAAAAAAAATTTTTGAACAATGACTCAAAATAATTGCTTTAATATATTTATATTGATTTAAACCTCAAAAAATTAGTCCTCACTTGCCAAAACGTCAGTAACCTTTTGTCGGTTTACAAAGTGTTCAGAATGCGGATCAACCTGTAGCATTTTTAAAACTGCCACAAATCTGTCTGCCAGGTATTTACATAACCCTTCTGATGAATCAGGAGGAATCTAAAGAAAAGTCCACAGAAATACTTTTTTGTACTGACTTTAGAAACACTGTTAAAAAAGCAACATTGCAGTATAGCAATACTAGCTCTATTTCATTGAAATTGCAGCTTATCCCTCTGGATTTCTTCCTTTTGGGGCTGTCACACAATGGAATGCGAGTATATTCCATGTGAACAAATTTGACTGAATATGGTTGGTTTTAACTAGCATGGGTTTTTTAGCTGTCCGCAGCTTTGCAAACTGACATGTCATCTGCTCACATCAAACACTTCTCAATCAAATCCCCAGGCTCCACCATCATTTATTGTGGGACTCTCAGGTTTAGCTATAAGCTTGGCATCTAAAATAATATAAAATCCTATCATACATTCTAAACTAATAGCTTGTTTTCCCAGGTGAAGTCTTACCACCCCCTAAGCAACTGAAAAGTTAAGTCACTGGAAATGAAAAGCAAAAAAAAAAAAAAAGGAACTTTTTTTGATTCTTGTTGGATTCTTTTCAGCAAGTTTTCAGGAAAAGAGTGGAATATTTTACTAAATTGAAATGACAAATTCTGATATTTAGCGTTTCTTATATATGTTAATTTAATTGTTACAAAAGCAAAGAAAACATCCTCTTTGTCAAAAAAAAAAAAATGCCTGCATTTGCTGCTGTGAGGGCTATTACTCACAGACTCTGTGACATGACAGGAATCATTGCAGATTTGGCACATTCATCTGTATAGGAATAAAGTGTAGATAAAAACAATTGGAGGTAGAACATCCTGTTTTCTAACAAGATCCATCCTTTATTAAAGACTGCAATAATTCCTGATAAAGGCAGTTGATATCATTCGATATTGAAGCCTTATAGTTCCATTTTAAATCTGTCAGAACAAAAGAAAACAACATATTGTCTTTCATCAAAGTTGTAGTAAAAGTTGCTTAAGTAAAGAACAACTCCCAGTTGATGAGGTATCAGGAAAAGTGCAGTGTTTCAATAAATGAAAAGACCACATCTAAACTTAATTGTTTCTTCTACATACTTAAAAATTAATCCAAATCCCAGTATTTCTTCTGCTTGCAGTAAAAACGCCTGCATATCCCTTTGGGCTAAAATGTTGTGAGGCCAATGGGTCTGTTGCCATTTACTGCCTCCAGTGTCCCCCTGTATAAATATTCACAAGTAGAAACCTTGGAACTGTGTCTCTGGGGTTAAACACTAACTTCAGCCTAGCAGATGGTCCCTGAAGTGGAACATCATGGGAACCGTGTGTTGAGAAGGCTATTTTAATAACGAAGAGAAAAGCCAGGTTTTACCAGGAGATGGTGCTTTTGTACAAAACATCCTGTAGATGCAAGTGATCTGATTTATCCCGTAGATATAAAGCACATTCTCAGTGTTTCATCTCCTCCCTGCCTTTCAGCTTTCCTCTGCCAATACCTGCCCACAAACATGCACAGAAACAAAATTAACTTCGAATAGTTATACAGCTTGCCTTTGGAAAAGCTTTAGGGTAGCAGTTTCTCTTGCTAGGAGCATCCTCTGATTCGGGCTCTCCTACAGGCAAACAGTACGATCCTCTGACATCTTCCACTACTCTTCAGCTTCTCTTCTGTAGTTTATTCAAAAGCATTCTGGATTGAGTTATGAATTCATAGATTTAAATGATAAAATCATATCTAAATCCTCACCTGCCTGTGGTATTTTATTAGTGTCAATCCTAGTACCGGTAATTTCAACTCTATTCTGAAAGATATAAAAAGTACCTGGCCCAAACTTTTGTTTCTGTTTTGCATCTGAAGTCGCATGTCAAAATGAACAGCAATAAAAATAGCTGGGCGCATTCAAACTAATTGGATTAATCCCAGCAGAAAGTCCGTGCCTCCCCTGTCTCAGCCGGTGCATACACACACACAAGCATTAGTTACAAAGAAACCTGCAGGTGGTTCCAACAGTGCAAAGGCTCGCCTTCCAAAATTTGTTGTGACACTTGAGTCAAAAAGAGGAGAGAAAGAGAGACTGAAAGCGAGACTTCCTTTCAAACCAAGGGCAAGTCCCGCTCAAGCGGACCGCATTTGTTGTGATGCTTTCATCTCTTTGAATTTGTGAACCCTGCCCAGGAAACAGTCCTCATGCTCTCTGCATGCGCGAGCCTTTACACTGGTGTTTTGTGTGAGTGTTTGTGCATATCTGGGGGCTCCATGCCTCCTCCGTCTGTAACTGGGTTTCCTTTCCTCCTACAGAGCTTGCACTAGCACTCATTTATCTCAGAGTACAAATCTCTCCCTGCCTTCTACTCAAAGCCTCAACATCAAGTCAGAACCTGTTTCTCCTCCTAGAGACCGTACCACCACACCCTCGAGATACCCACAGCACACGCGCCATGAGGCGGGGAGATCTCCTGTTGACAGTTTGAGCAGCTGTAGCAGTTCCTATGATGGAAGTGACCGAGAAGATCACCGGAATGAATTCCACTCCCCCATTGGACTCACCAGACCTTCGCCGGACGAAAGGGAAAGCCCCTCTGTCAAGCGCATGCGGCTCTCTGAAGGATGGGCTACATGATAACTTTATTACCTATTAGGTTTTTTTTTCTTGCAGTGTGTGTGTGCTATACCTTAATGGGGGAGGGGGGGTCGATATGCATTATATGTGCCGTGTGTGGAAAAAAAAAAAAGTCAGGTACTCTGTTTTGTAAAAGTACTTTTAAATTGCCTCAGTGATACAGTATAAGGATAAACAGAAATGCTGAGATAAGCTTAGCACTTGAGTTGTACAACAGAACACTTGTACAAAATAGATTTTAAGGCTAACTTCTTTTCACTGTTGTGCTCCCTTGCAAAATGTATGTTACAATAGATAGTGTCATGTTGCAGGTTCAACGTTATTTACATGTAAATAGACAAAAGGAAAACATTTGCCAGAAATGGCAGATCTTTACTGAGAGAGAAAGCAGCTGTTATGCAACATATAGAAAATGTACAGATGTTTTGACAGACCCAGCGGTTGGGTGGCCGTGAATTGATGGTAGAAAGAGACTGGGTCACCTGACATACCGAAAATGCTCACAAACATGCAGGCATATCATTAGAGTATGGCACTCAGTTAAAAAGGATCAAAACATTTAAAGAGGACCATACTTGTAAAAATGTTGAGTTCGAGGGCTAACATATTTAATTTTAAAAATTCTGGGTCTGCATCACTTACTAAATAAAAAAAAAATATAAAAATATGTACATTACATTTTGCTTATTTTCATATTAAAAAGTAAGACAGAGTTTGCAAAGCATTTGTGGCTTTTGTAGTTTCCTTAAGCCAAAATGTGTTCTTTTTTCCTTGATAGCTTCGCTAATCTTTTAAACAGTCCTGAAGAAACAAACGAAAAGGACTTTTTGTATAGAAAGCACTACCCTAAGCCATGAAAAACTCCATGCTTTGCTAACCAAGATAACTGTTTTCTCTTTGCAGAAGTTTTGTTTTTGAAATGTGTATTTCTAATTATATAAAATATTAAGAATCTTTTAAAAAAATCTGTGAAATTAACATGCTTGTGTATAGCTTTCTAATATATATAATAATTATGGTAATAGCAAAAGTTTTTGTTATCTTAATAGTGGGGAATTATATTTGTGCACTTGCACATTTAAATATTTTCTTTCAGTTTTCTTTTACTGGGTATACATTTTACAGATCGAAGTCAGCTGTTGAAAGACTGATCTGTAAAAAGTTAGAATTTACCCATGGTGTAACAACTTAAATCATTTTAATACAGCATTTTACAATCAGTTGGGTGAACTGCGATCCATTGTATATACTGATTAGTTCTTTCATGCTGTTTTGTGCATTGTAACAAGTTAAGGGCCCTCCTATTACTTAACATCCTGCGTATCTTGTAGTTTTCCATGGGTTAAATGACAAAGTGGCGTAACTTGGCCCTTTCTCATCAATGAAGCTGGTATTCTGCCTGTCAGAATTGGATATACAGCTCTAACGGCTGTCAGTCACGTGAGTGCAGGTGAATATTTGCAGAAGCAGTAGGGAGAGTTAAAGGGAGGGACTGGCACAGACGTGCCTGCTATAAAGATTACGCCCCTCTCTCACAGGTTTAAAACTGTTAGAGAGATTGCCAATCAAAGAACCATTCAAAAGCTGACTGATCTTACACAGCCAATAGTGGCCATCAGGTCCCTGGTTCTCATGGACCTCTGCGGTCGCGTCTCACAGTGGGCATGTTGTTGAACAACGCTCCCTGTGTGTTTGCACCCAATAAAGATTTACTTCAGTGTACGGCATCCACATTTTCTCCTGCCTCGTATTGTTTCTTTGACTAAAATAGCTGGACCAGAGGGAATGTATCATTTCTTTATGTCCCTCTTTGTCCCTCTTGTTCATTAGAAGAAAATGGTGTATTCAGATGTTTCAGTTTAATCTTTCTGTTGGAGGGAAAAAATGTTTAAGCAAAATGTTAGTGTCAAACTGTAATATTTCTCCTTTTCCAAGAGTCCTTCCAGCTCTCACCTACGTTCATCGACACTATGATGAAGGACATAGCTGCAAAAGCTAAATATCAACACCGAATATTTTGTTAAGGGAAATCCACACTCTATTTCCCACCTAAACATGCAGTTGCTGTGCACTGCTCAATGACAGAGTGTACCTCTCTGTAGAAAAGAATGATGAACAGACTACAGTGTGCATAAGGGCATATGCTTTTCACTTACCATGACTTTATAGAAGCCTGCCTTACAGGCACTCTCAGCTGTGCAGGGGCTAGTGCATAATCTGGAAACTCTATAAGCAGAATACTGTGCTACTAATGCATCCATCTTATCTCGTGTAGCAATCTGCAGGGTAAAGAAAAAGATACGCATGTTATAAAAAAAAAAAAAAAAAACAACCAAAAAAAACCAAAACAAAACAAAACACAAAAAAAAAAAAAAGGTAAAATGGGGCCCACAATTAATTTTAAAACACAAAAAAACCTGTTTTTGAAACCACTTTCTTCACCTTCAGACGAACCTGTATTCGTATTCTCTTCTGAGAATTTTAAACTTTGGTGTGTCAAAAATATGCAATTATATCACAAATGTACCTTGTCATTTCAAGAAAAAATACAACTTTATCGGTATTGTAGTAAAAACTTGTCAGTGGGGAAGGGGATTTGGTCTATTGATATATGAAGAATAGCCATATTAATAGTTTACCTTGCGGTTTGCCTCAGCAACGCATGAAAAAGGAAAGATATCGTATTTAACGAGATGCAGTGTAATATATTACTGCAAGTAACTAAGCAGAAAGTAGCGTGAAAAGTATTGCCTGGGCAATTTATATTAACTCTGACAGTGATTTTTGTATAAACACAAGTAGAACAGAATCACGTGAAAATAAATGCCAGCTGTCCCTCTTGTTCCTGCTGCAGAGGGCAACTAACTTATACTGGCAAAAATGTGGGGGATAATGCATATTTGCAAACTGATCTAATGATAAGAAGCACAACTTTGATTGTGAAGTCACTTTCTGTAAAATATAACTGTCTACCTTTCTTGTTACTTTATCTGTACCTTACCATTTATTGTATTTGCAAAGCTAATTTGGGTTTATTGTGTGATTCCTTTGTATTTAAGGAGTTTGGGGCAGAGCCCTGAAAGAGTATTAACATTTACTTTACCTTAACCCATGCTATATAATGTTTTAGGCAACATTCTTAATTGTAAGTTCAAACACCTGAAGTGGCATTCTAGACATCTGCAAGTATTGTTATAGCTAAGCTAACCTCTATTAAAAGGTGTTGTCAGTTAGTGTTTAATTGCTGGTGACAATTATATGATATACCCTATCTGCACAACCTGTATATTGTATGCATTGAGCCATTCGCAGTAAAGCTTTTGTCATTTCAGTGTTTTTCAAAAGTTGTGTTTTATAACAAAATGGCTTATATTTTTCCCAGAAGAGGAATTTAGCAGTTTTTAATGAATAATATAAAAATATCTGTTGTCCTCAGATCTTTTTCAGGTAAAGCTAGCGTAAGAATAAAAGAACTCATAGACTGTTTTCAAGGATGTCAACCCTTTTGTATTGTATGTGTTATCCTATATACCCTCTTTTATCTATAGTC
The DNA here is from genome assembly GCF_034619465.1 of Leptosomus discolor. Lineage (NCBI taxonomy): Eukaryota > Metazoa > Chordata > Aves > Leptosomiformes > Leptosomidae > Leptosomus > Leptosomus discolor. Next base: position 12,502,672 of record NC_141419.1, read on the forward strand.
CTAACAGAGCTGTTTTGTTTTCCTTCTTCCTTCGCCTTGAAGGTAAATGCTTTGTAATTTTTTAAAAGCCACTTGAAACCTCAATAAAGGCTGTTGCCTAAACATGGCATACTTCATCTGTTCCTGTTTGTGCCATCTGCTGTGATGTCGTCAGTTACATGGCATTAATTTCCTGCCACTACAGGTCTCTTGAAGGACTGATGGAACATTAGTGTCTGTTAGAATGCTTCAGACTGTAGATGTAATAAAAGGCTTTTGTTAATATATTTTAACCAAAGATGTGGAGCAATCCAAGCTTTGAGCCACAGACCTTCTGCATCAAAAGTAACGGTTTGATTATTTTCATAATCAGGTGTTGCATTTCTACCTTCCCTTATCATACCTCAGACTGATCCGTACCTCAGTTTGATTCAAAAATGGTCAGTTAAGTAACTCATTAAAATAAAAAAATAAAAAATGCAGTACCAGAGTCTTTTGTGGAGTAACTAATACCAGACCTGGGTTACCGCAGGCATTACACTTGGATTGCTTCAGATGGTTTGTTGTATCCTTTTTTTCTTTTTTTCTTCTCTTTCATGGGGATTTGCTTCCATAAAACAATGGTGATAACAAAATAGCTTGTAAATGGGAGCATACAAGCATTTGCAACAAATATTAAAGTAGAGGCTCACAGCGGCATAAGCTGGACTTTGTCGCCACTAGATGACAAGATGTTATAACTAAGTTAAACCACATCTGTGTATCTCAAGGGACTTAATTCAGCTGTCTGTAGTGAACAAAAATGGGAAAATTTCAAAAGATTCTCCTGCTGGAAATAAGGTATAATTTGTATTTTGCAGACAAATCAGTAAAGTTACTGGCTTTCTTAGTGATACGGTGTCTGTGGTGCATTTTTTTTCTTAATTTAAATAATGTTCCATTTTCACTGTTTTGCCCTGTAACACATGAAAGGATCAGCACTTTAACAACAAGCCGTAGCTTCGAGGTCCCTCTGCCTGTCCCTTGTGCTTGCTTAGGAAGTTCAGCAGCTTTTTATGGCATCCTGAGCATCTCAGTGCCTCTCAAATGTTAATGTCCCACCACGTATCATCCCACAGAGCTAGAGAAAGTGGAAGTTAGTGCGATTTTGGATGAGTCCATCTGAATCTGGACCTGATGGCTGAGGTGGCAGAGGAGCTAGGTGAGACAATGCCTGGCTTTTAGATACTTCCTCACTGACAGGGAATCCAGACTCATATATACATGTCCTGTAAATTCTACCCATAGGGAGAACCATGCCAAAACCCTCCAAAAAAAAAAGCATGTTCTGTGTCAAAATAATGTATCATTGGGTCTATGCATTATATATAGTCTCTAACACGTTAACTTCATAGGCACAGCATCAGAACTAATCTATTCCCTTTTGTGTACTTCTGCTGTTGTTGTTGTTGCGAGGTTTTTTTTTTCTGTGTTAACATTTATAGTTTTGGAGTGTAGGAATATAAGGATCACTTTATTTCAGTGAGATGTTTTTTCATGCCAGAGGCAGACAAGCTGTTAATAACTTAAGGTGCTTGGTGAATGTGGCAATTTCAAAAATAACATTAGAAGGCTTAGTCGTTAAAGGTGTTTATGAAAGAAAACAGCTGTGCTGTTATTTACCTGCTGCTTTTAATGACCTTTTTTTTTAAAGAGTTGTTTCTAGTATTGCAGTGTTGGACAGAGCATAATAATTAGATGCTGAAACTAAGACTAAATGTTGTTTCGTTTATTACATAATACATTTTTCTCCAGTAAATCACTTTATGTCATCATTGGCAAGGATGAGCAAAATATTTCTTGAAATGCAGTTGAAATGTAATACTCGCTGAAATCTTAGAAAATTCATATCTAGGAGTCCTTGCTCCTGCAATCAGTTATCTATGTGATTAATACTAATGATGCTATGCCTGCATTGGAAAAGGAATTACTTAGCAAATAGAGTCTGTTATATACTTTGTGTTGATATTTATTACTCCAGAAAAATAACAATACACATACTGATTACTCTGGTTTAGATTTTATGAACTATACTTTTAGACAATTTTTTAAATTGCGTGTTGCAATAGAAGTGGGGACGTCATCAGTTCTTTAAATGTGCTTTCTCACTTTAGGCTTACATACGTCATTCTGAAGAGCAATTGTGAAGTGTGTGGTCTGAGATAACTAAGCACATACCTTCTCCATCCAAGAGTGTTTGCTTTCCCTCCAAACTTTTTTCTTCTTTAGCAAAACTCAACATAGCATCTTTTCAGAAATGGAAAACTATGGCATTTGCTGCGTATGTGTGACAAAAAGACAGCAAAGACTGTCAGTTCTGTTTATACCTTGCTTATTGTCAGTGCGACCCGTTCATACTTAACCCTTCTTCAAACACAATGCCTACTTTTCCACAGGTAAAATACTGCTGGAGGGAGGGTCCAAGAAGCAGCAAGGAGGAATGGTTTCAAAACAATCAGACCTTTTATTCTATAAACAGCAGAAAGATATTGTTCATGCCTCTAGTGACAAACATATTCCTCATTAATTCAGTGGAAATTTACCAATGCAGATGAATGCAGCAAGGCTTTACCTGCTCCTTGAATGTTCCCACCTACACATATAAACAGAACTCCCATTTTCTGGAGTCCCTGATCTTGGGAAGCTCAGACTGCTTAGCCATACAGGCTACATTTGTTTTGTATTCACGTACTGGACACTTTTCACTGAGTATTCAGAGCACCTGCATTAAGTAAATCTATATGGCACTCTCTGCGGTTCATGTAAACACATAGAAGAAAACTTTAAGTGTTGTTAGCAGGCATTATGGCTAAAAAATTTCTATTATGAAAGTGTTTCTTCTTCCTCTTCCAGCAGATTTTGGAGCATGCTTTTGTTCCGTTCTGTGTCACCTTAATTGCTAGAGATAGTTCAACACTAACTTGTGGGTGCTTGTGCAAATGATGAATTTGAAATTAGTACATTGCTTCTGAAAGCTGGAAAGTGTGCTGTTCTAATTGTCCTTTCTGCCCTCTTCTGTCTTTGTGCATCTGCCTGTGATTTATTCATACCCTGCCCAGAGTTTTCTGTTTCAAGTATCCATTTGTATTTGCCTGGACAATGACCCGTACGTTGTTTTAGGCTACAAAAAATATTGTCTCATTCTGGGGGGTGGTGGTTGATCACTCTGAGCTGTGAAGGTTTCTCTTCTTTGACTGAAGACAAGAAGTGATGTAATAGAACATTTCACTGTGTGGGAAAAAACTCAAAGGTGATAAAACTTAAAGGTATTATATTTGCGTGACAAACATAATTGGTGTCAACCACAGTTTTGTAATGACAGACATTATATAGTTAATTATTTTCTGTATTTAGGAGAGTTGCTCAGGATAGGTTGGACAGTCTCACAGTGAAAACACAGCATCCTGTGACAAGTATGTACAGAAGTGTGTTGCTATCACCAAAACTCAAAGGAGGAAACAAGGAAAAAAGCATCTGGAATCTGACTACAGAGAGTTGACAAGCCAAGGTGCAGCACTCAGACCACCAAAATGGCCTGCAGAAATTAAGTTGGTTGCATTTACTAGGTTGCATTTTTAACGACTCAGAAAATCATTACAAAGGAAGGAATTCCATATTAAAATAATAAACCCAAAATATTTCTGCCTTTCTATGCCTAAATATCTGAATATATGTCAAAAGAATGGTGCTTGAAATGCAACACTTTTGTTTCCCTCAGACACTAATTTTTCAGGAAAAACATCACTTTCTCTAATTATCATTTACTGTATTACATAATAGTTAACTTGGAAAAGCTGAAAAGAGGTTTCTGGCCTAAGTGTGTTTAGTTCATAGTCAGTAGCCAAGGAAAAGTAGCCTGATTTACAGCAGTAGTCTCAGACTATGGATATTGAACTTTCACTCAGCAAAGTTTAAGGCATAAACTTGGAGGAGATTGCACTGCGGCTGTTGCCTCACAACAACACTCTACACCTTCAAAGATAAGCTTGTGTGAAAATATAATACATGTGGCACTGAGTCATTTGAAGTAAATTTCTCTCTCCTTGGCAGAGGCCCAAGTCACTTTTTTGAAATGTTAGATTTTTTTTTGAAAGGAAAAGAGAGCTAGAAAATATCATTATGACATGCTTTGCAGTTGTGTTCTTATAGCGGGAAACCCTGATCTAATATACATTACTCCATCTCAAAAAGAATACAGAATAAGATGAGCTGGGGACAAATCTGCCTGGAAGGAGAAATTACGTAAAATATGAGTTTTCAACTTGGTAAATAAGTGAATGAGAGAGTGTATCTGTATGTGAATGGTGTGGAGACAGCAGATCTGCAGGAAACTACTACATGCTCTCTCTCAAAAATAAGTATGTCCAAAGAAAACCGTCAGACAGCAGGTTCACAAGGACGTATGATGAACACATTACGTTGAATCTTCAAATCACAGAACGGTTTGGGTTGGAAGGGACCTTAAAGCTCATTCAGTTCCAACCCCTTACCATGGGCAGGGACACCTTTCACCAGACCAAGTTGCTCCAAGCCCCATCTGACCTGGCCTTGAACACTGCCAGGGATGGGGCAGCCACAGCTTCTCTGGGCAACCTGTGCCAGTGCCTCACCACCCTCACAGGGAAGAATTTCTCCCTAATACCTAATCTAAATCTCCCCTCTTTCAGTTTGAATCGTTACCCCTGTCCTATCACCACACCCCCCTGATCAAGAGTCCCTCTCCACCTTCCCTGTGGGTCCCCTTTAAGTACTGGAAGGCCGCTAGAAGGTCTCCCCAAAGCCTTCTCTTCTCCCTCTGAGCATTTTTGTGGCATCCTCTGAATCCGCTCGAACAGGTCCATGTCTTTCCTGTGCTGGGGGCCTCAGAGCTGAACACAGCACTGCAGGAGGGGTCTCACCAGAGCGGAGTAGAGGGGCAGAATCCCCTCCCTCGACCTGCTGGCCACACTGTTCTTGATGCAGCCCAGGATGTGATTGGCTTTCTGGACTGCAAGTGCTCATTGCTGGGTCATGTTCAGTTTTCCATCCATGAACACCCCCAAGTCCTTCTCCCAAGGACTGCTCTCTATACACTCATCACCCAGCCTGTATTTGTTCTCGGGATTGCCCCAATCCAGGTGCAGGACCTTGCACTTGGCCTTGTTGAATTTCATGGGGTTTGCACAGGCCCACCTCTCCAGCCTGTCCAGGTCCCTCTGGATGGCCTCCCTTCCCTCCAGCATGTCTATCGTACCATACAGTTTCGTGCTGTCAGCAAACTTGCTGAGGGTGCACTCAATCCCTCTGTCGCCGACAAAGATGTTAAACGGCACTGGTCTCAGTATTGACCCTGAGGAACGCCGCTTGTCATTGGTCTCCTCTCAGACATCAAGCCATCGACCACAACTCTTTGAGTGCAACCACACAGCCAATTCCTTAGCCACCAATGGGTCCATCCATCAAATCCATGTCTCTCCAATTCAGAGACAAGGATGTCATGCGGAACAGTGTCAAATGCCTTGCACATGTAATGAAGTAGTGGGACTTGCAGCCATAAAACTTTGTGGAAGCCAAAAGCCTGGGTAAGTTCATAATGGTATAGATAAGTTAACATGATGCAGCTCTATTTGTCCTGTTAAGTATGACGATACACTTACAGTTACGAGCTAAAGGAAGATTTTCCATGGTTTATTTCTGCAAAATGAGAGGTGTTCTAGGGGAGAATTCATACATGCCCCTTTTTTGTGTGTTCTTCCCTGTGAAAATCCCCTGCAGACCACTGTCAGGGAGAAGATAATGAGATAAATGGAGTTTTGATCTGATCCCATATGGCAGTTCTTGAATCTATATATCACATAATATAACCGACCTTCTTTTCCTTGCAAACCCTTTTTTTTTTTTCAGATTATGAGTGTTGATTTTACAGTGTTAGAAATTAACACAGTGCAGATGAAGCAGTCAGCATGCATAATAAGCCAAGAGCTAAAACTGTCAGGCCTTTCCATTTAGTATGGTTTTGCTTTCTCAATATTATGAGGCACACCCAGTTGACTTAAGTGTAAACATCCACCTGTTTATTTATTCCACAACAGCCAGCAAAAATGAATAACTGCATAAATTACAGATGCAAGAATACAGTTAAGGGTGCGTGACTGATAGAGTTAATGTTCACACATGAGAATGAGACAATATCAGTGTGTAAGTATGGGGGCAAGAAATACAGACCTGGGCCTGTAAATTCAAAAACCTGCTGTTCAACCAAGCACCAGAACTTTGCTCAAAAGATGGATTTGTAGTTGTCTGTGAAGTGCCCTCTAGTGCACCGGCTCTGCTCCAACCATGAAAACTGTTGCTTGGATGTGTAAATATGCCAGTATTGGGCATCAAACTTTTATTAATAAAATACAGGCGTGCACAGGATAAATAATGAAATCTTTGTTCACTGTCGAATTACTCAGCTACACAGGAAATTCCACGGAAAAGCTTTATCAGGAAATGTATTACATGTGCTCATGTCAGGGCATAAGACTGCTTTTGCAAGCAGCCCATCAGACCAGTGTGCAAATGGATATGTTGAGTTAGCCACTCCTGTGCAGACTTTGTTTTCTATATCTAGACTGACTAACTTAACAAAGGATATGCTCTGGTTTAATCAAAATTACAGGGCTAAGTGCAGAAACTCCTGAGCAAAATTCCACAAATATGTTACACTGATCAAACTCAAATGATGACTTCTACTGCCTCTAACATCTTTGAGTATAGACTGAGGTATTTCAGGAGTTTCCAAAAATGTTTTTGGATCTCTGAGACTGTGAACTAGTCAAGTTTATTAATAGCCTAACCATTAAGTCATTTGGTGAGAGTAATTTAGCAGCTCATGAGAAATGCTCATGACAGATGCAGCACAAATATAACAATCATTTTAAAAAATCTGTCTTGTATTACCTTAGCATGTAGAGGCAGAGGCTGAGCCCTTGTCAAACGCAGCCTCCTGCAGTGACTTATTCTCTATTTATACCCTCCAAATATTAGCTAAACAATTCGGTGTATCAAGTCATTTGATTCTTGCAGAAAAACAGACTTTGTTCCAAGATAGAAGATAGACAGAAGAAGACAGCTGGGCAAATGAAAAAAACATATAAGAAGAGTAAACAGTCTGCAAACAGCATTTCAGTGCCATGTTTTTGACATCTGTTTGAAATCTCAGCTGTTCTAAATTTGAATGGTTAAAAAATAGAAGTCACATTTAAAAACTTGTAAAGCTAATCCTGATCTAGCTTTTTGTACAGCTGTGTCAGCATTGCTCACAAGTGCACGTAGCAATTGTTTGGGAGTTTGCAGAACTAGAATCAGCCTGCAGATCAAGCCATGGAAGTTGCCAGTGCAATGACTTCTAATTCCCTTTTAAAGGCAAAGGACCTTTACAAGAGGAAGAGCAGCATGGCCTTAATCCAGGTTTTCAGAAGAACAAAGATGGTTGATCAACAAACACAGAACTCTGATATGGGCAAGAATTTCTGAGGCATTAGGCTACTGTGTTTTTAACTTTTGAATCTAGGAGAGGAAGTGCACACCCTGCCTCCTGAAAACATGGCAGAAGTTTTTCCAACCAAGTGTTTGTGGCTGATTAACTCTTTCTGCAGAATGAAATGTGAATATGCATGAAGTACATTATGGTTTGGTAAAAGTTTGGGTTGTTTTCTTCTTCCAGCACTCAATATCGCCTCCTGAGTTTTTCGTTGAAATTTCTTTCCACTGCTAGCCTTTCTGAGCCGCTCTCCTGTTAAATACTAGCAACATATGGCAATTAAGTTCCTGAGTCACTGTATTAAATATCTAGCATTTCCGCTCTTTAGTTCTTATTATTCTAAGATGTTTTCAGGATACTGTAAAGACACACACAAAGACCCATCATTATGTCGGTATGGCTCAGAGAAAAAAAAAATTCTTTCTGCTTCAGAATATTGTGAAATGAACAGCAGCTTTGAAACACAGTGCCAACAGAACTGTTGTTTTAGGGAAAGGTAGTCACAGGAAAGCCATAGAAAAATGGGTGCTCCAACAACTTGCATAGTCAGTGAAGGCAACGCCGTAACAAACATTCAGCTGTCGCTCTCTCCATTGCTGATGGATAACAGGAAAAGGAGAAAAATCTCTTTTCTTCCCTCAGCACCCTTCTGCTGTCTTAGATGTGCTCTGGCTAGAAGGAAGACTCTGAAGCACATTTCTTTTATGCTGGACCTCAGGAGTTGCTTATCTCCTCTTGACACACTTCAAGATGGAGTACAAAAAAAAGAGAGACGATTTAACATAATAGCATATCTGTATGGATTTATTTTTCAGATTTCCTTATGCAAAGTGGTACACCAAATTTCTCCTGACTTGTCATGATTATTCTTTTTTTTTTAGTATGCCCTGTATACAAGGTGCCGATTTGTTCCTTTTTAGTTTTTCTGGTGATATTTCTATAGAACTTAGCAGAATTTAGGGCAGAACGCTATTATATTAGAAAGAGAGAGTTAATCATACGTTTCTAGTCAGAGAAATAATTTTAATCAGAAAATTTAAGCTGCCAATTAGTGGTCAGTCTACACTTTGCTGTTTAAATGTGTCTCTACGCATGCAAGAAGACTTCACTATGAAGAAATAGTTTGTGAAAAAAAGCACTAATTTGAGGACATCTTTGCATAAGTGAGGGTCTCATTCCTCCTCTTGTTGATGCTCAGCGGCACTTGGATCACATTTTTTACTTCAGGTTCAGCACTTTTGGATTGTCCATTCCTGAGTTACCAGTAATAACTAAAATCACTAATCCCTTCCACCCCTCTCCCATGCACTTTTTCATGCTGGAGACTACCAATAAGGCTGGTGTGATCTCCCCTCCTCAGATCAGATCAAGGCTGTGGTGGGTTGACCCTGGCCAAAATGCCAGGTGCCCACCAAAGCCGTTCTATCACTCCCCCTCCTTAACTGGACAGGAGAGAGGAGAGGAAAAAAAAATAACAATAGGCTTGTGGGATTGAGATAAGGACAGGGAGATCACTCAGCATTTACCGTCACAAGTGAAACAGACTCGAATAAAGGAAAATGTAATTTATTACCATTTAATTCAGAGAGGAGTAATGAGAAATAAAACCAAATCTTAAAACACCTTCCCCCCACCCTTCCTTTCTTCCCCAGGCTTAATTTTGATCCCCATTTCTCTCCCTCCTCCCCCTCCCCAGCGTCACAAGGGGAGAAACAGGGAAGAGGGGTTGGGGTCCGTTCATCACACTGTTGTTTTCTGCCGCTTCTTCCTCCTAAGGGGAAGGACTCCTCACACGTTTCCCCTGCTCCAATGTGGGGTCCCCCTCACGGGAGAAAGTCCTCCATGACTTCTCCAGCGTGAGTCCTCCCACGGGCTACAGTTCTTCATGAACTGCTCCAGCGTGGGTCTCCTCCATGGTGTGCAGTCCTTCAGGAACCGACTGCTCCAGCGTAAGCCCCCCTCTATGGGGTCACTAGCAGCAAACCTGCTCCAGCGTGGGCTTCTCTCTCTCCACAGGCCACAGGTCCTGCCAGGAGCCTGCTCCGGTGCAGGCTTCCCACGGGGTCACAGCTTCCTTCAGGCATCCACCTACTCCGGCGTGGGGGCCCTCCATGGGGTGTAGGCAGTCATCTGCTCCACCGCCCATGGGCTGCAGGGGCACAGCCTACCTCACTGTGGTCTTCACCACAGGCCGCAGGGGAATCGCTGCTCTGGCACCTGGAGCATCTCCTCCCCCTCCTTCTGCACTGATCTTGGTGTCTGCAGGATGTTTCTCTCACATATTCTCACTCCTCTCACTCGCTGCAATTACTGCTGCACAACAACTGTTTCACTCTCTTAAATACGTTATCTCAGAGGCGAAAAACGCTGTCGCTGATGGGCTCGGCCTTGGCCAGCGGCAGGTCCGTCTTAAAGCCGGCTGGCATTGGCTGCATCTGACGTAGGGGAAACTTCTAGCAGCTTCATACAGAAGCCACCCCTGTAACCCCCCCGCTACCAAAGCCTTGCCACGCAGACCCGTTACAAAGGCTCACACTTTGAGGCAGTATAACAAGGGAGTTGTTCACCTCCTCAGGAGTTGTTCACCTCCTCAGGGCTAACAGTTTATCTGATTTTACGTATTCTCTGTAAGAAGACCCTAATTGAAAATCACAGGCTGAGTAACAGCTGAACAAGAATCTTGAAGGAAGGAACACGGAAACTATATCCAACTGCTTATAATTCTGAGGCTTTGCAAGTTTTTTGTATAATGAAGTCATTTTCTTACATAAGATGATTTCTTTGACCAGGGTCTCTCTGCTGCTGCTGCATCGTATATCCTCAGGTGATACCCATTGTGAAGGAGGTTTTTTATCTGTTTGCAGTTTACTGTGTGCATGCAGTATGCTTGATTTGAAAGACTGTGTCTGGGAAGCCAACCAGTTTGCTTTATCATGGCTCTTACTCTTTAAGCAGGCAAAGCTCTCTGGAAAAACAAGCAGATGGAGCATCCCCTGAGAGAAAATGAGCAAGGAGGTTCTGGAGTAATGTATAATCGCAGGCTGAGCAGTGGTAGGGTACTGACCACGACAAGAAAAGCCAGAAAACAGAGAGGGAAGGAACATTTCCTAGGAAGCTGAGGGAAGTTTTCTGAAGACTGTACAGCACGAGAGGCCATCAAAGGCTGCTGGAGTGGAGCACGAGACCAGTAATAGAGACTACAAGGTACAGGAAGAGAAGGGAGTTAATTCCTTTGTTCTTGTTTAGTATCTCCTCCTGCAGGCTTGATATTCTATTTAAAGTTTTCTTGTCTTTAGGAATTAACATTTTAAGAAAACTTTGCTTGAGATGTAACACTAATGAGGATGCTCACCATAATAAAAGGTCAGACAACATCACCTGAAGGCTTAGCTCAGCCGAGGCTCTCAGGAAGCATTTTTTGTCGGTTTCAGAACTCAGCTTCTAGGCCACTGTGGCTGCACAAACAAGCATCAATTAGGCTGTATCAAAAGATTTGTTCTGTGTTAAATTGTAAAATCCCCCTCTGGTTCCTTACTAACTGAAAAATTACTTTTCCCTGGTCAGAAGCTGGAGGAAAGAACACGATAATATATTTATCTTATGGAGAAGCAGTTTGCGTCATAATTATTTGGCCTCTTTGCCAAGCATGGAAAGATAACACTATATAAAAGACAGTAAAACTTCCTTAAACTAAGGCTAATTTTTCAGTAGACAGCATAGGCCTCTAGATCACTTTTATCCAATATATTCTCTTATCACAAAAGTTTCTATAGCTGAGAGAGTGTGAGATGCCCACTCGCACTGGTTTCCTCTGACAGAGCTAAACAGACCGACCGCTGTTTCTGAGAAACTTCTGTAGTTATGCTGCCAGTTGGGGTCAGGCCACGTAGTTAAGCTTGGATAGTTTTTCTAACGCTAACACCAGTCTCCTTCAAACGATCTATGAATAGCTGCTAAAGAGACAGCATTAGGCAGACCTTTTCTCTTCCCACCTTCTGAATGGCAGAAGATTTCTCCAGCCTACTAGATTGTAAGGAAGCTAATTTTGTCGGTAGAGAGAAATACCAGTCTCTCTTATATAGTTCTGTCCTATTTTTTTTGGAAACACAGATTATTAGACTTACAGAGGCTTCAGGGGGTCCCTTCCTTTCCATCTCCAAGGCATTTGGATTTCCTCTATCTTGCTCTTTGGCAGACAGTGACCCCAGGCAGTTACCTCAGTTCCTTAACAAAAAAAAGAAACAAACAAACAAAAAAGCCAATTCTGTTCATTAGACTGGATCCAATTACTTTAAAGGAACCTGTACTTCACCACTATCTCCCTGAATTTCCTCTTCTTTTTGGAGAACAAGTGCAACCATGCTTTCCATCAGTATGTGGTCCCATATCTATGCTTTGCTAACTATACCAGGTTTAACAACCCTTTAGCTGGTAAATGCAAATAGTCAGCCAGAAAGGGGTACAGAGGCCACACAGCCCACATAGCCTTTACACAGCGGCACCTTGGCTCAGCCTCACTCCTGGGAGACCTTATTTCCCTGAGGTTAATACTCTTTTATCCCAGAGTACAGGCTAAGCAGGACTGGATTTAATTTACACTCTAAAACTGTTCTCCGTGGCTACAATATGCGGAAAAATCTCATCCTGTCCTCACATTGCCCAAAGCAGAAGAAAGCCACTTGCTCTGCAGGGTACTCGGGTGACAGAGGCACGAGTAGTGTTCATCACGCAGCATTCCTGGAAGGCAGCTCATATATAAAGTGGTGACAGTATTAAAGCACATGGCTCAGTCTTCGTAGCTAGAAGTATGAGCTGTGCACTGACGCAGAGGGTTGGGCAGCCGATGGTGGGGTAAGCATCTGCAGACACCTTTGTGAAAGGCAGGGGGTTTAGAAGAGGCAGAGAACTGATCAAGCAGAGGAGATTTGTCAAAGATTATCCAGCTCCCATGTAGATCCCCTGTGTAAGGGCTGTAATACTTAAGACTTTACACAGGGACTTGCTATCCAGGTCTCCTTACTGTGACAGACCAGTGTGTCAGAGGATGGGCTGTCTCTGAAGTGTTAGTGTCTATAAGACAGTTAGCAAAGTGCTTTGGATCTTAGTTTTGCACTGTCTACCAGCCTGTGTGGTACAGAAGAGAAAAAGCTGTCTACTAAAATCTTGAATTTTGCCTCTTTATTAAAAAAAAATACTTCCTGTCCCCAAGCTTAGTCTCAAAAGAGTTTTGCAACTCTTAAAGACACTAATTTCTGATACCCCGTCTCCCTTTAATTCCAAAGTAGTTTTTAATGACTGCTAGGAGATTAAAATTTTAATTTTAATAACAGAGTTCATGAATAGACAGACCACAAGACAGAAATACTTTTAAAAGTCTTCATTAAAAGACTGGGACTTTGCAAAGGCATGCCAAACCGGGGCATATGGGTGTTATGTTGAAGTTAAGGTTGCACAGATAATCTTAACCTCCTCTCTGCTGTGTAATGTGTATGATTTAGGGCTGTCGCTCTTCTGGGCATGCTGCAAAAGACATCTGTTCTGTAAGGATTTTGGAAAGCAAAGAAAATATTCTTCCTAGAGTGACATAGGACTGCAACAAAGCTTTTATAACTGGTTGACTGAGATACTGTTTCATCATTATTTTTTCTGCTGGGACTTTATATTACTATTAACTGTGTTTTAGATGCCTAGAGCCTTGTCTAGGCAATTTTTTTGCCTTAATTACCATTTCAACTTAAATGAACAAATATTTCACAGTTCTTCCCAGGCAAGTCAATCTGTCTGTGTTTCAATTTTCTCCTGTGTCAAAGAGAGTCCTAATCCATTCAGGACCTTTCATCTGCAAATCCCCAAGTAAGCGAAAGACAAACGTAAACATACACGCTGTATTCATGGCGAGGGAGGATGTCAGACCCACCTTGGCTTGCATGCTGGGATGGAGAATCTCTCTGTTGGTGGAATTAGTTTCTTCCTTCTCCACAATGGGGAGAGAGACTTGGTGGCTTGGCACCACTTTTGTGACTATCAATCCAGCTTTGCAGACAAAGAAATATGAAATACAAGTGTGATCAAAGTGTTTTGTCAAGACACTCCTGCACAGCTATATCGTCAGTTTGCCTGAACTGGCCTGGCAGGTCCACAGGGCATGTTTCAAGCTGAAGCTCACTGAAGGTGTTAGAAGGGCTTCAGTTGCCTTCAACAGGCTTTGGAGTAGGACCTGTCTGTCCAAAGGCACTTCCCTAATGCTCAGCAGAGTCCTCGGGAGCTGCCAGACCATTGCTGCAGGTAGATAAAATGTGTTTTGCGTAGCAACACCCAGTGTTGCTGCTCAGATCCCGTCCGTCTAAGCCATGCCATAAAAGCGGGCTCTACCCTTTCGTCCTCTAATCCATGCTTCTGCCACACGGGTTTCACAAACGAAAAATGGCAGAGCAGTTTAAGAGTGATTTTAAAGCTTCTTGCCCCTGGTGGAAACTTAACTCTGCATCCCTCCTTAGTGCTCACATTCCCAACTCCTGGGCGAGCAGCAGGATCTCCTTTTCTTCTTCAGGAACAGGTAGTCGTCAAAGTTGGGGAGATGAGAATAGGTGTTGTGACACTACCCCGCTGTTTGTGTCATCTACAGTCCCTAAGTTTAGCGTTGCTGGAAGCAATCGTGCGCTCTTCTCTCTGTGTGTGGTTGTGTTAATAACTCTATGTTTTGACAGATCTGCAGGTAAAACCCCAGCTTGTTAATAGTCCCTATGGGCCCAGCTCTGCCCTCAGTCACACAACGGCAGCTCCCATTGGGCAGAGCAGCTATAGAAACTGCTAGTGCTGCTGCTTTGCTGCTCTCAGTTGGCAAGCTTTTGGTAAAAATATCACTCACGTTATCTTCCTGCACCAACTTCTACAGCTTGGAAATAGAGACCTCTGACTATGTGATACAAATGGTCCTTTCTGACCTTAAATCTCTGAATGTAGAGATGAAAACTATTTTTTTTATGAGTTGACATTATATGCTCTCTTCAGAGAAGCCCGTGGTATATTTGAAAAGACTTTGAGGATCACTTATAATTGTATCTGGTTTGCAATCAAACACTGTATGGTCAATATTTTCCATAATTTACAAAGCTTGAATAACACAAATTGAGCATATAGTTATGCTTAAGTATATAGTTATGTTTTAGTTAAATTTACCATTCTCGGTACACAATAATGGAATTTAAACATCAATGTTTAGAGGACTTGATGAGCTTAATACAAAAGCCCTACCTTTGTGTAAAATCAGTAGCAGGTAAAAGTTTAAGGTTGAAGTGTCTTCTTTTAGCGCTATAGTGTTAGTGAGGGCATGGGTTTAGGACAACCTACTAGCAGATCCATATCAAAAAGAGCTAACCAGAGGGAAATTCTATGATGATGTTCACCTGCTTGTATTACTTTATGTCATGAAATAAAACAATCAACTAGCAACCTGAATTACTACCTCTGTAAGCACGACCTGAAAGCATATGGCTGTGTGCGCCTCCTTGGGGCAAAGCTGGGTCACAGCACAGTACTAATTTGGATTCCAGGCACTGCAATGCCATTTTTCATATGTCCTCTGATGTGGAGGGAGAGATGACAGGATTTGACAAATTTCTATGTAAGAAGGAAAGAGGACAGAGTTGACATTAAAAAAAAAACAAATCCAAGTTGGGAAACCTGAGCCACCTGAAAGATGCCAATAAAAAGGAAGAAAAGAGAGTGAAGAAGGTCTAAAAGAAGATGTCAAGACTTTCCTCTTCAAGTATGTCCAATTTTAGACAGACAGTATTGAAGAGAGATCTTGAGGGAGACCATCTAGTGGAGCCGTGCTGACCAGCTCTGGTGTAGCCATGGACAGTACTTCCACTGAGTCCTGTCGTTCGCACTGGATTAAGCGGTCATCAGGCTGCCCTAGATACCATGCAGGCTCAGTCTCAAACTGTGGACCTCGGTTTGGACATGATGTTTTGAATGCAAACGATTCAGCGAAGAGGAAGGGGATAACTCCTGGACATCTTTGTTTCACAGTTGCACAGAATAAAGGGTGCTCAGAGAGGGAGAGGTATGCCTCTTTATGGGCTGCTTGTATACTGAAAACATGAGAATTTTTCTCCATGAGTGTACACATGTTTTGATTTTCCTTGCTGTATAGAGGACCATGTGGTTTGGCAGCTGGAATTCTCGCTTTTACAGCAACATAAATTTACATCTTTGTTTTGCATGAAGAAAAGCTGTGTTCTTGCTGTGCTGCCAGCTTTTGTCCCCTTCTTTGGCTCCCATTGCCTGCAGCAGAATGCCACCTCTCTCTCCCAAACAACAGAGACAGATGAAACTGAGCCTCACAGGCCGGCTGTCTGACACTCCTGTCCCAGAAATTTATGCTGTGGAGCTGGCATCCAAACTGCAAGGCATGCCGTTCATGTTGACATCTTCCGCTGTTCCAGAGCAGTTTAGCCCTTCAGTTATGCTGTCTTTGTTTGCTTGTGCACAGACACCGCACCTGAAATACCACCTGCTCCTGGTTCGTCCTCCTCTTAGAGACCACTCTGCTTCCTGGGACACTTGGAGAAACACTTTTGGGGTGTCCTGTTCCCCTCCTTGCCTGGGTAAGGCACTTTCCAGGTGCCTCCAGCTGCCGAGAAGCATGAGACGGACGGGCAACATGCATACATCAGCATCACACTGCCCCTGCCTTACCACCAGCACCGAGAAATTGTTCTCTTTCTGGACATCCTGTACAGCTGTAGAAAAAAAGCCTTCTCCTGAAAATGGTCCCTAAATGCTCTCATGGAGGACTCTGTCTCCCTCCAGTGACTATAGAGTACCTACAGGGAATAGCATCCTAAATTAAGTGTCTAAAGTTAGGGGGTTTAAGAAATCCTTTCAGGTTAGAAAGCCAGACCAAACCTGAGATCATTTCAGCTGACCTCTTATGTCTTGTGGGCTGTAGATTTTCACATGACACACGGCGCTGAGCTTACTAACATGATAAAATACATCTTTGAGGCAGGACAGCAAGGCTTAGCTCTTCTCTTCCTTTGTACTGGTGGTGTTCTCTGTCCATTAAAGATTTGTGGCTACTCTTGACAAATACAGCTATTCATCTGCATTTTTTTCCCTCCTCCAAGGAAGACCCCTTCAGCACATTTCTCTCTGTAAAGCTACTTACATCATATAAGCAAGAATTATTTTCTTTTTGATAGGCAGATACACATTTATGTGCCTGCCTGACTTGGGCTTTTCTTTTCATCAGTATTCAAATAGTTTTTAAGCATGCTTTCCAGTTTTTGAGCTTCCATTTTAAAAATTGGACCTGAGGCCATGTGAACGTGAGACACTGTCCTGGTTGTGACACACCGTTCCTGAGTTGTATGAAAATGCAAAATGATCTTCCTGTACACACTAATTCCTTATCACTGTTTGAGAATAGATCAGGTTTTTTTCAGCAGTCTCAATATCCTGGTTTGAGCTGAAACAGAACTAATTCTGTTTGGTGATGTTACTTTTCAGTTAAGTCTCTTCTGAGTAACCGCACTTTCTGAAACCATCAGCCTGTTTTTCCAGACAGTGACTGCTTCTAGCAGTGATAGCGCCTGATGTCACAGTTACTGCCAGGGAAGGGTGTGCAGAAAGGCTCTTGCTTAGACTTGCTCCTGTAGCAACCAAAGTCACTGCTGAATCTTGTGCCCCCTGTTGGTGTCCCAGAAGTGAAAAGGGTCGCAAGCATGTAAAAAGGTTGCACCTGCTGGGAGGAGCAGGCCGGACAGGTGACCCAAAC
The DNA here is from genome assembly GCF_034619465.1 of Leptosomus discolor. Classification (NCBI taxonomy): domain Eukaryota; kingdom Metazoa; phylum Chordata; class Aves; order Leptosomiformes; family Leptosomidae; genus Leptosomus; species Leptosomus discolor. The sequence continues at coordinate 12,519,981 of NC_141419.1, forward strand.
CTGACCAACTGAGTATTCCATCCCATACATGTCACACTCAGTATAAAGCTGAGGGATCATGACAGTCAAGCTCTCCCTGTTGATGGCCAGCATCTGAGGAGGACTCCGTCTGTTCTTCTGTCTGTGATCCCAATCTGTGCATTCCCGAATCCAGCTGCTGTACCCAGTTCCTGTCTGCTGATCAGTCCAGCCTGGGACTTTCCCATGCCAGCCCTGCAGCATCAGTGGTGACTTATCATCATGAGTTGGGCTGCATTTGTTATTGGTTTGGCATTGGTTTTGTATTTATTTGTATATACTTCATTATTTTCCTATTTTTATTATTTTCTTTTATCATTATTGTTTTGTTAAAGCTGGTTTAGTTTTCTTTTCCAACCCATCAGTCTCTCTCCCTTGTTCTCTCTCCCTTCTCATTCTGGGAGGGGAGAGGGGCTAATAGAGAATGCCTGTCATTCATTAGTGGCCCGCCCAGCCTCAGCCCTTGACACTCAAGGTGAGGGTTACTGTTGAGTTGCATGTAAATTCTGAGGCTCTACGAGGTCATTGCTTTTCAAAAGAACCACCACTCTGCAGGTGGTTGCAATTGTTGATCCGTAATGCATGACTTTTCATTTGACTTGCATGGACTAGAAAATGCTTTGACTGACCCAAATTAAGCTACAAACCTAGAATATGCTGTACGACTCCCCTATAACTAACATCATTTCTCTCTTGTCCAAGGCTTATATAATCTGCATATATCGGCAGTTGTGATTTTCTATTTAGTTTCAGATAGTTAATAAAATATTGGAAATAACAGAGTCATCAATTGATCAATGGGAATCCTGTCAGGAAGAAACTTATTTGACAGTTTTTCCACTGATGCTATTTTTTTTAGGTCTACTGACTGGTTAGACCTCATAATAACATGTGCTTTATCGATAGTCTGATAGTCTTCAGTCAAATTGTCATGCATTGCTAAATCAAACAACACCATGCAGAACTATGCAGTTACTCTTCCCAGTCAACCCAGTTATCTCATAAAAACTGAAGTCACTTTTCTTTGATTAAAACCATTTTCCTTAAACCTGTGAACTGGCAGTAGTTGCACTGCCATCCTTCAGTTTCTTCTTGATTACCCATATGTAAGTGTCTTCACTTATGCTGTCTCAGACTGATGTTAAATTAATTATTTAATATATCCTGAGTAACATGACATTCTAAAAAAAATTAGACTATACAGAAAGATAAAAACTTTATCATGAGTGATTCAGAACTGTTCTTGGTACTTTGTTTAATACAAAACAGATTGTTACTGGCAGTAACGTAAAATTAATATTAATTGTCATTCACAACAACTCAAGATCTTGCTGAAAAATAGTCCTGGGTAGCTTCGATCTCACACCCGACACACTTTTAAAAAAAATTAATCACAGGAAGAGCACTGAGTTTCGCAACAGCTGCTCTTCTGCTATTTGCAGTCAGTGTCACCCTTCTTCTGAGGATGAAAAGACCTGAAAGTCTGCGTATAAAATCATATAGTTTTCAAAGCAAAGCATCAATTTGTGGTCACAGAGAGCATTATTTCAAATGTATCGTGAGTGAGATTTTTTGGTGTGTCTTTGTTGATATGGTGGGCAATAAATAGGGTCCCAAATGCATAGTCCACAAGCAGAACTATTCAAAATTGCCTGAGTATGTTGTTCAATAAATAACTAATGAAACTTGTCAACAGTTCAGATTTTGTGCAAGGCTGGAGAACAAGCAACATACAGCAGAAAAGAGGGAACAAATTACTTTCTTCCCCTAAGAGCACTTGCACAATAGTACAATGAAAAAATATTGTCTTCAGTCTACAGAAAGCAATGATAAAACGAAAGTGGATAATAGATGATGTGTTGGCTGAAGTATAAATCTCTAGAGCTGATTTTGCCCATCTCAAAAGTTTGGATTTTGAAGAAGTGAGGAGTGAAAACTTTTCTTAAGAAAGCTTTAGATACAGCATCTGATAACTTTGCCTGCATTTTGACTCTTTTCTGCAAATTGTAGTCTGGATTTGTTGTTTAGCAAACCAACTGAAGGACTTTTTATCTGTGATTATTGCAATTCCTAAGTGGTGAAACTGCAACATTCATCAACAAATCACTGAAAAGGCAAAGAATTGGATCACGTTAAGAGAGCTTCTGGCGACAGGACAGGCAGACAGCTGTCTGCATTGCCTGATGTTCTAAAGGTGGCAGTCATGATGCTCCCTCTGTTTTCCATCAGCTCAAGGGTGGATTAGGAAAGCTATTCATTTCCCCTCATGCTGAAATATGCGCAGGTGCATAACCCCAACTTAACTTCCGCGAGTACATTTTCCTTTAGAACACAATGCTGTCAGCGGATTTCAAGGCACAGCAGTTATTTTTTAGTGCCCAACAGCTGTAATGCATTTCACATGTTCTTCAAAAAGGCAAATTAACACAAAGAGCCTTCAGTGACCTTATTGGAGAGTGGCAATTTTAACACTCAGTACATATGCTTCCCAAGGTTATGCAGAGTGGTATCATATGAAGTGGGGTTTATCTTCTCTGTCCATCTTTAATCTTGTGATCAAAAGCCAAGAACTTATTGTCCAACTTCATTTTGTACAGTGAACTAAACTTGCTACTTAAATGTAAAAGAGAGAGAGAGAACAAAACCTGACTCAGTGCTGCTTTGATTGATCCACACAATTCAATCAGATTTATCATGTTACTGACACACCACAAGAAAATCACTGCTTTTCTTGTATGTGCAATTAATAGGGAGCAGTGTTTTTCCATTTAATTTACCAGGAAAAAACAAGTTCACTGGTAGTGTGTATTAAGGCTACGGCACACTATGCTCCTAAAGATGGTCTTAATGTCTTAGCACTAAGAGCTCATCAGGTTGGGTGCAGCTGGAAAGAAGTGTTAAATAAAGGCCCTCTCAGTGAGAAGAAGCAAGAAGGTGTAGCAACCTGAGAGGTGGGATCTAGAAAGAAGGCAGGACATGGTACTTAAGGCAGAGACAGATCAGGACATGTGTAATAGAGGTCATAGAATTCTTAAGGAGAAACCTGTCAGTGATTGAAGACAGATTCAGCAGAGGGGACAAGAGGAACATAGACTTCATTAGTTGGGGTGAGTGAAGGTAAGGAGGGAGGCTGTGAGCAGTTCACTGAAGAAACACTGTATTTCATGTCAGATTGCAGAAGGGTGATCAAAGGACAGATGCTTGTGATTTATTTGGGACACAAAGTCTGTGTCACCTCTGCCTTCCAGACAAGCTGTGGCCAACAAGAAAGAAATCCCACGTTGAATGCCAAACAAACATGTTATAATAACCTAGCAGTAGCAAATGTGAGAATCAATGTTTGGACAATCTAGCAGGAGGGTTGTTGTTGTTGTTGTTGTTGAATGGCTACAATATGGTGGGAAGTAGTGAAAAGCTGCCTTTGTCACAAGCGCAATATGCTGAGAGAAGGAAGGTTTTATAGGGGAATGTCAACAGTTAGTCTTAATCTGAAAACCCAACCATCAGCACCATCTGAGAAGAATGGAAAACGTAAAAGGACATTGGGAAGAAACAAGGGTCAACATACACCGCGTGCCTCATTTGGCAGCATGGTGGAGAAGGCCCAAGATCTCACATTGTGAGTCGTTGCTTCTTGTGAAACAATCAGTAATTGTTAGGTATTAGAGAAAAGTGTGAGATACGTACTCAGTTGAATCACTTATTTTTGTTGCTGAAGGGAACAAATGTCCAAGCTTGCTCAGTCTGCTTTTCCACCAGACCTCCTCGTAGTTGCCATCACTGCTGGAAACCCCTACAAATGCCAAGGACAGACTGGGTCTGGTGATCAGACCCCACTGTTCAGTCCCTCCAAATCACATACAGTTGTATCATGGAATGATACTGAATTTCACTAGTGAAGGAAGACCACTCTGCCTTTGCCGAGTATAAAACCATTCAGTGCAGAAATAAATTCTTCAGGGATGCCAAAACAGCTCTGTTCTTCATGCTAGACTCATTTTGAAATAGCAAGGTCAATCTGTAAGGACAATGAGTGTAGCAGATGTCTATGATTGTGAAAAAATTGCCTATCTGTAAATATGGTCTTTTTTTCTTTTACTAAATAAATTAAAAAATAACAAAGTAACTGAGCACCATGTTTCTGTATGGCTGCCTATTTCCATAGTGCATTAATTTCTTCTTAGGAAAAAAATGCTACTAATGACATGATTCTTGTTTGACTGTCTGGCTCTTTTCCCTTTGTGAGCAAAAACTGCAAGCAGAGTTTTACGGTTTTATTGCTATTGTTCACCTGATTGCATACTTTTCCTCCAGTTTTACGAGGCTGAGCTGTTTTTAGGGGGAGGAGGAAGGCAAGTTGTCACTTTTAGGAAACTCAAAACATTATCAGTTTGCTGTTAAAAATGTTTTTAAAAGCAGAAACCTGGATTTTCTAAGGGTAGGTACTTGTTTCATTTAACCTTCTCTAGAAATTTGATAGATATTATTTCATCCAGTGCAGCCAAAAAAATAATATTTACAGGAATACTTAGCTGATACCCGAAAGAGTGACTAACTGCTGGTTTCTGGCCTACCAAATATTTGTAAATCTGCACTGCATCAGGTATGGAGTAGAAAAGACAATATCATTGTAATTTTGTTTAAAATACTTCCTTCTCTCACTGACATTAATTCCATCGACAGAAGTATTCACCTCTTCACAGCTGAAATAAGATGTTGTGAGTCAGATTGTCTCATAGACTCTCAGTTCCCCATTGGGCACCATCCTCAGAGATGAACTGCTGCTTTCATCCGCTTTGTAAAATCACAAAGTACATGACCTGAATTTTGAAAGGTGTGCTTAATAAATTTTTAAATCTCTAAATGTTTGCAAAGTGCATGTATTAACTCTGCAGTCATTACAGTTATGGTCTGGTCTGTACTTCTCATCTCTAGCGAGTGTTGTGGATTGTGCTTCAAAGACTGAAGACCCTCTCTTGCTTTTGGGAAATTTAGTGGAAGTCTTGTGATTCAAGGGAAGCTTATACCCTGAGTCAAGAGTCCTTACTGCATTAAAGTAAGCAGTGATCTTACAAGATCACCTCTGAGTCAGAAAGCGAAGCTCTCAGGATGCCAATATGCCATAAGAAAGGGTCGTAGTGTGGTATCTGTATGGAGCAGCAGAGCTGAATACATTCTGGCTCTGCATTTTAATCCTAAAATAAAAAAATACATGATCTTGGTATTGCCTAACATTGCTAAGAGATAAATGGTCAAACACATAAAAATTTAATGAGATTAATGAAAAGAAAAGGAATCATAAGCTTAACTTTGATATTTCATATTTGTGCCCCTGTTACATATTAATTTATTTGACCAGTAACTTAATACATGACAAAAATAACATTAGTGGTGGTGTTAACATGTTGTAGTGACTCAGGCTGAGAAAGTGACTATCTACATTGCAACTTAACAGTTTTAGTTTTACTCTAAATATGTGGAAAAACTGAGGACCCTCAAAAATGTATCTAAGAATGGAGAGGAGGGAAGGTAGCTCCAAGCCTTAATATAGTGTTTTGGCGCCTAGCATCTACCATTCAGCTCTACTGCTCTGGACACAGGAGGAAAAAAGACCACTACATGTTACTTCCATCTATTTTGATCTTACTCTTTCAAAAGTGTGTAGAAGAGAATGGATTTTGAGTTCTGTTTTATTAGTTGTCTGTTTTCTGTTTGGCAAAATTGTGTGATGGGCACTCAGAGAGGAAGACTAATGTACCCATATCCATAGACAAAGAAAAGTTTAGCCCAGAAAATAATCTTGATTAAAACAATCTTTAGGCAAATGAAAACTGGTTTGGTTTTCAAGTCTTTAGAGCTTTATTTTCATTGTATTTGACTTTTGAATGCCACTTGCTGAATACCAGGTAAAATGTTTTTCATTTTTACAGGTTTGTCTGGAAATTCAGACAAAACAAAAAACAAAACAAAACAAAAATTTAGGAAGAAAAACTATTTATTTAACATATTTTAGGTCAAGTATTCACAAGCAAAGCAGGAGAAAGGCTGTGTGGGAAGCAGGGCCTGGCAGCAGAAACAAGACTGATCCTTCTTCACAGTCACAATGAAAACAGCTTGGGAAGGGTTGGCTGGCATTTGAAATAACTGTTTTCTGCTAATGTCCCAAACTTGGTGTTTTACTCTCAGTAGCAGCAAAACTCTGTAATTGGGAGGGGCCTGTTGCGCTCAGTAATGCTAATCTCCGTTAATAAACATGGATTTCCATTCAAGTGTTAGTATTCCTTTATGAAAGTGGGAGTAGGTGACTGATGACAAAACGGATGGCTGGGGGGAACCTACTTCTCAAATTGTGCTTCCTGAAGGACAGTGAGCACAGATTACATCTGTCACACAGAGACAGCTGTCACACATGGACACCTGAATCTACAAACTCCCACCTCTTTTGGTGGGCAGGATTGGGCATGGAGGGAAGGGATCGACTAGTGATTTTTCATTGTGATTCACCACTGGTGTTGTTCTCATAGAATCACAGAACGGTTTGCGTTGGAAGAGACCTTAAAGATCATCTAGTTCCAACTCGGCTGCCATGGGCACCTTCCACCAGACCAAATCTAGCTCTGCCCTGCCTGCAATAGGAGAATAATCGGGGGGGTTGGGGACTTATAAATTACGGTTATAATAGAGCCTGAAATAAATTTTCCCTTTGAGGTTTTATTAATTATCCCTACAGAGCTGCCTGGTTCAGGGAGTCAACTTTCCTCCCAGGTCCCACAGATTCAAAGTGTCACTACATGGTGTCAAGCGCTCTACTTGATTCCTCAAACTCAGTTGGTTATTTTTCCTCCACACAAATTTTTCAAGAAATTGTGTGCCAACACTGCGTCCCCACAGCCGACATCCGTACAGAGAGCCGTGCAATTCCCGCGGGAGTGCAGGGGGTGGGGTACAGAGGACTGAGGAGCATCTGCGGCGGCTCATAGAATCGCAGCTTGCACCCAAAAGAGGATAAAATAAAATAAATTTTTTAAACCTAAGTAAATAAATAAGTAAATAAAGTAAAAGACAGTGTTAAAAAAAAAAACCCACAACTTTCTTTTCCCCATTGCAGGTAATTTTTCATATTCATTTCGCGTCTTTTTCGGCCGCGCCCCTTCCTCTACACCCGCGGCCCCTTTCCTCGACCTCGTTCCGCCGCGTTTTCCTAAAATTTCCGCCCCCCCCCCCCCCCCCCTTGCTTGCCCCTCGCATCCCACCCTCTCCGTTTCCAAATGTCTACCCTTTTTCCCTATTTTTCTCTTTGGCTCCTCGCTGTTCCACTGGAGTCCCCACCCCCCGCATGCCCAGCCCGCACCCGCGGGGGGATGAGCACCGTCCCGGCCACTCCCCCACATTTCCCGATGGTTTTACGAAGTTTCGGACAACTCTTAAGAAGCAGAAAACCTCCTTTATTTGTAGGGTTATTTGAAGTCGGGGGAGGGGGGGGGGGGGGGGGGGGGCGGCCTGAACCCCGCCGCTCCCTCCGGCTCCGCGCACCTCCGCGGGTGCGGAGCGGGACGGCGCCGTGCGGCGCCGCCAGGGGGCAGCAGCGCCCTGCGCGCTGCAGCATCATTCCGGCCCCCCCCCCCCCCTCAATTCTTCCCCATGCCGTGTATGTCCCCCCTCCAGCCCCTCCCGCCGCTCCCTCGCCGCCGTTACGGCCACCCCGGGCCCGGTACCACCCCACCGACCGGGGACCGAGCCCTGGAGAGGAGGGAGGGAGTGGGGAGGAGAGGAGAGGGGGGTCCCATCAGCGGCACCTCGGGCTCATACAGCCCCCCCGTGCTGTGCGTCCGCCCGTCTGTCTGTCTGTGTCGGGGAGAGGGGTCCGCTCCGCTCCGCAGGTTGGTTTCTTTGTCTTTTTTTTAAATAAGGATTTTGATAAAAGTAATAATAATGATGTAATATACTATTATTGCTGTTATTATTATTATTGTTAAGTGTTTATTATATCTATTCCTCCGCAGGGGGAGAGGCGCGTACAAGGGTCGGTACCGACCCCGCTGAGGACGGCTTGAAAACCGGGCAGAAATAATTCACTTGGGGACAAAAAACTGGTATTAACGTGGCCAGAAGAGAGAAAAGTGGGTTTTTCGCTCTTGCTGTTGTTGTTGTTTCTGGCGGTTTTACTCCAGGGAAGTTCGATGGTGGTGAGGACAGCGGGATCTGGCGGGGGGGTCCCCGCGGCGTCAGGGGGTCCCGGAGGCGGGGTGGGTGTTGGTGGGGGGATGCCCTCCATCATCCCGCACAGGCTTCTGCTCTGGATGGCGCTGCCTCCTGCCAAACCAAAGCAAAGCAAAGAGACTTTCTCTTTGCTCTGGAAGGAGTGTACTTGCGTCCTGCGCTCCTTCCCACACCGATTTTGGGGAAGCCGCTTTTGAGGAATAGATGGGGGGTTTGGTTTTGTTTTGTTGTGGGTTTTTTGGGGGGAAGTGGAGGAAAAAAAAACAGCGTGTTGCTGGTGTCTGGGGAGAAGCTGTCCGTGCACGACGGGGTGGGAAGAGGGTCCTCACCCGGCAGGAACTTCGGCTTCTCCAACGCAGCTTTGCGTTTTGTGACCCAGGCGTTCCGTTCTCATTAGCGTCTGTGTTTAACGATGTATGGCCGCAGAGCTATGCTGCATCGCTCGTCACAGGGGGTCTGCGGGTCGTAGGGGCACGAAATCCCTGCAATGGGCTGTAACACCGAAGTGCGGGCTGTCACACCTAAGTGGGGGCTGCAGGCTTGCTCCTACACAGTGTTGATTCCCACCTCCAGGGGAGTCCCCCGCCGCAGGTCCACGATCACTACACCTGTGGGTTTAACCACTCTTGAAGATAATTTTCTTTTTTCACCCACTCCGGCGTTTAGCAAGTCTAGTTGTTCGTTTGGGAAATGGAAAGGGCGGGAAATAATAAGATAAACAAGCGGGAAAATATTGGACTCTCTCGAAAATTTTTTCACCGCTTGGGAAAAAGATCCCGTTGAAGCGTGCCTGGAAGACATCCCCACCCCACACCCAGAAAAAAATAATTAAAAAATTAAAATGGGCAATTGAGGCAATTCATACAATTAATTCTTCGTTTGCCTCTGGTGAGAGTAACGATCTCAGCTGCAACAGCACAGCGAAGCTCAGGGAAGAACCGTTTGATGCTCCTCACGTACACGATCGGTATGAGCCGGTCGGTACCCTTTTAGCAGAGAAAGCCCCATCTCGTTTTTGAGGCGGGCCAAGCTCACTGCTCCCCTCCTTCACTGACACAGGCACAACGGGGTTGTCACAGGGTCCCTCAGAGGGGTGCACAGAGTAGACCCGAATTGCAAACCTCGGTGTGAACAAGAGCGACGCGAGGACCCTTCTTGCTGTGGCGAAACCCAGCAGTATCTTGCGTTTGACTGCAAGTGGGAGCGGGATCTTGCAGACTTCAAGTCGAACGTGCCCAGCCAAGGCATGTTCAGCAGTTCTCGTTTTATTGCTTAAGCACATTTTTTGTAGTAATACTCATACGGACTTTTAAAAAATCGACGTCCAACCAAAGAACGCAGCAAACATTCTATCCTCGGTTTTGGGACCGTACTCAGTCCTTCCCCAGGAAAAGTGTCCCCTTGCCTTAATGGAAGTTTTGTTTGAGTATCAGCTTCAGTACTGGAGTCTGCCTTAAGCTACTCAAACCACAAAAATAATACATCTCATGCTTATGATGTTCTTGGAGCCATTTTGCCTGGTGAAGAAGAGGACGAAGCGTGTCTTGTTTTAAGCCAAATGCTCTTCAGGGGGTGTCATGGACCGACCGACCCCCCCGATTCCGGCTCCCACTGCCCGGACAGGAGGTTTTCAGCGTGGCCTACTTCTTGCTCAGAAATGCAGGTGTGCTCTTCGTGAGGAGAGTTTTGAGGGGAGAAAATCATTAGAGGAAAGACGGAAATAGAATTAAAACGTTTCACTTCGCTGCAATAATTAAGCAGGATTTTAAAAGGTTTAGCCCCATTAGCATGGCGCCAACCTCTTGGCGAGGCTTTTTCTTCTGGTAATTATGTTCTGCGCTACTGGAACAATACGATAAACTCGGGAATAAACAATTTTGACTTCAGCAGATCCCCCCGCCCCCCTTAAATTGCTTTGGGAAAGCTGAATATCTTGCCTCTACCTGCCATATATGTGTATATATATATATATATATATATATATATATTTAACAACCGATGAGTTTGAGAGCTACATTTAAAACAAACAGTAACATACACTTGTAACTTGATCAACTGAGCCAAATTCTGCCCCTTTAAAATCAATTGCGCTGATTTTAATGGCTTTAGAACGGATTTGGTGATTATTCCATGCTTAATAATCCTTCTTTTTTTTCCCGCTTGAATTCTAAGGTCTCGACAGCAACTGACGCCTAGCATCTGACCTGCCCAGAAAGAACTTAGACGATTTGCGAAGCCGAAAACAATTTTTAAGTATCCCTACTAAACAACAACAACATTTAAAAAAAAAAAAAAAAAAAAAAAAAAAAAAAAGGAAGAAGAAAGAAAGAAAGAGCACGCTGGCAATGTCAGTGTACCTAGTAACTGCTCTGAAGAAGAATAAACCTGGGTGTGAGCGAGTTGAGAAAGATGCAGACACCAGAGAACGTACGGTCCATTCGAGAAAGTGAGTACATACAATCATAGCACTGGTTATAGACAGGGTAAGGGAAAAAAAAAAAATCCAAATCCAGGAGCTTGCTTGTTCATTTTTATGTGCTTGAGGTAGCGGCATATTACAGCAAGAACATGTAGATGGTTGTTCTAAAGTCAACTCTTCTGATTCGAAAGGAAGTCAGTTCTAAGGTATTTTAGTTTCTGTTTTGATAAAAAGTAAATTAAAAGGAAAACGCTTCCATGTTCATTAGAATGAACAATTATTATTCGATGGACTTTATTTTGATAATTTCAATAGTAATAATTCTCATTTTAGTGTGACTTAGCTTTTTGTATTTATTATATTAATAATTATATTAATAATTTTATATAACACCAAAATCCACACGAGATTAAAGACCATCTCTGAGCATAATATAGGATGCTTACAATACCTTTTTTTTGTTTGTTTATACTAAAGCATCAAGATTTATTTTTATTTCAGAACAATCTGGTTTTAAATAGAATGTAATTCTCACTTAGTAATTTTGTTTTCGATTTTGTTAATACAGTCGCTCATTACATTATTTGTTTGTCGGGATATAGCATATATAAGATGTAAACATCCCAATCCTAGTCGGCAAATATCAGTATCTGCTGTTTTTCACTCTGGATAAACACGAAACTTGCACGACGCCACAGAAGCCACAGCCTTGCTGATGCACCGTGCTCCGCTCCGGTTGGCTCTATGGCAAATCGTGTTTTGCCGTCATTTGCGTTGCAGAGGGGAAGAAGGCTTGGAGTGATGCAATCTCTGGCGTGCCAATCGCCAGCGAATCGTGGCAGATGAGTCCATCGCCAACGTGGGGATGTGATCCCTGGCACGCTGGTGCTGCACCGTCCCCGGCGGGTATCAGCGCCAACAAGTTTTCGATGAACCTTTCGGAGAAAATCACCGCAGAAATCATCATCCGAGGAACCAGAGGGACAATATCGGTATGTCTGCGGCAGTGAAACTTTCGAGGGGTCCAGGGCAAACCCCAAACACCCCCCCCCCACCTCCCACCCCAGCCCCTAGGACACGGCGAGAGTGTGTCTCCCTGTCCGTCCGTCCCCTGTCCCCCCCCCCCCCTCCCCGCGCTGTAACGAGGGAGGGAGCTGGAGCTCATCAAGCCTCCTGTGTAATTAAGCACCAGGGCCCGCGGTGTTGAGCTTCGTGTTGAGCTTTCCCAGGAACAGGCGGCGTCGCAGCAGTGATGCGCAGCCAGCGTTTTTGCCCGGGTCCACCACCCCCCTCCTCGGGGGGGCTGGGGGCTGCCCCGCAGAGACCCTTCCCCGGTGTTCTCCGTCCCTGGCTGCCGCCCTCTGTTTGCAGAGGCCTTTCGAATGGATTATTAATATCAGTGGGGATAATGACGTTAATAACAACGACAAGGAGGGGAGGCGGTACCAGGCCCATGGAAGGGTGATGCCCGCTCCAGCCAGCGCACCCGAACACCTGCGGCAACCCCATCCGCAGAATAGGGGCCCAAGTCCAACTTCCCGAGCCCCTTCTCCCTCTTTTGACCCCCAAACCCAAGTCCCTCTGGGCCCGACAGGCTGAGCCCCTACTTCTCGCTTTGCCAGGAAGTGGGTTCCGAAGGAGGGGTCGCCCCGAAATGATGTGTCCCCGTCCCCCTGCGGCTGTCTGATTCGGGTCGGGAGGGTGAGGAGAGGAGACGAGTGGGTGGGAAACGCCGGGGCGAAGGGGAGGGGGGAGCCACGTCTCAGCCCGGTGTGAGGCAGCACCCGCGGCCTCCCTCCCTCCCTCTTCTTCCCTTCCTTCCTCCCCTCCTCCCCACCTTCCCTTCTCCCCTCCCGCCTGGAGAAGCCTCTCCCGGGCTGCGTGCGAGCAGCGGTGCCCGGCGGGCGGCTGCGGAGCGGAGGGAGGGTGGGGGGTGTCTCCGTACAGTCCGGCCTCGCTGTCTCACCCCGCGGCGGGGGAAGAGTGTCCGGGGTTGGGAGCGAGGTGAGACACCCTCCCGGCGCCCCTTTCCCTCGCCGATCTCCACCTCTCGGGCCTCCTGAAAACGTGGGGGATTTGGGAATATTTTAGGTCCGGGCTGAAGGGGGATGCAGGGGGGCGCGGGCAGCAGCCCTAGACGGCGGCAAGACGAACTGGGGAGGGGTCCTTGCTGGGCGAGGGGATTCCTTTGCCGCCTCCTTTTCTCCTTAACACACACACACACACACCCTACCCCTTTAATTTCTTGCCGTCGGTGACAAATCTAATTTACACGAACAGAAGCTATTGGATTACAATCCTGATCACCTGATGGGGGCTCACGTATGGGATCGTTAAACACCCCCACGGACGGGGGTCCCTGGGGTACCCTGAGCATCGCACCGCATTGGCGGGGGGGCGGGGAGTGGTAGGGAGAGGGGAGGGGCCGGGACAGTGCCCCCCTCGGGGAGAAATCAAAATAAACGGGGTGGGAGCGAGGTGGGAGGGCGCGTTCCTGTGGTTGCCCTGCCCGATGCCCCGGACTGGGTGGGTGACGGATGTTGGGGTAAGGGTGTTTGCCCGACAAACGCTGCCCCTGGTACCCGGCGCGGGGGATGCTCTGGGCGAGCTCCGAAACTTTTTGTCAACAGGCGTTCAAACGTCAAGGTTTTAATGAGGGTGTTGAGGTCCCGGCTCGGGGGGTGCTGCGGGGGCGTGGGAAACGGCCCCAGCAGCGGGGTCTACCCGTCCGTCCGTCTGTCCTCACAGCGGGTAGACGCGATGACATCGCCGCCGCCTCCCCTCCCCAGTACGGGCAGACAGCACCGAGGCACCTCGGGGTTTTGTCATTGCTTTTAATCCATATTTTTTCCACTGCTGCGAGCGAGACCAGTGCTCGGATAACCCTCTGCGTCCTTTAGCAGAGGTACCTTTGCTAGGAAGGACACCTGGCTCTCTTTGTGCAGCTGGGGAGGGAAATTATTGTCACTCGGGCTTTACGACCTGGGAGATGCAGCCGGGATTTGTTGGTTTGCGCCGGTGTGCACCCGCAGTATGCGCTGGCGGGGCGGTGTGAGTAAAACATGGGAGGAGCAGCACTCCACGCGTGCTTTTGCAACTGCGTGTACCAGCCGGCCCACTTTTTAATAAAAATATTTGATGTTCGTGCGCCCACAGACTCTCCTCACTGTAACAGCCCAGAAGCTTTTTTTTTTTTTTTTTTTTTTTTTTTTTTCCGGACAAGAAGAAAACTCCTGCAGGTGTGGAAGAAACGTTCTCCGAAAGAGCCGGGTTATTCTTTTCTCCCCCCGCAGCCTGTTGAGATACAAGAAAACTAAAATTCCTAGGAGATCGGGAAAATCAATTACAGAAGCACACCGGCTTGACGGAAGCTCGGCTAATGAACTATCAAAATAACAACAACAGAAAAAAAGTAAGTGGTGGTTAATCCAATCAAACGTAACCTCCAACTTCTCGGGAGGGCGTCTTTCTCTGACAACGTACCGCGATTAGAGCTCCTCACCGCCATTCCTGCCTTTCGGTAACATCAAACCTTTCATTTTCATTATTTTTATTAAAAAAAAAAAAAGAAGAAGGGAGAATCGGGGAAACTTAAAGCCTTCTACGATCAGCTAGCAAGTGCTTCCGAGAAAAAGGTCTTTTCACCTAGGACCGGTACAAATTAACTAGAGAACGGGGCCCCTCTGCAGGGACAAATATTGAAATATTACCGTTCCCTGGGATCTTGCAGCCGCCCCACCCGCTCTGCCTTTCTTAAGCCCAGCTTTTCTTCAAACAGACACCCACAGATCCAGACGGTATTTTGATCCCGGCAATTCACATGCGAAGAGCGCAGGGGGGGCGGAGGGGGGGGGGGGGGTGTGTGCAGAGGAGGGAGGGGTGGGGAGGGAGACTATTCCCCCTCCGTGTGTGGAAGGTGCCCTTCCCCGGAGGGGCGAGGTGTGCAGGCGGGGCAGGGGGATGCTCTGCCTGCAGGCAGCCGTTCATCCTTATTCCCTCCCTATATTTTTTTTATATATACATATCTGGGTTTTTAATATACTTTTTTGGTGGAGTGGAGCCCAGATGCGGTGACAAGCGGCAGGATTTGGGGAGAGCGGAGTCCTGCCTGCTCCTGCCTGCTTCTGCCCGCGGGTGTCGCTGTCCCGCCGCCGCCGCCACCGGGACCGGGGAGCGGGGGGGGAGCAGGAGCCCAGCTCCCTCCGGAGCAACCGGGCTGGGCAGCCGAGAGGCACCGGGGGTGGGAAGAGTACCGCAGAGGAGTGGAGTGTCCCACCTCTCCGCGACCTGCCCGACTTTCCTCCTCCTCGCTCACGGTGAGGAAAATAAAACCCGCGCCTCAAAACCGAAATTAAAAAAAAAAAAAAAGCAGGTTTACTCCTCTCATTGAGGACGTAATTATGGAAAACAGAGAAGTAGACGCGCATTTTAAACCTCGCCTTTATTGGTGGGTTATTTATACCCAGGTATAAACCGATTATGGAAATCAAAGAGCAGGAAAGCCATCGCGACAATCGGGATCATTTCCCTTCTGCCGGCGTTGACAGCCAAAGCCAGGGCGTGCTGGAAACTCAGCTGCTTTGGACGGTTATCCCGGGCTGGTGCTGAAGTTGTCGTTCCTCACGTTCACTAAAACGCCCCTAACAAAGAGTTCGCAGTACGTCACTGCCCGGAAATCTCATCATTTAACGATGATTTGAAGTCTGGAGGAAAGTATTGCGGTTCTCGCCTCCTCTTCTCCTGTCGCTCCTCTTGCTTTCTACCTTTCTGCCTCTAATCAGGAGAGATGTTCTGAATCAGAGAGAAGGCGTATGGCTTTGGGGTTTTCTTTATTATTTCCAAAAGAGGTGTGCTGAGAGGGTATATCCGCACTGGAAGCTTCTGTGTAAGGAATTCAGATTATGATTTCTGCGTGTATCTGTGCGTGTAGGTAGAAAACTACAAATTCAGCTTTTTTTCCTTACTGAAAAAAAAAAAAAAAAGTAGTATTATTTTTCTTAAGCCAAATTTCAGTTACTTCTCCTAATACTATATTCTTGCCATTCTACACTGTTTCGTTTCGTTAAGTCTTGCGTGAGGGAAAAAAAAAAATGTTCCTTTATAGCTGCATCTCCACTCTTCTAAAATAATATGTAAATAATGCCAAAACATGTACGTCCACGTGCAGAGCGATATGCGGTTCAGATTATTTACGGTTTGATAAGAAAACAGAGAGGGCTGAAGAGACGAGGAAGAAAATCTTAAGTGTAAAAGGCTGAATACTCGGTTTAGAGGAGCCTAGATATTAAAAGCGCTGAAAAGGAAAAAAAAAAATAAAAGAAGACAAGGGTTGGGGGAAAAAATGAGAAGACGAGGAAGCGGATCTATTTAATGCATTTATGTGTTTCCAACCTGTCGTCCTGTCTCCGCGGCTGCAGCGGCCACCCCAAATCTGAGCATTGTTAGTGCTTTTATGTATTCATGTATTTATTTATTTGCGAAATCGCCAGCTTCGATGGCATTTTGAACGGCTCGGGTGGAGCCGTGCAGATGCGCAGTGAAATATATACGTGCCTGTATTTTTAGCTGTAAAAAGCCGATATCAGGTGACGCGGGGGGGGCGATGGGTGAAGAGGTATTTATTGTTCCTATTCCACCCGTCGAGCTCACGTTCAAGTGGCAAGTGATGGAGGGGAGGCAGCTCTTCCCGCGCAGGCAAGGTGGGGGAGGGCCTCGCTTCCACCGCCCCCCCCCCCTCCCGTGTCCCCCCCGTGTGTCATGTCTGCGTCCCCTCGACGCTCATTCAAATGCCGTCGCCGTATGGTAACGCGGGGCGGGGGGGGGGGATGCTGCGGTGCGGAACCCCGGCATCTCAGCTGGGGGGGGGGGGGGGGGGGGGTGGTGTGTGTGCTACGGGGACACCGTCTCGTCCCGTCCCGTCGATGCTCGGGATAAGCAAGGGGGAGGCTGCCGTCGGAAGAGGATGGGGGGGGGGAGAGGAAGGATATGGTGCGGGGACAGACAGAATGACAGAGAGGCGTACGTCCCCGTGCTCACCTCCGCCCGCCTCTCCGCGTATGCTGATGCGGGCCCGCAGGGGAGCGAGGGGTGCACGTGCGCTAATTAAAAGCGAAGGAGGCTTTTGCGTCCGCGGGCCGGGAGTCTCCGGCACCCGCTGTTGGTAAAAGCTTGTAGAAATGGTGATTTCCTCATGAGTTGTGGCTACATGTGGTAAGGTAAGAGCTAACCTAGGGGGTGATGGTGTCGGTTTCCGTTTTGGGGTGGGTTGGTTTTTTTTGTTTTTTTTTTTTTTTTTAATGTTTTACGTGTAGCCATCTGACCACTTTTTATTGGGTGACGTATCAGTGTAGAGCTTGTAAAACTGGAGCCAGAGGTAGTGCTGGAAATACCGTAAGAAACGCCAAATAATTAAAATATACGTGTAATGAAACAGGCACTGACTAACACAGACCGAGCATGAAACTCCACTCTTTATTTAAAAAAAAAAAAAAAAAAAGAAAAAGAAAAAAAAAAAGAAAAAAAAAAAATGCATGACAGCCTTTGGGGAGGGCTAACTTTTGCCGATACGTTCATGCAGGTAAGTCATTCATGGCGTAACTAATTATTCATGCATGCACTTGAGCCTTTTCTTTTTAAGGAAAAAAAAAAAAATAATAGAGAAAAAATATGTGCCCGGGTTTTTTATTTTTATAAAATAACGTTACTCTCTTAAAAACATAACATGCCTGAACTGTAAAAATAGTATAATCATCTGGTTTAAATTTGGTTTAGACTACTCTTCTTTCCACCCTTCTTCCTTGTAAGAATGTCCCCATTGAAGTAAACCGAAATGTGCCAACAGTGTTTACAGTGTAATTCAAGGCCTGTGGATTTTCGTGTAAAGAAAATGTAATGCTGTCGGCAATATTTTAAAATAACCTTTAAAAATGCTTTTTTTTTTTTTTCTGTAAAGAATTAAACAGTGGGCTTAAAGCTGCACACGTTAAAACGAGATGTAATACATTTAATAATGTATCACTCAGGAGAGAACATACAAAATGTCTTCCTCGGAGAAAGCTCTCCATACCTGGGTCTACACACTTTAAGAGAAGACTTTGAAATAAAAGGCTCCTGAAAAGAAGGCAGATATAATTGCGCTTTTAGGCCATAAGTCAGCAGTGAGATTTTATAAATCCTTTGAAACAGTCCCCATTACATGCACCATCTATATCCCTTTATACCTTAAACCGTGGTGGTTTTTTTGTTTGGTTTGGGGTTTGTTTGTTTGCTTGCTTTTTGTGGGTTTTTTGTTTTTTTTTTGTTGGGGTGGGTTGTTTTTTTTTTTTGGTTTGTTGGTTGGTTTTTCTCCTAATACGAAGTTAATTAGGTGATCAAACTTCCAGTTTGGAGCTAGTGGTATGATAGCTGAGCAGGGCAATGAGATCCTGCTCTCCCCTTAAGACCCGAAAAGCATCTTCTGCACCTCGATTTGTAATATTAGCAATGTGCATATTTTGTAACCTCATACAAACATAAGCATGGAGGAAACTGAATATAAAGACACATGCACATCAGCGTCTTGGTGAAAAAAAAAACCAGGGGAATAGAAAAAAAGGAGGAAGGCAGGGTATTTAAAGACAAAAAAAAAAAAAAAAAAAAAAAAAGACAGAAAGGAGATATCAAAGGAAAACCGATAGCCTGTGACTTTCAGTAAATTTAAAAAAATGCAAATATACCTTTACATATGCATCAGTATTAAAAGTAACACACGCTGGAGCCAAGAGGAGCAGGAGGAGGAGAAGAAGGAGGAGAGGAGAATGGCGTAGCAGTGGAGCCCGGATCGTGCACCGGAGCCGCCCGCTCCCAGCCGGGCTCTTCTCCGCGCCGCGGATAGCTCATTTCGGGGATGTTTGTTTTGTTGTTGTTGTTGATGATGATGTTTGCAAGGAGAGGGCAAGCCCGAATTTTGTTCCGTAATTAGGATCTTCCACAATAGGGGCAACGGCTCCGGGAATTCGCGGTCTCTTCTCCGAGCAGCGGGATTTGCATATTCCTCTTTTTTTTTTTTTTTTTTTTAGTCCTAATTTCCTTGAGGTATGTAAATATAGCCGGACGTACAGTATGCCTTGAGCTGACGTCAATGGACGTGACCTCGCCGTTAAACCTTGAACGTGAAGCGGGGATGGGCGGACGGGGGGGGGGGGGGGGGGGGGGGGCCGCAGCCGCGGAGACGCTACGCGCTTCTCCGCGTCGCTCCGCACCGAGCCGGGGCGGGGAGGCGGCGGGGGCGGGGAGGCAGCCTGTAGGCGGTGTCCGCGGGCGCGCAGGCTCTGCCTGGCCGCGCTTTGCCGCTCCGCTCCGCGCCCCTGCCCGATGAGATGAGCACTGGCAGCAGCAGTAGCAGCCCGCCCGCCCCCCTGAACGGCCCCAAAACAAAGCCCACCCTCCCCGGAGCACTGCCGAGCCCGTCCTGCCTTTTTTTTTTTTTTTTTTTTTTTAATGGGCCGTTATTTGCTGCTTCTCTTCACCAAGCGGCGAGCGGGAGATAGAAAACTCCGGCCAACCAAGAAAATAAAATAAAAATCCCTCCCCAAAATATTGCGTGTTGAGCCAGTGGAGGGGAATCACCCCTCCGGGAGGCCCGCGGTACTCCGCCGGGTACCGCGGTGGCGGAGCTTGTCGCGAGGAGCCCAGTCGAGCCGAGGGAGGGGAGGCCGGCGGCCGGAGAAGCACGAGGGATGCAGCCTCAGCCTCCGCCGGTCTGCTCTGCAAGTCAAAGCCGCTCTCTCGGCTTTGCAGCCACCCCCACTCCCACCATCAGGAGGGAAAGCGTTATAAAAGGGGACTCTGTACCTGGCGGCGGAAAGTAAACGGTCCGAGGGTAGCAGAAGGTGGAGGAAAGCGGTTCGTGCTCCTCCTTTGCCTTCCCGCTCTCCCTTTGGAGATGCCGCGGTGTGTAACGGTGTTTGGAGAACTTTCAGGGCCAGGGGAATTTCTGCCGGCGGGGCGGCAAGATGAAATGCAACCGGCGGTTTGGAAATGCGGAGGGTGCTCTCTGTTAGGATCCGAGTTTCTCACCATTTCTCCTGACGCTTTTTTTTTTTTTTTTTTTTTTTTTTTTTTTCTAAATTATTTACTTATTTGTCAGCCTGTTGTGAGATGCTCCAGAGCATCTCTCTGGACATCGGAACAGTCGCTCGTAGAGCACAGCGAGCGGCTGCGCACCCACACAGACACCCTTTCCACACACACCCCCTGCACCCTCATGCACTGCTTCTCCGTTCAAGGATCTCAGCTAAACCTAAATGTCCACGCTAGGGAATGCAAACGCAAGTGTATTTCTGGCCGGGGGAATGGTGTGGACTTTCATAAATCCTCTCAGCAGTTTTTGGTGTAGTTTTGGCTCCTCCTGAATTCCCTCCGTTGTCTCTGGGCTTGAGTTTCGGCCCTCACAGAGCTTTCTTTGTCCGAGGGGTCCCCCGGCGGCTGTACCGGCGGGGGGTGCCCGGGGGCGGGGGTGCTGCGGCGGAGTTGCTGTCCCCGCGGAAATCCGCACCCGTGGACGGCGGAGCACCTCCCCGCTCCCTGCAGCCGCGCTCCGGGCGCGACACCGATGTGGTACTCTGTACATATATATATGTGTGTATACCGAGATACATATACACATATATATGCGGGTGTAGCTTTTTTTTTTTTTTTTTTTGAGCGTCGCCCCTCCCCCGCCCGCCCCTCCCCCTCGCAGCCCCCCCCCCCCCCAACACATACCCACGCTCCTTGACACCTGCCCAGGCAGGGCCCGAACATCGTGCAAGGCCGCCCCAAAGTTGGGGGGGGACAGCACGACAGCCCCCACCCCCGGGTAGGGCCAGGGGAGAGCCGTTCTGCCACCCCCTCGCCCCAACTGCCGTGCACCACCTCCCTCCATCCTTCCCTCCCTCCATCCCTCCCTCCCCGCATACCTCCCGCTTCGGCGCACATCCAAACTTCTCCCAGACTGCTCCCCCGGCTCCCCGCCCGCCTCCCGCGCCCTAAAACCCAGCTGGGGCTTTGACGGGCGTTTTCGTGTTGTTTCCAAACCCAGAGCGATGGGCGAGAGGGGACAGAAGAAACCGGCAGCGTTTTAGGACACCCTCCTTCCAGCGACAAGAGGTCACGCTACAAGTTTGCATGACAGCAGGGATGGTAAAATAGTCTTTTTTGTTAGCACCGTGATTTTTTTCTGATTTTTTTCCTTCTTCCTTTTTTTTTTTTTTTTTTTTTTTTTTTTTTTTTTTTTTTTCCCTGCTGTTGGCCGCCTGGTTGGTTTGTACAAAAGTTGCACAAAACGGCAGTGCCACCCAAAAACAAGACTCAGTGAAACTGTTCGTCAGAAGTTAGCTGGATGAAAACACCTAGGAAAACTCGACCTTTTGCCGCAATTTTCCTTTTTTAAGTTTCCAAAGATATGCGCGCCTTCCTTCTTCTCTAGGAAAAGGTAGCCATTGCTCTTCTTTAGACTAGACATTTCTAATTTGTTCCATCTGTCAGAATGGGACTATGAGAGGTTTTGGTGCAAATTCATTATCTCTGGCAACGTATAACGTATAGTAGGAACTGAAAAAGACCGTGGCAATGGATGAACAATAGGGCTTCAGTTCGTCAGCAACAAAAGCGTTGGGGAAATTGGTTGAATTTCAGAGCACGTCCTCCTCAGCAGAGAGGGCTGGACTAGACCTTGGCCAACCCCCCCAAAAAACTTGCAGAGCCTCACATACAGCACTTCACTTTCTACTCCGGGGCATAGGAAGCAATATGGAAAAAGGAAAAAAAAAAAAATTAAAAATTGCCAAACCCTAGCCAACTTTCTGCGTTTCTCTCCCGTTTTCCCGGATGGAAGATTTCCAACTCTTTCAGAGCCCTTCGCGCAAGAACGACACCGTGGAGATAAGCGGCACTTTTAAATAGGGATGGAGAGCGGAAAGATGTGAATTTCTGGAGACGCGAAAGAGCTTTCTCTGCTCCGAGGGGGCTTAGCCGTGGGAATCTTTGTTTGCCACCGGAGGCTCAGCTCACCCCCTAGATGTGGGGTCAAATCTTTCTGTGATAAAGACGAAGAAATGTAAGTACCGCGGGGTCTGTGTGTGTGTGGGGGTGGGTGTGCAGGGGGTGGGGGGGTGGGGGATAGACCGATCCTGAATTCCCTGCGAAACAGGGGATGCTGAGCCCCGGGCAGGTCCGTGTGAAGCCGGGCTGGGGCCGCCTCTCCCCGGGCAGCCGGAATGGGTCTCCCCGGCGGGGCTCCGGCCACTTCCACTCGCCTGCGGCGAGGGAAATTTGGTTAACAAGGCAGGGTTTATGACTTGACACGGCGGCTTAGGCCGGTTAGCCGATTTTGTGAGTCTGATGCTAAACCTGTTGGTCGTGGGGCGTAGTTTGGTGCGTGAACTGTTAATTATCCGGCAGTCTACCGGCGAAAGCAGAGCTGTGGCTTTTCTGGGAGCCTTTTTTGGCAATGCTTGGGTGGCCTCGGAAGGTGTGCAGGCACAGGAGCAAACACTCACAGGACTGGAGTGTAGGTACTGACTCCTGTGGCTTCTAGTGTTCGAAATTAAAAAGAAAAAAAAAAAAAAAAAAAAAAAAGAAGAAGGGGGATAGGGGAAAAAAAATAAAAAAGGGGGGCTGGGAGGAAAGAGAGGCCGAAGGCATATCTGTCAGCTGTTCGGGGTGCAAGAGCTTGCCCGCTGCAGTTAGTCCACCCGCTGCCTCCGCACGCAGTGGGTCCCTCGGAGCACGCCGCCGTCACTTCCCGCGTTATCCAGACCGCATCCCGGTCAAACACGCACCCCTCCGTGCGGGGTGTGATTGATAAAAACGTGGTGCTCCTGCAACTCTTCCCCTCCCGGCCGAGGGGCAGGGGGCACGGTGAGCAGGGCCCGGCTCGGCGCGGCTCAGGAGAGCACCTTTTTTGGGGGAAATGTCAGGGAAGGGGCGGCCAGAGCCCGAGGAAGGCTGATGAACCGCGGTGGGGCCGCCGCCGCTGTATCCGGGTGTCACTGGAGCGGGGTGCTCATCCAAGGGTGCCCCGCTGTATCCCTCCATCCCTGCCACCAAAAAAGTAGCATCCCTCTGTACTTCGGTCCACGCCGGACCCGTGAAACGGGTGAACCTTCTTCACCGTGACATAGAAGAGCTCAGTTGTTCCCTGGGAAATTGATAATGATAATAATATGTCCTTTTTTTTAGTTGCGGTTGGTGTAATCGATGCTATGCAAGGAAAGCGAGTGGCTTACGTTGTATTTATTTACCCCCGCGGCTCTTGATATGCTCGCAGGGCTGTAAATGGAGAGCGTGCCTTCCCGGTGATCCCGGTTTCAGGGCACCGGCGGTCTGGAAGAGCTGGGAAATCTAGCGGGGAAACTGCTGGCTTAATGTGTTTTGCATGTTTTGAACTGAAGGCTAGGTGGAGCCTCCATCCTTTATTAAGTAACTAGCAGCTTATAGTATGCAAATCCTCTGTCTGCCTCTGTAGTTTCTGTCACTTCTGTTCAGCAGCTCCAAATAATATTCTTAACCTTTTATTTTTAAGCATAGTTCTCCGGACATAATGATGCATTTTGGGTTTTTATTACATTATTCATATTATTTCCTGTAAATATTGATTACCACATTTAACCCTGCAGACACTAGAGTACGTTAGTCATATCTGTTTTGTGTCACATTAGATTATCTGCAGGAAATGTGGCTAGTTATTTCCCCGTTTAAACTAGAGCCAAGTGTTTTAGTGACTTATTTAATAAACTCAAAAGTTAGTATGCTCAGCGCCTGCTGAACACACATAGGTTTACCTGTTCACATGTATTTCACGAACAAGAACCAAAAACCAAACACTGAAAGTGTTTAAATTATGATCCTTTTTTTTTTTTTTTTTTTTTTTTTTTCCCCCCTGGCTATTTTTCGGATTTAGACAATGCAGACAGACCACAGGGAGTGACAATCACAACAAGAAACGGTAATTTTTTTGTTTGTTTGTTTATTAAAAGTTAGGTGATACGATGTGCATCACCTACAGATGTGAATATACGCTCTTTAACAGCACGTAGTGCTTCCATGTATAATTACTCACTGTTTGAGGGTTTCATTACTTTTTTTTTTCTCTCTGAGACTTTGAATTCTCAATAGTCTGTCTTTTCTTGTTTTGTAATTTGGATTTGTATCAGATACCCCTTTGCATACCATACGTTCAACATAACAGATTTACAAACTGCAGTTGCCTGTGAAATGACATTTTGGTCATGAAAGAAATGATGAGGCATGTTTATTAGATGGTGAGCCAGTCAAGTGACTTACCTGGCTGGGAGGAAAGGAATGCTCTGCAGGGGAAGATGGCCTGGGCTGTACTGGCGTGCTGTGGTTTACATCTATGTGAATTCTATCATAATTTATTGGTAAAAGAGGATTGATGTAACGCTATACCCTTCTTACATACCTCACAGCAGCTTAAGAGGGGGTCCTGTGTGTCTTCTCCATGGAAGGTGGGGATTCTGGCATTAGGATAAGGCTTTGATTGCAAGAATTAGAGAATTATAAGCATTCCTCTTTAAAGTCAATAGAGAGTGTTTATTCTTTAGAAAACCACGCAGGATGTTTCTTCTTTACGTCACAGCCATCTGGAGACCTATAAAATGATTAGAAAACAAGCATGGCAATCACATACTAATCTACAGGCCATTAGCTGGAATTTATTAGGGAGGTAGGAGGAAAGAGTCAATGTTTGGATTCTGTATCTTCCAATATGCGGATCATTTCTACAGTGATTTTGGAATAAATAAGTTTTATACAATTATGTAAACCAGAAGAAAGCAGGCAGTGTTAACAGCTGGTTTTGACAATTCAAGTGATATTTTTGGCAGTAATTTCAGAACTACACATTGCTTAAACTTTCCACTTGCTAGACAACATTGCAGTCTTGGAAATGTGTTTTACAACAACTGCATACATTTTTGTGAGATTCAGAATAAGCAAATACTTTTGAGCAAAGTGTCTGTCAATACCCATCAATTTTGAGGCCCTACTAGACTTCTGAGAGGTAGAAAATGTGATTGGTAATATGGCTAATGAGCAGCTAGGTCATAACCGTTGTGTTGGCTCTTTTGACTTACTGAGGCCCCAGTGGTTGACCAACAGAATGTGGTGGGTGTATTGCAGTTACTTCCCAAGTCGGCGTTTAAGTGAGGTGGTCGTGAGAACAGAGCTTGGTGTTTTAAAGGTGTATTTTGCATCTTTGAAACATACCATTTTGCAATAATATGCCTTGCATTTCACTGTAAATCCGGTGACGTGGTGACATGTTCTACATGCCTGCATTAATGTGTATGTATGTGCCTGTGTTGGTGTGCATTACATATTCACATACCTATATAAGCATAGACGTACACACACGAGGAGCACTTGAATTTTCATGCCTCTGACTGAATTTAATACATAAGCTCACAGGCCTGTCGTGTGCAACACATGCCTGATCACCAGTGCTGCTGCCCCTAGCTACTGCCAGAAAAAAACATCTTCCTCTCTACCTGCCAATTCAGAAAAGCTCATTAGAGTTTTACATAATATCAAAATGTTCATGTGCCTCTGGATGTATCTGATGTCTGATTTGGACGTCCCCGCTGTGCCTGAACAGCCTGAAAGGCAATGAAGAAGCTCAGTAACTGATAATGCAGCATTACAAGAATTCTAACTATGTTGTGCCACGCTCTGTATTTTCCACAAAGAACACTGGCACAATTAGCTTTTACACCTCTCAGGTACAAAGCACTGGTGGTAAACTGCAGTGTCCCCCTATACCAGGGTATCTAATACCAGGTTTTAAAAAAAAAATGCTCAATTTCAAAGGCTACAAATCTGAAAGCACAAATGAGTGGCCTCGTTAGTAGTATTGGTGCTGAATGTGAGATTTGGCAGATTAGCAATGTGTTACTTCTCGATGGCAGTATTAATGTTGGGCCTTGTCTGACAAATGAGATTCCTTCCCCATTTTCATGCTTTTGCAGTATTAACATACAACAGAAAAGGACTGGTTGATGTAGTAGCCATTTCACAGTGTAACCACATACACTTACATGTATATTTTAACAAAAACACACACATGTACCTAGACTGACACACGTACATATGGTTCCCCTATGGACACACAAGCACACATATGCTTTATCATGCAAGCAGGCTATGTAGCCAGCACAGAGAAACATCAACTTCAGTTCAGCTCCATGTATTTAAAAATTTCCCCCTAAAAATAGCAATGCATGCAAAAGCAGGTTAATTTGCAAACAAATATATTTAAATGCAATGTGGCATATTGACTATGACTGTGCGGGAACCTAGAGTGTGATGTGTTTTATTTTGCACTTTAAAAGAAGAGTAGCAGCATGAATTTTAAGACGTGATTCCTTTAGGAGTGCAGAGCAGTCCACATTCTGTCTGTGCTGAATTTTTCGGTGTGCATCCTACACCGACTGCAGCACGTGTGAGCTGTTGAAGTACATTTATTAATTTCAACAGTAAATACGGTAGATCTCAGTGAAAAGATTCGTGGTATCACATATACTCGAGAGACCTTTAATGTTTGCACTTTAGATTTAGAAAAATTCTATAAAAATGATATTGTTAAATAATTCAAAAATGTTCTTTTTTGGGGGGAGTGAGGGTGGGGGAGGGGGAGTTGAGAGACTTAAATCCTAAAACTGTGCATAAGGCATTCTAACAGTTTAGAAAGACTTGCCTCCATCGGTTCCTTCAGTAACGTCAGCATGCATTTCTTCCCTCTAAGTACGAGGTTAATAAAAATAAACAATAAATCAGCTCTTTTATTAAGGCGTTTCGCCAGAAGACTTACAGCCTTAGATAAATATTGCTGCAACGTTCACCTGTGGTGCATTCTAACACAGAAGACACACACACAGACTGGGAGGGAGGGAGGCGGGGGAGAGGGAGTATAGATGCTATAAGATACGCCGAGCCTGCTGCTCGCAGCTTTCCCAACAGGAAAACGCCTTGCACAACCGTCCCGGTGTAAACACCTGCAAATAAATCGCTACGGGCGCGAAACGCCACTGAGATGCGGAGACATTAAAAAAAAAAAAAATAAAAAAGACAACAACAAAACCAACAACAACCCCCCCCTAAACCGACACCCCCCCACCCCCGCCCCCCCACCACAGCAGAGCAAATTGTCAATGTAATTACACACGGACTCGCTGCGTAGCACAGACCTGATCCCCGGCCTCAGAAAGCAAGGCCCGGCTCTGAGCCACCGCAAAGTGCCTCCTCGCCTCTCTCCGCGCAAGCGGAGGCTGCCAGAAGACAAATGCAGGCGAAGGCGCTCCTCCCCGGGTCTGAAGACGCTTTTATCTGTCCTTAGAGAGAGCCTTCTGCCAGGCTCTGGATGTTCGAGCGGTGCGGGCTGGCGAGGAGGAAGGCGAAGGCGGCGGGCGGATCTCCCTGCAGCCGGGAGCGGTGGAGGAGGCGATGCTGGCGGCGAGACGGGCCGGTCGCTGGTCACTCATGCATATCAATAGCCGTGTGTACTTGAGATTTCTCATGACATCATCATTACCTTGGTCTCCCGCGGTCCAGGACCTCTGACCTTGCCGGGCTGGTCCACGTTTTGGCACTGAAAGCCCTCCAATGATGGCCCTTTTCTCCTTCTTTCAGACCGGGGGCAGCAGCAAGCCGGCAAGACCGCATCTTCCTCCTCCCCAGCTCTAGGAGCCCCGAGAAAGCGAGGATCTACCCCCCTAAAACACACACGCATGAAAGATATTTGCAATCAAGCTGCCACCGTTTGGTAAAAAGCTCTGTGCCTTGCATAATCTAAGTGGATCAGGAGTCGCATCCTCGAATCATCTTGTCACTTTCTACTGAAATGGATTTTTTTTTTTTTTTTTTCTTCTTCTTCCTCCTTATACTGCGCTGGAAATTGCCGATGGCTTTACATCTTTGTAGAAGCTAAAGAGTCTTTCGTAAGAACGAAGCGATTTACAATGCAAATAGAGGCCTGTGAAGGGATGGATGCTTCTCACTCTTAACGCAGCTTGACGTACCTTAATAGCTGGTTTTATTTTCTGCCATTAACAGACGAATTGTTGGCTCTAGCTGCCGGAAATTATTGGCTGAAAGAAAAAGTTCGGAATAAACTTTGAAGGCAACAGATCTCCTTTGGATATTATTAGCTGCACATAGACACAGACACACAAACCAAGTCACAATTGCATAAAAGGATGAATGTTTTAAAGCAGCACTAGTAACTCTTGGAGGAAACAACACGCCTGTTTGTCAGAAAGAATCTGGATTCTAGCAATGAAAAAAAAAAAAAAAAAAAAAAAAAAGCTTTGAGGGAAGCGAGTTGTTATCTTTGGTTATCTAGCTGTATGAGTGTTTTGGTCTTCATAAAGCTAGATAACCGAAAGTAAAAACTCCTTCAAGATCATCGTACAGCGTGTGAAAATGAAAGACTACAGCGAGAGACAGTAAAAACCGAGAAAGGTCAGGAATGCTTATTGAATCTAACATTTTTACAGCTGAAGGTGGGAGTGGAGGAAATTAAATGGCATACTTATTCCAAAATGTGAAGTTGTCAGGTGGCACAGAACGGACGGCCAGACGCTGCACAGAGGCAATGGTACTGATGGTAAACAATGCATGTGCAACTATTGCTGTTAAATAAATAAACAAAGAGAAACCCAGACCAGCTAACGTTTAACTGGGCTAAGAGGATATTTTTCTCTCTCTCTTAGAAAGCTATTTGGAAATGTTAAGTTTAATTTTGCAAAACGATTCATTGCGATGAAGTGGCCTTAAAAATAAAAGTGGTAGTTGGTGATGATGAAGATGATGATGGTGGTGATGACGCAGCCTGGACTGAACTGAGGGGAAAAAAAAAGAAAAGAAAAGAAAAGAAAAGAAAAGAAAAGAAAAGAAAAGAAAAGAAAAGAAAAGAAAAGAAAAGAAAAGAAAAGAAAAGAAAAGAAAAGAAAAGAAAAGAAAAGAAAAGAAAAACAACAATGCAACCCAAAACCTCTCTGTGTGCATCTGAGACAAAGTATCGGGGTTTATTTCAAATAATATGGAAGCAGGCTTTCAGAAAAAGTTTACACTGAAGTGCAGGCAAGCTTAATAATTTATATCTACTGAGAACTCGGAGGAGCTGCACAAAGATGGAAAAAAAGTGATGGCCGATTTTTATTCTTCTATTCAAAACGCGAGCACAGATGCTTCTCTGTTCCAAGAGGGTTTCCTTGAGGAAGCTACTGAAGCAGAAAGACATGATGGAGACGAGATCGCCTCCCCCCTTGTCAAAGTGTTAAAAAACGTTCTGTGCCTCACTCCGCGCCTAGCATTGGAAATGAAAGTGACATTTACTCCCAAACCCACGTGTGCGCCTCCTCTCTTTTTGTTTAAGGATGATCAGATCTATCCAGGAAACAGCTCTGGCATCCCAAACCGAAATAATTAGGACGTATATAGACCTGACAAAAAACGGAGGGGGGGGGGGGGGGGGGGGGCAGGGGCTGGGGGGGGGGTGGGGAGGGGGGGGGGGAAGCGGAGGGTCTGTCTTGCCTAATTGATTCCGTTAAACGGCGTGCAGGAGATGTGAACGGCTGGGCGCTCCCATTCCCACGCTCGGGGCAAGTGGCAACGCCGTGCCCCGGCAGCCCGTGACGGACAGCCCGGCGGGGGCCGGGGGCTGCGGCGGGGGCCGGGGATGGGGATGGGGCGGGGGGAAACCCACCGCCGGCACCGCGCTCCTCTCCTCCTTCATCCCACCCCCCACCACCCCGCCCCGGCAGCAATTCCCACCGGCGGGCTGCCAGGCGAGGGGGTGCGGCCGCGGAGGCCGCCCGCTCCCCTGGGCGCAAGTTCCGCCCTTGGCGCAGTGGTAGTGGGGGGGGGTGTCGGGACACGGAGGGGGGGGGGGGGGGGGAGGCTAGGCCCGGTGGGAGAAGGGAAGAGCAGGCGTGTCGGGCCGGCCTGGCAAACATCCCCAGTTTTTTAATAAACACGACTTCGGGCGCGATTCATCTTTGTAATTACCACAGCTCAGGCACTTCTCGCAGTGAAACCGAGGAGGATTAATTGCGAGGGGTGACATTTTCCTTTGGACTTGACCTAAACATCTTCCCAGAGGCACACTGGAGCGTGATACTGTGCTAGAAACCGAACGCCTTCCACGGCAGGTTAAAATAAGATCAGAGATAAGGGAAGGGGGGGTCAGCTCTCTCCACCAAGCAAGGGGCTAACCGTCTGCTCTTTACTTTTTTTTTTTTCTTAATTTTTATTTTTACTTTGCAATCGGACTGCTTATATAGCACACTGTGTTGGCGCTGACAGAGGGAATATTTGCCTTCACGGGAGGGCAAGGGAGCAGAGCCAGCCAGCGGGTCCCGGCAGCAGCAGCAGCAGGCGTGTTGTCGATTTAAAACAAAGAGTTTGGCCTCGAAAGTTACCCCATCCTCCCCGTAGCTGCAAACAACTGCACGACAGTTTCAGTCGGAGGGTCTCGCCTGGTGGCTGCCGGCACCGCCGGCCGGGACTCCGGCCGGGATGTTTTGAAGTAAATCCCCCGTTTTGGCTGCGCTACATGTGCTAAAGTTTTCTGCGGCAGCGACCGGCGAGGGGAGCCTCGTTTATTTACATCCGAAACCGTGTTTGTGCCACCAACCTGTCACCGCACGCCTCTCATTGACTGCCTGTCCAGGGGTGCTATTTACCTAGAGTCATTGTCTACCACAATTAACATTTACATGACAAAGTACGCGGTTTTCTTTCTCGAAGAGCTTCAATTAAGGCAATAAGCTGTTTTCTCAGGAAACCCATTGTTTACTTAGGCATTCAATGGAGTCAATTTACTTAAGCTGTTGCTCGCGTTTCGGTCTTTGATGTAAATTTGTGAAGGAAAGCACTCGGGAAAGATATCAGCATTATAATCGCGTGTTGGCCGTTGTCGTATTAAATGGTCTTGTACCTTATTAATGTTAAGTGACTATGAATTAATAAAATACGTTTGGCTATTATTACTATTATTGTTACTCCTTCACTGCATAAGGAGTAAAGCGCCCCGTTTCCCCCTTCCTCCCCCGCCCTTTTGTCCTGCACATCTAACTTCTGACTTGGGAAAAGAGAGCATGTGGAAGTGTGGTAGCATGCCATCCAAGTAAACTTTACGTTGTGAAAGACTCACACAGCAAGTAACGTTTCCTAGGATTATTTATGTGCTAGGTGACGTTTCCTTAAAACTAGTGGAAAAAAAAAATAAACAAACCATGTACAGCTTTCTGTAACGGGGGGGGGGAGAAAAAGTGTAAATATCAGTGGAGCAGTTCTTTGAAGGCTAGTTTTAGCACTGGGAGAGACCAGATCGAGTTTATTTAGCATACCAGTGCATTGTAAAACAGTTGGAGTGAAGTTGCGGGTTGCGTGAGTATGCATGTTAACTAGCAGGGACCCGGGCTTATTCTTTGTGAAAAGGGAGCAGCAGATTGCTGTGCAAGGCCAATGTTAAAAAGGCAGCTGAATTTAACACCATCTGGAAGAAAAGATCCCTTCACGACTTTCTCACACCGTCAGACAAAACTAGTGTCTCTTGTTCTGAGCCCTTGTCTATGCAACCATACAATACTGAGTCATTATACTTTTGCTGAGAGAAAATTTGAGAACACAATATGGGTAACCAGTGAATGACCAAGTTTCATTGTGCCCGCTTAAGTCGATTGAAATCTACGTCTAGAGCCATGAATGGCAGCATTGTTTTCCTCACCGGGGCTGTACTAAATGTCAGCACAGTGTAAAGAAAAACTTGAAGTCTGCAAATAACTTACCAGATCTCAATTATAATATTTTCCCACACTAGAACTAATATCATTGCTAGTGTCTACAATGCACAAAATACAAAAAGAAATGGAGAAAAAAATGAGTTCATTTACAAGTTGTTTTAGCCAGACAAACATTTTAATTTTCTTATGGGAACTGGGGTTCAGCACATAGAGCTGGCTAATTGTTTCCTGAGAAGTTCAAGTTACCAAACTGCTTCTTATGTAATTAAAAATAAACTGTGTGAATAAGCTTGTATTCAGCAACTATTGCAGTCCTCCATCTCGGACTTGGGCTGACAAAATGTCAATAAGTGCGCACCATAGTACATGGGTCGCTTCTTCTGAGTCTAGGAAAAGATTTCCTCTTGGATGTTTAGCAGAAATAAGGGTGAAACTGATAAGCACAGCAGTGGGAAACATGTTTCTCCAGGTGCTGGAGGGAATCCATCAGGGCATCTCAGTGTAGATCCAGGTACCAGAAGGAATGCTTCCCATTCTGTTGGTTTTTACTACTACTTTTTTTTTTTTTTTTTTTTTTCTTCCCTCACTTGATAAGGGTTTTTCTTATGAGTGCTATTCAGTTTAGTCCTCACTTTACCATCCACACACAGGGCAGACTAAGAGACAGTTCAAAGACGCCGCGAGGAGTTATTTGTATGTGCTTTATTAGAATGTCTGTGCTTTCAATCTAAGTGACCACGATTCTGTCCGTGTTTCCTAAAAGTGCTGTACAGTTCCTGGTATAAAACCACAAAATAATAAGCAACTACCCTCGTGCTGAACAACACACCCCCTCAGTTGCTCCACCTCCTGCCTCTCCCAGCACTAGACGTCGGGGATGCTGGTGCACAGTGCGGGCAAATGGCCAGCGTGGTGGCTGGGCAGGCCTTAGTGCCGGAGAAATTGTCTTTTCTGACTTTCTCAAGCAACCTCTTGTGAGAGAGGGACAGCTAGGGCTGTCCGGGCTTGGAGCAGAAGCAGGGTGGCATGCGCAGGTGCTTAAAACCCCTCCACAGAGGTAGAAAGAGAAGCCAGGCCTTTGCCAGTCCCCTGCCTGCTGTACAAAACCCAGCAGCCAGGGCAGGGGCTGCCTTCACCCCTCCAGAAAGGGCTGCTCATATGAATGGGCATATTCATCAGCGCATCTCCCCCTTCCCTAAAGTTACCATTAATATGCATTAGCATAGGGGGGGATTCATTATTTCTGTTTCAATTAAAACAGACGTTGAAATATTTCATTTTGTGGTGAAGCCAAGGG
This sequence comes from Leptosomus discolor, assembly GCF_034619465.1. Taxonomy (NCBI): domain Eukaryota; kingdom Metazoa; phylum Chordata; class Aves; order Leptosomiformes; family Leptosomidae; genus Leptosomus; species Leptosomus discolor. The sequence continues at coordinate 12,552,721 of NC_141419.1, forward strand.
CATGCTGTCCGTTAGGGCAGATCCCGCCCTTCCCCCGCAAATTAAAATTTGGTTTTGGATTTCTGTCGGCAGCCTCCAGAGGTGGAGGGGTGGATGCATAGCCGTCTCACAGAGACATGATGAAAAAAGTCCATTTGGATTTTTAAAATGTACACCACTTACACAGATTGCTCACCCTGGCGAGAGTACATTAATTACTCCTTACCTCCTCCATTATTTTAATTTAGAAGAAAGAAAATGTCAGACTTTGACAATTAGATTTTCTAACTAAACGGCAAGTGCATGAGGAAAAAAACAGGGTGTTTTTTATGGGCCTTTGTGGGAGGGAGTGGGAAAGGAGGAGAAAGGAGCCCTTTGGCTTTACCGTTGTCCATCAACAGAAACATGTTTTATTCTTCCCGAAGCTCTCCCTTGTGCGTAACTATAAACATTCACACGTGTACATATGCACAGACGTTCGTAGTGTGTGGTGGAAAGCTGGTGTGGAGATTAACTGCCAGGGTCACAGTCTAACGCGGATGCACTTGCGCCACTGGCTTTGCAGGGAGCAGGACCGAGTCTCATGCCAGGCTGCTGCCCTGTGTAGTTGAGAGATATCTATGCAATGCAGCGGAAAGGGTGTGGGGTGTTTGGTCTGTGTCTTCAATGGCAATGTTAAAAAAAAGCTATTTCCCACCATAATGCCATACAACTAACACTAAGCTATGAACGAGTCAAACTTCTTTGCAGTCCTAAGTGCCACTCAAGAGACAGAGCTCATGGCTGCGCACTCCTGCTTCTCTGTGATTTGGACTGGAAGCAGAACAGGTCAATAACTAACTGTCATTTGCCTTCATGAATTCGGACCTTGCTCCTTATCCGACAGTAAGAATGGCAAAAATTTACTATTACAGCCTGGTTTACCAAGGCAGCAGTGAAGGTTCCCCTCAGGTACTATCCGTAGCAGACAAACACTGGGGAGTACAGGGGAAGGCCTCTTCCTTGAACCGCCACGGAAACAAACGGCTTCTCTTTGGCCCCGCAGCACCCACGCGTGGGGGGCATCTCCCTGGCAAACGGCGAGGCCGCGCTGAGCCTGAGGGCTCCCCAGGCCGCCGGCTGTCCCGCCGGGTCGATGCCCACCCTCGGCCCCGCAGCCGGTGGAAGCAACCCCCGAGACCCTGCCCGGCCCTCCTTCCCGGCCCAGCCCCACCGAGATGGCGGCCGGCCGCCGCGGGGGCCGCCGGGAACCAGCCGTTGGGCCACCGCCCGTACGGCCCCGCCCCCGAGGAGCGGCCGCGGCGCTGATTGGTGTTTCCCTGGAGACGCGGCGGCGGCGCGCCCGGGGGTCGGCACGCGCCGGGATGGGGAGCGGGAGCCGCGGGACGGGGCTCCGCGCTGCTCCGCGCCGGTACCCAGCCTGTGCCCCCCCCGCCTCCGCCCAGCGCCCGCCCCCTGCGGCCGCGGGGCTGCGTTGGTAACGGCGGCTGTTAATGGTTGTTAGCGGTTATCGCTAATTAGCGCCGCCCGCCGTACGAGGAGCCGCTTCTCTCAGCAGCCAGCCACCCCCCCACTCCCCCCCCCCCCCGGCGCAATCGCACCCCCGGGTACCCCGTTACTGAGTAATTGAGTTATTATCGCTATTGATACTCGTCTGCCTGAGTAAGCTGCAAAACAACCCCATATTTTTTCCAAAAAAAAAAAAAAAAAAAAAAAAAAGGAGGGGAAAAAAAAAAATCCGGGTCTTAAGCGGTTACTAAAGCCCGTTAATAACATCATGCATGGACATTTAAACTTGTTGTAAGTTGCAGAAAGGATTAGGGAGAAATCATGCTGTGCGGGTCTAATGATACCGTCTTGGCTCCGGAGCGCAATGAGGTGGAGCTTAACACACCCACGATGGGGGACTGTCCCTCGCCCCTCATTGCGACATCTGGGTGATCGAAAAAGCGCTTTGGAGGGCCCTGACACCACCACATAGCCAGGGCTGGCTTTTTTCTTCTTCTTTTTTTTTTTTTCCTCTGTGCGAGACTGTTGTGTTAACTAATTTCCTGTCAAGATGGGTCAGCACTGTCGAAGTTGGTCATCTCCATGGTGGCGTTGTAAGGATAGGCCCATTTTTGGACCCTGTTACAAGTTTCAGTGTATTACTTACAAATGCAGATGCTTCCGACACCTTGTAACTAAAGGAGTAACATTTTGGAAAGGACTCGTTTGTACCCTAACCGTTTGAGATGCTGTTCATTTTTGTATCTATAACTACCCACCTTTGAGATTTTTGTGCCTGGGGTATGCCAGAAGGACATATTTCTAAAGTATTTTATACTAGAAAGGTAAATACACACATACCTAATGTAGGAACAGTCACGAAATACACAGAGTTGAATGCAGTTGTGGGATGCACAGATGGGATGCATCAGGTGAAACTGATCTTGCTCCTCCAGGTGTAGATGCTGTGTTGCCATCTTTTCCAGTTCCTTCAGCTCTTACTGAAATTTGAGGCATCTAACATTGGAAAGTAATGGTGAACGGGCATTGTATGAATAACGGGCATTCATTCCTCCTAAACACTGATGGTTTAAATATCTACGCTGAAGCACAGTGTGTAAAAAACCACAGACCTTCTTTGTTCACTTAGTGATTTGTAGACTACTATGGCTTCAATGACGCCGAAAGCCACGTGGCATGTGAGTAAGGCTGCAGCAGGGAGCATGATCAGCAGGCCCATGTGATAGAGAAAGTAAGGGAACTGCCAGTACATGGGAGATTGTGATAAGGACCCACCTTCTGCTTAACCTTTTGACCTCCAGTTTGTACATCAGCATGGAGAAAGTAAAAGCTAGGTCAAAATGAACTTCATAAATAAATGACTATGGGAAATGGTCAGTGATTTGTCTTCTGTAGAGACTAAGAATAGAGTTTGTTGGGAAAAATTAGCATCCGGTGCTTTGGGCCAAAGCTTGGTCTTCGGACTTGAATAGGACCAGCATTTTGCCCTTTGTAAAAGGACCAGAATGATCTAAGCGGGATCATTTTAAGTCCAGAATAAACCCTGTGCCAATGAAAGGGGGCATATAATTGTTTTTTAAAATCTGACGTTTTTAAAGGAGATGTCTTAAAGAGGTGTTCTCTGAAAGGGACGTTAACATAAAAAATGCTCCACTTTCGCTGTCGTGTAGAATATTATCTTTAGGAAACAGGAGTTTGAGGTGTTATAAAATAATATCGTTATCATGAGAATATCATTAATAGTTTAACGTGATTGGAATCTAACGCACTATAACCTGGCATGAGAAAGCTGGAGTCAGTAACAGAAAACTTGCACAGCAAGGATGGGATCACACATATGCAATTTCTTCTCACCTGTGTAACTCAGCAACAGTTGTGATACATGATAAAAATTAGTACTCTTTTGTGTAAAGTATGAATTATTGTAGTTATCTGTTCTCTGTCACGGAAAGCAATTGCTGTTGTCACATCTCAGAATTTGCTGTGTGTACATAGGAAAGTATAACCTGGTGGTGGTACGTGTTGAAACAGAGCCAGAGCTGATTTTTCACTTATTTTTCTATATTAAATAATTGTTTCAAAACAGACCATTAAAATCTCTTTCTCTACGGTTGTAGTTGGTGTAAGCATACATGATATAGGTTACTGTTCAGCTCAGTACTGAGGATTTTATGAGGTACCAATGTTTTACCCGTAGGCATAGATATATTGTTGGGAAATATATGAAAAATTAATTTTATATCTTCCTCTAAATTGCCATAATTTTCAATGCTGCATAGATCCTCTTTTTATTTTAGAAGAATGTACATGGACACAAGTGGCATATGCAAACTTGCATGTGCTTATGTATCTGTGCGTGTTACTTGGAATACAGAAAACCTATGATCTGTACCTATGTGTGCATCATCATGAAGTGAGTTCACTACGCTCCGTTGTATCCATAAGCTCTACCTTATTTGCCTCAAAAAGACTTCACGGACTGAGGGAAGATCCCTAGTATGACAGTTACCTCTGCCACCAGTCTGTCTACAGAGACAAGACACAAAACTTCCATTTGGTCGCTGCATTGTCCTTTACCACTGATGACCAATGGGATAGCCTAAAACAACTACACAAAATCAAGTAACCATTTAATGATGTTGTAGTAAAATCAACATATCCTCTGATAGTTGAAGAAGAGAGACTCCAGGATTTTATTGTAAATGATATTTAAATTTTCTTCTATTCTGGTAGGAACAATACTTTATTTTCTATAGAGTAGTCTAATTCCTATTCTGTGCTTAAAATTTGTCTTTTTCTTAAAATAAAACTGTAAAGAGAAAACAAGGTTTAGTTTACATTGTTTAAAATTTATTCATCAAATATAGCTATGTTAGATATTATAACATCTTGCACATCACTGCATTATTAAGTTAATCTAACGCCTAGAGTCATTACGCACATTCCTGGATGTCCTTCTGATATCTCTCTAGTCCACTGGATTTTGAAGTGTCGTTATGTAAATTTTTCACTGATAAATAAATTACTGTAATTGTAGTTGAAAAACCACTCAAATTCTTAAGACCATTGCATCTAAATAATATATTATTCATTACTTAATTATTTATCAAGACTAATTCAAAATAAGTGTAGGGCAAAGCATACATTTATTTTTAAATAGCACTTTTTTTGCACCAGGTACAAAAATGTTCCAGATGTCAAAAAGAAAAAAAGAGAGAGAGAACAAAGTTTCCGTCATTAAGTGTAAGGTTTTTGTTTGGATTAATAATGTTGCATCAGTGACGCCATTCTTACTGCCATCGTGCTATCAATTCAAATGTGTGTTGGCCAGTGTATGTAATTTCTATCAGCAGGAAGACAAGAAGAGAACGGTGAATGTGGGTGGAAGGTGAGCGTATGTAATAGTATGAGAAGAACAGCATTTTTGACTTGCACTGAGAAATAGTGAGGAGCTGGCAAGGTTTTGGTGGCTATAGATTTAGCAGGCAGTGTTAGACATACATCAAGCATTGCAAAATGAAAATCACAGGCTACTTGGATTTTAAACCCAGCATTCGATGCTAAATGTGGGAAGTCTCAATGAAGTGCCTGGTGGTTATTAGCAGCACTAGGCTGCTTTCAGGGGCACCATTTAGCTGCACTTGCCAAGGAGCTCTATTTTCAGTCTCATGCAAATTCTAATTCTAGACTGGGTTCTAATCATCATGTAGAAATCATCACAGGCATCGTAAGTTCGCAGTGTACACACAATAGTTTTCCCTTTTCAGAACAGACCTTTATCTAGCTGCTAATGAAATACGGGAGATTGATTGCAGAAAACCTGCAAGGGCATATTTACTGTACCATATATAGTAAGCCCCATTTAGTGCATTAGCATTTAGCCATTTTATGCAAATTTAGTGAGAAAGTGACTCATGTATATGATTTAATATGCATCGGCGATAACTTGTAACATCCTTATAAGAAGAAAGAAATTAAAGATTCATTAGAAAACTAGACTAGTGTCTCTACATGGTTAAAACATTATTAAAGCATACTTCAGTGTTTTGCTTATACTAGTGTTCTCATCATGGTGCCACCATTTCATGACAAAGAGGGTAGAGGAGAAAACATTCAACTTAAAATGTCTGCTGGCACACATCGCTGGATTTGTATGTCACTAAACAATGAACGAGCATAGCCTTGAATACCAACTATTTAATTAGCACTTTTGCCAGCCATGCATAGAAAATAGCTCATTTACATGCGTCATGCTTAGCGATTATTCCCATAAAAAGCTACTGATTTTTTGTTTAATGTATGTAGCATTCTAATATGCCAACACAAGAAAATCAAAACATATGTTATTATTTAAAAAACCTTGAAATTCAGAAATTTAATTAAAACATGTAAAGTCTTTTTATTTATCTTAGAGGTATATTTTAATTATTTAATTTAACCTTAAGTATGCCATAAAAGGCTGGCTACAACTAATAATTAAGAACTTCAAAGGGCAACAGAAACCCTCTAACAGTCCCCAGTTTAATTAAAGGCTATTATTACAAACCTCTTGAACATACAGTTACATTTAATGACAAGTGGTGACTAGTAAATGCTGCATTTGAAAGATACCACTCCTATTCTAAACACTGTTGACAGATGACACTGAAACATGTAAATTCTCCCAGTGAAATACTCTGTTTTGAACACAAATGAGATACATTCGTGAAATTAAATATTTCCGTCACTTTGAAAGTATACAATTTTGAAGCATTTTGCATGGAAATATTCATTAGTTTTGTTCATGTCCCTCAACATCTGCGAAACAAATGGAATATCACTGAAGGAAAAAAGATATGCCAGGTCCTGTAAGTGGAAGTCAGCCATTTGAACACATTTTGCTAATAATGTGCAGTATGAGGACGTGTTCCTTCGCCATACATACAATAAGGTACTATATGTAACACAAATGCTTAATTTCTTAATTTACTTTAAACCATTATTCCACCCCCACCTAAGAACAAATAAATCCAGTGTATTCCATGAGTGTTTTCACAAGCAGCATATATTCAAGTATCTATAGGAATGTAGGCCAAAATACCTGTCAAATCAAAATACATTGTACAAACTCTTAGTCATGTATTGAGCCCAATCCTGTAAGGTCCCTGTTTTTCAGGTAGTTGTTGTTTTCCTATGTGGCCTCTTAAATGAGGCAGCTCCTATAAACAAAAGCTGCTGAAACAAACAGAGGCTTTAGATTGGGCCTATCATATGTAAAATTAGCATTTCTCATTAGCGGATACAATCTTCTGTATTTTGAGTTTTAAACTGGATTTTGATCTTTCTATATTTTCATCCTTGTGCTTTTGCTTACTCAGGCGAAGACCAGTCCTGTACTTAACTAGCCATCAGTTACACAGAAGGTTAAAGACCACAGGACATTACACACCACATGAGTGTAATATGATGAGTTCACCTAAAAATCAACTAAGGAATATGCAATTTTAACATTCTAACAATTTTAAAAATTAACAACTTTTTTCCCCAAAAAAGTGCTTAAGTAACAGGAAGAGACCTAAGAATGAAGTGGACAACAAATTTGTTACAAGGTTAAAATATGATTTAAAAAAAAAAAAAAAGAAGAAATAGCCGCAATGCCTTTTATGCCATGTATTTAAAAGCATCATTTTGGGAAATTATAGTTTCCACATGGCAATATTAGACTACCTAGAATGCAGCATGCCATTAAAAAAACCCTGTAATGAGTGAAACTGACGAGATTCAGAGGAAAAAAGGGGAAAACTCTTAAAGTGACGGAATGGAAGGATTGATTCAGGAGGAAAGCTTGAGAGAAGTGACTGAACTAACTGATAATCAACAGCAAATGTGTGTGGGTGTTGGGACAGGGAGTAATCCCAGCTACCAAAGGCTTGCATGGTGTCAACTAGTCATTCTTCAGCTGCATCCAGAGTTTTCTCTAATGTTGACTCAAACCTGGCCAATATAACCCAAACCAGAATGCAGTATTAGAGTAGTGCTGATGGTCTGTGTACATAGGAAAGGTAAATGAGAAGAAACTGAGCACAGGATCTCACTGCCTGAATATCTGGAAAAACTCCTAATAAAGAGGTGGGTGGTGGGACAATTTCAAAGGAAATAATGGTGACCCCATTGCCTGAGTCATTTAAACCCGGAGTGGAGAATACTCCGGAGAACTCATTGCAGGTTGCAATCCTGCGTACTTAAGAGGATTGACTAGATCAGTTCTTAGATCTTTTTTCATCTTTAAATTTTTATGATAATATAGTCATTTGATTCCAGGTGATTCTTTTGCCTAGAGTTAAATATTCAAATAAAATTCTTTCTGAAGTTAAATCTGGATAGTTCATTTGCATGCTTATTTTGAGAAGTGCAAATGATAGAGACCTGTCATGATAGTGTTTGCTGCCTGGCTACCATCATGGCAGCAATAGAAATACAAACATTGGTTTGAAATATAAATTTAAAAAGCAGAAATTAAAATGATTGGTTTGAGATTGTACTTGTGCAAGATCAAGATCTCTTTGTGAATGTCTGTAGCAAGTTAAAATGATTGAGTCTCAGATAATTTATAAATTATTGTCTCTGAATAGACCAGAATACCAGGCCAAGTTAATTGTAGAGACACCTGTTCTGGTTTCATGCTTAAGTTTCAGTTTGAACGTGGCGTAAGCATTCAGCTACCTTGTTCAATAAGAAGAATGCCAAAAGCAAGTACTTTTACAGTATGACCTGAAAGTGGATTTGATGTCTCTGAGTTGTTCTGGATGCCTTACTGGCATACATCCCTGCTGCATTCGGTTTATAGTTATACATATATATGTACATAGAAATATGTATATGTAAATTATATATATTATATAGAATATAGATAAACTACATAGAGTTTACCCCAGTGTAAAATTTGTTGATGTTACTGTTTGCTAAATTAAAGAGAAAAAATATGAACTTTCAAAAATATTAAAAATAACAAAAATTTTTAAAAATATTAAAGTAAAGGAAAAAAATATGAACTGTTAACCCTAACTCCATTTTAACGTATTTTCTTTTCCTGATCATTTCCAATAATGACTAAGCATGACAAAGTCAGTGGATCATCTCTTGCTGATAAGACCAACATTCAATCATATGCATCAGCCATGTTGAGAGTAAATATGCAGAAGAAATAGTTTGATGCATCATTGTTTTATTAGTGTTCTAAATTTTCAGTTTATAAAATTAAGGCAATTAAGGAAAAAACAAAAGAAAAAATAACCATGAAAAACATTTGGAAAGAATTTTTCATTTCATTGGAAGCTGTCGAGGGAACTTTATTTTTAAAAGCTCCCTTTTCTGGCTTACATAAAGGGGAGGTTCAGGAGTGCGTACAGTCAGAGGTATCAGCTACAAGTTGGGTGAGACTGTGCCACTGTGTTGGGAAATAATGAAAGCCCAGCAGGACAGAGAAGAAGGAAGAACAGAGGAGTGCGGCGCTTTGCTTTAAGGGTCTGATCGGGGTGACCTCGATCTACTTCTGGGTCTGTGTCTGTGTTTGCTCATATGGTCTGGTTTGCTTTAACACTGCCATGCCTAGTCTCATGGCCCCAGCTGGATGTTGGCATGGATTAGATGCCACAAAGTGTTGGTGGAAGTGTGGGTATAGTTTTCTTTATGCCTCACAACTCCTCCCCGCTCCATTTCTTGTTTCTGCCTTCTTAGACCTTTTTCCAGGCTTGTTGTCTTTTCTTCCCCTACAAGTGCAGAGGAGGGTTCTGCTCTTGGAAGTAAACACAGCGAGCAAATACATAGCTGCTGCTCTTTGGGGTGAGATCTTTGCTGTCCTTGAGAGTAACTAAGTGTAGGAAGAGCGTGCTGCAGTGGGGGCATCAGTGATAGAATTCAATATCTACCAGCCAAGGCATATTCTGACCTTTTGACTTTGGTTGTCTCTAGCAATGGTTAATAGAATGAATTTTGATTTGCCATGATTTGAAACAAAATCAGAATTAAGCCTTTTTTTTTTTTTTTTCAGTTTTGCCAGCCCTGTTTTGCTTTTTTTTTGCTTTTTTTTTTCTTTTCATTGCAGTAAGAACAGAAAAAGGGTTCCTTCTCATGTATTTTTGTGGTATTTAGATAAGTGATAAGCTGAGACTGACAGGTTGAAAAGTTTGTATTCCAGAGCCAGCTGAAGAAGTATGGTAGGTGATGGTAGAGGTAAGATTTTTGAAAGATAACCACATAGCTGTTATGTACATCCTACTTGTCTGGTTGGTCAGCTCTCTGCCAAACAGCAGGAATGGATTTGTAGGGTATATACTTAAAGAGAAACAACTGTGCAGTTAAGAAAAATAGAAACTCTTCAGCCAATCAGAATGTAAAGCATTGCAAAGCAGAGTAAAATTTGTACAGTAATTGAGCATATCTGCCCTGTAATTTACAGTAAGAAATCAATTTTATCATTATTTTGCTATGAAAACTCATTCTGCTATTTATTTTAATTTTTTTTTCATAGATCTGGGTTAAAATTCCAGATAAAATTGTATTTAAGATATTGTGAATGTGAATAGAAAGGGACTATTGCAACAAAGCTTGTAGAGTTCTGAAGCTGCTGCTCTAAAATGCAAAGGTCTGAAACTTAATTAGTAAGTAAAGAGATACCTTTTCCCTTTTCTTGAATACATTTAACAAAATTACATGGTTTGTGTTCTTACCACATTGTCTCCCTTCAAGTTAAGTAGAAAATGTGTGCATAAATTAATAATGAGCCATTCTGTACAATAAGTTTGGGGCAGATTATAGAAGGATTAGCTACAGTCTAATCAATATTTCACAAAACAAATAATTAAGTTTTTTTCACAAAGGCAGAAAACCTGTTGAAGGAAATAACATAAATTCTACCTTAACCATTATGATGTGAGAAGAATTCTTATCTTTTTTAAAATTTGTCTGTGTATGTTGATTATTATTTAAAATACTCATGTAAATTTCAAGCAATAATGGAATAAAATATAAAATTATGATATATTCTAAAATAGAATAAAATTGAGGCATTCCATGTTGTTGATCTATACCTATAAATCAGGATAAAAATAAACCCATTTTCTTACTTTTATTTCCAAAGACATTCCAAGTAATACAGCAACCTTACCATAACATGTAGCACGTGTGTGCGAATATGTGTATATGTATATGTTTATGTCTATGTATACAACATATAGGTATATGGAAAGAGGGTACTTCACATATCAAATCCATCATACATGTTTATTAATTAATCTTCAAGTAGGGTACATTTGACTGTGAGGCTGACTGCTTGGATTTTTTTTCTTTTTTAAAGCAGGGAAATCTCTCAACTGTGTAAATATTGTCCTTTATGAGACCTTGAGAGAGAACTTTACTTCATCAGAATGGCATATATATTTAAAAAAAAAAATTTCCATATTTTAAAAAGGCTTGAGAGGATTGTTGTTCTTTAAAAAGATTTTTTTTTTTCTAAAGTAGAAATTCTGTTTTCCATGAGGAATCTGAATGCCCATGTTTTCACTGGGAAATTTATCTGTTGCTATCAGCTTGAATCAATAATGGGTAGAGCTGAGATGGTACTGCAGGTATCTAACTTTAAGCTTATTTACACAGGCATATTTAAGGAAAGAGCTAACATTCAATATAATTTATGAATGAAGGTGTTTAGTATGCTTTAACTAGTGAACATATGGTATAATTATCTTGCCAAAATTAATCTCCTGTTTATACATGACCTCAAAGTGTAGATGGACCAAGAGCACCAAGAAATGGACCTAAGCAGCACTACTTAGGAGACAGTTTGGACCTTGCTCTGAAGTGACATGTTTTATTCTTCTGAGTATTGGCAACTGATTTTTTTTTTTCATCTTAGCTGCACAAGTCTTAGGTGACAACTGGCTTATCTTCAGTGAAGAGAGAGTCCTACAGCAACTTGACAGCAAGTAGCATGATGACATTAGAAGAGTGAAGGAATTGAAAGCAGGGCAACTGGGAAAGGAAAATAGTTTTTAATCGATTAAACACAGTCTTTTTGCTTATTTTGAGAAATAAGCTGATTTCAATAACTAAGGCACGTTTTAAGAAGAGGCATCTTTGACTTTTCAATTAAGAATTGACATATGCGATGTTTCAAGAGATTCTTTGACAGAACTATAGAGAACTAAATATTCATTCTCATGGTCCTAATATTTTGGCATAGGAGAGACAGTTGTCCATGTGAAATGAGGAAGCCACAGGGTCAGAGTTCTTAAGTTCCAGGGCTGCTTGTCATATAAGTATTTACGGAAAACAAAAGTGCTGATTTGCTTTGGTGATTGACTGCTAATTAAGTAGATCATTGTCAGTAAGTTACAAATAATCTAAAGCTTATGGATGCCAAACTTGTGTGTCAGTGGCTCATCTGATCAAAAATATTTTTAAACTCCTCGAAGCGTCTTATCCTGAAATTCATTCCGGAGCAGCATCTTTTAAGCCTAGAGATCTTCTGAAAAGCATAAAAAAGTGTTAGATGAATGACCATTTAGAAGGTAACATACTGTCCTCTAGATATTGGTTTAGTTAAAGATAAAATTAAATTCAAATATTTATCTGCATTAATTCTTGAATAGGCCATAAACTTTTGGAAAGCTTTGATACCACTTCTTTTAGCAAAACATGATAAATAAATGAAGTAAATCTGCAGAGGATATTTTTTCTGGAGAATTTTAGCAAATTTATTGGAGCAGGCAGGGAGAACTCTTAACCCAAATGTTGTTGTAAAGCATACCTCACTTCCATGCAGCTGGGAAAAGGGTTTTATACTTCAGACATACAGTGGTGGTTTTCAGAGTGTAAACTTGTGTGATCACCCTTTCAGTAAGGATCACAACTGAAACTGGATTTCAGGATAAGGGTGACAACTTTGTCAGTAAGTTAAATATCAAAGCAAGCAAGTGCTGAATCTCCCTGCTGCTAGGGTCAAGCACTGCATTCAGCAGACCTTCATACAAAGCCTATGTAGGCATAACTCTTACAACAAGTTTATACAGGAGATTTATCTTCAAAAACAAGAATCAAGAAAGAACTTTTCTTAAGGAAAGTATTATGAACCATGAGACTACCTTATTCCTAAGTTTGACAGTTTGATGCCAGTCCTGTTTTGACATTTTAGTTTAAATTTGAGAGATTCAGCTGAGGATTTTACATCTTCATAAGCAACTTCTTAAGTAAAAATAAATACTTTATACATGATTATAAAGGTTCCTTCTCTCTCTTGTGGGTTTTTTTTTTTTATTATTATTTTTTTAAATAAAAATCTGTAATGAAGGGAAAAGAACTTGATCAACATGGTGTACATAGGTTAAGTAGATATTGAAGTTCTTGAAACTTTCGTGCTTTGGCCAGGTGAATTTTTTTTCCCGCACAGGACCTAGCAAAGGTACAACCTTGAGAAAAGCTAAGTGCCTTATGTGATATGCTAGTTTTAATTTTAATGGAAGCTGAGACTGTTCAGCACCTTATAGTAGACACTCAGCAGCTCGAAGGCCTTCAATTTCCTTCTCAAATGCAAGAGAAAGAACAATGAAGTAAAATCTCGACACAGAGTCAATACGCCCTCAAGGAAATGTCTTTTCTGACCCAGATCTAACAATCAGTGAAATGTAGTGTAGGATACCAGGAATTTCTGACAGAAAAGCTGCTTCTGAAACCCAGCTAGTCCTTTCTGAGCTTTGATATCGAGGCAAATGGCACAAAACCAGTGGAGAAGATCAGGAAAATAGATGGGAAGGAGATTTGCAGTTGACTGCCAGCAGAGAGCTTGGATAGACTTCCACTTCCAATCAGAAAATCTTGGTCTTATGATGAGGGCACCTTGAACAGATTTAGATGAATATGAGCAAAAATATACATGGTGGCCAGTCAATCAGCTGTGTTCCTGGATGGTCAAATCTCCCATCAATCCGAGAGAGTTTAGCCGGTGTGCTCCCCATGGAGGCAGAGAGCGGTGTTGTCGTACAACTGAATTGAGTTTATAATTTCTGTTCCTTTCCTGGTGCTGAACCCTTTATCCTAAACACAGCAGGGAGATAAAAATTATTGCACAGTAGAGTAAACCCTTGCCAGAGTAAGAAGGAAATACTCCTAAGCTTTAATTTACTAGACATGATATGAAAATACCAAACAATTCTACCTTGTATCTGTGATTGTTATTATATGCTTGAGACCTGTATGTGAATAAACTGGTCCTGGACACATTTTAAATAGCTAGATTTGTACATGATTTGCTTTTTGTAAATATTATTTCTTATTAGCTTACTAGTGAGTGATGTGGCGGCTTTTCCTTCTTCTAAGACTGAAATGTGCTGTGTGGCTATCTAAACTCTTGCAACATTCATGATAGAACAACCAAGCACAGAACCTAAGTTTTGAGCTGCAGCATATTGTTACACATATACTGGATATTTGTTATGTCTGCTTCTAACTTGCCTGTTACTGGGGATTTCTTGCTTTCACTAAGGGCATGTACTGTGCCTTTGTTGAATCAGACCAAAAGAGAAAAGCATAGGAATGGAAGTGTTTGAGAACAAAGCCAATGGAAATAAAATTTATTATTGAAGACTTTCATTTTTGCTGAAATATTTTGATTTTCTTTGGGAAAAACAAACAAACAAACAAAGATGTTTGTGTTTATTGTTATTGAATTGTATCTCTCCATGTTCTAATATTTCTTCATGAGTGTTGAAGGCAAGATTCAATATTGTCTCCTGTCTAATCAAGTTCCAGACGAATCATTCGAGTTGCATAGCTGCAAGTGCCTGCACACTGAAAAACAAACCTGGTGCATAAAGAAAAAAATATCCAACAGATTTACAAGACTTTTAAGGAAACATGGTACCAGATTTATATATGGGAATACCTGATGTTGCGATTAGATTTTAAAATGCCAAAATAAGAAATCATGGGAAACTGACTTTTTGTATTAAATTTTTCAACTTAGATTATTTTACAGTTGCACTTGTGCTCTGGAGAACAAAAGCTACACTTTTTCTCACAGTGAAAAGAATCAGGAATGGATTTAAATGAAAGAAAGGAATCAACAGGAGCTCAAAATTACAAAAATGTAAATTATAATTGACCATGCTAGCTAGCATAAGTGGCTTAACCTAAGTTAGAATATCGTAACTGCTAAAGTCAAGAAAACATTACCTTCATCTAGAGATAGCCTATTAAATGTGACTTCAGTCTTAATTTCTTTGTGCAGATGTATTCTCGCCTAGGTTAAGCAAAAAGTTAAAAGCTGTTTTCCCACTGTTTTTTGTTTTCCCAACTTACTTATCAACTTCAAACATCACTTTTATCAGCTTGGACAATAGAAGTAGAATCAAGATCAGTGATTACTGTAGATAAAATGTGGCTGAGTGCTGAAAAGCAAGATTCTTTCTACTATGACAATGAGTACTTTAAGCAATCCTGTTGATTCCTCTGCTCAGGAAGATGGCAAGATCTCAGCCTAGACACATGAGCAGCCGAGATCATGTCTCTATTTATTTTAAAAAGTGCTTTTAGTCACAATAATTACCATCAATTTTAGCAACGGTTTTTGGTAATATGAGTAGAAATTGAACTCAAACCTGCACTTCTAAAATCCTATCTATTATTCTATGCAGATAGTGCAGACCTCAATTTCTGCCTTAGTTTTTCAGTTTGCATCCCTCCATAGAGAACATTGGGTTTTCCCTGCACAGGATTTTGGCACAAAGAGCAGTTCCCCTAGATTTTTTAAGTGCAAGTCTGAAATTGCTCTGGCTATTAAACATGGCCATTTTTACTCACTAAAAAATTCCTTCTGAAACTAAATTACCAAAAAAACCCGCCACAAACCAGAAAAAATCCAATCCTGCTTATTTGCTTGATCAATTATCTTAATAAAGTGAAAAATATTGTCAGAAACTCATTCACCTAAGACTAAAGTGTACTAGCCCAAATTCAGGATGGGAATGATTTTTCCAGTTGAATCGCACCACCATTTTGTGAAGTTTTTTGTTGTTGTTGTCAAGCACAGAGGTAATTTAAAATTATAGATGGTCCAGTTTAGAAGTTAAACATACATTTTTAAATGTATTGCTTCTGGATGCATTTTCTATCAATGCTGAATTTCCAAATTAATCTTTTAAAGCAGTGGTTTAGGTATTCTGATGGTTCTTTTATTGTATTTAATCTAAAAATGTAGAAAATAAAAAGCTCATAGTTGTGAGTTTTGTAACTTTCACAAGTATCAACAGTACTTACAATTTAAAAAGTAATCTTAAAAATGAAACTGCAATATACCAAAATCAACATACAAATTTAATTTACAAATTTTAAAACAAAATCAAAATACTACTTCAAACAAGGCAGTATTTTTGTAATAGTGAATAAAAAGATACTACAACATACAATATGAATATAAATGCCAGTAAATGGGATATTGTCAGTGTGCCAGTGGTGTAAGAGTTGTTTGAAATGAGAAATATGTTTTTGAACATTTAGAAATGTAAATTATACCTCTAAAAAGATAACAAATAAAAGGGAATATTTCTTGATAACCGCATTTTTTTTACTAAGAGAGAAATGTATGGAAAGGAATGTGGCAAAAATCTCATAATAGGTAATAGACATGAGTTTGTTTTTTTTGTCTGTTTCTCAATACACTTAAAATCTGATTCCAACCTCAATATACTTAAAAACTGATTTTTTTCACTGTGTAGCTGGGAAGTAGTCCAAAGATGAAGATGATGCATATGCTTTAGTGTTCCACTTTTAGGGGCTCAGGTAAAACATCCAATTTTGCATTAAGGTGTCATTCATGTGTTGCTTTTCTGAAAGACTTATTCGCTCATTTTGGGTCAGATTGTGCCACTGATTTTTAACTGGAGTTCCGCACCGACTTTAATAGGAGGTTCTGCTAAAAAAACTGTTGCCTGATCAGGATCACTGCCAGAGTCCTCTGAAAGAAAGAACGTGATGCCTCGTAAAAATAGGATAAGTGGAGGTGCTGATAGTATGGCAGCGGTATGAAAGCTGGAAATGAAAGAAGAGTTAATAGCAAATAGTAACGCAGAAATAGAAGCTGAGTTAAGGGTGACGTTTTGGCTGTTGGGTCTTCTTCAGGCCATAAGCTGAAACCAAACATTTTTCTATTTCTTCTTCAGCCTGAGGAATGACTCAAAGACAGACCATTGCTTTTAACCTTGTTCTGTATTCCAATACATATTTTAAACACAAGAATGTTGTTGGGGCAAAAGTGATAGGATAGATCAGAAGAAAACTGCCATTATTTTTCTTAACTAAACAGACTCTGAGAACTATACCCCCAGAGTTACTCTAAATTCAGTATTCTGTTCAGGGACACTGCTGGTAAATAATTAAGACTGATACTGACTTAACTAAGCCCAATTATAGATCTAAACATTCCTCTGAAAATCACTGTCTAAACATTTCCCTAGCGATGGTGTTTTATGCAGAGGACCTGATTCAGCCATCCTGATTTTCATGGTATGATATTACTTGCACACGGAGTTTAATTGAGGTTAAAAGGCCAAATCCTAATCTCATCTGTACAAGGGGTACATCTTGAGTAAAGCCATTAAGGTCAGAGGAGTTACTTTGGATTTACAGCAGTGTAAGTAAAAGCTTATAGGGTATATTCACATAAGATTTATTTATGCATGTAGAGGTTACATGCTTGGGCACCTAGGTTTTCTCTTAAACAGAGAAATTTCACATTCATGTCATGTTTTGTATGCCTACTTAATTTACATATTTCCTATAAATTATGGGTTTATCGTTCATGTGTAAATGTGAACTCTTTAAAATAATCTGTCCTTGAATTTGAGAGGGATGAGGGGGAAAAATAAAAATATTAACTCTTTTTTCAGCTCAGGACTGGCAATTAATTTCTTCTCATGGAGATCTCATCTAGACTCATTCCTGTAGTATATATGCTAGCATGCTCTGCTAAAAATGGGTCTGCCTTTGACAGATGTGGCCTTAGGCATGCAGAGGCTGTGACATTCATGGGCATAATGTATGAAAGTCTGAAACACAGAGGATGCATCTTTCTGATTTTCTCAAAATAAAGTGATGGAATCACACCATCTTTGTAGGAGTACATGCAGCCTCCACAAGAAAACAAAATATTATTGTTCAGAGTTACAGAAATGACCAAAACATAATATTTAGCCCATTTACAGCATGGTCTATTCATAACATTGCACAAGCCTTAACTAGTTCATCAGTAAGATAGGTGATTTGACATGATGTCTTTTCCGCTTAGTATAGCCATGGCTTTGGGTAAAAATAAATATATACAGTAGATGCCAGTGAAGAAAATTTGTCAGAGAACAAAACACAGCAAAGCCTACACAGCCATGAATGTTTCCATGATGAAAATACACAGAGTAAAATACAGAATACAAGATATGGACACAGAGGCATAGGCAAGTTCTGTTCCCTCCTGAGCCTGTTCTATTTAGGTTAAGTAGAAATCTTTATATATATATATATATTTTTTTTTTTTTCCCCAGGTAGTGACGGAATAACGGAGTACTTCTTTAACACTGTGAAATGGCAGCTTTGCAGAGAGAATTCACTAGCGCCACTCTAGTTCTTCTTATCCACCATCAATCTCTCCTAGGCTCCCAAAGAGCCAAGTTTCATGGTATGGGGATTCTCAGCACAAGCAAATTCCGGCAGGCAACTGTCACCTATCTGACACTTGTCCTGGATAGAAAAATGTTTGTCATTTTTTCTTTGGTAAATTATTATCATGCTGGCTAGGTGTTTTTTCTTGGCGTTGATACATACTAGTGAAGAAGTGAAGATAATAAATGTTCAGATGTCCATGGCTGGCTGAAGTAGACTTCCAAGCATGTAAGACATCATGGACTAGTGACTGAACTATGAAAAGAACCTGGAAGATATTTCAAAGATGTCATAGATGTTGATAAACGGCTTATGCCAGAAGATGTAACTGGGAGTCCTGTCTTTGCATTAGTAAGATAAACACAAATCTTCTCTGTGCAGGAAGGAGCTAATTTTTTTAACCAAGCACAATGTTTTACATGAAAAAAAAAAAGAAAAGAAAAAGAAAAAAATCCCAACACTCTTGGAAAGTATGGAAGGAACTAGTTTGAAAACGGGAGGCAAAATGATTTGATAGATATAGGAGTCCAGATTAAAATGAGAAGTGAGACTTGAAATCCTGAACAGAACTGTACTATAGATTTTGAGATAAATAAAATCTCCCATAGGGGAGAGTGTCACTGGTGTGGACATTAGGCTTATAGTGAGTTTACATTGCAAACGTAGGGGGAGTGGCCAGAAAATGGTCTGGTAGATAAAAATGGCAGCTAACCCAATTGGCAATGAACTGGGATTACAGAATGATAATGTAAATGTAGCTGAGATTCAGAGATGTTTTCAAGCACAATTTTTAGGATTCCATATTTTGAAGTGAATGATTTTGAGCAAAGAAACTGAGGAAAACACAATATTGAATATGGGTCTGCAGGTGACAAAAATGAGTGGTGCTTACTGAAATGTATATGGCCAGCTTAACACATTTGTGGAACAAGCATCAAGTCTTGTTTGTAAGCAATGAAAACATATTTTGCACTCAATTTGTATTATTTACATAATAAAGGTAGAATTTAGTTTTTCATATCATCACTTCCAGTTACAGTTTGCAACATTTTTGTATTTTTCTGATATTAAAATTTTACCTACAGATACAGATTATTTGTTTTGGAATAAACCGTAGTTTGTACTCCCTATAACTCAATATTTCAAGAGTTACTTTTCTGGCTTCATGATTATGTTCCTTTCACTTACATGGAAAAACTGTCAGCTCCGCCTATCCATTAAGGTTGTCTTAAGGTTGTCTTAAGGTAATCTACTGACATCCCAACTCCAAAACAATGCTGATATATCCCATTTCTCTACTACTGGAGTTTTAACTGCTCCTTTAAATAACCTTGTTCAAAATACCTGTGTAAGGATGCAAGAGTGAAACAATATGTCCCATGAAGTTGCAAATAGCAAGTTTCAGGAAGAAATTTCGTCTTCTATTTAAATCATAGGGTGCATCCAGTAACAGTTGGCATTTTTTCAAACTGTGTGTAGTATTTAAAGTCTAAACAGAATAATACACTAAGCCGGAGGTGTTATTCAGTAACTCCTGCCATAGAAAGTAAGGCAATCTACACTTAATGAATGAAATCATGGTCAAAACTGAAAGGACTGTTTTAAACCAAAGGAGAGAAGGTGGTATTTCTGAAGTTAACCTACATAATTGATGTGTGAAACTCAATTATGTAAGCAATAACCAGGATCACACTGCAGCAAAATATTAGGCGTGCTATGGACAACTTGAGTAAATGGAGGTATGTTATATGAGAAGTTATATGCTGTACAGATAACTAATCAACAGGTAAATGAAAAAAACTTTTCCTCCAGACTGGTGACTTCATCATGGGTCATTCTTGTGTGTAAATGATTTTTCTTCTGTGTAAATAATGCTGGCTGGCCACAGAGCCAGGATTATCTGATCCAGGATATCAGTTCCCATTTTTTTCCCCATTGGAGACATCATTCCTATGGAAGTAATGGAAATTGCGTCTGGGACAGCAATGGTTAAAAATTCATTAGGATTGTGATTGATGGTTTTGTATGGAAAAAAAACAGTAGAGAAATTAGATTAGTATAAGGTACACAAACCAATATGTATCTTCAGCTGTAAAAACGGAAGGTAACTTAAATGTAGGTATTGTATAGGACAACGATAATTTTATAGTTTTAGGGCTACAATGTTTTAAATCTCAACAAATGTGATTGAAGCAAGGCTACTTTCAAAGCATATTTCTTTAATATGACTGGTATATTTCCACTGAAATGTTAAAACAAAGCTTTCTTTTTATCTGTAAGAGTATTGTAAAAGCATAAAGACTCTTCTGTAAAATCTGATGTAAGCGGTGCATCTATAGTCCTTTTCTGTAAAATTTAATCCATTTTTTTTTTTGAGACAGAGGAAGACTCCTGCAAGCCTTTTGCATATATCTTCCTTTACTGTTTGGCATTCTTTTGGTCTGATTTTCACACAGTTCTTTTCTTTATGTCTCCCGGTATGTATTTTGCTCCCTCCTGAGTCTCAGTGAAGCTCTTCTGCCTCTTTCTTCTGTGCACCTTTTGACTTTCCTACTTTTCTCATTCAAGTACTGGCAGATGATCTTTCTCTTAAGTTAGTGAAGTACCTCTGAGTCTAGATTGCTTGTGCCATGAGGTTACATGGTTATCTGTTACACAACCAACAATTCAAAATTGGTTTAGTACCTTTAATAAACAGCCTGGCATAAATATGTGAAAATCATGCCCTTCTTTAAGTGACTAGGAAAACCTGTATATTGCTGGAATCATTATTTAAAGACTTTTCCAATTGTGACAAGAATCACAAGATCAAAATTACAGTGCATTTTATGTATGCTTAACCGTCATAGAAGCAGTAAAAGGTGAGACAAATTTACAACCCTGCATAGTATAAACCACCTCAAGATCACCTCGACATACGCATATGCATTCTGAAACTACAGAACATGGAGATTTTAAAGGTGGGCTAGATCATTTCAGCTCTTTTGTTATCAGAATAATGTAATGAATTGGTAGCATTCTTAAAAGGCTTTTCTTAACATTCTGTTACAGTTCCCTGGAATCTTTAAAAATTCAGTTACAATAGAAGAATTTATGAACCTAAGCTTTATTAATCACGTCTGCCTATGCACAAATATGCACACTAATAGGACATTATTGCCATCTTACCGCTAGTTTTAGGATGTAATTTCTTGCTCTTTCTTAATTAGATTAAAATTCCAAAGTCATGTCTCAGAATAAACTGGCTTATTTTAAGACCTAAGAAACATTATTTTTGTCACTATAAGTTTCCCATCCATTAAGAAGTAAACACCTTTTTTTTTCCGTCTGGGTTATCTGCATTTTACGTGAAACA
This sequence comes from Leptosomus discolor, assembly GCF_034619465.1. NCBI lineage: Eukaryota > Metazoa > Chordata > Aves > Leptosomiformes > Leptosomidae > Leptosomus > Leptosomus discolor. Next base: position 12,574,247 of record NC_141419.1, read on the forward strand.
AAAAAAAGGGAAGAAAAACTTTAAGTTTTCTGTGACAACATAGGGAGTGCCTCTCTAAAAGTGTCTGCTGAGGATCTCAGACCTCTGATCCAGCAGACAGTCAAATATATGATGAAATACATGGACACACCAGAAATCACAATCATTATCTGAAAAAAATCCTTCCCTGAGTCCCAAATTTCTGCTTAGGCTTGGTATGGCACCAATGTTTCGACAGGATGTTATAATTTTTTTTTTTTTTCCTTTTTCTCTGTCACATAATAGAAAAAAGTGATGTAAAATGTCTTTAACATTAAAAAAAATTGTTAACCCTGTATTACCTATATTCATTATCCTTTCTTGATCAAAATAGTTAATTTCATTTTGAATGTTTAGCTCAGGGTCGAAAGGGTGTAAGAAGAGTTTCAGAAACAGGTTTAGCCACAGACACCAAGTCAGCCTCAGTATAAGCCAAGGACCTTTCAAGTTGCTATATAATTTTTCTTGAATGCGATATGTTCTTCGGAAGCATTTTCACTTACGTGGTGAGAGATGGAGGGAGACAATAACACGTGTAGTACTAGAATATGCCATTTACCTTCTTTCAACTGCTCTGGCTCAGTTTCTGGCTCTTAGTTTTGCTATATGCATAGGGATTAGACATTTCCTCTTAAGAACAAAAATATATTTTAAAAACACAAGTATATACTTTGAAATAAAAATACAAATTTCCAACAATAAAGGAACTCCAAAACTAAAATTGACAGCACGTTTTTGTAATAACTTTTCCCTACAGAGGCCATTATTATAGGACTGTACTGGGATGAGGAATAACACCTTCAGTAAAGATAACATCAGTCTGAAAATCAATGTGTTAAAAACTGATTTAGTTTGGGCCTTTGTTTTCAGTAATTTTGTTCCCCTGTTCTTGTGCTACTATGCAGAATATAAACACAACATAAGTGAGGGTAAAAAACAATTGCTGCCAAATGAAATACAGCAAATCAGGAGGGCACTGAAATGCTATCTGCAAACTTCTAATTAAAAGAAGGTCTTGAAAATTAAATTCAATGACTATGGAAGAGAGTAACTAGTCCCATTAAATACAGATTATCAGTACAGTTTTTGGATGCACTACACAGAGCAGTGCCACATGATGAAGGCAGCTACACCCACTCACAGGGAAGATCCCTGAAATTTTCTACTCGGTACTTTCAGAATTACACATATAAACGTTATTACAAAAGGCCAGTGGGGGCTGAATGGTACATACGGTGCCGTTGTGAAGGTTTCCAGCTGTAATAGCAATCAGGCCCTTGCACTGTTTGTGTGACATTTTTAGTCCTGACAATTGATCATAACCCTTCCCTGCTTGTACCCTTGTCGTTTTGAGCGCATGCATGGGACGAAATGAGTTTTACCTCACCTTCCCCACACTATTTTAGGAAAGAGTGTTATCAAAATAAAAACCTGACACTGAAGAATGGGGTGATAATAGTTTTGTGTAACCAGTTCTTCACTCCCTACGATACTGTAGGTTTTTATTTTTGGTGGATGGAAGGCAGAGTGCAACTTTCCTTTCATAGATCAGGACAGGGACAGTGATGAAACGCAGCCCAGTAGTGCTGCTTTTTACAGTTTTTACTTTTCTGTTTGAGGCTTCTGGTTGCCAACCAGGAATAACATTGTTGGACTTTGCACTAAGACTTCTCTGTTGCTTCATATTGTATCACATGACTGACTATTTTACTTGATATTAATTAGTACAGAAATATTTTAAAAATCTTTTTTCATGATATTCTGTGAGAAACTAGTTTTCAAAATTACACAGAAAGTTCTCAAGAAAAAAAAATGGGTTCAATAATGATCAGATAGGGTTTTTATTAGGGCTCTTTCTTCAGGGTCACTACCAATGTAAATATTTTGCACAGATAAGGTTAATACAGTGGATTACTCTCAAACATTTGATTGTACTGTCATCCAAATGCCTTACATTGTGATTTCAATACTTGTGCTACATGGCATGCATTATTATCTTGCTATCTTGTTATGTTACCTATATTATGACCTATCCTTTGTTATTTCACAAGACTGGGACTTTTCAAAACAGATGTGTAATTTGTTTTGGACTAGGACACCTACATGAATATATATTTGTGAAAGTAGCAGTATCAGCATTTATGGTACTTCAACTTCTGCCAGGGTAACAAAGACTCACCTACCTGCATTTTCACAGATCACACCAACATTGATGAAGTAAGGTTTTTTCCTAAAGTAATATTTGTTGTTTCTTACTCTGCTCTATTGCTCTGGCTCTATTCAGTTCCACAGAAATTGAAGATGGTGAAGACCTGATAGGTTACCTGCTGCTTTTGTATGCCAGTGTGGGATTGTTCCTTAAAGTGTATTCTTCAGTGTTTTGTCTTGCAAAGAACAGGAGCCCACTATTTCCCTGGGAAATTTTTCAACAGCCTAATAGAATTCACCATTAGGAACGTTTTCCTTTTGTTCAGCTTACATTTTCCTTTTTCTTCATTTTATTCAGATACTTCTATTTAATGATCATAATCTGACAATCATACTGTATCGTCTTTCCAGATACATTCCCAAACACTTGGAGCCTAATTCTGCAATCATTGCTAGTGCGCAGTATCCTACCAGTGATGAAAATTTAGTCTTCAAATATAGCTGGGCATGTTCTGCACAGTGCTGTCAATCAAATTAGGCTCCTGGTTAAATTCAAGCCTTTTGCCTTTGTATTCAAACCTCTCCACAACATAGTCCTACCTTATTTGACCTAGACATCTGACCTGCCCTCTCTTTTCTACTAATGATGTTACCCTTGGTGCCCCGGCTGCCTTCTCCCCTCCTCGTCTGTGTTGTTTTGTCTCCTCCTTGCCATTTGCATAGAGCATCCTCAGTGAACTGAGTTATGAAACACTCACCTTCTTAGCAGGAGCTCTGGCTAAACTCCACTTTTCTACATTAAAAGGTGTGTGTATTTTTTGAATGTTTGGAGGTATATTTATTTTGCAAGTTATAAACTTCAAAATAATTAACGTTAAAGTAAACTGGCTTTTGCTAAATAACTGCAGTTATTTAATTTTTGCCATGAGGTTTACCTCTCTCATTTTATCATGTTCTTAAACTTGTGTTGAGTTTGTAATAAAAGTAAGCTTCTCTAGGAAAAGAAGATGTTTGCTTTGGAAGTACAATGCCTAACTTAAAAAAGATATTATGCATTCTTAGTAGAAAAGCAGCAGTAGTAGTAGTTTTATCCTGAAATTCCAACAGGGCAAAAAAAACCCTGCAGTTTTCTTTAGGCTTTGTAGTTCAACATCAAATGTAGCTTGGGCTTCAAGTAAATTAATTAAATAGTAACTAATTAGAGGAAAACTTCATTTTTGAGCGGAGGATACAGCAGGAATTTCCTTCTGTGTGCAAATACTGCCCAGTTGAAAAAAATAGGTGTAAAGAATGATTCAGGGTGCTGAAGCCTAGAGATAACCAACCTGTTTGACATGTACTACAGAAGTATTTGCAATCAGTCTGGGTGAGGATTTGAACTGTATCTGCAAATTAGCTGTTATTTGCTCAAGTGTTACAGGTGCCTTTTTATAAGCTCTTCAAAGCTGTTTGCTAGACAGATTTATACGTGTATCTGTTGCTCTCTGTTGAAAGTATCCTCAGAGTTTTCAGGCTGATGTGCATATTGAATCTGAAGGTGAGTCTGCTTTGCTGTGAAAGTTTATTTGAGGAAAGTAAGGCAGAAGACATATTGGTGGTGCATCTAGTAATGCTGGATTCAAGGAACAACAAGAGGAGAAGCTCAGTTAAGAGCCGTTTTCATTTGATTTATCAGAAAAGAATGCACCTACTTTCCATGTTTCTGATCTTGCATGGAAACAAATCTCAGAAGAACATCTTCTGGTTTTAGCCCTAGCTCTGTTGCTATCTTTTATTACCTTCTGCAACTCTTTTGGGAACTGACTTGGTTTTATTTTTTATTTGACCTGACATAAGTATCTCTCAATTTTACAAGAAGATATTTATTTGTTTCATGGATATCTAAATTTTTTTCTGCTCTTTGCCTCAGGCCTATGTTGTATTGTCTCTGGACAGAGGCCTATGTGTGCACTCTTATGGTTCTCCCAGCCTGTGAGCAACATTTTTAAATTATCATCACTTAAACAGTTTGGCAAAAGAGTCCTCTGTTATTAGAAGGGAAACCAACTTGGTTTACAGTTTGTGGTATTTGTATACTAAAATACTCCTGTGTCCTTAGACTATGAAAAAAATGTTAACAAAATATACAATTTTGTAATTTATTTGGTCAATGAAAAAAATTTGGTTTTGTTTTAATATTTAATTATTTTTAAGATCATCTGGTTTGACAGTTTTGCCAAATCCACCCGCTCATAAATCAGCTTCCTACAAAATCATGATGAATTTAGTGTGAATTTGGTAAAATAGTGCACTTTAGCACCTTTGTTATGTACCTTTCTCTTTCCTTTGATCCTACAGGAAATTTGTATCAAAACTTTCCTCTATAAACTTACTTTAAGGTGTGATCATATCCTTGTATATGAAATACAGAAATCTCTCTTGCCATAGTTCCTAGGTACCTTAATGCCTTTCTACAAAATCTTAATTGAGAAGATGAGATGGTATTCCTCTATTTATCCCAAACTGCTCATACTTACTGTAAAGCAGATATTATTTCTTTGAAAAATGAGAAGCATAGCCACAAAGAGAGAAAATTCCACGCATACACACACTCTCCATTGCCAATTACACTATCAGATAACAACCACATCTTTTTATTTTCTTTGCATACATTCTTGGTTGTGTTTCTCCACCTATTAGATCCTGCTACTGATCAGCTACGTGCAATCACCACCTTCTTGTGGGAATGGGTCTATCCAGCATTCAGGCCCTTAGCACAGGAGATCATCATCAACCACTGGAGAGATTCTCCTGCAGACTCTTGCATCTCACTGCAGAAAGGGCCAATTTTTTACTTTATCTGATTAAATATTGACTTTTTTCTACTCTGTTTGAGTCTAGTAAGCAAATCAGAATGGGGACTGATCTGTCAGCTGTGGGATGCTGTGAGCAATTGCAAAATCCCAGTCAACATTTGCAATGGACACTGTGATGGGAAAATTCGTGTGACTCAAAACTTATTCACATAAAATCGAAATATGAATTTTAAGCTTATAATTCATGTAAGTACTGGAAGAACAGGGAAAACTCAGAGTACTATGTATATTCTTACCAGGTGGTGACTTTCATACAATTCATTATTGCTTTTTTTTTTTTAACCGACAAAGTGATAGGATCTGGATTTTGTTCTCAGCAAAGACATATTCCTGGCAAAGTAGTGCAACCGACTACTCACTTGAATGTTTAATTTTGTGCTCACTTATGCAGAAGCATGCCAGCTGCTGATGCATAAAAGCAACCTCTTTTATAGGTATCACCTATCTCTTATCTCAGTCACCGACATGGCCCAGCTTTACGTAGTTCATGAAATTTGAGTGCCCTCTTTGGCTGCAGATGAGTACACATTCTTGTGTCACGGGATAGCTCTTTTCCTAGCCTAGTATTTACAACTTTCAAAATTTTATTTCAGTTTCCTTGGTACAATCTGTGCTTTTACGGGAGCTACTGAGTATATTATAAACTTTTCCCATGCAGTTCTTTGTTTTAATGTTATTTGCAACTTGGCAATGTTTTGCTACTGAAGTTTTGAGGTAAAGAACACATAGTTGATGAGATTTTTAGTATCTTCCATCCTACACAGAAAAAATATAGTGCTTCTCAAGCTTGTGATTCAATGACATTCTGTGGGAAGTCAAAGATAGCACACCTAGCCCCCTCCTCCAACCCCCACTAAATTGCATTGAAAATCTTACTTCAAACTTCTTGTCCCCTGCCATCCATATTTTTAGAAATTATAAGCGCTCGTTCTTGCTGTTGAAATAAGTGGAAGCACACAGAACTTCTAAACCCCAGGTTTTCAGGCATTAATACATTAATGCTTGTTTTTTTCCTTACAGCAGGTATCTATGTTTCATACTATGTTGCTGTTAATATTACTGTAGAAATAAATAATAGTAAAAAAATAAGCTCAGTCATATCATTAGGAATCGAGACTTTATTTTCATGCGTTTTAAGATGACGTTCCTTGCATTTTCAGTGTAAGAAGACAAGTGAAGTTGCAGAAAGTGGTATGGGTGCTTGAAGGGATTATTTACATGAGTATTTGCAATGCTATCTTGAAAATGCATTTTGGAAAGTTGGAATCAAAAGGAAGGATGTTTTGACACAGAATCTGGGAGGAATAACAAAATTATTTAAAACGAGAGTCAGTGTTGATAACTTGATGGAATTGCTGGAAGGGATTGAGTTGCTAATACAAGCAGTACTCATGTGTCACTTCTGGGCCAGGAAGGCATCTAATCACACAGCTGTTGCCCACAGCACACCCTGGTACTGGCAGTGGAATAATCGTCACATCACAAACACCTGTGAGCATCACCTGGGAAGGACGAGTTCAGCAGTATGCCTTGCATCGTGTGCTGGGGGTCATTAATCACCTCTCAGCGCAGGGCTGGTCATGCCTATGCACAGAGGAGCTGTGCAGAAGGGAAGCAAATCAAGGATGCACCAAGCCGGAGAGCATGAGGGGGACTGTTTTGAGCAGGTGTGGTAGAAGAGGATGTGCAGTGTATGACGTGGGATCTCCTGGGTAACAAGGCTCGCCGGGAGCCGGGCTGTTGCAAGGTGAAGGAAACGTGAACTGGAGACGGGGAACTCAACAAAGGCCTGGGGCTGCTGTATGAACAAGAACGAGCTCCAAAGGAGGCTCAGTGTCTGCAGCAGCAGCAACAGCAGGGTGTTGACGTACAGGAGGATGCTGACGGGGCTTTTGCCCTGGGGGTGGGGATATGAGGCATGTAACTCTCTCCTGAACCTGCTGCTATTGGAGTGCCCTTTGCTAAGCAGGCTGGACCCGGCTGTTTTAATGTCTTCACTGAAATGGGAAAGGTCTTTCCTTTCCTGTGCAAAACATTTTTTTTTTTTTTTTTTTTTTTAAATTAGTCATAGAAATAACAAGCTTGCACTTCTAATAGTTGCAGTTCCAGCTTATTTATCATTTCTGGCTTGCTACGATCTGTTACATGGCACTTGCAACTAAAATTGTTAATAAAAGACAGTCTTTTTGGGTAGCCTTAATTAAGTTTTAAAAATTGTTTTCATATTTAGTCAAGGAGCTTTATAAGCACTTTAAAAAGCCTGAAAATCTGTAGGAAAATATTGATTTTGACTGCATTGTGTTTTTCCAGAAGTTTGAAGTTTAACTTTTCAAGAAATTGATTTTCATACTCTAAAGAAAAATTATTAGAAACTTAATTTTCTTCACTCAGTACATAGCAGGAGAACCGCGTATGCATGTCATAAAAAGTTAGCAAGCCCTTAAATGTCGCCCGTAGGTGGAATAAGTCTTTTTGTATGTATTGTTCTCTCCTTTTACACAAGAGAGAAGTTCTAGTATTTTGGAAACTAGCACATAGCCAGCTAATGCGTACGTATATGTGTACTTATACACACTACACTTAGGTGTATAAACATAAAATATCACCTTTGAAATTTCTTCACTATATGTATCTGCTGATCTACTGAATGGTCTCAATTTCCTTCTCTCTTTTTTTTTTCTTTTTGTTTTTGGTAGACAGAATGAACCTAAATCAACCTTATTGTTGGTTATATGGTTTAAGCCATCAGACTAAAGACTAGGAATAACATCATGTGAATTGGTGGGAAAAAAACCCCAAACAGCCATAAAAGATTGAGACATAAACTTCATTCTATTCCTTCTTGTGCATCAAAAATATGTCATTTTCAATTTTGCAAATACTTATGCATGCCAGAATCCCCTTCAGGGTAGTTAAATGACTTGCATGCATAATACTAAACACAGATAGGGCAGCACTGAGATCTTGTGGTTGAATTCCCCTTACAAGACCTTTTAGTCACATCTGTGTGTCAGTATGGATAGCTCTTGCACAGGTATAACCCCACCACAGCTCAGCTTGGAGAAGCATTTACTCCAACGAGATAACAATTTATTTTCAGGAGAAGGATACTGGAACACATTTGTGAGGACTGCAGTCTGAAAGTGTTCTGTAGACTGGTGTATTGATAGGGACTATCTAAGAAGGGTAAACATAACAGAATATTGTGTCTGTGATTTAACCTGTATTACCAAGCTGTTTTCCAAAGAGTTAGTTAGTTTGAGATATTCTTGTTGAATAGTCCTTTGTTTTTCAATATAAAGTATAGCTGGATAGCTGGCTGTTTCCCATTTTGTATGACAGATGATAAAGAATCAATCTTTCTCTTTTGCTATTATTTGCAATGACACTGCTGGGAAACCCAGTAAAATGGAGGAAAGAGCTGCTTTTTTTTTTTTTTTTTTTTTAATGGATTGTTATGCAAGCAAAGCTGTAACGTTTTCTGTTTTAATTACTTTCAAAAGTCCCTATCCTGTAAACACTTTGGCTCCCATAGTGGTAGGTTTCTGTGTCCCTGTACAGAAACGAGCAGTGTTCTGCATGGATTCGCTTCCCTGCCCCTGTGCTAATGTTTGCTGGCTCAGGGCCGAACGCACATGCTTAACTTCACGTGCATTAGTCATGCCATTGAACTCAAATGGGGGAGATGACCTTATGAAAAAGCTACATCAGGAGTACAATACATTATTCTTACTGCAGTTCTGCAAACACAGGCAACAAACATGTCTTGCATTGCAATCTGACACAACCTGAAAGACTGAGCCAAAGGGTAAGAAACTTTAATCTAATACAGAGACAAATTAGTATGGTGAAGGATTAGCAGCTTCTAAATATGTAATGCAGTCTTTGGATGTGATTAATTTTTTAAGGTAAAAAAAAATCTGGCAATGAGTATGTTTTTAAAATGGTTAGCAAAGCTCTTCTGAGATGTTTTCTAAAAAAATTTTGTACTTTATACACTTACATACTTTCAAAATGCAAAACAAATTTATTTAACTTCAGAGAATGGCCATATCTGGAGGATATACATAGTGGATGTCTTTGCCTATATTATACTTACATATCTTCGAAATTTGAAAAAAGATATTTTACCTAGCTTCGTTGAATGTCTTGAGGTTATGAATGATACTGCCTTGAAGTTATAGACGATAAATGTATTTCCATCTCTCTTTTCTTTAGGCAGTCTGAACATTGTTAGAACTTCAGAATGGCAACTTGTGCTAACCTCTGTCATGAAATAATTCAATAATTCAGCACTACTTGTGTCAGAACTGCAGTTTTTACCCAGCCATACAGAGAATACAATTACGTTAGGGCAATATTCACTTGCAATGTTACATGTCCTGATAATTTTATCTAATGAATGCTGGAAAAGACGTACTTTCTTGCATCAGTTCGATTAATCCAAACTCTAAAAAAGAGTATTTCCCAACCTTAAAATTTCCTGCATATTTATATCTCTGTAGTATGTCTTTCTAATGATCAATGCAGGGTCACAATTAACAGTAATATTTTTGATTACGTGTGTGCTGATTCAGTATACGTGAATGGAGCTCGTCTAACTTGAGAAGTTATAAAGAAATGACCTCAGAAAGGGGAAAATTGAAAGTATGGGAGAAAAAAGGACACTGTTGCATCTACAAAGCAGGGGAGAAAAATTTATTATACATAAATACATGATTCCGTGCTTTCCTGTGTCAAAAGTGCTGCAATGGACCAAAAGCATCAAGTGCTTTCCTGTATAAAGTTCCTGCTCCCATACAAATCTGCCCGCAGCACACCAAAAGTGTAGATATTAATTATTCTTAGCTATCCTATGTCAGTTTTTCAGTTTGCATCTTGAACTTCTTTCCAGAGGAAGGTATCATTCTTGCTTTCCGGATGAGGAATTGAAGCATGTGATCTTTCTAAATCACAGAGAAACTAAAACTTTTTCTAGGAGTAGGGTGTATCTACCAGACTTCGTGGCTCCCTATGTAAAGACATACATCATACTTGAGTATTTTACATTGAAACACCAAAGCTAGTTTGCAGGTGCATTTCAGTAGCCTGCTTCCTTCTTTTATTTACCTGGTGTTCTTTGGAAAATGTCTTGATGTGGTTCTGCTTTATGTGTGTGGGATGGACAGAGTCAGCTTTAGAAATGAGTTTTGGTGCCATCAGATGGACACACTACTGGAAGCTGGCTGCCCATGTGCCTGAACCAAAGTCTCCAACCCTTTTTTTCCCAGTTCTGCAGGGGCTACCTGCAAGACTACTGGTATTTTAGGTCTACTGCTAAAGGCAGACAAGCCTTATGTGGGTATTTGGATACTTATCCTAGTGAGAGTGGAACTAAATATTGTGCCAGTGGCTTGATCTGTCCTGTCCTGGATGCCTGAAGGCATGAATCAGCCACCATCCTATATGTGATGCTCTCTGGTGATGAAGCGATGAGACTATTTCAGATGAAAATCAGGCTGCAAACTGTCACCTGGGCCATCAAGGAAGTCTGAGCTCAAATATGAACTCAAGACACAATGGAACAGTTTCAGTGTGGCACAGAATATCTAGTTTGGTTGTATCTGTGGACTCAAAAAGGAGTTTATTCTGGTTTCTTTGGTTAGATACAGGTAGTTTGGGGCTTCAGCTGGTAAGATGGTACCAAGCCCTGTATAAAGAAAACCTGAGCTAAACAGAGGCTGCCCAGTCCTGCAAAATTATCTTATAAACTTCTCATGCCCTAAGCTGATTATATGTCCAGCAAATGTATTTCTAAAAGAGATTTCTTGCGTAAACCTTCACTAATAGCAATACCTATTACATAATGCCCCAAAACAGTATACCTACTTTGAGGCAATAAGCCTCACAGTCACCGTGACAAAGATTAAATATATTTTTATTCTCTTTTCACAGGTATAAAGGTATACACAGAGGTAGGGTTTACTAGAAGTCAAGTACAAGATATTTTCACAACTGGGTTTAAAACTAGGGGCTTTCCAGTACTGTTCATATACTTAGGGTGCTTGACATTTCCTCTTCATTTATCCTTTTACCCTGATATAAGTGAATTTGCTATGACAAGAATGTTAAAGAGCAAAATATCTGAAACATTATTGTGTAATTATCTTTGTGTTCATGCTACCTGTAAAACAAATGATTCCTCTTCCCTTGGTAGATGAGTGCACAACTGCATTAGTGTATTGCACACAGAATCAAAGAGAGGAGTTTTTGTCCTTTTAAGTTTTATTTAAAGTAGAAAAATGAGCATGCTTTACAGCAAATACCTTTTTCTAATGCACTTAATAATTCTATGTTTCAGAGCAGTGTATGGCTAGTGACCTGTCGAGGAGAATGGCTGAGATGTCTGTTTGGAAATATTCCTGGAATTAGACCAGCAGGAGGTCTCCTCTACCAATCTGAGGTAATACCGCTGAAAGGCAAGAAATCCAAAGTGATGTGTGTCCAGCTCTTTGTGAATTGACAATGTCAACCCTGGCAAAAGATCCACACGCCTGGAGTCAAAAAGAAAGCCACAGAATGGGTAAACCTGGGGACATCATCTCTCTATGAGGCACGGTAAACTCGAAGTCCTTCCAAGAGATATTTAGTTGGTGGAGCCAAATCTTCTCTAGGTGATGGGCAGGTTTTATTAACAGTGATAGCTCAGACTTCTGTCACAATGAAACAACTTCTTGAAGATTAACTAACTAGTTATTTACCTAACAATACACAGCGTAATGGCAAATACAAAAGTGTTGGCATTTTTTGTTAATTTGTAGAGCCTTTACAACCTCAGAGACTCCATTAGAGGAAAAATCAGATGTTTTAAAGTGAGAATGTGGACAGTTAACCTTATATGGTTCAATATTGCTCAGGCCTAAGCCTCCTGCTAGAAAAAACACTCAAATTCTGCTTTCCTTTAACCTTGTGTAGACTAGAAGAGGTTTTGGTTGAAATAATTCTCAGGGTGAGCCTGACATAAAATGAGGGCAGAATCAGCCCTACTGGGATATACACAGATAAGTAAGGCAAGTGTGATTTACGAAGCGATGTGCATGAAAACTTATTTTCTTGCTGTGGAATGATCTTCTGAAATGTTTTCTTCAAATGGTTGTAGCTAAAAAGCAACAGAAAATACACCCAGGTCTGAGGTGTATCTGTCTCATTCTGCTTCCTTGAGGTTACATAAATTATGTGTGCCCTCTTCACTTTGGATAACAGTCTGGTCTTGCAAAGATATTAATTGTTACGTAATAACTTTCACTAATTGTTTCTGCCTTTAGAGTATTAAAAAAATTGGTTGTGTTGACAATAGTAAAGGATATTGAATGGTTGTTAAGATGTCTGCAGTACAAAATGAAATACTCGCTATTTCTGCTAAGAATTTCAGCAAGACAAAATCAGTATGATTTTAGTGATACTATAGGTACATTAAGTTTCCTCAGCCTTTTTTGGGAGAAGGGATAACCGTCAACTGTTTCTGCCATTTATGCAACCTGAAAAGATGCCTTGCATCAGGGCACCAAATTATTATCAGATAACACATTAAAATAGCCCTAAACACATTGCAAACAATGCACAAATCCTTTATGTTCAGCAATCCCATTTACTTCAAAGGTTTGACCTGATTTCAGTAGGAGCTCTGTAAGCAGGGATTTAGTAATCTGGGTTCTTAATAATAAAGGAGTCCTGACTCCAAAACCACAGATGACAAAAGTCAAACACATTTTAAGAAAAGGCTTGAACAAGATGTTTTTTGCAAGTTTGTAGGTTATTTCTTTCAGTTATCGACTCATGTAAATACAAGCTAATATAAAGTTAATAAATGTCTTATGTACTAGAACACACTAATGAGATTTATAGGTGTGTTAACTTTTAAAGACAAATGCTGCCTCATTTCCTAATAACTGTTTCAATTACATACTTGCTGCCAAGTCAAAATACGTCACAATACATATGCACAGTTCTCATTAAGAGGAATTACACACATAACTACGTATGTATTTATATACATATATATGCACATCCCCCTGTAATTTCAGGTAGTTTCTAACTCTAGAAGTAAATGAAATGCTTATGTTGTTTTGAGGCACTTTCTTGAAGGGTATATTATTCTGTAACACCAGTGCCCCGTCAATTTCTTATTTAATTTAAACAATATGTTATTAATTTCAAATGCAACAAAATGCCTAATTTCTTTAGCATTTTTAGTTGTAGCACCACTCTTTGAAAGCATTAATGAGATCTTAGACTGATTTTGATGTTGTTACTCACCTTGGTCTTTTCTTAGATATATGTAACTCAGGTGCTGGTCTTTTCTGGTACAAGCTAAAAAGAATGGAAAGAGTAGCCTGTATAGAACAAGGTAAAAGGCAGACTCCTATAAAAATTTAGCCTCTTAGAAAGTAGTGAATACCTTGATTTAAGAACAGGGTACACACAGGAATGCAGATTACCTTGCAGTGCTATGCAACTGTTTGTCAGGAAAGCTTTGATGAAGTTTCATCTAAATGCTGGTGTGGTCCCATCTTAACTGTTGAGGATAGAGTGAGAATCGCCAAGCTAGCCAGCAGCATCTAGGTTGCCTTACTCCTGCAAAAGAGTCTGGATAGGACAGATTTTGTGTTCAGCTGGGCTGACTTGGATCAGTAAGGTGGCTGGAGTTGATGTGGTGTCTGTTCGTCTTCTGAAGAACGGATATTTTAAATATAATACCAGCAGGTATTTTTTTACTTTTTAAAAATAATATCAAATACCGACAAGAGCAGCTGATGCTGCTCCTAACTTTTTTTCTCTCCAGGCTAATACATCTCGAATATTTCTTTGCAGGTTTAGCAGGAGTAAGAAGTCAGTGCCTTCACCCAGGAACTGCCCATTCCTGGTGGTGGGGGCTAGTTCTGACTTTGTCTGCAGATCTAAGACCTAGAGGCAGCCAATAATAAGGACAGGCACAAGGATTTAGGCTGGCTGGAACCAGGCCAGCTTAATCTATGCAACTTGTTTGTTCTGACAACTCTTCTGATTCTGCCAAATAGGTCATAGTCTGGTGGTGAATTTGTGACAGGCACATGTACGGAGAGCTGACCGTGTCCCAAATAAGGTTACTTTGTTTTGAAAAGCAAGCATCCTGAGCAAAGCTCTGTCAACAGCATCTTCTACTCTCCTGCCACAACCACCACTGTGACATACCACTTGCTGCTTTTGCGCTTCTTTGAGAAACAAAATGGCCCTGTGATGAAATGACCTCTCCTGTGCTGAAAGGGGTAGGCTTTAGCAAGCAGGATGAAAGCAAATGATAAAACACGTATTAGCAGCAACGCCAAATCATTTCTTTACCTACTGTTTCACATCATAAACACTGTTCACTTTTAATTGAACGATGAGTACAATCAGTTGTAAATGGTGTTACAGTTCTTCCAGCGTCTACCTGTTACTTGAACAGGTATTCCTTTTGTCATCATTTTAGAGAAAAAAAAGTGTCGTGCATTGAAGTATATATGGCAAAGATAAAAAGGCAAGCCCTTCTTCATGCATGAAAACCTTGGAAAGCTGTAAGTTTGGGAGTTCTGTTGTTAAGTCAATATACCAAAGTTTCACTAGAAGAGAATTGTGCAGTTGCACTTTTGAAGGTTTGGAAGGGTAAGAATTAAAGCTTCCTTTGAAGCTACTCTGATACTGTCACATACTGTTTTTCTCATTCAATCGGTGGAGTTTGAAGGTAAGATCTTCAAAGCCATAACACAAGTTTCTTTCATTTGAGCCCACGGAGTAACTGGTAACTGAGGTCAGACACTTTCCTGTACATGGGCAGCTCTAGGAGGGAAAGATGACATGTGCTTTGCCCCAAGTTATGCAGCAGAGACAGCAGTGAAATATGGGGTAGGAGGGCTGCTGGGCTCTGCATCTGGAGCTGGGGTGGGCTTGGTAGCCCTGGAGCCCTACTAGAATTGTAACCTGATGGGAATTTTATTTGCAAAGTGGGTATTTGTTGACTACCTGTGAAGGGAGTGTCATACTGAGGAATAAGGGCTATAAACTGAGCAGAATTCTTCTGAGCACAGTGAAAAAGAAATGAGAACAGACCTTTTGTTTCCCAATTCACACCTAAGTGTGCTTTTCTTTCGTAAATCAAATTTTTAAAATTTATGGTTTGTTTTTTTTTTTTTTTTTCCTTAGATGCTATATATAACTCCCTTTGCCACAGTGGGAGTGCTATAAATATATGTGTGTATGTATTGAAAGAAAAGTAGGAGACAACAGGATATGGTGCATCTTAAAACATGAGGCAGAAAGAATACCCTCTGTCTGAAGACTGCAAGACGGGTTCTTATTTTCAGAGACACTGTTTTCAATATTAGTTCATCCTCTGTACTAAAATCTTTTTATCAAATAGTTCAAAATTTTGTGTTGCTTATGTATAAGGTGTAAAGCTAAAGCAGTTGGAAAGTCATTGACAGATGTTTACTAATTCCAAATCTGCTTAGCATCCTGAGCATTGCAGCACCATGCTTTTTGTTGGTAGCTCAGCCACCGTCAATTTGAACTTCTGAAAACTGAAAGTGGAAGTGTTAAAGGCCCAGTTTGAATCCAGGCTAATACCAGGCTACCATTTACACACCACTATAGGGAAACATCAGCAATTTGTGAATAAAAATACCTACTTCTGCCTTTAGAAAAATGTTAGCATCTACTTGTATGAAAACAATATCAACATCAATGTGTTTTCTTTGTGCAGTATAAATTTATCATTTTCCAAATTTCAGAAATAGAGAAAATGCATGTATTTCGTTATAACAGTAACATGTGAAAATGCATGCCTTTTTCATCTGGATGAGTATTTGAACAAAAGTAAACAAAGATCAGATTTTGACAGCTAAAACTTAAACTTTGCTTCCACCCATATCACCAATATAAAGGAGGATGAAAGTGACTGCAAGGCTGAGCCTTCCAAAACTAACAGCAACAATCCCAGAGCAAGTCAGTCAGTCCAAGCAGAAAATCTACCTGATGAATAAACCAAAATGAACCCATATAGATTTATCTCCCTCTTTGCAAGCTGCTGAAAGCTTCAGAGATGACATCCAGCACCTCCAGCTGTTACCTCCCTTCTGCATTAGAGGCTGGTGAATATCCCACAACATCATTGCCAAGAAATGTTTGTGCATCTTTTTGAGTGATTCACTGTAATTGGCTCTGCTCTTCTATGTATGAATATTCTGAGAAAGTAGTTTACTGGAGGAAACAGTCACGGTAACAGAAAATGTTAAACAAGTATTACCAAACACAAGACAAAAAACTTTTCATTCATAGTCATGAGTGTTAAAAGCCTCATTCCAAAAGTACATTAGCCCAGTTAGAGACAAGAAACATGTTACTTAAATAGCCAAATAAGCCTCTTGATTTAGAAAAAATTATTTTAGAAATTGTTTTAGAAATAATTGTTACAACTATTTATCAAGTAACTAAATAACTAATATATCAAAGATGATGTAAGGCAATTTGCAAAGATACTTATTTATATTAGATATAACATATATATATAATTTTATTATCTCTTGTTTGTACTCTGCTCTACTCTACACTCCCGCACTCTGGGCTGTATAAACTCTACTAACTTCTCTAGTTCCCTTTAAATCCCTGCAAGAAAAGATGACACACCTTGGGTATAACCCTTTATCTTATCAACCCTTATTATCCTTATATCTTGCTATTTGCTTTGTAATAGCACTACTCAATTTGTTAAGCATTGCACACACATGCAATATTTCACAAACAGGTGAAGCCCCAAGTAGGTGTATTGTTACAGATTACATATTTTCCTCAATTTCTATATTCCCACACCTGGCAGTCTTCCAGAAAACTATTCATAATTCCATGCCTACTGCAAGAAGCAGCTGCTTTCCCTGTCTCGTAAGCTTATGGTGGAGATGGCCATGGGAAGGCAAGGTGTGTGATCGGTTAACTTTAGGCCTGTTTCCCTCATCTCTGGTTTATTTTCAAAATTGCCAGCCTGGGAGAGTGTGATAACTCATAGCCATTTTAAAAAAAAAAAAAAAGTCTTCCTCAACTGACTGATTTCTGTCAGCTTCCTAAGTGTCTATGGAGGGAAAACCTCTTGTTGACATCGTTCCTGGGAGCTTGGTCCTGCTAAACTTGCAGATGTGCCGTCCTGGACAGTGCATTTGTGTGAAACAGCACCACTGCAAAAGCTGCATAAGTTAAACATTTTGCTATGGAGTATGGATTGACATTTGAAACTTTGAAGTGCGTCTAGGAGCAGGGTGTTCACTGGTGGAAAGCTCACGTGGTGGACTGGGACCCTGAGGGCAAAGCCAAGGCACCTCACATTTTTTTGTAGCGAGGGTTTTCCACAAGAAAAAAGTTGAGGATGAGGTCCATGTACCCCTCACTGGATGAAGATGAGCAAGTATCACAATATTTAAATTATTATAGGCCAGATTCTTCTTCGGATATTTATATTCGCCAATGTGCTGACTCTATTCCGTTGGAAACCCACTCCTGCAAGCTTTAGCTGTAACACTTGAATTTGATCTTATTTCTCATACATAGGAAAAAAGGCTAGGATGAGATCTAGAAGGAATCCTTAGGCACCTCAGACCAAAGGTCTGTAAAAATAGTGTTTTATGGTAGGATGATGAACATTCCTAGACTTCCCAGAGAGACACCAGAGCAAAGCAGGTCATGTTGATGGTCACTTCTTAGTTCTTGGTGAGGGCTCATATGAGGCAGCCAACAGGAAGGAGCTCCTCTCTTCTGCAGAGCAGGATGGTCTGTTGGCTGCCTGTTCAGTGTGGTGTTTTCTGTGGACTGTCAACAGCCCTCACAGCGAGGCAGAAAGCTAGTATAATAGCATGAATGACAAGACAAAGCTTTTAGGCCTAGGTTTTCTGAATATCATTTATAACCTCAGTGAAACTATTGCATGGACAGCAAGGTTTTGGTTTGGGAGATAGAGCACACGGGGCATTGTCACAGATGTGTGTGTAGAGCTCACTAAGGGTTTGGTAGTTTCTGTGGTGCTTTGCCAACTCTGAGCCCCCACATGTGTATTCCTACACTATTATCTTCCAGTTTTTGTGGACAATGCCCCATACAAAATAAATACTGTAAGAATGGAAATAACTGCTACTTCCCATATATGACAGATGACCTGATTAATCAGTGCAAGAAGTATTTGGAACAAAGTGAAAGTAACTAAAAGCACCACACAGTTTATTATTTTATTTAAAAACATGCACTGAATATAGCTGCCTGAATTGAGTAATTGTGGCAGCTCCCAGGAAGGTACAGGCAAATTCTTACAGGTAATGCTGAGGATGTTTCCTACCTTGAATTATGGAGCAATTTTATTTATGTCACATCATATTGATGAGGTGTAACCCACTCATTTGCCAGGAGATGCTCTGAAACAAGGTGATGAGGACAATGCTGAGTTCTTTAAGACTGCCATGGAAACTTCCTCCTTTCAGAAAGAAAATATTTTTTTTTCTCTTCTGGTTTCTAGCAGGAAGGTGATGACAGTGGTATTGTAACAATTTAGCACTACTAGAATAATTTTTGTTTACAAATAAGTTTAATGATGTTGTATTTAATTAATTCTGTTATTTCCACAAGATCTTAGAAATTAAAGAAATGGTTTATCTCCCATGTAGGAATCTCACAGAAGGGATGGTACTTTGTATTATCCCAGATAAAGCACAAGTAGTCAAATTATTCCTTCCTTTCATATCATAAAATTCTACTGAAGGCAAAGACTTTTTTTTTCCTTCTTTAATTTTTTTTTTTTTTTTTAATGAATTCATGCTTCTCTTAGGGTGTGCCCTGTTGTGTTCCTGTTGCAGCTAGTGTGAGTTTATCTTCCCCTTTCAAGGGGAAAATGCTAAATGCTCTATCGTCAACTTTTGGACAGGAAACAAAGAACTGATTCTGAAACCTTCCCTCTGGTTGGCAGATCTCCTGAAATGAGTAGGTAAAGCAGGATGAATCAGCCTCAAATTTCCATAACATCAAAATATACTTGGTTCAGTATAAGAGCAACTAGAAAGTAATAACATACTTAGGGTATCCAGTCTCTGTTTTAAGATGCAAGGCAAGCAGGATCCCTTGGAATCAAAGGCTGGCTGTCCATGCTGAGCCTTCTCTGTCAAATTCAGCATTTTGTATATCACCTTATCAAGATCCATATAGTTAGACCTATAGCAGGTACCTCACTTGTCATAAATAAACAGGTACTTCTTAATTGTTACCTACTGCTAGTGTGTTTGCTTAAACAGTTATCAACAGAAAACCTGAATGTATTATTAAAGCAAAAGATTTTTGGAGGTGGCTTAGTCTTTGACTTTTCATTTTCTCAAATAATAGTAGATATGTTAGTATTTTAGAAGCAAGAACACACATCTAATTTAATGTTGAATTATATTGATAAATCAAATGCTAATATTGCATGGCTGGAATAATTTTAAAGAAGACAAAAGGTTGTCTCTGTATATAGGTTTTGCTTTGTCACCGTGCTGTACTCGATATCAGAAGAACAAAGGGTATATGCATAATAAGGCCATGCAAATGAGGTGAAATCAGCAAAAGTATGATGGGGGAGGGAAAGATGTAAAATATGGCCATCAGTATAATGACCAAGGAGTAGAGAATTTAAATGTTTAATGCTTGCACACTCCAGTTCATTTTTCTGTCATCTTTTTGAGTGTGTAGACTGAGGCTCTTGAAAGACCAGAATGAAAAGATCTGTTTTGGACCAAAGGGATTAATAACGTTACTTAACAAACTGTCCAGATATACCTTCCCAGCCTACAGCTATTTACTTTTATCTTTTAAAATGGAAGAAACAGGGTGATAATTAGCAGGAATAACAGAGGAGAAGGAGAAACCCCATTATCTGTGAATTTTTTTCTCTTGCCCTGCTGCACGGTCTGGATGCCAGCTCCCCATCTCAGCCATGATGGAAGCTCAGAGTACAATAGAAGCACAGCAACAATATGAATTACAAATACATGTATATCTTACTGCATGGCCTTTCCCTCCCCCTCCTTTAAAAGAACGTAGTCTAAAAATATCTTCCACTCTAAATTGCTTTACTACTGAGGCAACATCTTGCAAAAACACTACAGTTACTTACAGAAGGAAAACAAAACCTCAAGCCCCAGACAGAACAATGTTAATGTGAATTGTTTTGCTTCTGACTGCAAATTAACTACCTTTTTGAAAGACATTATTATTTTCATATAATAATATGGAGTACATGCCCACATTGAGAGCAATAATATTTTACTTATAGTGAATTTATGAGGAATATCATGTTGCTTCAAGTAAAAGAGAGGGAAAAATATAGGTGCTACACATGAGAGATACCTGTTATTTTTTGTTGTTGTAGCCTGGTAAAAGTAATTTATATCAGCTTTTGGAAAAGTATTAATTGTCAATTATTTGTTTGTGAGTGAATCTTGAGGGGAAAAAAAGGGAAAAATACACTAAAATAGTAAATGGAATGCATATTAAAATGATTTTTTAATTGTAGAGTCTGATTCAGCAAATTTACTTACAAGAAACTACTTATATGAGTAATCCATTGATATTACGAGGTTTACCCAGGTAAGTGTAATTACTCATGTGCAAGAACATGTAGAATCAAGCCCTTGTCCGTATTTAGAAAATAAATCATTGATAAAATGCACTATATCCTTCTGTTTACAAGACAGAAATGTCCATTTGGCAATTGTAAAATGTGCTAATGAAAGGCTTCCTTAAAAAAAGTGAAAATTAGCTAAGTATGAATGACTTCCTTTGAACTAGTTAAATCCTTTCTTTACCTGCTACCAAAACCCCCTTAAAATTAATAACTGTTTCTTTAGCATTTTAAGTCTTTTGTGAAAAATCTTAACATTGCCAGTGTCAGAGTGTGGAGCTTAATCAGCACAATTGACAAGGATTTACTTTTTCATTCCAAGTGCATTTACATATACACAAGCATATATGTGTACATAAATTCATTTTATTGCAGACATTTTATACAAACAGAGCCTTAAGTAGTTGAAGTACTAAAAAAGCCAATCAAAATACTCTTCATATATCTGTAAGTCCATAAACCTCTTAAAATTGTCTCTTTAAAAAAAACCCCAAGCAGCTAAATTATGGAAATGGAGACTGCTTTACAGAATATTTGCCAGTTATATCTTGATTCTTATTTGAAATTCCCACAAGAATATAGGCATGCCAGTGATATAAACCATAGAAAAAAGAAAAAAAGTAGAACACAGGGACTTGTAAATAAATCCATGAATATCAAGAAGCAGGGATGCTAAGATTATACATTTTACCAGTACACTCCTTGGCTTGTAAACCATGAGGCCAGACATCTGTGAGATGCAGTATTGCCAGCTCTGCAGAGGGGGGAGTGTGTGTGTGTGTTCGTATGTATGTATGTATGTATGCATGTGTACGTGTGTGAAAGACAGGAGGGAGGGAGGAGGAAGGGAGAGGTGGAGGGAAGAGGAAAGGAGGTGGGCACAGGCAGATACAATAAAGCATAATAACATTCCTGCATGTCTAATAGCTTAAATATGCTCTGTCTCCGTATCCTATTGCTATTGATATTGCAAGCAGAGTCAGAGAAGCAGTTAATATTCCATCAATAGTTTGTCTTTGAGTCAAACACTTTTTCACCCCCCCCCCCCCCCCCAAAAAAAAAATAGAGGAAAAAAGATTTGTAGCTTCAAGTAAAGGGAAAAATGAAATGTTTAATGGTATTTTCAAGCTACAGCAGTGTTTGCATGCCTCACATGTTTAATGGGCTGCTTGCCAATCATAAAATGCTAGCATTAAATTATTTATATCTTAGTTTTGTAGCACACCTTATTAATAGTAAATTTATATTAACAGTTCCAATTTACCTTTTAAAAACAGCATATTTTTTAAAATTACAGTTTTAGGGACGTAAGACGAAGCCGAGCCCATAACTAGCAATACACTTCCTTGATCTTATTTGGCTCTGTGGTGGCTGTTCTGTGGAAGTATAGGGTATTTTTTTTGTTTATTTGATGGATGCTGTAGCTTTAACAAAGAGTGACTGAGTTGTCTTAACAAAGACAAGGAGGGCTGAGTGTGTTGGTTGCAAGATAATAACCACCTTCCAGATCTCTTAAATCCACAGTATACATAGTGTGGGTCCTGAGTGGCTTTTGTTTTCAATGTCTTTTGTAAGCTTTTAGGGTTTGGGGCTTTGTTGCTGGGTTTTGTTGTTTTTTTTTTTCCCCCTGCATCAAATGTCAAGTTAATTTACAGGGTGCTATTACTGATATGTTTCCTTGGTCTGTGGTTTTCTGTGAAAGGCAGGCAGCTGAGACCAAGTCTTGGGGCGAGGGGGAGGTGCAGGAGAGCCCGCAGTGCATACAGTGTGCGCCCATGCCAGTGAATTGGCTGCCTGTATGACAGCAGGACGGGGGAAGCCTCCTCATCTGCACCCTGAAGAATATCCAGGATTAAACCCAACTGATTTTCATACGCGATTTAGACCTCACATTTGGTATTTGTTTCATAGACCTCTTGAAGGAAAGTTTGTTTTCCACTCATAGATGAAAAAAATCTCCTAAGATAAATAAAGGCTGCCTTAGCAACAACAGTAAATAAATATCCTTCCTATATGTCTTATGAATTTATCTTATATGATTACCAGACAGGTGCTTGCCACGAAATTATTGCATTTTGTTCCTTAGCAATTCAAAAGAAAATATCTATCCCATCCACCACGTGGTGTTTGGAAAACCTGTCTGTTTAATTCCAGAAGTTTTCTTCCCATAAATAAAATTATAGATCGTGTATTTAAACACAAATTAAAACAGTCCTTGAAAAGCTACATAAGAAAGATATCACACTTATCTGTCTTTATGTAGGGAGGTGCCATTTTCTGCCTGCTGTATGCACCAATTAGTGTTTTTCAAGCAGCACGAAAAATGCAAGCAACCGTTACATGTAAGCACGCATGTAGTGGATTTATAACATGGCACTAGCTCATTTCATCACCTAATAGCTTCATAAAATATTTTGGTGATGCTTAGCATTCAAGTCTTAATAGCTGGTAGTGATAAAAACCCACAACCCAAACTTTTAATAAAATTTTAAATAAACCAGGCCTTCTCTTTTAACGAGAGCAAGTACAACGCTTTGACTTGTCACTAATTTAGAGGAACACATTACAATTTTCTCAAGGTGCTGCTTTCCATACAGGTTTCCCAGTAACTCTGATGCAGGATGTCAGCACCTTCTGTGAGCTGCTTAGTGGCTTTCAGGATCAGGGCCTTAGCAGGCATATCCACTTAAACGTGGCTCCCAAATCTCTAGTCTTCGCTGATCATCTTTTGAAACTTAGCTTGGCCTGAATAGTGAGAACAGAAGACAGACATCAAGCTCAGTCTCAAGGCTGATCCTACAAGAGTTAAGGTATGCTAACATTAAAAATACACTGAGAGCATATAGGGATGCGAACCTAGTATTTTCCTACTGTAGCTTATTTGACGAGCTTGTGATGATTTAGATTAGCCAGAAGCCATGCCCTGATGTTTATTTTGGCCCCATGTCTGTGAGGCACTGATCATCTTTGGGGAGACATCTCTCTGCAGCTGTGTGGAGTTCTCTGTGCACAGATTCTTTGTAAACACAGGAGTAAACCTTGGTCGCTCCTTCTATGGCTGATGAATTCAAAATACATACTCAAAACAAACAGAGAAAATTCCTACACTTATGTCAATGCATATCCATGTTTTCAGAAAAAAAAAGAGTGTTAAGACATTCATTTGATCATCATGGATGCTCTGACAGATTATAAATTTTAGCCATTTAAAAAAATGTAATGCTTGGGGACCATATTGTTTTGTGCAGGTGGGATGCACATGTACCCATGCACGTCCCCAGACACGTGTGCACACCTGGGTACTTGGGTGCAGCATTTGCCCTCCCTTCAGACACAGTAACACAGCTGTAAGTTATATTTGCAGCGTGTTACAGTCAGGTTTGTATTGTATGTATATACAGCCACACATAAATGTAAAACACTAGGTTTGGCACCCCAGTGTTACGCAAAGTGAAGGTTTTCTGCATTGTTTCATTACCTTCTGGCTAATTTCCCCAATTAAATCTGAAACCTTGCACAAAAATGTAAGACAGGACTTTCAGCAGGCTCCTCTTCCACTACATTGTGAGACATGGAGGACAGGACTGAGTTTATGTCCATTAAAAGTACCATACAAAATAGCTTTAAAAAATTGATAAATAAAAAAAAATACATCTGTTTTCCTAAGTGCAAATGTAGTGGTGTATTTATGTATTTAAGAGTGACAATGAAATATATTCTTAAATTTTATGGGGAGCAAATAAGTTCTACTAAGAGCGTATACAATTAAACTTAGAGCATTGTGTTTAATGTGGCCTGCAATATTTTTTCTGTTTAGTTATATAACCATAGTATAATTTCTGTTAAGACTGAAGGATTCATGCAGTAGTGATGTTGCATGTTCTGTTTTGCGGATATTTTGAGGCATGTGGCAGTGTAAATAACACAGATTTTTTTTTTTTCAAATTAATTAAATCTATAACAATATCCAGTAATACTGTAATTTGCAGTGTAGCAGGCAATTTTACTATTTTTTCATAAAAAGCTAGACCTCTCGATCTTACCGTTGCATGCTAACATGTGGTGAATATCCACTGATATTTTGAGGCCTCAGAGTGCATTACACCTTCATCTACAAATAACTTTGCTGACCTTAAATGAAATCATGTCATGAATTTGAAGGTCTAGCTGATGAGCTAGCCATTCAAAATATCAAGAACAAAAATGCTCATAGTTAATAATCATCACAAACATTTTTAGACTATATCCCAATTAATTTCTCTAATAAATGATGTATCCAAACCTATAGGAGGTACAACAGATCTGGAACATAATTGCAGTTCGCCATAGTTAACAGAAAATCGTTTATGTTACTGTTTTAAAAATCTGTGCTTAAAATAAAATTGAGAGCAAAAGCTCGCTGAATCACTCTGTAGGTGGGTAATCAGATTACTGAAGTAATTAGATAGATCAAACTCATTTTCAGAAAGCAGTCCAATACATGAGACATTTTGATCCCCATTGTTGTCAGTAGGTAACAGAATAATAACAAGTAAAATATCTACAGAAAGACTTTCGTTCATTTCACGTAAATAATTGGCATTAAGGTAAGACAGTCTTACATGCATGCACACATACTACATGTACATTAAAAACCTGAAGCTTTAAAAAGTAATATGCTAATAAAATATTTGGTTTTAAAAATATTTTGTTCAAATTCCTACCGGTTCACAGTGCTCCCAGGAGAGACCAAGGAAATATTAAAAATACTATAGAAATAAAAAGGATAAGATATTTGTCACTCTCGTTTAAACTGATATATGCTGCTGTCCTATAAATGTCACATCGGATAACCCTGAAAAATTACCATGAATCTCCATAATTACACATATTCATGATGGTGTTTTGCATAGCACTAGGAGCAGACTGCGTGGGGGGGCTATGAAGTGAAGTGGGTGAGGAAAGACGGAATGGTTTGACAGACTAAAATTACTACCAGCATCCTAGAAATAGACTCAGCAACAGTTCCATGTTGCCTGGTTTACAAAGCAACAACAGACTCCCTTGCGCCGCCCTCTTGATGCTTACGATTCACTAGCGGCTTTGTGCCACATAGTTAGCTGCAAGAATCTAGTGAGGATAAATTGCTGAGAGATGCCTGTGTTAATTAGAAGGGTCTTTTTTTATTGCTGACAGTTGTAAAAAAAATGGAGAATAAGAAATCTAAGTGCTTTTTCAAAATCGCCATTTTTGGTGGAAGAAGTGTTGGTTGCATTTCCAGAACTCCACCGCAGCACGGATTCCTCATCTGCTCTCCCGATGCAGGTGAGCCTGGTGCAGATTCAGGTGCATCCTCGCTTCTGCACCCAAGATGAGGCCCAAGCAATATTCAAGCAAACTGTTAAAAGACCGCGAGAGACAGAAAGGTTGTCCTGGCCCTGGCTCAATAGCTTTTTATGCCGAAAACAGAGAGCAGAGTTAATCAGAGGCTCTAGATGTAATTATCGGCACGGTTTGGGCAGCGCGGATGCTTGGGTAAACAGCGATTGTTCTTTCCACCAGATCCTGAACAGAAACAACAATACTGTCATTGTGCTCCACTTCTCATTAAGGGGCTTTGGGGAGGGAGCTGGGAGCTGGGAGGCGGGTGGGAAACCGACAGTCAGACCGTGCTCCGGAGGAGCTTCTCCTGATCTCTCTGCAGCAGGCTCCGGCTTTTGGCATCGGCAGTGCCAGCTGCATGGGGAGAAGCCAAGCCTGTCATACCATCTTCTCATCAAACCTTCAGTGCAGGGTCAGAAGCACCGTTAGAGCCTAATGAAGAAACAAACACAAAAGGGAAGATTAGGCCTCGTTAACACGTGCATTCGTTTGCCCCCAAAATCCCACCACAAAGGGACCGCTGCGTAGGGCGTTTCTTTTATTTATTTTTTTTTAAGGTGGAGAGAGCAACGTGGGCAAGGTGGTGTTTTCTGTACTTTTTTAGATATCTTGCCACGACCACGTACCCATAACCTGGCAAATTGAGACTGTCAAAAACTGCATGTGCAACAGCTCTGTCCATAGCCACTGTCAGAGCCCGCAAATGTGTACTTTGAAAACATTGATATTAACAATATCATCCTCCTCCCGTCCAAAGTGTTCACTTACACACTCTACTAATACAATCACATGCTTTTGGATGAATAATCTCATGGGCCTTTTTGTGTTCTTAAACTCAATCTGCTCTTCAGGACCAGCACCAGAATGTGATAGCCTCAAGTTACTCCTGAGACCAGGCTACAAGATATTTTCCCCGAATGATGCTCTCCTTCATAAGCAGCTCCACTAACTTCAGCAGTGCTTCTTGTGGGGCCAAAGGCTGCTTGCCATGAGCACAGGGCTCACAAGGTGGTCCTTCAGTCCTGTTTTGTCCTTCTGCATTCAGAGCAAGGTGGCCTCAATCAGGGCCCCAACTCAAAAACCTTTTGCATATCGCATTTCTGGTGGAGCCAATTGGAATTTTGTGTTTGCAGTTTGAAGAACTCAGGCCCCAGTCTCTAAGCCTGTAAACTACTGTCTGCAGGGGGAGGTTAGCACTAAACAATGGAATTCTGTGTAACATAACTTGTAGAATTACATCCTCAGCAAAGACTTAGGATTTGGCCCTGCATTAGGCATGATTTAATGTGAAGATACACTTAAACCTGCGTAAGCTTCTGTGTTTGGATACCACTGAAACAATGAATTGGGGTTAAATACACATAAAACTCTTGGCTAAGTTTATATGGATAGATAATTTGGAGGCTGGACGTTATTTAAATGTTTACAGTCATAAGGTATGTGCATACCTGTATGAAGATATGGTAGATATGCGTGGTCGTAGAAATATTTCTATGTCAACATCAGTGATTTTATGTTTTCAGAGCTGAGCTGTGAAAAGAAGTTGAACACCGGAAACAGTTCTCAGGTATTATTTGCACGGACATATGTACATATTTATCTGAAATTGGCCAGGAAGTTTGGCAGGCATGATGCTACGATTATTTTTGTTGTTGTAACTAATCAGTCATATGCAGAAAGGTATGCTCTGCATAGACCCAATGTGAAGCTTGTCTTTGTTTATGCTGCATTTAGCTCTCTGTCAACCATAGGATACTGGTAGAGTATATTTTAAAAGTTAAACTCTCAAGAAAACAAGAGAACCTTAATTGAATGATCAGTTTGGGGAGCTGCAAGGCATGTGTAGAACCTGTACGAGAAAGATCCACACTAAATCTCTACCTTTGAAACCTCAGGTGCATGTTTGATGAAGGTAGCCTGTTGCTAGAAGACAATGACGCAGAAGGATGTATGCAGCATTTTGTACAGAGAAGTACCTGATTTTTTAAAAAGGACTTTTGAAAAAAAATACCTTTCTATTTTTTGCTTTGGACAGCTAAATTTTGTGCAAGGATGACTTGAGAATTGTTTGCAAAGTTCAGCTTGTTTGCAAGTATGCTCTGCTATAGAAAAAAAAAAGTGTAAATATTTGAAGTATATAACAAAACATAGTTTTAGGAATGCTAGCATTAACACCAAGTCCCTAGCAGGTTAAAATACTGGTTTTATGTTATATTGACCAAAGCTTTGATTTCAGCGTATTTATTTCCTTATACTAACTCACTCCTCCTAGGCGGCAAGAAGAAAAAGTGCTTATGATGCAGTTGAATTGCAAAACCAAGACCTATTTCACAAGGACTCCACTTCGAGATCTCAGTGAATGTATGTATTATTTCATTTTTCCGATTTTTAGTATTGTGACCATACATCAGTATATTTGGTTTATTTCACAAAAATCAAAAAGTACCTTTCTATTATGAGGATTAGCACTACCTTTTCAACACAAAATGGACCAGTCTTTTGTCAAGTTTTTATGATTTAAGACCCGTGGAAATGAAGTGTCTTTATTTGAGAAATGTTTCTGCAAATTCAGAAAGACTTCAGGCAAAACCCCCTACTTTCAGTAACAATCCTCACAGTATTATTTGGTGCTGTGTTTACTAGTCAGAAGCCCGCTGATGTGATTTTGTGTTATTTTTGTGAAGCTGCTCATTCAGTACCAAAAATATATGATTTTGTTTTTGTCATTAAACTAAGTGGCAGCCCTTCATTTATTTTCAAGGAAGGGCAAAAGAGTTAAATGATGCCACTAAAAACCAATAAAGCTCTACCATAACATAAGGCAAATATTAGTGCAGTTTGCCACTACGAGATTGTATTTTTCTTTACACAGGTAAGTGACCTTTGTAATAACACAATCTGCATTTGTTATCAGTAACAGAACAATTAAGTATATTGTTAGAATTATGGCTAGTGCAATCATGTATACGTAAGAATTACGCAAAGCAGAGCTGCACTATTTAGTAGGTGACTATGTGTCCCTTGAAGAGCTTCTGGTTATATATACAGTTACAAGATCAATAAGAACAGCACCTGAAAATACAGTTTAGCAGATGCTACCTATTACAGGTACGTCATGAGGTGATAACATACATTAGTATCATATGGAAATTAAATATCCAGTGTGGTGCCTGCATATAGTGCTATCATCTATGTATTTCATGTGTTTAAATATGTGATTGTTGGTGTCAGATCTATAGAAAGAATATTAAGATACACACTTTTCGAAAACTCTGTTGCTGACCAGTCAGCAGTACTGCAGCCTTCAAATTCCAGGGAGAATTAGCCCAAATTACTGTATATTTTATGCTATAAGCAGCTTTTGAGAAATATTAGATTGCACATGCGAAGTCCTTTGAGGAGATTATTGAAGTATTTTCAAAATAAATATTATGATAATGTTTCCCTTCTGGCTCTATTTTGTTCAAAGGTAAAAAGATCAGTCTCGAAACATTTTTAAAAAATCAGAAAACATGTTTTTAAGTAAGAAATTACATGTACATGCAAAGAGATGTATACGTACCCATATATACACACATGCTTACTATACTAGCCATATATATATGTTTATATGGAGTATCCAAGTACATATGTACACACACACTTATACACATACCTATCTCTATATATATGCTCCATATATGATGTATAAATACACATATAAATATATGCAGTATCCTAAAAATTTTTGTGTCTAAGAGTAACATTTTATGTTTTTCGTGTATTACTACACTGCTACTATCAAAAGTGAATAATACACAGGAAAATATCAAGCATAATATAAAACAGACTCATTCTTACAAACCTTAAGCAAAAACACTCCCAGCAACAGTTTATAAAGGTTGTGTTTTCTTTCCTCCTCTTTACTAGGAAAGATAATAAATAAAGTAGGATAAAAATCCACTAAGTTAAAATATTACTGAGTTGGTTGCAATGAATCATTTAATAAGGTTTTGAATGTCCCATTTTTTACTTACTTCTGTAGTACTCCTGTGAATAGTCTTCACCAACACTACTTATTTAGTCAACGACATGTAAGGTGAGTGAAAACTGCAGAATTAGACTCTGAAAGGAATATTAAAAATCCTAACAAAATCACTTGAGCAATCCTGCAAGATGCTGAGTACTTTGCAGCTTATCTGACATGAATTCATGAGCAGGATAAACTTAAAGTGTGTTCTCAAAGTTAAAGATATGCACAGGCTTAAGTGGTTTTGCTGAGTGTGAGAGAAAATGAACAGAACTTTATTGCCCTGGTTTTGGGTGAGATTTTAAGCAATATTTTGCTCTAAGTGTTGATAATGTTTTTTCTGAAATGTGCAATGTTTATTGTAGCAAATTATTTTCTCCCAAGTACACATCATGTAGATTTTTTCCCCCCTTAGACTAAGGAAAAATAATTTAACAAAGATATAGGACCTGGGTTTTGTTCTCAGCCCTGCCAGGGATTTTTTTTTGTGAAGAAGGTCTGCCTTATGAGGCCAAATTCAGTCTAATTAATCAGATTCATGCCCACTGAAATAAATGTAAAAGGTATCATTTATTACCTTGCAAGACTGTCAAAGTGTTTGATTTGTCAATGTTTACGCATTACATTAAATGTTCCCATGTAAGTAACAACTAAGACACATGGTTGTGCTGTGAGATGGGGTGGGATAACTGCACACGTGGGCATAGAGCTAGGGAACACCAGGATGTGATTAGGAATATGTGTTGGGCAGGCTCTGAACAAGGTAATACCGATATTATCCAGAGGAGGTTTGTTCACCAGTCCAACCTGCTACACGGGGTAGGTGAAGCACTAGAAGGAGGGGAAACAGGCACTGGGCAGGTTTGACTTGCATCTATCCTTGTCCAATGAGCTCCACTCAAACCAATGCAAAGCAGGAGGAGGTGGCAAAATCCAAAAGCATCAGCTGTGTATTTTACAGAGTAAAGATTATATTAATTGATGTCTAAAGTAGAAAGGTTTTGCAGTCCCTTGAAGAAATTCAGTGTTTCTCCCTGTAGGGCATATTTTGGAAATACCTGGTTTTTAGTGTATTCCTCAGGCAAAACAATCCCTCTTTATGAGCTAAGAATGAAAGTCAGCCCTGTCAGGGTTGGTTTAAAAATTTATAGAGAAGGACAAAAAATACTGGAGGCCACAATACCTCTACTTCCCCCCCCGCCCCCCCCCCTTTAAATGTGGCACTGATATAGATATCTAAGCAGCATCATGGTCTTCCTCTAGACCTGCTTTCCAGCAGCAACTTCAATTTTATTGTTCAGCTTTTTAACGAAAAGTTTAGTACTAAACACTGAGCTGTACTAAATATTTGTCCATCCTCATACCTTTGTGTGTATCATTCAGCTTTCTGTTAAGTTCTGTTGAGTTTCTATTAATTTTCACAGATGTAATTTATTATTTTCCGTTGCTTGTTTTTTCTTCTTGCTCTCCATTACTGTTTTTTTGCCAGTCTTGTATACACTTTACCTTCAGAGATGTTCCCCTCATTCATTGCCTCTTGTTTTCTTCTTTTCCTCACATTGCATTTTCTCCTGCATCCTTACTGTTAAGCCTCCCTCCATCCTTCTCATTCTTATTTTCTATGGCTGCTTCCAGTTTTCCTCACTCAGGCAGCTGTGGCCAGCTCTTCTACCTCTGCAGCCATGGGTGCTCTCGTCGTTTCTCCGGTATTCACTCCGCAGCCAGCTCTTGCTCACTTGTGAGCTGCCAGGCTTTACTTCAGCTGGACACAATAAAGCACTCAGTTGGGTGGTGCAGATCTCTGGACTTTGAAGTCCAATTGGGAGGCATTTTTCTTTCTGGAGCAGTGCCCATAGATGCACATGGCTGCTCTTTTGTATACGAGAGGGCCAAAGAAAACTCTCTTTATCCAGAGGGCTTAGGCCACCCTTCCTTTAGGTAGCCTAAGACTGTGCTGTTGAATTACAGGCTGCCTTACAAGAGCACCATCTTCATGTGCTGTGCACTGCAACTGCGCGAGGGTGAAGAGAAGACACTAGTCCTGTATGCTACCCCGGGGAATTTATCCACTTTCCAGCTTTGCAACAAAGCCTGTTTAAAAGTGGATTTAAAACTATCACCCATACGCTTATTTTGAAACATAACTGAAATATTTATTGCAAAATGTAATTTTACATACATTGTTTAATATTACGAGCAGTGTGTGTACTGTAACAATATTTTTTCTTGCTTACAACTCTTCAGCCTCCTTTATTTCAATGCTTGTGATTTACAGAAATACAGTTGTGTAATGTCTCTGTGTTAGAAGCACGACACAGTCCAAATCCTGTGCTGACCTGCACCACGTGCAATTATTAAATCCAATGAGTCACGTTATGTGAAAGTCCTCCGCAAGGATACGCAGGCTCATATAGAAAACTGCCTGCCCTCTTGAGTGCACAAAACAGCCGTGAAACAAAGGCTGCCACACACCCCAGATGCCGGGTTGTGTTCTTCACACTGCTTTTCCCATAAAACCACAGAGCAATGAGAATTAGTTGGGAGGGGTTGTTTTGTTCCTGTCGGTATGGATGCAGTGGCCAGAATGCCTCACATACGGAGTGCACCTGGGCAGTCGCTTCTAACCTAAAGCTCTTGGTGCAAACCTTATTTACCCTGCATGTGGGGAGGGTTAAGTGTCATGCCTGTGCATGATCCCATAGTTGGCCCTGCTAAGTGTTCTTGATCTAAGTGAAATATTTTGCAGCCTTATAAGGTTTTTCTACGTAACTTGCCATACTAGCGCATGAAAAATTCTTCTTTACTATTTTATGAAGGCTGGTTTATTTCTAGACATGATCACATACATTTGTGTTAAATCAAATCTGCTGAGTGTGTCTGTATGTGGGCTAACAAAAATGAATGCTCTAGGTGTAAGCATTGCAGTGATATATTAGTTTGAATTTCACTCCTAAGGCTTTCTGAACTTAAAATTTAATTTAGCTACCTGCATGCTCTGTCAATTAATTCTTATTTTATTTATCTCTTTATTTCTTCAAGTATCTTCGCAATGAAAGATGATGTGACATGTTTTAATGAAGGAGTTTATTCTCAGTTTTAAGTGTCATGTGAAAGTCCCTCAAGTGGAAATTATTACTCAGAAAGCTCTCTTCTCTAAGTAGAGTGCTCACACATACAAGTTTTGGCAAGGATGGTCCCTCAGACTGCCATGAGAACCCTTCCATGGATAAAGTTAGTGAGGTAAGTAATTGTTTGCAGGACTAATCCCAGGTACAATAAATGTGAATGTGAGAGAAACAGAAGCAGTTTGCAGAGATGTTAGTTCATGATGAATGTCAGTATATTTGGAAAAGGTACTTTTCTCTCTGTCATTCATAAAATTTATACCGTGACTGTATATTTTAAGTGTCAATATAAATACAAAAAAAAATCTTTAGGTAATATATTTCTAGAGTGAACATAATTCACATAAACCCCACATAAACCTCAATAATTCAAAATAAAAAGAGATAGCACCAAGTGCCCAGAATTGCAAACAGTGAAGCACACAGTGTTGACTTCTGTGAGACTACCTATATGATGAAAGTTACCTATATTCCTCAGTGTTCACATTATTGTCTTCTAATTATATCCTCTTTTACGAAAAGCACTAGTACCCCTTAAAAAGAATAAAGATCCTGCTAAAGTATCAGTGCAGGAAAAGCCACTCAGGTAGCTCACCGAGTTACTCGTTTTATAAAGGAACACACACGTGCATTTCTGTTAGTGGAATCCTCTTCTAGAGCTTGACTGCTTGCACAGGCATTCCCATGCAGTAAGTAGTGTGCACCGATGCGTGTCAGAGAGACTTCTAGGAAGTCACTATTTTTTATGTTGCTCACCTCTTGCTCCAGAGAATAATGTAGTTGACCTCTTCCAGTAATAAATTATCCCTCACTCCCTGCATCCCAGCACCTGCTGGAGAGCTTGGGGGTGTTGTCGATCCCCTCTGCTTAGCTCACGCTGTACCTGCTAAAGAGGTGGAAGACTACTGCAAGCAGGAGTTGAGAACTACTCTTATTCTATGCAGTAAGCCATAATGAATCCTTATTATTATTTTCCAGACTTTCTGTTAGGCGGTAAAGCCATCTGAAATTTTTCTTTCTCACTAGATGAAAGAATGGGCAGATTTTGCTTTACTTACCCCACCCTTGTGTCAACACTGCATGTGCCATTATTATTGCTTAAAAATATAAAACTGTGGCATTCTGTTCATAAAGATATTTACTTAAGAGGGAGAAAAACCTCAAGAGTGCCATAAGGTTCTTCATTTTCCTCTCTAAGTGAGCAAATTAGTAGAGAAACCTCATTTTCTTCTCTGAGGGAGCAAATTGGCGGAGGAACCAATGAGGAGAGGTGCACTGCTCTCATACTAACAAAGAAGAACTGGTAGGGGTTGTGAAGGCTGGGGGCAGCCTTGGCTGTAGGGATCACGAGATGGTGGACTTCAGGATTCTGCGTGGAAGAAGCAGGGCAATCCACAGGATTGCAACCCTGGACTTGGAGAGAACTCACTTTAGCAACTTCAGAAACCTACTTGGAGGGATGCTATGGGCTGGGGTTCTAGAGTGTAGGAGGGACCAAGAGAGTAGGTTGCTATTCAAGCACCATTTCCTCCAAACCCCAAACCGATGCATCCCTATGAGGAAGAAATCCAACAAAAGAGTCAGAAGACGTGCTTGGATGAGCAAGGAGCTCCTGGAAACACTCTAAGGGAAGGAGGAAGTTTACAACCTGTGGAAAAAAGGACTGGCCACTTGGGAGGAGTATAGGAATATTGTCAGCGTATGCAGTGATGCAACGAGGAAGGCTAAGGCCCGCTTGGAATTAAGTCTGGCTGGGGATGTCAAAGACAATAAGAAGGGATTCTTCAAATACGTCAGTAGCAAAAGGAAGACCAGGGAAAATGTGGGCTCCCTGCTGAACGAGGCAGGTCCCCTGGTGATGGAGGATACGGAAAAGGCAGAATTACTGAATGCCTTCTTCGCCTCAGTCTTTACTGCTAAGGCTGGTCCTCAGGAATCCCAGACCTTGGACGCAGACGAGGAAGTCTGGAGGAAGGAAGACTGCCCCCTGGTCGAGGGGGGTTGGGTTAGGATCTCCTAGCTGGACTGGACACTCACAAATCCATGGGCCCCGATAGGATGCACCCGCAAATTGCGGAGGGAGTTGGCAGATGTTATTGCTAAGCCACTCTTGAGGTGCCTGAGGACTGGAGGAAAGCCAATGTCACTCCAGTCTTCAAAAAGGGCAAGAAGGAGGATCCGGGGAACTACAGACCAGTCAGCCTCACATCCATCCCTGGAAAGGTGATGGAACAGCTCATTCTGGCTGTTACCTCTAAACAGGTGGAGGAAAAGAAGATTATCAGGAGTGGTCAGCATGAATCCACCAAGGGGAAATCATGCCTGACCAGCCTGATAGCCTTCTATGATGGCATGACTGGCTGGGTGGATGAGGGGAAAGCAGTGAATGTTGTCCACCTCGACTTTAGCAAAACGTTTGACACTATCTCCCATCATATCCTCGTAGGTAAGCTCACGAAGTGTGGGATAGTTGAGTGAACAGTGAGGTGGATGGACAACTGGCTGAACGACAGAGCTCAGAGGGTTGTGATCAGTGGTGCTGAGTCTAGTTGGAGGCTTGTGACTAGTGGTGTTGCCCAGGGGTCAGTACTGGGTCCAGTCTTATTCAACATACTCATCAACAACCTGGACGAAGGGACACAGTGCACCCTCAGCAAGTTTGCTGATGATACAAAGCTGGGAGGAGTGGCTGACACGCCGGAAGGCTGTGCTGCCATTCAGTGAGACCTGGACAAGCTGGAGAGCTGGGTGGAGAGGAACCTAATGAGGTTCAACAAGGGCAAGTGAAGGGTTCTGCACCTGGGGAGGAATAACCCCAACCACCAGTACAGGTTGGGGGTTGACCTACTGGAAAGCAGCTCTGCGGAGAAGGACTTGGGAATTCAGGTGGAGAGAAAGTTGACCCTGAGCCAGCAACATGCCCTTGTGACCAAGAAGGCCAACAGCACCCTGGGATGAACAAAGAATAGCGTGGCCAGCATGTCGAGGGTTCCTCCTCCCCCTCTAGACTGCCCTGGTGAGGCCACATTTGGGGTGCTGTGTCCAGTTCTGTGTCCCCCAATTCAAAAGGGACAGGGAACTACTGGAAAGAGCCAGTGGAGGGCTACAAAGATGATGAGGGGACTGGAGCATCCCTCCTATGAGGAAAGGCTGAGAGACCTGGGGTCATTTAGCCTGGAGAAGAGAAAACTAAGAGGGGACCTTATCAACACTCATAAATATCTTAAAGGTGGGTGTCAAGAGGACGGGGCCAGGCTTTTCTCAGTGGTGCCCAGTAACAGGACAAGGGGCAAAGGGCACAAACTGGAGCATAGGAAGTTCTGCTTGAACATGAGGAGGAACTTCTTTACATTAAGGTGACAGAGCACTGGAACAGGCTGCCCAGGGAGGCTGTGGAGTCTCCTTCCCCGGAGATATTCAAGACCCACCTGGATGCAGTCCTGTGCAACCTGCTCTGGGCGAACCTGCTTTAGCAGGGGGGTTGGACTAGATGATCTCCAGAGGTCCCTTCCAACCACGACCATTCTGTGATTCTGTGAGTTTGTGAAATTACCCCATGCAGAGGGAATGGGATCTGAGCTATGGATCCAGCAGATCTTTCAAATTAGTGACAGGCAAAAAATATTCCAGCTGCAGAAAACTGTGGATACACAATAACACAAGTGGCTTAGAAGTCATGTTAGCAAAGCCTCTCCTGGTGTCATGATGAACAGTACACAGGGACCTTTGGAAAGCAGCACAGAAGCTGAGGATGGAAGCCAATAGCGATAAATAGGCAATTCCTTGCAGAATTCTCCAGAAAACCTTAAGGAAAGTGTGCTGTGAAGGCTCGTGCCATTTCCCACCTTCGAGTCTTCCTTGTTTCTGTTTTATGGAGGCTGCTTATACAGCTTTTAGGGGAATTCTGGTCGTATTTGTTAACATCCTATTTTTTGATGTTTATGTAAGGGAGAAAAGCACGAGGCTGACTTGTTACTTCATGCTCTTAGAAAAGTGATGGCTCATTATAGTTTGATTTGGTTATGACTAAATGTTTGTGCTGATCACAGTGTGAAGTTTTTGCACAATGCTTGTTCTGCAACATATGTGAATTCTTTTCCTTGAATTACAGTCTCCAATTGATCTGTTCACAACATCCTTGTTTAACAAATACTCTTTTTCGCAAGAACCGCGCTATTGTAGACTTAGCAATCAAACAGCAAGCCAACTTGTGTTACGTATGATCAGAAAAGATCAGAATTTAAGGTACTTATTCCACCCCATAAATGAAATATTTCTGTCAAATCACAAATTTTTTATGATTTATGATAACATTATTTTAAAATACTTTTTTTAAACACTAAATATATTTTTGAAATAAAAACATTTAGAAAAACAATAATCCATTTTCCCAGAATGTGTCATTGAGAATGAATACCAACAATGTTTATTAACTGAGTCAGTTTTTTCCATTTTTAATCGAAAAATTGTAGCCAGGGAAAAAAACCCAACCAAAGAGAAAATATTTTGGTGCTTCACTGAAAAAAGTAAAAACGATCCACAGGAAACTAAGGAAAAAATGTACAAGTGCTGAAAAAGCCTTTTTTTTAGGTAGTACAGTTCCTCATTATTTTTCTCTCCGTGTCCAGAGCCAAAGAGGAGGTTGGATTACTCCCATAACTGTCCGCAGAAATATCCCCATTACTTCCTACTTTATGGAAGACCTGGTCTG
Organism: Leptosomus discolor; assembly: GCF_034619465.1. Taxonomy (NCBI): domain Eukaryota; kingdom Metazoa; phylum Chordata; class Aves; order Leptosomiformes; family Leptosomidae; genus Leptosomus; species Leptosomus discolor. The sequence continues at coordinate 12,612,153 of NC_141419.1, forward strand.
AGACAGAAGTTGCTCATGACCTGTGATTCCTTTTCAGTTGTGTTAATTTATACCATCTCTCCAAAAACTATCCTCCTGTGCTGCCTGCCGTATGTAAAGGATGAGACCTAAATAAGACAGCATTGCCATGGTAAGTCAAAAACAGGCTTGGTTTTCACTTCCTTGTAAATGATAAGCTTACAAACATGTGGGATGACTGCTCAGTGGGCTTGGTGTGATGGGCCAGATGCTTGAGAAAGGAGAAATGTCTTTGTTCTATGCCATGAAAATTTCTTCCTTTTACCAATTTACTGATAAACTAATATTCAGTGTAAAAAAGGGCCCTGCTGTTTGCATATTAACCCCTCCCGCCCTAAAAAGTAATTTGCCATGTCATCAGCGTAACTACACAAGATGAGGATGAGGACCTCGAGAGGACCTTGGCTTCCTCAGCATGGGCGTTTGTCCTGATATCCCTCCTGGAAGGGAGGGGTATGCAGGAGTGGCCAAAGTATATCCTTCATAGAGGATGCCAACGTGTCTACCTATAGCAAAGGGATGTCACCACTGGTCCATACTGATGTGCTTCTCCACAAAGAGATTTGTCAGGTCTCTGCTGTGTACTGTGCCTGTCTTAATAATGGCTGTTAACCTGTAATCCACAAGGCTGATCTTCAGGAAAGCTCTGCTGTTGTCCATTAGAAAATACTACATGCCAGATGCTAATTGTTCCTTCCTCACCATGTTTTAACCGATCATGTCCTGTTTTAATCAATAAAGCAAGTACTCTCCAAAATGCAGCAGTCAAATCAAGAAGAAAAGCCCTTGCTTCGAAGCAGAGCATCTTGTGCCTCCTTTGGCTGCAAATGCTGATAGGCAACATTTGATCAGCAGCAACTGGCTTTGTTTTTGCTTTCTCTTTTCTGTTGTGTAAATGCCAGTGAGGGCCTGATTAGGATGCTGAACATATCGTTAGCAGCATCGCTAATAAGTGAATGCTCCCCGGCGCTTGTTAGCAGGGTCTCGCTGCATGGTGAAATTGTCATTTCAGCACAGGGAGCTGGAGCAGGGGAAGTGACAGGCGGTGACGAAGGTCCATCTGTCCATCTGCGCATGTCTGCACTGCAGCTGGAGTCACCGGGATGGTGGGACCAGTTGAGGTTCAAGGTCGCTGCTGACATTCAGCTGTCATGGCTTCATTGTCTGCGTGCCTTCCCTCCACTGACACATTCAAGGGTACTTTATAGCCGCCACAAAGAGCCAGTCAACTGATATCATTGCACTCCCTGTGCACACAAACTGGGCGCTTGTTCAGGACTGTTGATACAGTCTCACGTTTATTCACTAGTGGAGCCATTGAAATTGCGTCTCGGCCAATGGTGCTTCTAACAACGTGGGCTTGCTTGTTTAGTCCAAACATTTAGCTATGTCTTTCTAAAGTTTTGCATGTTGTGCTCTAATTGAGGTAACATTATCTGCATTTTAATACTTGGCCATTTGTGTCCAATGAAAGATTACCTGAAGAACCCTGCTGTTTACCACACCAGTTTAAACACAGGCAGCTGCAAAGAAAAAATACACACAAAAGACATAAGCAAGGGGAAAAAAATGCAGATATTATTTGTTCTGAAATCCAGTTTCTCAGTCTGAAGTGAAAAAGGGGAAAATGTAAGCTTGAGTCAGGGAAGAGATAGTGTGATTAGCTCCATTGTTAGGGGCTCCTTGAGCTTTGTTGGTCCTAAAGAAAAACCCACTAACAAATCTATTGAAGCTTGTCGAATTTTGGAAGACAACTTAAGTTGTGGTGCTTATCTGAGATGTGATAATAAAGTGTGCTGATACAGAAAACAGCAAACGTGCATGTTTATTAACTGCTTTCCTGCACAAGCCCTACAAAGACTGCTGACTGTTGTTTACTCCAAAAATGTGTCTTACCTGTAAGCACAGTTCTTTAATTGAAAACTTTGATTTTGGGAAACTAATGCACACAGGTTGAAATATAAAATAAGCAAGGCATGGCGCTATGTGCTAGAGGAAACTTTAAAACTCCTTTTACTCCTTGTGTGAGCTGACACAGGCTGGATGCAGGAACAACCACAAAACCATGGATGAAATGCAAAGAGGAAATTTATTCTTGTTACCCCGTGATCCGGGGGATCTCCACAGCAGCACCAGTTGGATGCATGTAAGCAGGGATACAGGCACAATGGAGCTCAGTCCTGCTAGAGAGCAAAAAGCTAACAGCCCTGATGCTTTTCACCTGTTATAACAGAGACTTTTCAGGTGTATTTTTCCACTGTGCTTTGATCTTTCCCACAGCAGGGCAGGAATCTCAAGTGTGTTTGATAAGGTGCCTTTGAGTCTATTGCAGGCCTATGTTATCTGAACACAGATGTTCTACTTGTCAAACACACAGAATTAAACAACAATGAGTGTGATATATGTGCTTTTCGACACCCCAGCTGCAAATCAGTGGAGTCTGTTTACAATCTTCCTCCCCAGTCTTTCATTATACTCCCACACTGCTGTTTTCAGAAGGCCAGGGGAAACTTTGTTTTCTTTGAACTTGCTTAAGAGACATTTATATTGGTGTTTGTCTTGATGCTTGATCAAGGACTGGAAACATGTACAGCCATAACTCACCACTACAGTAAACTTCCCCATTGCATTGGTTGTATACCAAAACCTATTCATTGCTAAATGCTGTACTCAAAAAATACAGCTTTTACTGTACAAAGCTCTTTCCTTACGTTTTTTTCTTGTCTGCTTTCCTGTGTGCTGCTTGAGCTTCTTTGTCATGGTGCTGGTGCAGCAGAGGCTGCAACAGACCAAACTTAACACCAGTGCGCCTCGTCTGGTGGGGAGGGACCACCTCTAGAGGCTGCAAGCTACCAAGACAGTCGACAGGGGTGCCAATTAGTGTCAGTTGTTGCTGTCGTTCTCTGATATGGACACCTGCCCATTGGGAACCAGCCTGAGACTGCCAAACTAATTTGACAGAACCCAATGGGTTCTGAAAACAGCCTCCAGTTATACACCGGCTGTCTGAACTGGCCTAATAAGGGCATGCGTTAGGCGGTGCAAGCAGAAGGCCATGCATTGTTGGCAGTGGTGAAGCACTGTATTTAGCCCATGAAAGCATATATATTGTCATGTAGATAACAACAGATGTTCCGATGACGGTATGGGGGGGACCTGGAGGGCAATGGTTGTCTCCAGGTGAGATACCACTGATGTACCCTCTGTTGAGAGTCCCACCCACCTCCAATTGACTTTACCCTTTACCAGCCAGATCTCACCTGGAGCTTTATCATTTAATCTGGATCTCCAGTGGCATGCTGAAATCCCAGCCAAATCCATCATCACTGGGTCAACTAGCAGGTTTTAATGTCGCCAGACCAGACACCTGGTAACCTGCCTTAGCAGGAGTTCAGAAGAGACTTTCCTGAGGAGTGGCCAGAAAGATCTGGCTGTGGTTGACAGGCTTTTTGACTCATTCACAGCCATCACAGGACAGACCTGGTAGCCACAGGACTAACTCCTGTAAGTTTTACGGCTCAGATAGAGATCCAGCTTTAAATTGTCAAAAACCAGTGCAGTTGAAAGCTAAAATGTCTGTTCCTTAGAGACATGGTATCTAGTAGTAGAGGGTTCCTTTGCAGTGCTCGTAAATTAAACTGAGGTTATTTAATCCCACTTAGTCTGTGTAATCTTTCCCTTGTACATCCAAGGTGGTGAAACAGTTCCTGTATTCAGTCATGATCAAGTATCCAAAGGTTCCCAAGTTTGTTACCATATGCTTGCAAGTGCATAAGCCTTGACTTCACAACACACTACACCAGTGCAACTGAAAAGGTTTAAATGAGCCTTTTCTCCAAGTCTAGTTCTCTTTAAACTGATGCATCTTGGTGTATAGATAAAGCCAAGGATGTCCTGCAGCTTCCAAGAAAGCCAATGTCTGAATTTAGGCATTGGATGAGTTCCCATTGCTCCAGAATGAGTTAGTCAACTTCTGCAATTGAGCCTTGCCACACATTTGGGTTTAACCTGAATGATGTCTGTTTCTGGGTAGTATCCAGTATTATGGGTTGCAACGCAACCTGGATCCTTAAAAAGTCCAGGTATAAGTATCATATTCCTTTGAGAATACTAATACACTGACAAAATGATTTTTCATGCTTCATCCAGGCCCAAACCTACTCTGAAACAGGCAACAGAAAAAAAATTCTATTTCATCACAAGGAACACCACTCAAGGAGAAGGAAACACCAGCTATGTTGTGCATCTGGCTTTTCTTGCAGGAGATGATTTAGGCAACACCATGACTCTGGTCTGAGATACTCTGCAGAAAGCAAAGGGCATGGACCCAGATAAATCTGTTCTGACCTCTTTTTGTGCTATGTTTGTCGGGAAAATTAAGAAAAGAGAAAGCAGTGATAAATTACTGTGAAATAATAGAACAATAGCAAAGAGCATCAGTGTAGTACAGAGAGGTTATTTACATAACAACTTTCCGCCACTTTGTAGGCATGTGTGTGCAAACACAAATATACTACCATGTCAGCATTATTTAACAAGTGCATGTTGGGTGTTTTTCTAGCATCCGCATCTGTATTTCTGGATGACTTACAAGGTCATGCTAGTAAAAACCAAAAGCCTAAAAATAGGCTTCTGAGTCTGATTTTGCCTGTTTGGACGTTCTGTAAAACCAGCAATTTCTATTGGCATCAACAGGAGATTTTGGAAAATCAGGTTACTTAGGAGTAAAACTTTCCAAAGCCCCTAAACAGGTTTATAGAAGGAGTGAAATCTTCAGTTAACCCAACTGACATGTTGAAAAAAACAGGGAAAATTTCAGGTTCATGAACGCTGCCTAACATTCCAACCTCATAAGAGATATTAACTTTTCCTGTAAACTCTGCTTCTTGCACTGAGGCCATCATGACTGCAACAAAATTATTATAAAATTGACCTGGAGAATCTGAACATTTTATTTTTATGGTCCTAAAATTAGGCTCCATTTTTTGATTGACATGACCACCTTAGGGCATTCCTGATTTATAGTGATCCTGTACTGGTCTTAAGCTGGTTTCAAGGCTGTATTGCTCTTCTGATTCTTCCTATTTTCTTTTCTTTTTAGGTTCCATTTTATCCTGAAAAACCTTCTGTTTCAATGGCTTTTTTCCATTTTGTAGACCTAAATATGCTACTGATAAAATCAGTGACACGTCACTGATGTCTGAAGACAAAAAATGTATAATTTTTTTTTAAATTTTAACTTGACTTCTCACTGACACAACTCATTTGCACTCTTCTACTTGTTCAGTAATGAGTAGACACAATAATGTATCATATATTCTTCACATGAGACCATTCATTAATAAAGGTAGTGTTTAGCTGCAGCACTATGGCAAAAATAATGTTTGGCCTTTTCTGGATGAATGACAGAGAGAATTTCTGTATCTAACAGTTAAGATAGCTTTGGTGGTCTGACACACTGGTATAAATTATACCAGAAAACAAGTATTCTAATTGCTTCTCCCTTTTTTGACCAAGAAGTCTGTATCTGGCCTTAAATGTAGTATTAATTATTTTAATTTTGTTATAGCCTGCTAATTACACCAAGTCATACTCATATATTGTTAGAGGAAGATTAATTAGCAGTAGTGAAAATCAACCTTCTGAAACTCAAACTGCAATTAGAGCAGATTATAACATTTTTGCAGTTGTAATAGATGCATCTTATGTTGTGCAAAACTAGACATTTTAATTACATTATCTGGTTCCTTAGATAAACAGAAATAATTTTTAAGACATAAAAGACTTGCCGGTATAATTTCATTTTACTTTTCAACAACACAGAGCCAAACCAAGCAGTTTACAAAGAAGTAATTTAGATAATATTTTGTTCTTGCAGATTAAACAAAAAAAAAAGAGGGGGGTGAGTAGGGAAGGAAGAGGCAAAAGAGGTGGAAGCAGCTTACTGTTATAGTAGTGCAATCTTTCATGGAAGGATTGCCGAAATACACTTTAAGCTAATTTTTAATCTAGACTGAGAATTATTTGATGGCTTTATCCAGTAATTAGCAAGATCCATAATCAAGACAACTGAGTCTTTTTTACTGGAGAATCTAAGAAACTGAGTGCATCTGTTAACAGCATACAGTCAAGTAGTGTGCAACTGGCTTGCTTTGTCATAGCAATGCTAGTAGTGTCTGATAAGAAAAACGAGAAAGCTATCATTGTGTTAATAGCTAAGTTACATTTGTCCTGTAGGAGTAGTAATTGTGTTGTACGATTGAATTCAGTGGCCCACGATGTTGTTAGCAATGAACACAACCAGACATACTGAGCTGTGCCTGGCATAGACAAGTGGCTTGCAGTACCTCAACACAGGCTCAAAATTAATTTATTTTTAATAATTGTGTAATTTGCCATTTGTAATTGATTTTTAGCTATTTTCAGTAGTCTCGTAGCAGATGACTGTGTTGGCATCTTGAACATTTTGGGGTTGTTTATTGTTTGGCTTGTCGCTGATGGTTAGCAGAATAGACACTTTCAGGTTCTGTTTGAGGAACCTCAGGGCTCTCTTTTAGGCAGTTCAGCCTAATAGAATTAAGCCTGACATGCTTCAACTCTATTTCTTTATAAAATAAACATAAAACAATGGTTTAGATTTCTAATAAAACTTTTAGACCACGTGAGACTCAAACTTTCCCTGTTCCTTTACACATCTGTAAATAAAGACCATAAAGAAAAAGTACAACAGGATAAATCAACATGAATTTGAAATCCACTGCAGCATATTAAATGGCACGGTCTCGCTGAAAGAAAGGGCGACCCCGCGGCTTCTTGCAGTTTGAAGCTAATTGTTTTCGTCAGGATGGGAACGTCTGGAAGTCCACTGCAGTGTCCCACCAGCAAGGCTTCAGTAACTGAGCCGGCTTGCGGAGAATGAGCCCACTTTGTAGCGACACAGCAGGCTCAGACACCACCTATTCTGCTTTCCAAACTGTCATGCATAACAACTTCATTGTGCTAAATTGAACTTGAAAGCAACCAAAGGCTATGAGAAGGAGAGGCTATGAGAAAAGCGTGCTGTCAGCGCTGGCAAAGGCTGACCTGGAAAGTAGGCTCAGAGACAGGAGAATAAAAGACTAGGGCCTATGAACACAGCATATTGTTTCATTTTAAAGTATGATTCCCATACCAGCAAAAGTAGCAAATGTGATGTAAATTTATTTAAATAGATTCTGCTGCTTAAAAGTTTGCCAGCCGCTCTTATCCAACTTTCCCAGCTCTCTGATTCGTTACTTACAGTGGGAATATAATGACATATAGTCATCATTGTAACAGCTTCTTTGCAGAGGCACAATGATGATTAATAGCTAGCAGCAAATTTTCACATGGGCGCTGAAGCACTATAGCGTTAAGCAGCCAAACACTCCCAAATCCCCCTTTTCTGTTCCACTGAAAAGTCCTCTCCTTGTACCTTGCAGATATGAACAAAGCCTATCTTAATTCCAATCAGCTTTTCCTCATTCAAAGAAACTTTCTCTTTTTCATAATTGATTCATGTGCATTTTTTTTCAGTCTTTCACTGAGCCTGAGACTTTTTTTTTTTGCTGGGGGAGGGAGGAAATAATTTCGGTAATAACTTGTTTTGCTTTGGTTTTCCCTCCAAAACGTATTTCAAGACATTTCTCAGCTAGTTGAGCTAAGGCATTAAAAAGAAACATAAAACTGAAAAAGAAGAAGCCTTAACTTTATCTTCATTGAAAGATTATTAACAACAGGCACTGAGGGACGAGCTCAGAGAAACAGCTCTAGTAACATAAGTCAAAGACGGGAGAGCAACAACAATAAGCTGCTTCTATTTGTTGTATCAATTCCCATTCCCATGAGAAACTTGCAGCTGAAACTGGAATGGATTAATTTTCCGTGAAGAATTATTTCAAAGAAAAGATAATTTTGAATGGAAATATTTTATCAGAAATACTTAGAAATACTTAGAAATATTTTATTTTTATTTTAATGTTTATTCATGGATGTGAAGTTATTGGTTTTCCACAAATATCCTTTCCATGTTGACAGAGAAAAAATACTTTTAGGACTGATTCAGTTTTAATTTCATCACTTTCAGTGTGGTAGAACTATGCTTTGAGGAAATTACACCTGATTTACACCAGAATGAACATAGGGCAGATCAGCAGGATACGGTTTTGTTTTTTCATTTGGGAAAACACTTTTAAAGAGAAAGAAAATTTTCAAAGCACTATTAGAAAGCTAAAATTTACAAAGAATGTCTGTCTGTTTTCCTCTACGGAGAAAATTAGCTGGAATTCTATAGTTCCACATATGCATCCCATACACTTTTAGTGTTGCCTCGTAGACTTTGCACATTATTGCTGTTCCACTCATGAACTGCTGTACATCAGATTTGATCTGTCTGATCCAGGAAAGTATTTCCTTACCATTTGCATATTAGATGTAATTTAGACAAGAATGGATTTTGAAAGTAGCATAGTATCTAGGAATAAACAGTGTTTGCTGAAATCACTTCAAACAGTATGTGAGATGAGGAAGTAAATACATTCACCATCAATCTTCTTGTTCATGCACTTTAAGAGAATGCTATGGTCAAGCTGCCCATAAATTTCGTGAGTTTATTTTCTAGAAGTTTAAATTTTCACCTTAATTTTGCTCACAACATATTCTTTTGAAAGAACATAAAATATCTGTGAACATTTTCAATTGTTTTCCATTTGTGGAAAATTTTCATTCGGTTAGTTTCAGGGATAAAAGCTTCCAGTGAAACAAAAAGCGTGGCAGATTTGGTTTATGATTTTCATTGAAAATTTCTCAAGATTACCTAGGAAATAGCATTGCATATAAAAATCTCTCAAGAGATCAAATTTCTACTCAATTTCTTTCTGTTGCAGCACTTTGCATGCAGCTTTGCTCCTTTTGTATGTTTTGGAGATTTTTATCTCATGTAACTTAGCAGAATTACGTATGATTTAGTACACGTGACCCAAGACTTGATTAAGACTCATAGGATTTTGTCAAGCATTATTAATGTTCAGTGAAGTAAAGGTTGTATTACAAAGTTGGAATTCTTTTGCTATATCAGTGCGTCAGATTCCCTTCCCTTAACCGAAAGATATACTGCATTAAAGAAAATCTTGCATTGTTTTCTGCAAGCAATTTCACTTGAGACATTTAATTGAAATTTTTTTACATTTAGTTGAAAGAGTTAAAAACAATGCAAATTCTAATACATATCAATGACTTGTATTGAATAACGCTCGCATTGCAGTTATTTAAGAGTGACTATAATTGAAAATATTCCTGGAGAAGTGGAAACTTAAACCTGCATGTGGATGAGGGTGATCTGTTCACTGATTTATGGACCCCACGTTCCTCAGATGGAGTCACAAATCTACCCAGTGTCCCTGAGCAGTGTTTTGTATTTAGAACTCTGACTTTGCAGCAAAATATGTAAGATCTCGTATAGACAGAGAACTTCCCAGTGACTACAAATCTGAGAATCCTCATCTGTGTTGTTTATTTCAGCAAATACATAGAATACATACACTCCTGGTAGCCTCAGACAGCAGTATGCAAATAACTGGCATGGAGGGCTAAAATCTCAGATGACATACCCTTTTCAGGATGTGTCAGCACGAGCACATTCAACATGTCAACATGTTCATGCATCCTAATGTACCTTTTGGAGGACAGCAGAATCCTAGCACAGCTTGTGAAAGCGCATTTGTTCCACTTTTTGGTGCTGTGTATGTACTGGTTTCACAGAGCTGAGATTTATGTAGCTGCAATGTTATATGGAAAAACTTTCACCAGCAATCTCTAGTGATTGTGGGGAAAGGTCGTATTACATAATTTCCTGAAAATATTAGATGAATCTGGCCCAAAGGCATGGCCAAATATCCCTGATCCTTGCAGAAGTCTAGCTCTGAACCTCAGGCTCGTATCTCTAGCGCGCCTTACCCTCTATCTTTGGCCAGAACGTTCATTCTCCTTCCACCATCAGTTCTGAGATATTTTGATATGCACCAAATCTTTCCACGGTTTCCCCAGCACAGGAATTATTATTCGTACCCAGACAAGACATACCTGACCAATACAGCAATTGCAGGTTTGCAGGTTAAATCTAGGAAGATATTGAGGTACATATGCTTGCTTTTAGTGGAAAAAAAAGTCTAATTTTGCCATCTTTATTCATGCTGAGTGGTAACTTAAGACTTCAGTGGAAAAGCTGATGCTGTAAGTAACCATTCAAGAGCAGGGGTCAGAATCTGCTTCTTCATGGTTTTAGGAGACAAAAAATGATTATTTTGTTTCTTTTCCACTCTCATTTGAACTGAATATGTTCCTTCCCTCTTTCTACCTCGAGCCTTATTAAACTTTTCTGCTACCTATTCTTCTCCCCTAGAACCTGTTCTCTCACACAATTCTTTTTCCTCTGTGGTTTTTTTTTTCCTGGAATCCAGAAAAAAAATAATTCTTGTTCCCTGTGGAGCCACCTGGATTCATGCATTGCCTTTTTCCACATGCCTTGAAACTTCTCTTTTGCTGAGTTCTAGGCCACTAGAGGTCCATATCTCAGTCCCTCATTTGCTTTGGAGCCACCTTCCAGTTCTTTGAATGGTTTTGAGTTTGGTGACAACATATGGACTTGTGTGTCCTCCATTTTTAGCAGCTTTTAGTCACCTTTCTAAGGTCACAGTGTTACGTAGCAGTTCCACAGTCTGTGCATTGATCTCAGACCTGATGTGTCTACTAAAGTGGTGTAATTCTCCCTGTAAGGGCGCATTTATAAGGAAGAAAGGAGTCTGTATAGTCCTTCAGCTCTTCCTATCTTAAATTAAATTTTTTCATTCCAGATCTACACAGTTGAACATTTCTGAGTTATTCTGGTTTATTATCCAGTTCCAGATCACTACTTTTTTCCTCTGTGGGCTGTCAACCTTGTGATAAACCTAGATTAAATATCTGGATTAAAATTGTGCCAAAGCTGGTGAACACATACATTTAATTGTCTTGGGAAACAGCACTGTGAGTGTATTGGCATTACATTTTGTGTTTAGTTTCAGCTGCAACAGCCTCTGTTAAACAAAGAAGCCCAAAATTTGTGAAGAAAATCTATTTCAGTTCAAAGTCTACCCAAGTATCCAGAATGCAGCTTTTTACTTCTAAATCTCAGCTCTGAAAGTCATGAAAGATAAAAAAATCTTGCTGAAGGTTACCCAGGAATAAGCCCCCATCTGTCATTTTCTGATTTTTATTTTTGCCCAGGTTTCTGCATATTCTTTAGGTCATCAGTAAGAGCAATAAATCATAAATATCTTTAATATCACAGACACAGATATCCCATGACATCATGTTTCTTGAATTATTCTTTTGCTCCCTTCTGACAATTTCTCTTAATTGCTCTGAAGGCAGACAGTGCTTTCTGTCTAGAATTCAACTATTCCTGTTTTCTCTCACTCTCACCTTTAACCTTTTGCTTTCTGATTCTCATGGATCACCAGTCTTTGTATGCTTAACCAATAAGGGACCTACTCAGAAAGGAATCTCCTCCCAAGCATAATACATCTTATTCCTTCAAACTCTTAAAGCAAACAGTCCTCTTCAAAGAAAAGGAGCACTTTGTACACGTTAGGAAATAAGGAAGCCAATGTGTTATCCATTATGGGTAGAGTCGGCACATGTTGCCTCTCGCCTGAACATCAAGCAAAACAAAACTCAGTAAAGAATGCGGGAGGATGATGTGAATAAACACTGAGGGGAATTATTGTGGCAGGAAACCTGCATGTATTGTGGTGGTGGAGAAGAATAGACTCAGAAAAAGCATGAAGAAGCTATGGATTATCATAGCTGATGATAGGAAGATAAAGCAGATGGCTACTGGAGCTATCGAAAAGAATCAGTAGGATAAGAATATAAAGGTGCCCTTCCTTCATCAACTCACAGGAGACAGTCCGTTCACATTTTGACCTTGTGAAAGGATTTTAAAAAGTTTCAAGAGAGGCACTGGAAAATTGAATTTGGTCCAATTCAGGGCCAACAAGGTGATCGAACTGCTGGGGAACTTACGGAGAAAGGATTCGGGTTTGTTCATCCTGAGGAAAATAAGGCTCAGGAAATCAAAGTAATCTCATATCTGAAAGGTTATTATAAAGTAGAAGCTGTCCTCACTTCACAGTGATACATGGTGACAGGAAAAGAGGCAAGGAGCACAAGCTGCTTCAGGGGAAATTCTGTCTGCATGTAAGAGAAACTTCACTAAAAGCACTCTTAAATATTGGAACAGTTTGCCCAGTGATGTGGTAGAGTCTACCTTGCTGGAAATATTCATGTCTTGGTTTGACTAGGCCCTGGATAACCTAATCCAAGGCCCAGACAGTTGGATCAGATTATCTCTAGAAGGCCCTTCCAAGCTAGACTTCTCTATGATTCTGTGACACATACTAGAATTGACTTTAACATAGGGTTAAAATCCTAGAATAAGGCTAATTTTAAAGGTTATGTTAAAAATTAGCATACATTTCAAATATCAAAATAAAAACATGTATTTCAAATTACATTCATTTAACCAGGGTAAACTGTTTGGCAGTTCTAAAAAAACTGAGAGTTCCAGGCCAATGTGCTCTGTTCTTCGGCCAGACATTCTCCAATTTCACCCCAAATCTCTCTGCCTTGTAGGTAGCTCTGTCAACCTATTTGTCTTAGCTGTCTATCTGTCAAGCAAGAATAAGATACTGTGAGCTTCAGTTGGCATAAATAAGTGACTTTGATGAAAATGTTTATTGTAAAAGCAATCAGACAATATAATTTTGTAAAAACTGAATTTTGTTTTGATCGTATTCCACTGTGACTGGTGTCACTACACATCTTTATATATCCCCTCTGATTTTAACTGTTCACACCCCCTTTATTTGTATTTCAAGTTCCCCAACCTTTCCTCTGTTAGTTTTAATCCTCAAATCAGCCAGCACTTCCATTTTTCTGCCTCTCATTTCCTATTCCTTATCTTATCATTTGTCCTAAAACAGTTCTTACATCTTACTGCAGTGATGTGCTTTCAACCTCACCTCTACTTGGAACTGATCCTTCTCTATTATCTTTCACACCAAATCCCTTTTCTGTCTTGATCTCCACCCCAAGCTTATGCCCTTTCCAAGACTTACAAGTTGGAAGTGTCTCTTATTTCTGCAGTGCATTCTGCTCTTTACTTCTGACAGTGTTACTTCTACCGGGATTATTGTTTACAGCTATGCTTTTTTATGATGTAAACGCTTGATCTTTCTGTTCACCATTAGTATTTGCCTCCTGTAAGACCACAAACACTACTTTATCTTCCACCTCTGAAGTCTTATGTTCTTACGCTCTTTTGCCATAGAACTAAGAAGGCCAGTTACCGAGTGGTTTCCCTCTTCTGCATACGTTTTCAAATGTTATATTTGTTATGTTTGTAAAATAACTATGTTCTGTTCCCTGCTCAAGTACTGATTTTACAGTCTTTTCTGCCTTTTCTGCAGCCTCATGTCTCTCTGTTCTTGACTCCACTGGAGGACTCAATAAGTTATTCTCTCCCCTTCCTTTTCCATCATGGCCAGTCTTGTTCTTCTTTATTTCTATGCTCTTGTCTCCTTTTCTGTCACCTTTGCTTTGTTAAAAGCTGATGGTTTTGTGCCCATATCCTGCTCTCATCTTCAGGCACATGATGTTCTCTCAGTGGAGAAGAGGCTGGGAAGCAGTTGCTGGAGAAGATGAATGGCACTTCAGGAGGACTGTCTGAGCTGTTCTCAGAATTTGTTCTGAACAAATTCTCATGCTCTTCCTCTGGACAGGATGCTCACTTTGGTACAGAGCACTTCATCATCTGATCACCTTGACTATCTCTGGGATGAGCTCCTCTGGTAAGCTGGCTGTTTACTCAAGAAAAATTGAGAAAGAAAATAAGAAATAATTAAAAGACATTCAAATGCTAATGGTCTGTGTCTCCCTCACCTGGAACAGGCTTTATGTCTCCAACCCATTTTGCTACTTCATTGAGTAGTGCTGGTTTATCACCAAGGCAGTCCCTCTTTCAAGGCCGCACTTTTGAATAGCAAATCCTATTTCAACTTTTCTTCAAATAAAACAGTTGGATTTGGTCTCCACAACTGCAGCAAATGCAAATTCAGAATAAGAGGTGGGGCAACCCCGACACACCCTTAGTTACAAATTGTCTGAAGGCTCAAATAGATTTTGATATAATTTAGACCAGTCTGAAGATGATCTCAGTGACCTCTATGGGCCCCATGGGAACCACTGCACTGGGTAAAGATCAGGGCAATAGCTATATATTTTGCCCTGCCTTACCTGCCTGGTCATGATCCCTCCCTAGCCAACCACTCCTACGAACAAGAAATGGCAAATGGCAAATGGTAGGGCAGCGCACAAAACCACTGTAGCCAGACTTGTGGGATGTGCCCCTTAGATTAATATTTTTTCTCAGTTATGAGCACATTGCCATAAATATAACTACTAAGAACACTACCTCATTCTTTCAGCGTCCAACCAGAGTAAAGGTGCACATGTAACTAAGGTTTTCTGTATGAGTCTCAGCTTTTTCACACCAGCCTACTCTGGCAGATGCTGAGGACAGAAGGTACATCTGTCAAAAAAGCAGAGATCCAGTTCAGGAATCACCTGGGCAGTGGGGCTTTCTCACACAAGGAAGAAGAGAAGGAATAAAAGATGCTGGCCTGCCAGATATCTTTCTCCTTGAGAAGGGAAGAAGGAATTGTAGGTGAAAAGTGCAGGTGAAAAACCTGTTGTATTTATCCGTCCTGACAAGGATGATAACATCCCTTCAGAGGGCAGGTTGGACAGGAGCAGCCCTTGACTCACAAGCCTTCAGTGATCTGGTCATGAAATATCACAAGAAACATCCCCCTGGAAAAATTATTAAAGAAACTTAGGTCATGTCAAATATAAAACAAAAATAAATGCATTACTGAAGAAAATAAAGTATAGCTAGATCTCTGTACAATAGAGGCCCACCAGCCATAGGGATGAGAGTAGTTTTGCCTCAAGGAGGAATTTGATTTAGAAACTGGAGATGCATGAAGACCTATTTTTCTACATTTACGTATTTTTTGTTTGCTTACTTAGAACTGACAGCATGTTTACTGACCTACAATGCATGAAAAAGAATCTTTTCTATTAACTGGTATCAATAACAATAAAATTATAGTGTACTGACACAGCAAATGGCACAAAAATAGGAATAAATTTGGCATGAGGGAAGGTGATTATTTTTGTCTTCTCTTGTGGAATTGCAGAGTAAGTGCCTTTTTAAGATGGACTAAAATGAAAAGTGGGTGGAGGTCCGGTTATATTAGGAAATTCAGATGAACTGCAACTTCTTGTTTGCTGAGAAGCTGAGGTGAGCTTCTTTTTGAGCCAGCCTGGCACAAACAGTGAGGGAAATAAGAGAACTACTGTGTGATGGCCACCACGTGACTGACCTCCACCATTTGTTTCAATGAACTAGGTATGAACTTGAAATACACGGAATGGCATGATAGGGGGATAAAACAAACCTGTGGAAAAACAGATAGAGCAAAAAGCTTTTAAGGGTCACAAACAAGACTTGCACAAATCCATTTAGTGCTCATTCATGGATGAGATTCAAGACATGCAGCAGTCTAAATTGGGATGGAATTGGACAGAGGAATATGGAAGTGAAACATTCCCTATAGAGTTTCTGTGTTTATTTTGTGTGTATTTTCTGCTTTTTAACTGAAAAATAAATCTTGAAGTCATGTCTGAGCCACCTTAGCTTTTTGATGTGAAAAAGTTGTGCTCTTATGCAGAGATTCTAGTTGCTTGTTGTTTGGCAGCTCCAGGAAACAAATTCTGTGAAACACTGGGAATAATATAAAAATGAAACATCACTGTCAAACTATCAAAAAGAAATAAAACTTTCAATATGGAGGTAATAATACTACAATCTACAAAGGTGTTATAATATATTATGTCCAAGACAGTATATTATAAACCCACTATTTTTTCTGAACAAAGAATCTTTGAAAAGACAAACTTTCTTCGGAAGTCTTGGTGAACTTACACAAATGAACTTAATAAAGTTGGACATGACACTACTCCTAAATCTCGTAAAATTGCCTACATTTCGACATATCC
Source organism: Leptosomus discolor (assembly GCF_034619465.1). Taxonomy (NCBI): domain Eukaryota; kingdom Metazoa; phylum Chordata; class Aves; order Leptosomiformes; family Leptosomidae; genus Leptosomus; species Leptosomus discolor. The sequence goes on from NC_141419.1 coordinate 12,628,350, forward strand.
TGTATTGGTTCATGTTTCCCAATGGACCAAAGTCAAACCCAGAAAAATCTTGAAATCTTTTTCATGCTTTTGATAAGATACTTTCTTCAAATAATGTTTAATTTGCAGTAACTCTTCAAGTCATGTAGAACAGAGTATTTTTAAATTCCCTTCTTTCTCCATCCTCCAAGCAGTTGGTAAAATAAAAAGAAAGCAATTGAAGTATCACCTACATGTTAGACAACTCAATTTGTTGTTTTGCTGCAAGGTAATCTATACATGCCAGGGCATACAGTGAGGTCTCTGTACCTCTTATAACAGAATTACTTCAAGGTGATATTTTTATTTGCAAAATTTAAAGTTTCATCTCCTTTTTGATGGAATATTAAACTTTTAAAAAGAAAGTTAACTGTTAATTTGAAATGAATTGCAGCTTTTTTTTCTTGATATAATAGCATTTCTCTATTATGTAAAATATAAAGAAACTAAAATTTTCCTTTCCATTCAAAACAGATTTTCACTGAACTTCATGTGAGTAGGCTAATCTTAGCAATTCTTATAATCTTACAAATTTTTAAAGTTTTTCTCTGCTTGTCATGTATCCTATGAATTGGAAAAAATTGTTTAGTTTAAAGTTGTTACAGGTGATCATGCACACCACAAAGCAACTTATTTTCTAATCTTTTTAGTTAGATAGCATTTTCAGATGATTGAGATTAGGTCCAATCCTCTGTTGAACTGAAAAAAGAATTAGTATTCTGTCAAAAATAAAAGTGGTATTTAACAGATGAAAGATTTATCTTTAGCTAGTTAAAAATGTCTCAGAAGAATAACTTTGTTAATTATACGAAACATTTCTTTTTGGTTTTGCTTCCTTTCCTTCTCCTCAGTTTGTCTACTGTTCCTTATTTTTCCAAATGTTTACTATTCTTTAGATGTTTATAAAGGGAAGGGGGGTGGAAGGTGATTAAACTACGTCTGTGTTGAGAACTAGCTTTAATACTCTTTATTGTTAAGAATGTAACCAGATGCTTAACTAAAATATTTGATCCTCTATATTTCAGTCAAAAGCTGCTTTTTAGATCACAGATAAAGCAAGGTCAGAGGAAAAGCATTCCCTTGCTGTATGAACTGAGGAAGTAATCTGGGTGCCTGTTTTGGAGATATCCAACTCCTCACATAGGAATAAAGCTAAATCTGGAGCTAGTTTAACACTCAATATCTTTCACTGGAAGTTAGACCTTCTGAAAGCCAATGTAAGGTAGAACTTACAAATGGGGATTTTGCTTTGTGAGGGTATAACTGCACTAGTCAGTTCAGTCCTAAGCACTTATATATCCCCTTACCTTGCGCGGTACTGCTGTAGTCAACTAGTAGAATTTTATGAAGACCTAAACATTGTTTACCTAGACTTACACACACATAAATTGTCTTTATGGCACTCTGTCTGAATTACATCAGTCAAGATGGAATTAGAGAAATCTTTATTTGTTGTATTATAGCAGGAAACCTGAAAGTAAATTATACTAACGGTGTAGCAGCAACTTAGTTTATATGCTACTCTAGAGCTACAATGGTTGTTTCATCATGCATTTGCTTTTATGCCTAATCTCTGTAACAGTGTGTTATAAACATGGTGATATGAATTAAGACGTTTTTCTTCCACCTTTTTTTTTTTTTTCAAGCAAAATAAGGTCACTTGTTGTTATAATTTTCATCCCTGATAGCGATAAATTTCCAAAGTATACATGCTATATGTGTATATCTTACATGCTGCAACTATGTTAGGTAGTTACATGTGATATGCACGTATTTTATTCCTCTTCTTCATCCTGCCTTACACCATTGTGCCATGAAATATTTTCACCAATTTCATTAAGTTTCAGACTTGATCTGTAGCTAACCTGTCTAGGGCATCATAAGAACCATGTCTTCCTTCACCTACAGTACATACAGATTTCATGTTTTCTGGTTTTTTTTTTTTTTTTTCCCTACATGGCAGCTTAAAGTCTTTGTTGTTCTGTTTGCCTAAGCTTCACAGGTTGTGCAGGGCAGCAGAATGAATGGTCAGACTCCTTTGACCTACATACTGTTAATCTCAACCTTTAGATCAGATCCACCATCAGCACTGGAAAGGAAATATTCATAAAAGCACTTATCCTTATGCAATACCCAGCCAGAATGCTGCCTGGGGGCAAGAGATATTTCTTTTCTAGAAGGTCACGTTGCTTCTGGACATGAAAACCGGAAAAGTTTCGCGTTGCCTACCCAAGTTTTTCTGGACACTGCTGCTCTGAATTTCCAAAAGTCTTCTGAAGATCTCTGAGAGCGACATGGATGTGATCAGCTAGCTTTAATTACAGAAGAAATGGAGCAGAGGGCTCTGGAGCAGCAAATGGCAGCCATTCTTACTTATTTTGCTTGTATCCATGTCCTGGAAAGCCAGGATATCCACTGCTTCTGTGATGGAGGGTCTGGTCCTTTAGGACCACCAGTACTGGGGCTGAAGAAACAAAAATCACGGTCCCTCTTACCTTCTCTGAAGAGGAATCTCAGCTCTTCAGAGCTCGCTGATGAGCTATGCCATGACTATATGCTCTCCTTTGTTCTGGTACTGTTACTGAAGGGCGAAGTTCAGTTTTGTCGAGATGAGTAAGAAACCTAGACTTAATTTTGTTTGAGAAAGAAGATGGTCATGGAGACTGCTAATGGTCAGTCCTGGCTAGTTCTCCTTACCTACAGCACTACCACGGCCAGTCTCCTGCAAGTCTGTGGGTCAGGCCAGGCCACTAGGCAGAGGAGGTTTAGTCCTATGGGTCTTCATGTTTAATTCTTAAGAAAAAGTCAGTACCATCCTGTCCCTGGAGGCTATAAAGGTATCTCTGCCTTCTGCTGTTTTATCCATAGCATTGTGTGTATAGAAGTGCTTTAAAGCAAGTAAATCTAGTTTGAAATGTGTTTTTTTCTTCTCCTTGTCCCTAACCTTATCTTTAGAGGTGTTTCTGAAGGAATTAGGATGAAGGTTTCAGTGAGGGTGGTTTTTTTGTTGTTTGGGTTTTTTTGGGGGCTAGTGTGGTTGGTTGGCTGGTTTTGGTTTTTTCCCTGGAGGTAGGAGGTGCCTCAAACCAAGGACACACTTTTAAAGCTGGGTCATCTTTCCCCACCAACTGAGGAAGTTTTTCTTGAAAATCTATAGCAGAATCTGAAAATCCTCCTTTAGTCTCTGGGAAACTGAGGAGAGGAGAAAGTATGTCAACAACACTAGTGGATACCTTGAAAATAAGGAATCAATGCCCTCTGAATCCTCAGAGATCAGATATTTTTTAAAAGATTATTTTAGAATAAAAAATTTAATTTAGTCTATTTTCTGTCTAAAGTTCCAGTCATTACATTGTGTGCAAGTAATATTATTCAGCTTTTCCTTGCAGCCATGATGACGAGAAACTCAATATTTTTAATATAAAAGCAGGAATGTCTTTTCTGGTAATTTCCAAAAGTCTTCTTTTTGCCAATCACTTGGTTTTGAAAATAATCACTTCTCCCAACAGTACCTGAAATGCTGATCACCTCCAGTCAAACCATGGGAGTTAGACACATCACAAACTAGGCTCTTAGTCAAAATCTATGCGGATAAGACCAATATGGATGGATTACACATTACAGCATTTGGCTAAACCACAGATCAAGTGCTGCACGGAGATCACCTTGATTTCCCTGGCTGTCTACAGACCAAGGAGTAACTCCTGCTCTCATAGTATAATTGCACTTATAGTAGTGTTAGGTTGCTGGAGGCTGTTGGTATCAGTTGGCCATGCTGAAGAAAACAATAAGGCCCATTTAGCTCCAGGTGCAGTCCAGAAGTTCTGGGGAATGCATGTCTTCTCCATCCCCAGCACACCTGCATCTCTCCTCTCACTTCAGGAAGCAGCTTTTCCATTCCCATTCCATTCATGCAGCAAAGTGATATCACTACATAGGGAAGCAAAGAAATCTCTTGAATTGATTGAAATACAATCCAGTGAGATGAGGGGTATTTTGGCCAAAGTATAGGGAGGAAAATTAAGTAGTAAACAGCGGAAATTTGAAATAATTTTGGATTTACTTGAAAGGAAATAATTATCTCTTTTGCCCCACAAATATATAAAATAAGTTTTTAATTCTTTTGTCTGACACCATCTGAAGGGAGTAGCATGTCCCCACAAAATGCCAGGGATTAGCAGGGCTTTTCTGGAGAAACACATTCTTTCAGGGACGGGTCTTTTGTTAGGCTTGTGATTTGACCTAGATACACAAAATAGCAGAGATAGTAAGTTAATTTGCTGTCTTAACTTGGTATCATACATATACCTGTTGCATGAGTAAAGGAGTGCAAAGGCAAACAAAATGTACTGCAGAGAAATTTAGCACATCAAATCTGAGCCATGCCTGTCTGATACAGGCGTATTGCCAGGGCAGACTCAACAGCTCCATTTCTAGATTGTCTGTGGCAGAAAAATCTGAATCATTTCAGAAATGCAAAATTTAGATTGCCTATAGCAAGCATGTGCTCAAGTTTTAAAAGCTGCTGCCAGCAGAAGAAAAACCACTCAATTTTTCCAGATAATTCCTTCTGTCAGTTAATCATGACTATTCAATAGTGAGCAGCAGAACTGAGATTTCCACTGAAAAGGAAGATTCCATTTCAGAAGGATTTTTTAAAGAAGAACATGTAATTTTGTAAATACATGAAGAACAAAAATTATATGGTTTTCTGACAACACTTTAATACTGATGAAATAAGACTGAAAAGATATACACACTCTCTTTGAAACTTCTTGATTCCCATTTCTGCTTTCGGTTGTTCCTTCTTGCTCGCTTCTCCTGATTCTTTTATCACAGAAATGGGTAGTAAAAAGGGTGAAAGTGCTGGGAGGCTCCTCTTCAATTTTTCTCTCATGTGTCTGATGTGATTTCCTTGCACTGTATGTGATAGTTCTCCTTTCTCAATCCTGTAGACAGTGTGGGAAAGACATGCCACAGAGTTGTTGCTGGAAAGGATTTTCTCTGTCTATCTTTCTGGTCCCTCCACAGTTCCTCCATGTTTTGGTCTCACTCCAGACCTGTGACATTATATGTCATTATATGGGAACAAAGAAATGCAATTAAATATAATAAGAAATTATTTTTCTGTCCAGAATTTGCAACTGAATTGTATATTCTATAATGAGAAAAAGCATACACACTGTACATATGGGAAAAATAAGAGCAGATCAAGACAAATGGAGCAAAATTACATTATTTTCCCTTCTTTCCTTCCTTCCCCTTCCTCTACAGCACTCCAGTGTCTGGAAACCATTTGGGTCAGAAAATTATAGACAATGACCTCCACTTAGACAGACAAACAATGACCTTCACTTCATAAATATTTTAATAGGCGTAGATATGGTGTCACACTCAGAGATTCCATTATACTAACCATTCTTACAACATGGTTTTTTGCAGCTTGTTATACGTTGGCTTTGCTGCTGAGCATCCAGGCTTTCTGCCAGCAGGGACCAAATGAAGCTATGTAGGATGCTTTAGCTTAGATTTGGCTAGATTTAAAACACCCTCCTGTGTCTCAGTGTCTTTAACTTGAATGATTGGGCTCATGAAGTTTAGTTCACACTGCAGTTTGCTAGAGACTCTACATGCAAACAATGGGAAAAGAGATGTGTGTTTTAATAGGCTAGAGGTGTATAATCCACGCTTCTGCCTTTCCATTGCCACTCATGAAAAAGAATGGATCTATACTAGTTATTAAACAGAAATAATAAAATTCAAATAAGAATTGAACGCAGGAAACATCATAAAATTAAGCGCCAGGAAGAAAAGATGGAAAAATATTTTCTTCCTCAAAATTAGTCTTTACAATATAAAATGACATACTGATTTTATGTCGTATATGTTTTCTATACTGAAATTGTCACAACACCCCTGTAAAAGCAGTGAGATTCTACAGTAACTTTAATGGAATGCTGACTATATTGCTTAGTTATGACCTTTTTCATGTCAACAATATTACATACACTTTGCAGTGTCTGTGTGCTTCCTCCCAGCATGACATTCGCAGTTAAGTGACATTTAGGTTGGGAATATCATCATTGGTTTTGGCTGAGGGGAGAGTTACTTGATGGTGTGACAGCACAGATGTGTTTGCCAAAAACTTCTCATATTACAAACTGCCAGTATCGAGACAACTTGTACAAAAATGTTATCTGTATTGAGCAAATACAAATAAATAGGCACTTTGCTGAAGAGTGACCTGGCAGATATATCTGCTGTTGTGAGACGCATCTTGCATGGCCCCATGTTCCGTTTATTTGAGAATAATCTGTCACAGTCTCCTTCTAGGACTAATGTGTGCTCCAACAGCAGTAACAGCCACCAAGCAAAAGAAGATAAACTTGGAAATCACCAAGGGCGAGGCTGTTTTTCCTTTTGAGAAAAAATAAAGAACCAACCTCATGTAAACACAGTAAAGCACCTTAGAAGAGTAGTAAATTAACTAAATTAAGCACACTCAAAAACATAATCCTGTTTCATCTATAGTACCCCCCCCAAAAAGGAATCTTAACTTTCCCATATGAATATACTACATACACATTTTTATTAGCTCATGTCCCAAAAGAACACTCTAATAACTGGTTGAAAAGTGTTCTATCACTATTTATAGTAACAGTCATTGACAAGCAGGAGCTGATAGTCAGCCTCAGTCTCTGCTAAGTTGTACTATCATTATTCCCACAGCGCAGTGCAAGTGCAGAAAGAAAATGAAGTTCTCGTTATTTTCCTGTGTTGCTCTCCTCCTCTAGACCATGTCAGGTCTGCAAGGGGATTTTAAGTCCCACCAAACTGTTAGCTTGGAGGTAACATCATCATGGTGGGCTCTGGCTATTGCATACTACAAGCTCTTCCATTGGAGCCAAGTTTCAGAAGACAACTTTAGAGGCAAAAACCACTTTGGGCCGTGGTAAGGACATGGGCTTGGTCCCAAATTGACCTGAATTGTTGTGGTGGGCTAGATCTACCCCATAGGAGAAGCTCCTGGGCCTAGCTGAAGTCTGTATCTCAGGCAGGTGCCATGTGTCTTGGGTTCCATCCTCATCTGAAAGCAGATGGAACAGGAAGACTATGTTTGCTCCTATAGGTTGCTTCAATGCTCAGACAATAGCCAAGAAAACAGTCAATAGCCTCAGCTCCCCAACACTATAATAGCAGCTGTGGATTTAAGTTCATTTAAAAAAAAAGCAAATGCCCATAACTGGCTTCTTTTTCTTCTGGTTTCGGACCCCTGAGGGTTGAACTCACTAGAATATTTTGAGTAGATTCGATTTTTTTTTTCTGGTACCTGAAGAATTCCTCCCTCCCCACATCTCTTAAGTGCAACTATTGCAATAAAATCAGGAGCTGATAATAACAACTGAGTCACATATACTCAAACCGAGCAGCACACACAAAATAATAAGGCTAGAAGAAGAATCCAGGTACTGTGAAAAAAAAAAAAAGAAAGAGGCAGAGGTTTTGAGGTTGATTTCTAGCAGGTGCTGGAGAAAAGGTTGCACAGGCCATTAGGTTCAGGTATGAATCAACACACCACCACAAACCAAGATAGTCAATGGAGAGAGTTAAATGTCTTCGAAGTTGTTTTAAAGCATCTAAATTAAATGTCTAAAGCCAAATCGTGTGAATACTCCTGAGAAAAAATGGAGGGAAGTGACTTAAGATTGTTTATATTTTCAGTAGGAGACACCGAGCTACTCATTTTGCCAGTGATTTATAAACATTACATGGATGATTTTATATTCCACTAGTGAAATAATGACAAGGAGAGCTTAGCAAAGGAAAAGGCAATATTAGGAGTCTATAATCATGAGTCTGGGCCTTCCATATTTGATTTTCATGAATACAATACAATTTGTTTTGTTCTTTTTTAATTTGAAAGTATGATGAAGATCTTAGCTTACAAAATTAAAGGCAAATACAAATAATCTAAGAGGGCTTAGCTATCACTCAGGTAGCTTCTTTGGATGCTACGGCGCAGCAGAGGATATGGCAATAGTGGTCACATTTCAAGGAGAATGATTTCTCCTGGGAAGGCCGGGAGGTTCAGCATTTCTCATTTTCCACTCTAACATCCTCTCTTTCATTTCTTCCATCACATGTGGCATTCACACTATGTCTGAAGTCAGCCAAAAACTTTGTTTTTTTCATGAGGTGTTTGAGTTATAAAGCCCATATCCAGCTGAATGAATCTCTAAGGTCACCAACATCAGTGTCTCTCTCTCTTGTCTTTTTCTTTTTTTGTACTTTGCAGTGAGTGGGAACTGCTACCTCCAAGGTAACTTGCTGTAAGTTTCTCACCTTTCATAAATAACATCCAGAACCTGCACTTTTTTGAAGCAAGAGGAAGAAAGGCCTGATGGCTGCAGTTAACAGTCTCCCAGTACATTTTTCTCTCAACTTACTTGCTTTGAATTGAGGTCTTACTTATAATGAAAACATTGTTGCTGAGGACAGAGCATTGATAGGTTAACACAGATCACTTTGCTTGGTTTTCATATACATTAGTAAATTATGGAAGATCAAATTTTGCATGGAGCTGACACACACGGAATTGATCCTGAAGCAAACTCTTATTCCCTGTTTCAGGTTCAAAATAGTATATTAAACTATAGCTTTTGAAAGGTAGTCCTAATAGGAAACAAAAATGGTGCTTGAATGTCAAGTGATAAACAAGATTTAAGATAGAGGTTAAATACTGTATTTGCAAATAAAGTGCAAACTCAGGTGTCTGACTTGTGTTTGCAGATAAGGTGCTGATTGCATGAAGTAGGAATTTGAAAGCCCTGAACTAAAAGCTCAGAACTCTGGAGAGGCTGTAATTGTATTTAAATAGCTAACATGAAATTACAAGGGGAAAAATTAAGAAAAAACAAAGTTATTAATTCTGTCTAACATAATTAAATTGAAAAATTGAATTTGTAGAATTCAGTGGTGTTGCATAACAACTATTAGTAGTTTTAACTAAAATGTAACGCTTTTTAAAGTATTTCCTTGCATGTCCTACTTTATTTAATTGTAACCTAACAATTAGAGATGATTCCTTACCAATTCCAGAAAATAATTATCCATGGCATTTCTATCACTAGCTACTGCTTTCACTGTAAGCTTTACTGTTAATGCTTATGTCTTCATAAAATTAAAAGTTTCATCAACAGTTTAAAAAACCATTTGTGACTTGACTTGTAAAGGTGAAAAATAGAAAATCAGACAGTAAAAAATATGTATGTGCCTTACAACTTGCCATGGGCTACACAAAGTAGGTGCCTCAGCAGCGTATTGACAAATATGCTAAAAATTAGAGATGATCATTCCCTGTCTCCAAAGATAAAGTGTCTAATAATAAATAACCCTACTTTAGGTCTCAGTAGGGTTTTGTCTGATGGACAAAAGAAAGATTTAATCATTGCAAGTTGGTTGCTGCCCAAGAATCAGTGATTTTTAGTTGACTGCACTCAGTGTGAGTAAAAGGAGGAAAGGTTCAAGTACTAATACTGCATGTACATCATGCTTTCATATTTAAAGTCTCGTGGGCAGAGAAAATGTAAGGATATGTTAGAGAGGAATGTTTAGAATTAAAGGTGCGAATGAAAATTAAGGGCTCTATAAGATGAATTTATAAGACTGTCAAAAATCGTGATTACACAAGAAAAACAGGCAAAACTACTTTTTGTCTGCTAAGCAGAGAAACTAAGGTAGCACACAGAAATTTAAAAAAAAAAAGTTACAGTAGAATAAAGAAGAAAATGGTTGGCAATGAGTATGAAGAAGAATTTTTGTGTAGGTAACTGAAAAGATTAAGATACCAAAAAGAGATTCATGGTATCTTTAGAGAAATAATGAAACAGATATGAGGATCTGAAAAGGTGGAGGCATATATATATATTTTTAAAAAAATGCACTGGGAACAAAGCAGATCCTACAAACATTGGCATTCTATCAGCAAATAGTTGTCATAAACCTGTCAGTAGACATACAACCCAAACAGTCAAAATTATTTCTGTTCTTCATTTGGAAATAATAATATAATTACAGAAGAATATCCTTTAATGAGGGTAATAGGTACTTTCCAGTCAATTAATAGATGTTAAACAACATCTGCCAGTAGGTCTGAATAACTTTTACCCAAGAGTCCTAAAAGACTTGGCTGGGATGAGCACTCATTCACTGACGTTAATTTTTAATAAACCTTAAAATAGCAGAGAAATGCCAGAAGACTGGGAGTTCATTTCTGTGCCAATATTCAGAAAGGGCAAGTGGTCCTACTCAAGTAACTTGAGCCAGGGGGAAAAAAAAGCTGCTCTGCAAATCACTTGATTGGGAATTGAAGGACAGCTCACACGTTGTTAAGGGAAATTAATTTTGTCAAACAGACTTAACTTCTAGTTGCACTGTGTAAAACAAAAGCTATTCTCCACCTTACCAGCCCCAAATGAATAAATTGTAAACAGGTTCAGAATTGGGTGATTCTAAAATAGGAATGTGAAAATAGGGATTTTCTGCCGGGACCTGCAGGGAATAGGAGCACCATAGTGCTTGTCAATACTTTCATCGATGATTTGATTGTAAGCCTAAAATCGCTGGTGACATAATAAACACTGATGAGGACAACCAAATAAGGTGGTCTGCTTCACTTAATAAGTGGAGTATTTTCTGACATACCTTCATGGGCAAAACAGACTGGGCACTAAAGGGCTCTTTAATCCAGCAGAGAAAGGCGTCGGATGAACTAGTGTCTGGAAACTGAAGCCAAACAGATTCAAATGAGAAATTAAACACAATCTTTTGCCAGGGAGGCTGATCAATCATCAGACAAATTACTGAGGGATACTGCAGGATCTCCATCTTGCAGATGAAGACTGGGCGTCTTTTGGAAGACATTGCTTTAGCTAAATACAAGTAACAGTTCAGTCAAATAGCAGAGGTCCTTGAGTTCAGCTCAGGGGAGAACAGATGAGATGCAGTGGCCTGTGATGCTTGGAAGGTCGAACTGGTGTGACCTGATGAGTCATGAGAGCCTTAAGCCTTCGGAATTTATGGGTCAATAATAGTAATTGTAATAATAATATTAATTGCAATTGCAGACACAATTGCAATCACAACAGTAATATAATTCTTGAATTTTATGTTGTGCCTGAAATTTAAAGGATCGAATCCTGATTAAGAGACACAGCTCAGGAAAGTGAATTATCCTATGAGGAAAAGAAGCAAGATTTTGGGCCACAAAAATTCTCCCTATTCCTCCGAGACCCTGAAGAGACACGACTTCTGCTCCAGGACTGGGGTGAGATGAGGAGGCAGTTGACCAGATACATTTCTGTCATATAAGATGGCATGTCATCTTATGGTGTGGTGCTGCCCCCATAATCCCTGGAAGATGATCACACCGGCACTTAAGCCTCCTGTGCTGCTTTTCTAGGTTCTCCAAATATGCCATTTCCATGGAGTCTCAGCACCTGCACCCATTGCAGATGGAGCCTTCTATACTCTCAAAGGGGCGGACAAAAGGGATTACTCAGAGATATGAGTCCATCACTTTCTGTCATTTCTGCAAAACTTAATTGACTATGTCATTTCATCTTAAAAAAAAAAAAAAGGTTGCTTGTAAAACATCTGTGGTCAGACTTTAGATGACAATTTCACAAAGATGTAAAGTGCACTAATTGTAACCTTGTGTACATCTTCTCCTTGACCTGCTCATCACCTTTTGTCTAATTAGCATCCACTATGTATCAGCTTAAGCATTTCTAAGTAAACTTTAAATCCACATATCCTGAAAACAACTCTGAGGAGATTAACATTTTTTAAATTACAATAATTATGAATTTGAGTGCCTTTCTCCTGCAGTTTCAAGAGTGGGGCACAGATAAAAATCTTCACCACGGCCTTTGTGGGGACAAGTTACCCCAAAGCTGTGGAATGGACATTGAATCACAGCTGAGTAAATCACGGGTTTACTCCTCTGCTTCATTGGAGCTTCCTTTCTGGGGTGTGGGAGAGGGTCCACACTCTTCTCATCCCTACTGTGGATTTCCTCACTCCTGACAGAGATGTGGAAAGCCCAAAACTTCCTCCAACGTGCTTAGAACTAAAGTATCATCCAGTTCTTTACTCATTTTAGAGGAACTTAGTTGCGTATTTTCCTGATCATTCTGTAGTTATTCTAAAAATAGAAACTCATTGCACATAGCTGCAACACAGTGCTGTAGATTTGGCATTTCCAAATGCATATTCTTAGTAGTGGTATCCACTATTTAAAGGACTAATCAACTCTTATATGCACGTTTTCCTTTGCAAGCATTATTTTTTTGGTTGAGGTCTGGAAGGAGGTATCTCATCAAAAACAAAATACATTTTTATCATGGTTTAGATATAAATTGTCATGGTTAGTGTAAATTTTGTTATTTTAATTTAATTTTTGTGTGCCACACTTGAGCAAAAAGCTCTTGACTGTTCTGTACTCTGGGTATTTTCTTTTTTTAAAGAAGCAATATTCGTGTCGAACTTTTTCATATTTTTTCTTTTTTTTTTTTACGTTGTTGTGGTTTTCCCCCCACTGTTGCTGCAAAAACAACTACATAAAAAAACCCCAAAACTTAAATTGTGAAAGAAAACTTCTGAGAGCAAACTAGATAAAAATCTGATGAAAACTGTTTTTTCACCAGCCTTCAATATGTTAGGATTTTGATTCTTGTTCTCCTATCAGTCTTGAGATGTTTGCAATGTCATTGCTCCCAGAGTTAGTTGCTGACAGTTCACCCCAATAGGATTACTTGCATACTTAAACTCAAGCAAGTGCAGAAGTGTTTGCAGAACCGGGGTCTTTAATAAGTAGCTATACACTTGCCTGCAAGCACATGGGATGAATAACGAGTCATCAGTCCTCTGAGGGCAGCACAGATCTGGTCCATGGTAATTACTGCAGAATGTGGTTGGGCACCAAAATTGCAAATGTCCTTTTCGCTTCAGTTTCCCCCCTCTTCCTCTCAGAAAAGGTGGGGCCCTTCATTGTGACATTTCTTTTGTACTCCAACCATTGCTGTTGCAGACACCTGCAGAAATTCAGAGGAGATTGTGGGCAGTCTGGTTAATTCATTTTTCAGTTTGACATCCTGGTACATAGGCACAATTGCTTTGTAAAAGGAAGTCACAAAAAAACAACTCTTCTAGTCAACACCTGGATGACATCGGCAACACCAGCAGCATTTAGAAAATGCACAGTGTGGGTACACAGAGCAGGAAAGCTAGCTCTGAGAGCCTGCGCTTTTGGAGAGCTGAATGTGCATGTGGGTGCATTCCTCTGGAAATACACATTTTATTGTCAAGGATGCTAACTGGGCACTGATGTTTTGTGAGGGTGATGCTAGATTTGTTATGAAGCAGAAGAGTGGTGGCTCACATGCCAGCTGGTCAGCAGAGGCTTTCATCCCCATTTCTCCTGCAACTTTTGAAGTTTTCATGACTGTGGATTTAATGCCTTTGCTTGAAGTATGACATGCAATATCCCTCTTCAAGTATCACACCAATCAACCCCTCCCCAACGTCTAACTTGCCTCATGAAGTAACAGATCCCCCAAAACATTGCAACCTTAATGAGGCACATTTAACATAAGAAATCTCATGTGTTTTATAAATGAAGCTTTACTGCTACAACCCACAGCAAACAGTTGCTTGTACATGATAAATATTGGTAGGATTTCACACTGTTTTGTAATTCAAAGAAATCATCCAATGTAGAGTTAATTTTTTGGTTAAACACATGTCATAAATATACAGGGCAACATGTTGCAGATAAGCTGGTGCCACAGTGAGGGTCTTACGTTTGCACTGCCTATTTTTTGCTGTGTGTCTGCAGTGATCTGATGTTGCACGTATTTAGCTGGCGTCAGTGTTTTACTGTCTACCTCCACAAAGGCAAGGAAAAGCCCTGGCACACACAGCTCCCACATGTGGCATTTATTTGTAGCTGACTTCTCTCTCCTCCCTGGGCTGGGGCAGGGTGCAGTGACTTAGAATGAACTTCAGTGAGGTGGCACAGATATCTGCCAGTGGCTAATTAAATTAATAGTATCTTTCTGGACTCAGGTGTTTAGCTTAGAATTTCCTTACATTTATGGATTGACTGTGGAATGACATAATTATATAAATGTGTTTTCATGCCTAAATTAAGGACACATATAATCCTTGATTTTGTTACATAGACCCACATATTTTTAATCAGTAGAAATGCAAACCCATTTTTATGTCTGTAAAAAAAAGTCTTTGCTTAATAAGCAAGTTTATTTTATCTGTGTCAAATACTTATTCTATATTTATAGAAGAGGGGATCTGAAAACAATCCTATTTTCCTTCAGTTAGAAAATGCAAATGATTATTCTTAACCCCTAGTCTTTTCGGGCTTTGAATAAATATTGATCTTGCAACAGAATAAAAAGATGTTGGCTATTATTTTCTTCTGTTCCTGATTTATGCTATATTTAGGGAAACCTTTGCTGGTAGTATTCTTAAGTAATGGGTTCTGGGCATGCATACTACGGCATATTTTGTTAACACATAAGAGGAAATATCCCAGTCCTCAAATACCACCTATTGTAAGCTTTAAAAAATTATGAATGCTCTGTAGGGGAGAACAACGTCTGTCTCCATTGCAAAACTTCCATTGCCAGTGAAAACAGAGCAACAATTAACTTCACATCATGAAAGGGCAAAGAAAATTAAGGAAATTAAATTATTTGCATCAGCTCTGGCTATATCTGCAAGAATTTTCTAACCGTTCTAAGAAAGAAGAACAGAAGGCAAACTCATAATGAATAGAAACAATAATGGTCAGTAGCATGTGTTGCACATTATTTGAATGGAAAGTAATTTATCGTACCTGAAATAAAAGCTGTTTATTCTTGAGTTTCACTGTCTGTAACAATCCTTACAATTTATCTGTGAAAAAGTGAGAACCTGTACCACCATTAGCATGTGAATACTTGACACATCAAATTGGTTGTACAATAACAGAAGGACATTTGCTATTGGTGTATGCACACAGACAAAGCAGCCATTTTGGAGGGGGGGGGGGGGGGGGAAATAACGAAATGGTGTGGGTGTTTAACCCGTTGTCTGTCTCTCTGGTTTCACATGGTGGCTTTGATGAGGGCAGCCTGGCAGAGTGGCTGGAAATTCCTAAAAAAACCCCCACAAGCACACAGGTTAAATGCTGGAACAAAGATCGTATGTGTTAAATTTGTATTCAGATGGTAGTAGATGAGACGATGCAAGAAATGCAAGAAACCAGTCTGGAAAAAACGATTAGCGATTTTGTGCGTTTTATATGTGTGCACCAGGGGTGGGAGGACTGCAGAAACACAGAGATTGAACAGAAATGAACCATTGCCTATGTACAGTTTTATTTCATGGCAACAGCATCGCGGGCCTTGGGTCAGATGTATGAAACTATTTCTCAAAGAAGCTGCATACACAATTGAGGCCCTATGGAGGGTTCTCAGTTGAAGTTGCCAGGCTACATTCGTTTCAAAAGCAGAGCCATTTGTTATCAAATTTAAATTAACTCTCTCAGCACTGGACACGTAATTTAAAGAGCAGCTTTGCAGAATGTACTTGGTGTCCGAGGAAGCAGGAATGGTGCCTGCCGACTGCTATTTTGCGAAGGACAGAGATCTTACCTGTATTTAGGCCTACAAAGTGGTGATCTAAAAAGAAGGTTAATTTCTGAGGGATATCTTTATGCTTTGTTCTCTCTTAAAAGCCTCAGTGGTCTTTTTTGTCCCATTCTTTTCTTTCCCTTAAAAAAGAAAAAAATTACAATTTTAGCTTTAATTTGGAATAAGTTAGTAAAGCAATATTTACTGTTGTTTTTCTGCAAGCATATTGTAGCTGCCTCCACCAAATTTTTCTTATTTTATTTTAATGGGGCTTCAGGTGTCTAAACATACAGATTAACAGCTCAAGATATTTGTATTTTTCAGCCCCACGTGGCCTACAACAGCCAGGTGTGATCCCGTAGCCTTCACTTGCACCTGTAATCCTTGCAGATGTAACTCCAGTGTGACTTCTGTCACATTCAAGAATTATTAATGAGAGAAAAGGTTGCACTAATTGTTAGAATTTTTTATTTATTTCCTTGGCCATCCCAGTGTGCTGTGTGCTTTTGGAACAGAGATACTCTTGCCCCAAGAAGCTCACATGACCCAAGCAACACATAGGGCTTGATGATGCTGTCTCTCAAGTAGCAAAGGGCAACCGATAAAAGCAAACACCTAAAATCACGACCATCCATTCACCACATTAATCTGCTTTCGCTGGGCTTGTGTCCTCCCTGTGCTCGCATTCAGTGAATATTGTAGCAGGTGAATGCCAATGGCAAAATATTTGTGGAAAGAAAATTTCATATCCTGGAAAGAAGTTGTTTTGCTAGAAACTTTTGGTGCCCTTTCTTAATGGAGATGTTGGACACTCCTGAGCTCAGCAGGAACACACATTGCTGCTTTGGCCCATATCCTTGAAGGTCATTCCCTAACCTTCAATGAAACCAACCACCTTTGAAGATAGATGCTTTGCTGGGTAGAGGGCAGAGTAATGACTCAAAACTTTACAGCCTTGGCTCCAAAAATAAAAAAACAGGTACAGCAGTTTATGACTTCTCCAGCCAAAGGCAATTCATGAGTTCAATGCAGGTTTTGAATGTTGGTAATGAAGTCATAGAGTTGGAAAAAACCCACCCCAAACCTACCTTGCAATCTGCTCATGGATATGAATGGCGAAAAAATACCTATATTTATCAAATATATTATTAATAATTAATAATTTGCTCTGCCTAGCCTTAAATTAGGTTTAGTCATGCTAATCAGCAAAGATATGCCAACAATTAAACCCAATAGAACATCCCAATCATACACATAGCAGTGCATGCCTGAATGCGTCATCATGTGGTGTATTTTGAGCAAGAAATATGTACCTGCTTTTGTAAACTCTGAATAAAAGAAAATGATGTTATTTTCCAGTAAATTCTCTTTCAAATTATTAAAGTTTTGTGATTTTAGAGCTTTTAGACCTGAATTTTTTACCCAATTTAATTTAACATTTCTATTTTAATTTGTCTAATAAATTGGAGTCCCTAGATAAGACTTTTACTATTGTGAAGCTTAATATACTATGCTAAATATAGTATTCTTCACTATCTGTGTTTTTCCTGCTTGAAATGCAAGCTTAAGGCATTTAATCTGAATCCCTTCATCAACATAAGATGTTGCTTTGTTAGAATCAAGTCAGGCCTGTTGTAGCTGTTGACAGATGCGCTGGTAAGACTGAATTTCATCTTTGTAGTCTCTCGGTTGAGAGAGGACTTTGTTTTAGTAAAGGCAACGAGAATACCACTGAACATCATGTTGACACACTAAAATGACTTTTCATCATAAAAATGGACAAACTGTGTTTTATTATCCATGTATGTAAGATGTAACTCATTTGTTCAAGCAGTTTATAAGTGACTACCCCAAGTTGCCTGCCACATTAGAGAATGACCCCTTGCATAATCTACAAATGTCTTCTGAAAAACAAGAGGCAAAGACAGACTGAATTAAAAAGCAAAGAGGGTAAAGTTACACAGATTAATATTTACCCTTTGATTTTTCAAAAGGAAGACATATCACGTGTGCGTGGCCCCACACAGCTGAGGATATTATTTTAAAACTACAGACTATTTGCTTATTTAAAGCCCTGTGCAGCTAACAATACTACAGAGCTAGTAAATCCTGAGGAGCACTCTTTGAGAATCTTGTTTATTTACTGGTGGAAGTGATGGACCACACTTGTGTAGCCATGACAACACTGCAACATGCTGGAGCAGGACTAGGTCTTTTCTTGCTCCTGCAATATGAGATTAAATGTAAGAGGCTAAATCTTATTAAATAGCAGAAGCTTTTCAATAGGTAAAACATGAAGTTTATGGGAGCATATGATAGTCATTCACGGTAATGTATTTGTGCTATTTCAATGCTTTCGTTAGGTTCCTCTGCTGATTGTAAATAGTGCTGAACAGTGAACATATCAGGAAAGACAAAACTTTTCAGTTCCTTGTGGTCTGTAATACAGAAAAGTGATTCAACAGCATCAAGCCTGAATTATTAAGACTCTCCGTTTTAAAGGGTATTAAAGTGGATCATGCTGTAATTTTTATCCTTTCTTGAAAGGTGTTACAGGTTCTTTACTATTTTTCGTTCTCATGCCAAATGCTTTGATTAAGAATGTTATATGATCCAGTGGATTAGTAATGTAATTGCCTATTTATATTTATAAATCCATGCATTCTCTTGGTGAGTTTGTGTTTGCTGTGCCATTGATATATTTCTTAGAGTGATATGATTGAGATGCAAATTATGTGTATGTGGTGGAATTTAGACACAAATGAAAATTCATTTCTTTATAAGCCATTGTTTTTCTTACTGTTACTCGTGATTATTTCACCATTGCCTTGACAAAGGTTGTGCACTTTTCAGGTTTAGAGAAGCACCTTGAAAAGTTAAATTAAATTAATTCTGTGCAAGAAAAACTGTGTAATAAAAGAAGCGTTTCTTAGCTAGTAGTAGGCTCCAGAACAATAGTTATCTTCCTATAACATCTTAATAAGTAACACAGTAGGCCAAATTCTAGCACAGGTTTCTCAGCATTCATAGATTTAAACGACAAAAAAATTTGATTTAATACACCAGACGTCCTCCAAGTATATCGTATTTTCCAGACACATTAGTATTTAAGCTATTATCTAAAGTACAAGGCTAATATGTTACCTATATTCTGATCACAAAGTAAGTTTTCTGTTTTAACATTAAGCGCATTATTTGAATCTGTCAGTTCATTCATTAAAATTAGAGGTGAAGTCCTGAAACAATTAGTAAGCCTCAGATGAGACCAGCCTACCACTGTACATTAAAAAAATGAGGTTTGGGGTGTGGCAGCTCTGGTAATTATGCAGAAAATGTCCCTTGAACTGCATGGAGTAACCTCATACTGGTTTTCAGAATAACAGCAAAATAAAGTATTTTTAAAAACCCACAGTAATAATAGGAAATATATTATTTCTGTGTGTTTTTTTCTCATTTTCTATCCCATTCTCAGCACACAATAATTGGTCATAGCACAAAAAACTCAGCAGTTCTTGTTAAACAACTGCTTCTGCAGGTACTGGCTCCTCAGCTAGAAGAGACACATGGGTTTTGGTCTCCCATTGACTGTTTCTGATCATCATACTTTAGGGTGAGAGGGGATTGCTTACACACCTGTTGCTCAAGTGTGTGTCGATATACACAAATGAAACTGTGAATGTGGCAGGAGGGAAATAATTGTTCTTATTGCTGTCTGGGTTAGCACTTACTCAGTCTATGAGGTCAGAAGGAGCCTCGTGCTAATGGCACACATCCAAGTGACAATAATTTGCATTTTCAGCAGAGAAATAAGTAGAAGATGTGGCTCTCACAGACTGGATAAATGTTATTCTTAGGTTAACTTAACTGTGTAGCTTAACTTTGGTGTCAGTATTTTTCAAGATTCCATCTGTGATATTCGTGGCAAATTTCCATCTGAACAGTGGTGCAGAAACTCCTCTTTGTAATATCTTTCTCCTTTTTCTGGTTGGGTTTTGTAGAGCATCACTATTTTACCTTCTTCAAAGTATTTCTACAATGCTGTTGTACAGAAACAACAGGGAAAACTCCTAAAAACAAAGCAAAAATAAAGACCTGGTCAAAGCAGAGGTCTCTGTCTTCGCCATAGCACAAGGAGATAGGAATGGGATTGACCCCCTTTGGACAGTGTTGGTCACTCTGGTATTAGCACGTAAATATTTTATACAATAGCATAAGTCTCACAGACAATTAGTTTTGCTAATCATTCATCTCTGATGATCCAGTCTGACTTGCTGTAAGAGCAACTTGGTCATTCTCTTGGGATATTTCCCTCCTTTATGCTGATTGACCACAATTTATCCAGATGAAAGAGACTCTAAGTGTTTAATTTTTACAGTTAGAGAGGAGTTTGTCTTTTTTAGGGACTGCAGGGAAGAACGCTATACCTGTTGCCGCTTAGAGGCAGGTAAGAATTATTACAACCTGTGAGTGATCTAGCCGGAGATAGTCTTACTTGCCACTTCAGTAAGGTACCTTACTGGAGTTTCTTCAGACAGCATAAAAAGCAGATTAATCCTCCAAGCAAAAGTGTCACTTTGGATTTCCTGGCTCTGCATGCAGAGATCATTTTAAACTTTCAGAAATGGCCAGAAGTAGGTTGGCCAGGGTTATCATCAGCCCTTGGAGGGTTTGCTTCCAGGTATTTTTTCATCTTGTCTGAGAAAATGTGTCTTTTGGCTTCAGTGGATTTAGGATTCTGGTTAAACCGAAGTATAGATCTTGCGCTTTTAAGATTACAGTCAGGTTGGAGAGAAGACAGCTGAATGAGGCAGAGGCTGTTAAATAAACTGGCAGCAACTCTACAACAAGTGGTTACGACAACATCTGCTTTCCTAGTTTTGTTTTCACTTGAATAGGCACATGTAGCGTTTTGTTATTTGGTACAGAGTGTGCAGTTTTAATGCATTAGTATTTTTGGGAATTGTTTCTTTCCTATAACCAATCTGGGATATTTTAAAATCTTTTGCAGCATGGATGAATTGCCCCGAATTCTTTTGCGCACCCTGTAGACATACATTTTATTTTCAGCAATTTTGATTAAAAATACTTAATTATTTAGCAAGTTCAGACTGCAGAGGGGTTGATTTTATCAGCTGTATTTATGTATCGTGAAGTCAGATATCCTTAATCCTTACAACGACAGTAAATGATCCTTAATTTTCACGGTGATACTAAATTGTAATCTGTAAACATTTGTAAACAATAGTAGATTGAAATGCAGGCAGGAAACCCACCAAAAAGCAGGCAGCAAAATAAGGAAGAAGTGAAATACATTACAAACTAAAATTTAAAATAGACATCTCAAAAATACTTTTTGAAAATGAAACATATTTTAAGAAAAGATAACATGGTGTAGAATTTATATGAAACTCGAGGCCAAATTCCTGAAAATGGGCATATATACTTACATGAAAAAGCAATCTTCTCACAGTTCCTCTTTGCATCTGCTCTCCATGTGAGGCAGTACATGCAGGAAAGGACTGAGGGGTGCAAAATCCAGTTTCAGAGTGCAGTTGTGAACATCACACCCATGCACATCAGATAATAGCTCACAGGGAGAGACATATTAGGCTCAACATTAATTTCCACGTCTCCCATTACCTATCATTGCTTCACCAGTTGTTCTCAGTCTGCAGCATTGCACTATCCTTGTGCAGTGTCCAGGGAAGGTACATGCTCATCATGGCTCTGGCTACACTTTGCCAGAGCTGGACAACTTTGCTTGTCAGGAGTGCTACAACACTCCAGCAGTGCACAGCCACTGGCTTCAAAGCAGTTTCCATGATCTGCATTAAATGTCCAGCAGCCATTCTATTGCAAATCAATTGTTAAAATCTTTATTGAAATAACATATTGAGATTACTTTTAAAAATCAAATAAACGCCTTAAAGAATAAGTAATTTATTCCTTTTATTTATGATATATTTCCACATATAGGCACACATAAATATGGAGCAGTTTTAGAGATTACAGTTCAAATGCAGAAACGGGGAAAAGTTCAGCTATTCTGTGTATAGAATACTGTAAATTTTCTCTGTATTGCCTAAAAGTGAGATATGGCAGTGCAAGTGACAAAGATAAAGAAGGGGGTGATAAACCTTCATTTTTTGATTAGTGATGTCAAACAAGTTCAGAAAATAATTACAGAAAGAACTTACGTGGCTACAGTTCTCTCCTCATCAAAATATCTTTACTGCTTTTTTCCTCAGGATGCCAGCTGCCAAGGTGGCTGAGCAATAATACTTTGTAAACAGTGGAATTTCTCACTCATAAACTATGTTAGAGTGAGTTATGAAACTTTTGCTGAAATACATGCTATTGACAAGGTTTGGAGTAAGCATTTGTTATTCACTGCAAAATACAGCTAATAAATAAAAAATGTGGTAAATAGTACATATTATTTTGTTTGATGACATCCCAATAGATAAATTACTTTAAAAGACCTCAGCTGATGTTATGTGCTCAAAAGGCAAAAGAACAAAACATTTTTTTTACCAGAGTCCAGATGTTAATTTAGCTGTTGTTTGTATGCACATCTGTAGCATTTACATAGCAAGAAAAAAAAAACAAAGAATTTTAAAACTTGGCTTATTAGTTGCAATTATGCAGTTGCAGATCTAGAACAAGTAAAAAAATCTCATCTTAACAAGGAAATATGTAAAACAGTGATTTTTGGCTTACATTTTTTCTGTGGGATGATGTTACTAAATCTGCTAGACAGAGCCAGTGACTCCTTTTCAAACCTGGAAGCAGTCTAAAGAGGATTTTGTTGAACATGGCTCTGCTGTTGACATTGTTGACTAGAAACATAAGTCACAAGACAGTACCATAAATTGAGGTGCCATTATTAGCTCTGGGCACAAACTAGACTGATAGCAATAGGTAAATTATAAAAAGATTTATAGATTCTATTTGATTCAGATAAGCAACCAAGATCAGGCGGATATTGGGATGGATTCCCAGTTGTTTATTTCCACTATTAAACTCCCAGCAGTTGTTTTCACTATTAAAGGTTCTAACGTGCTTGGCCAAAGTACATCCTTGACATAAGAGTATTGAAAACGCAGTGTCATTATACACATTTTGCACCATGTTAATCTGAGAGCTACGTGGCTGACTATTGC
Organism: Leptosomus discolor; assembly: GCF_034619465.1. Taxonomy (NCBI): domain Eukaryota; kingdom Metazoa; phylum Chordata; class Aves; order Leptosomiformes; family Leptosomidae; genus Leptosomus; species Leptosomus discolor. The sequence continues at coordinate 12,651,226 of NC_141419.1, forward strand.
AGAGGATAATCAGAGATAAACCTGGAAAGCAATGAATTGGGGTTGTCCCTGCTGACTGAGCACGCCTTAGAAGAGAAGGAGCTGTAAACAGTGCTGCTCCAAACAGATCAGTGCAAGATATCTCCCTCAGAAATATGTTTGGGAGGTTGCTCCAGACTTTTTGTTTTGTTTTCTGATTGTGAAAGACACTGCAAATGCTTCACTGCCTCTAAAGTTGTGAAATCTTACCTTCTTAGTTCTGGTGACCTCTAAAATTTTGCCAAATTCTCCCCATACTGATGTGGAAGCTGAAGGTTTTTGTTTAGAAGACATTAGAGTGCTGGAGGCAAATTTTAAATACCTTGCAATGGTCTTAGAAACCCAAAATATGCATAGCCAAACTCAGTTTCACTGTATAATGCAAATAACATGCTACAAAATTTGATAAAACAGGATATCCAAGTAAATTTCACATTAAAAAAAGGCCAAAAGTCAGTTTTCTTTCAAGACATTTCATAAGGACTCAATGTACCTGTATTTAAGTTCAGATCACTGCTGATAAAATGCTATATTTCCTTTTTCAAATTGTTAAATGTAAGCTATGTGCAATTTTAGTTTACGTTAAAAGTTTTCTCTTACAATTTTTTTCCAAAATGTCCACTGTGTTCAGATTCTTTTTTTGACCATGGAATACACAGAATTTCAGTAAAAAAAAAAATTTTGAAATTCATAAGTAATTTTTTTTTTCAACAGATAGTTTTATTATACTAAGGTTACATTTTCTAAGGATGGTTATAGGAAATATTTCTAGATGCTTTGTTATATTTTTAATTTAGATGATGGTATTTACAGAAGAATTCATTGCAAAAGGATAAGGATGTGACTCAGTCAATTAGGATATAGGAAATTTTAGTTAATTTGCATATATTGCTTTACTTAAAAGTGATAGGACAAAGTGTTTGAATTTAGTTGACTAAAATTAAGCAGTTAAAACCATTTCAGATCATTCATAACCAGTCTAATTTTAAAAGCAGCAAATTCCCCTCATATCCATCAGATTTTTAGAACATAATCAGTTGATATTGATGCCATTTAACTGTGTAACCTATTTACTCCACTCTCATAAAAATGTAGCCCTGACCTGGCCCTCTTGTGAGACCAATTATTAATCTTACGAGTTTAATTAGTATAGACACTGTCACCAATAAGGCAACTCTGAGGTGGTTAATTGCTTTATCTGCATGTTTTCTGAATGCATCCTGAATACTAGCCCACTATTTTATAATAGTTTAGTCTAAAATACAGGAAATTATAAAGCTTGCAGAATATATTCAACTCACTGATTAACTTCTAAAGAGTCAATACATCACCTGGGGACGGCGAGACCCAGCATCACCCCTAGAAGAAGCTCAGTTAAGTAATTAATGATATTGGTCTACAAAACATGCATGCACACTCCTGTTCTTACAGCTCTGACTTGGTCTAAGTTCAGCGGAGTTCTTCTTGATTTACCTCCCTCTGACACAAGGCTTCACAGTTATATGACATGAAGATGTTATTTGCATTAATTTGAAAATAAATATTAGGCTAAGCAAATGTATAAAGATTTGTGTCTCAGACTCACAGCTTGCAGGGTACTGAGATCCCTGGGCTGTCTTCACATCATATATTGGGTAAGTTGTCTTCTGCAGCATCAGATTCAAAATGCTTCACTGTAAGACACTGCATGCTTCAGTAATCCACACACTCACTGGCAGTTTTACCAAGCTGTATGAAAGCAGTATATATACATGGTCTATTCAAGCAGCTCACACTATACGTGTATTTAAAGCTATTGTTTTGCTCTATACCTGCTCATAGAAGTAAATTACAGACTTTTTTTTTTTTTTTCTATGCAGTGCTCTTAAATATAATTATCTCTCCTTATTTTTATAGGGGAAATGGAGTTTAGAACTGACTCTCGACACTTGATGCACATTTGGCAGGAGGCCAAGGCGAATCAGAATAAACACCAAGAAGAAAATGCCAAACACAAGAAAATAACAGCAGCTTAATATGATTTAATACCAATAAAGTGGTTTAGGTTAGTGGAAACAATCCTTGATCTTTTCTTCTTCTAATAAATTAAAAACGATTTTATAATACATTATAGCTGCTGTAGCTCCTTCCAGCTAGGGCTATCCATCACAGCCTGGATGGAAACACTGCTTTTTCTCTGTATCATGGCAGCCAAAGTGTTGAGGAAGGCTTGTGGCAGAGGACAGAGGGTAATGAAGATCTGCACGCTCTATTCAAGACCCAGTTCCTGCCGTTTTCTACGATTTCCTTTGTGTTCTTTTATCGGAGCAACAGGTACCAGCTCTTGCTCTAACATGTGCTGCGATGCAGTCATCCTATCAGTCCACTCCTCCAAAGAGGTTTTGGGTCCCAGGATGCAAAGCTTGACCTTCAGCTGTGCCTAGCAGAACCAGTGGCGCTGAGTGATGCAAATTGTCTTCCTACACCAGATACGGAGACAGTCCTGTAGTATCCCACCTCTTCCGTCCTCTCCTTTCATCATGTTTGGATGTTTCATGCTAAGGAGTCACAGCAGCTGTGGTCTGACCTCATGTCTGACATACATGTCATTGCCTGAGCCCTTCCCTCTTTCTCATCCACTGCCCAACCCACAGCCACTCCCTTCCTGGCCCAGAAGATCTGAACTATTTTATGCAGAATACAGATGCTGTGAACTGAGTGGGTCTTCTGGGGCATTGGGTGGTTAGGTCATGTCCTGAGAGGCCACAGGAAGGGATAAAGCTCAGTGACGTGAAGGTGCGATGTAAGCATGTGTTTCCCATGCTCCTGTTGAGTTACCAAAGAAAACACAGCAAGGAACAGATGGGAGGAACCTCTGACTCCACCTCTGGTTTTTGTCATGTCCACTCCAGCAGATGTTTCTTGAAGATCTTGTGAGATGGCAAAGGCGAGAAAGCCCAAGAGGCTGCGGATCATAGAATCACAGAATAGTTTGGAAGGGACCTTTAAAGCTCATCTAGTCCAAACCCCCTGCAGTGAGCAGGGACACCTTTAGCTACACCAGGTTGCTCAGAGCCCTGTCCAACCTGACCTTGAACGTTTCCAGGGATGGGGCTTCTACCACCTCTCTGGGCAGCCTGTGCCAGCGTCTCACCACCCTCATTGTAAAAATTTCCTCCCTATATCTAGACTGAGTCTACCCTCTTTTAGTTTAAAACCGTTACCCCTTGTGCTATCACGACAGGCCCTACTAAAAAGTCTGTCCCCATCTTTTTCGTAAGCCCCTATTAAGTATTAAAACATATGAAGGAGACCCTGGCTGTGTTGCAGTAGACTGTTAAGAACAGACATGGTAAGTACCTACAGGGTTTGATGAGAGACACCAAATTTTGAACTGTTCTGCTTATGCATTTTAAAAGACATCATACTTAATGCGTTTCTCAATTAGTTGCCTCTGAAGTAATGATGTCAGTGCTGCTATAATATCAGCAGTGAAGAACATTTGACTATAATTTACCATATCTTCAAATGGAGAATAAAAGTTAAAGAATTATGTACACTGAGTTAACAAAATGATCCCCAAAAGATACTTAAGTTTCCATTTAGCTCATCTGATGCTTAAAATAAGGTGGCAGGCATTTATGTTCACACATCTGCTGCTTGATCTTATCACCATCATCATCATTGTCTCACATGAACATAATTACTCTTTATGTAATGTATAAATTTAAATACAATCTGTAATGGCATTTTAACAACTGCTGAGGAGCGAATGCTTACTTTCCATAGCCTGGTTTAGATGATGTTACCAAGCAAGTATACACTGTGTAAGCATAGGGTGACAGAAAGTGAAAAAACAACAAAAATGGTCAGTTTGACATAGAATTAAAATCAAAACCAACCAGGCCTTAGCTGTTTTTATGTTCTGTAATGAACAAAGAGTTTAAGCTGGGCTCACTGACATTTGCAGACGCTCAGCTTCACTGATTTATTGTTTCAGATTAAAATCACACGAAGCATGTGAGTCCTGGTATTGAGACAAAAGTTTCTACTTAATTCTGTTTTCAAGCTATTTCACTGAAAGTGTAAAAAATTAAAAATTATAAACAGTGTGTCAGAAACCTGTATAAACTAAGAACAGTTATGCAGACCAGTCCTTCCAAAAATAAAGTCTGCTGCAAATGGGGCCAATGAGTATCTGGAGCAATGCTGTGTATGAAATAAGAGAAGCATTTCAGATGGAGCTTCAACAGGCAGATGAGTGCAATCACAGCTTTAAATACATAAAGTGTGAGTGTCAGGAGGACGGAGCTGGGCTCTTCTCAGTGATGTCTAATGATCGGACAAGGGGTAATGGGTGCAAGCTGGAGCACAGGACACGTTCCCGTGTGACCTGCTCTAGGTGGTCCTGCTCTGTCAGGGGGGGTTGGACTAGACGATCTTTCGAGGTCCCTTCCAACCCCTAACATTCTGTAATTCTGCGAAAACTAACCACCAGTTTTAATGTGACAAGTAAAAGATAGCTCTCTGTAACATGTTTAACTATGACTTCCCGCTACTCAGAGGCTTTCTTTTTTAAAAAAGCACCACAATGTGTAAAACAATGCTGTTATTTGTAGATTGCAGGTACTTCACACCGTATGCAGCAGTGAAGTCTTTCCACACCCCTGTGCTACGGAGAACCAGGGGCAACATCTTTTGTGGGAGAATCTATAAAGAACAAACGCATACTGCCATCTAACAGACACTAGCTGGCCAACACCAAGACAAATCCTACATCTATCTGTTGTCTACTCTTCAGAAAAGCTGTGTAAAGCTGCTGAAAAAGTCATCCAGTCTGGGGGCGCTGCTTTTAATTTTGTTTCTCTGGTAAATCAAAATAGCAGCAGATGCTTAGGATGGGATAAAACTGCATTGCAGCTGTGTAAGTTTGGAAGGAAGAACATTATCTATTAAAATCCTGCTAGTAGGGAAGCAGAGCTCTTTGCTTCCAGATCTTAATGGGAAGTTAGAAAAAGTAGATTATGGGACTAACAACGTGGTGTGAAATGATGAAAGATCAAGGGAGAACAGCTCCTGATTTCACTTTCACTGTCTGGATTAGAGGAATATTCCTCTTGCCTCCTCTTCCTGTGGGACTGATGGGTATGATGTACAATGTTGGGCAGCCAGAAAAGACCAGTCCTGTATTAGGAAGTCAGAATAGTCTCAGCGCAGTTCCCAGAAGAACTCAATTTTAACCAGACTTGGAGGGAACCGTGGTTTTCCCCTTGAACCTTCAGTGGGCGGCACTAGATATGCCATTAAGAAGGTTCCACTAATACTGAGATATCCCTGCTCCGTGGAGCAGCCTCCAGAGAAAATCGCTGCCTTAAGGGTACAAGGTGTACTGCCTGCACTCCTGGCCACTGGCTACCTCCTGCTAAAGAGGTGTTAAGAGAACTCAAATTGATGTACTTGATCTGTGCTGAAAATTGCCCATGTTCCACCATTACTGTGAAAGAGGCCATTAATTCTGCAAAAGCTACTATATCGTTTCACAGAGACATTTTCCATTGCTGAAATATATTTGAATTAAATTAATTTCTGAATAAAAAAATAACTGGAGAATTTAACGGATGGCACCAGGGTCAAAGTTTGGCAGTCTGAATTCTGTTCTTACTGCTTTTTAAAAAAAAGGTGAATGAAAACGTAGTCCATTTCCACCCTCTTTTGTGTATCTTTTTGTTAAGTATCTGTATAAATTACTACCTATGAAAATGTTAATGTCACCACCATCAGAAAATGTTTTCCACATCTTAAAACCAATTCTTTTTTCTTTTCTTCTCTTAATATCTGAAGTGGAAAGTAAGTGCAGAAAGATAACACCTTAGTCATGGATCATTTTTTTTTACTTCTGCATAGAGAAGCAGTTTACCTTATGGTATTTATCCTGTAATAAAGAGTTAATGCTAACTTTGTGTTGTTTTGTATTCTTTCAGGTTTGGGGTTTTTTTGTTTGCTTGTTTTATTCTGTTTTGCACATGAGGTATCTTAGCTGCATTCTGTAAAAACACTTAAGACGGATTAGTGAATATTGGGAAATACTTCTACTGTTCTGGTTGTTTTTGACACAAAATATGTTAGCAACAAAAAGAAAACTTGGTCTTGATCTGCTTCACGGAATACTCTGAAGGCAGTAATCGTTGATAAATCGAATAGTGAGATGTGCAGCTTGCACTGCTTTGGGAGCAAGGATAGTTCTGCTTTTGGACAGCACATGGCAAAAAAAAATATCCTTGTAAGGAAGCACCACCATAACGTAAAATAAGTAGAGAATTGATGCTCAGTTTATTTTTAATTTTTCTTTAAGAATTCATCAATCATCCCCATCTTTTGAGCAAATCCAATAAGACATGTTTAGCACATGCAGTGTTTCTGGTGCATGCAAAATTGCAAGGTGTGTATTTCTTCATGCTGGAGTACAGTTCTTGAAGTCAGAGATCTGCAGGGAGAACCTGGAGAGTGCTCAGAGACTGATAATTTAAGTGCATCTGCAGTGATATTCATTAACCTGCGCATTAACCTATGCAGGTCTGAGTACTTGACTAGGTTCTTCAAGTAGGAGCAAGTCTAGTGAGTTGATACAGGATTAAACTACATGGAAGATGAAACAGGTGCAAAATACCCTCGAGATACATGTACAACCACTGCACCAAGATATTAATTTATTTGCTTGCTTACTGACTTATTTATTTATTTTAGGTGGTATTTAACAGTAACTTTTACTTGGACATGTTCATTACTTACCTATGGCACTATGGACTGGAAATGCAGCTCGTCTATTAAATCCTTCTTTGCTAACTTTCTTGCTTGCTCGGTTTCAGCACAATGGGACCTAATGGACAAATAAATTAATGAAATTGTTTTGTTCTAAAGGTTTATCAGCTTCAGAGACTGGCTGATATACAACCAGTCATAGTTTTGAAATGGAAATCAACAGGTAAAAGCTATGATCAGTTCTTAAAGCATGATTTTTCCTATTTTATAATACATATAAATTTTGTCTTAAAATTAAAACCCAGTTTGTTTCTATGAAATGTGGTTATGCAGATTTTATTCTTCAAAAGTTTCTTAGAGAAAATCCGTTTTCACTTGCTCTATGAAATTATTGGTTTTTTCAAAACTTCTTGCTTTATCCTTGTGTTTCTTATGCTCAGCAGCAACATTGCAGCTTTATATTAAACAAAAAGTAAAATTCAATGAAAAAACCCTTAAAAGAGTTTCAACTCACTTGTATTTTATTACTATTTTACACTAATTTTATAAGTATAAAGTTTACCTTTTTAGAAATCCTATAGATCCTTTGCAGACAAAATCTCTGTCGAAATTGCCTGAAACAAATTCTAAAACCGAGCCGTAAGACTATTTCTGTGTGTGTGTGTAGTAGTACCTGATAATTTTTCAAGTAATACACTTTTTCTACCAATACAACTTAACTTTTGATGTAATTAATGTATATGTCTTTCACGATTTTCTCATAAAATAAACAGCTCATATTGCTTAAACACATCTCTTTGGTTATACTCCTAATTAAAACCTTTAAATTCTTTTAAATTCCCATTTCTATGCCTTTCAGGAAGTTGAGCTGATGAAAAGGCTCCTCTTTTTGATCTTGATCTATTTTAATCTGGGTATTACGGTGACGAGTAAAGTCTAAAGTTCTGTGCGGCACCATCCTGTAGTGACAGAAGAATTAAAAACAGCACAGAACTACTTAATTTCAAATAAAGGTTTTTTTAAATGTCTGAGACCGCACAATATAGGACCATAACATGTTCATCACTGTTTGTAGTGTACACAGCTTTGAGAGGTGTGAATGTATTTCTGTGTATGACAATTGTTTTGGAAAGAGTGTTCAAAGCCACGCGGTGGCAATGGTAAAATATGAGGTGCCTTTGGAACCATTTCTTCACAGCCAGCGCAGAGCTAAACTCCGCTCAGTGCTCATTTCAGAGGGAAGTGAAGCAGCATAGACTTTCAGTGGTTATTGGTCCTGACAGCCTTGCTTTCCTGCCCTTAAAGTAATGAGTGGAATTAATGGTTTGTGCGCTGAGCAAGGTACGTTTAGCTGCAGGTCCAGCTATATGTCCGCGCAAGGGACTGTCGTGGATGTCAGACAAACTGCAGGTCACGGTCAGGGAAAGAGGAAAATCTGCACATGGAAAACCATCCTACCCCCTATTAACTTCAATTCTTTCCTCTGACCTCTAAACACTCGAGCTAATGCCAGCTCAGCGCTAAGCAAGGAATAAACTGCTGGCTAAAAGGCTACTGAGTTTTGCTTCTGCTTTAGACGAGAGAGAAGCAAGTGACTCTAATATATACTGCCTCTTCAAAGCATCTTTCATGGGAGCTCATTTAACCCTGCTTGCTTAGGAGTCGTTCATGGGATAAGTGAATCTGGCTCCAGATTTGTAATGGGTATTGTGCAACAGAAAGCAAAAAGGAAAAGAGTGCAAAATTTGGACCTTAAGTGTATGCATACAGTAAGAGTATTTGAGGGCAAAATTAGTCCTGCTTTATTTAACAGAAAGACAGAAGACAAACCTCTATGGATCTACAACAGCAATTCTCACCCTACTAGGAGGATGAAGGCAATACCACCAATAAAAAACAATATGCAATCATTTAGTCGTAGCACTTACTTCCATTTCATGCCATTCCACCATATGAGTCAGCCCAAACCCACTCATTTTTGTATTTCCCTTTTCACTGTTATTTTCATCTCTGTGCCACTGAATTGAAGAGTTAATAAAATTTCACTGCTACGAGAGGTCATTTCACAACTAAATGCAACAATTTGAAGTGGGAAATGGAACGAACACCAAGGAGATGTTTAATGAGGTGGCGTTCTAGATGTACTCTTTGAAGAACATTTGCAGAATTGTTTGATTGCTTTAGAGCGTGCAGGAAACAATAAACCCGACACAGCACGAGCACTGACTCACAGTTGCATTCAGCTCAAACATTGCCATTCCACTTGGAATTACAAATATATCTGATGCTGAATTACCAAAAATCATGGAAATGTTCCTTTGTATTTTGCATAGCAAAATGCTCTGAAAAACAGTGTTTCCTCCAGCCTAAATATCAAGAAGGTAAGACTTGAATCTGCTTATTCATAGCAAAACAATTGCAGCCTTCACCAGTCTTAAGATTGGTGAAAAAGTTGTGTATACATGGTACAGAACTGCAATTTAACCACATCTCACACAGTTGGATCTAAACATTTTTGTCTTCTGACAGCAACTGTAGAACAGTATACTTAGAAACTGTCAACATTACATGTATTGATTTTATTTAAAAGAAGCAGGCTGGTGTAACTGGCTTTGCATGTCAATATGTGGATTCCAGTGCCTACCACTCAAGGACAATGTTCATCTCAGCTTCTAAATCTCAGCATGCAGTGTATGGAATTCAATCTTTGGCCTGATTGTTCTTCGAAGAGCAAGAAATCATAGATATCTAACTGCACTGGAATTGACTGTGCTGCTGGAAGGAGTGTGGTTTTGTGTAATTTTGTTGCCATCAACGGGTACCAATTAAATCAGATATCCTAAATAGCAGTGGAAAAAATAAAAAGTAGATGGTAGCTCTTTTCCCTTTTATTGAATATCTCAAATTAATACAACTCTTTAACTGGTTTGTTTGGGGTTTCTTTGGCACTCTTCATTTCCCACCACTCTATTAAAAAAAATTATAAGCTTTTCTTATACTATGAGTTTTTCCTATGCCCCTTATAGTGCTATATGGCTGCTATACCTTTAACTCAACATACTTCAGGATGAGTAATGGAGGGAAGTAAATTCTTTAGAGGGGAAAAAAGCAGAAACATGAATAAACCTTAAAAAGGACTATTAAAAATGTAGCATATGTGATCCCCACCCCCCCACCCCCCACCCCCACCCTGCAGCATTTCTCTTGGTTAGGTTTTGGTTTTGAAAGCTCAAGCAGTCTCTGTGCAACTCAGTTTTGTCCTAATTGATCCTGCGGTGAGACCACAGCATCGGCGGTACTTTGAAGGCTTTGCTAGAGAAATGGTGAATGTTGGTATTTGAATTGGATAGAAGACCCAACCCCTGTCCTCCCTGACTCCTCCAAGACCACAGATAAATTGTTTCAGCCAGCTTTCTAGTACCTCAAGGTGGATTTCATCAATGCTGGTGACTTAAAAACAAGTAATCCTCCCTAATCTTGTATTTCCCTATAGTAGCTGGAATCTTGCCCTTTCAACATGATTGCTGGCCATGACAACTGGTTTCAACCAAGTAACAAATGAAAAACAAAACCAAATTAAAATCTTTTGCTGGAGTGTCATTAGTATACCTTTCTTTCCCCTGAGCAGCGAATCAACCCTTCCCTTTGTTTTCTCTCTCACTACTACTGTACTTACAAAACACTTTCCAGCTTCCTTTTATGTCCCTGGTGACACCTGACCTTGCTTTGTGCCTCAAGGACATGACAACAGCTTCTAGTGTGTTATATCCAAGGTCCATCTGGCCTTTTATCCTGTCTCCAACCACGGTCAACAGCAGGTATTCAGGTAATAGCATAAGAACTGGGTAAGTGTGTATTATTTTTTTATCAGTATCTTGTCGTTGAGGAACACCCTGACCAAGAGGTTGCATCCTTGCATATAATAGCCTTGGGTGGATTTTTTTTTCCCCAATGAATTTTCTACATAATTTAAGGGCATTTTTATCATACACAATACTCCTCAGTATGAAGTTCCATAGGAAAACCACATACTGTGTAATGCCAAGCAGGGGCTAAGTGAAGGTGTGTTTGGGGAATCAGACTCAGCTGTAGTTGTCGGCCTGAGCACAGGGCTTTCATCAGGGACATTTATAAGATGGACACAGAAGTTTCCCAGTCACAGGATTTCCTTGAACACCCTGTAAGAACAAACAAACAAACAAACAAACAAACAAAAAAGATTGGTATTGTCTTATAACTGATTCTAGATCCTCACTAGAAATAAGCAAGTAAATCGCAAAACAGCATGTCTTTCCTTCATTGATCCAAACCATGTATTCTCCATATAAATAACTGTTTGCTTTTCACTATTCATTCCAGCCGACTGGACTGCTTACCTGTCTACATAAATAACTTCGAGAGGATAAAAGCCACTTAGAATCATAGAACAGTTTGGATCAGAAGAGACCTTCAGGATCCAACCTTGATTGAGTCCAACCTTTTTCCTAGCTCTATCAACACTACTAAACCATGTCCCTAAGTACAACACTTTGGAAGGGAAAATGAAGGAAATTCCAGGAACAGTTTACAGTCAGAAGTTATGCCTCTATGATTATTATTTTAAGGAGGATAGTTATCTGTTAAGGAGGATAGTTATCTGTTTGGGTTTGCGTTATGTCCCCAGACATCTCTGTATGTGTGCACATGTAGGTATTAATAAATGGTAACTTTATAGACAAGAGTACGCATACCAGAAGAAGCATGTGTGTATCTTTTCGTATGTGCTTATGTTACATAAACTCAATTTTTCAGAATGGGAAATAAAGAAGCTATGCAACTTTTTTAAATTGCAGAGTGATTACAATGTCCCCTCGTTTGCACACACAGTTTTGCAGACATAGTTGATGGAGTTTAGACCTTTACACTGGGATTAATCTCTACTAATTTGAGTTACCTAGCAGTTAGGCATTATCAGTTAGAGAGAAGCACCTCCAGAAGTCGCAGTTCAAAGAGGTGGGATCATTTATCATCTGGATGCTACACAAGCACCTTAACTGCTTGCTAAAATTTTATGTCTCACTTCAAGACAGTTAGGGGAAACAAACCTTTTTGCCAGATACTTGATTGCTGTTAGACAACTCCGTAAGATCATCTGAGTATGCAAATAACTGGACAGAAAAAGATGAGAATGCAGGGTAATATCACTTGTGCTGTGGCAAAAATATATTAGAGAACTGAAGCATCCAGACAGAGATGGTTTCCAGCCTCCTATAACATCCCTGTGTTGCAAAGTTGTACACAATACATGTTTTCAAAATCCACACACAATATGAGCTTCCCTTTTCCATCTATTGCCAGGCCCATATTCAGGCAAGAGTAAAGAGGTTTGCAGGTAAAAATGCCACTGTTGGTGGCACTAAAGCACCAACGTGCACAAACAACTGGAATTGCTAAAGTGTACCCATTGCTGTTTGGCACCTTCAGACTGCCAGTGTTTATGGTGGAATTAGGAAAAGTGTCGAGCTGTTAAAACCTTGTAGAATACATTTGTCCACCAAGAACTATTTTATTAACAGAATATTTGAATATTCTTGTTTTAAACAAACATGCTAACGCTCCTCAATAGATTAAAAATACACATTAGATGGAGAAATAATTAAAATGTGCAACTGAAAGAAAGAAGCGCCAACACTCAACACTGTTAATTCAATTTTAATGATGTCCAAAAATACATTTTCTTTAATCTAGTGCTTTGACACTCTTTCAGATGATTGAATCAAGAGAACATCCCAAGTCTTTCTTTCCAAATGGTGGGAAAGCAAATGTTGACCTGCTGTGAGAAAAACTAGTCCTGCACATCAACAGCATGACCCTTTGTTATATTCATCAAGAAAGCTTCAATTCCAAAGCTGTTGATCCAGCTCTTTTTATAAATACCACATATACAACACAAAACAAAAGTATCTAGGACATTACCTCAATCATCAATGATCTTTCTAAGAGACAGATTATTTAAAGTATCTCACAAATGGAAAAGAACTCTATATTTACAATGATTTGTATTGCTATATAGAAATTAACAAAAGATTTCTTCTTTACCTAGGTATTTAGACTGTGCTCATCAGTGTGGGATTACCTGTAATGACTTCCTTTCCTTAGGGAAGAATGGAATTTTGTCTGTTTTTTTCACAGTCATTTCTGAAAGTTAAGGAGCAAAATAATATGCAAATCTGATTTGTGCAAAACAGCAGAATTACAGCTTTGTTCATCTTTGGAAATCATTGCCTGAATGATGCTGCACATGTTTATATAACTAAAGACATGTTCCACAACCTTAGCAAAAATGTACCATAGAAGACAGCAAGAAATAAAAATGTTCATTTCACACAGAGCTGTGTGTATATCTTCAATCTTTATGAGAATATTCCTTGTTATTTGTAGGGTTTATCTCTAAAAGCATCATTTGAGGCTTTCTTTTTATATATTTTTTTTTCCTGCTGGAAACAAACAAATGGGAAACTTTTTAGCTGTACATGCTGTATCTCCCACTCCATTGTGGAGAGTGGCCGAAGGAATCATGAACACATAAAACAGCTGTGCCCTATTAGCAATCTGTCAGATGGTTGCAAGCAATACATTACCAGTTGCTTTGAACAAATGCCCACACCCTTGATTCTTCACAACAGTGTCTTGCATGCCCATTTTATGAGCAGATGTGTTATTGTAATCACACACAATGCAGCCATTCCAAAAAAAAAAAACCACCAAAAAACCCAAAACAACAAAACCAGAAAGATCATCTATTTAGTCAGAGTGGACTAGCAAAATCCACTTCCATAATATAAGGAAAATGTTTTAATGCGGATCCAAGGAAACATTTGAGGAGGGATATCTTTCCAGGGTGGTTTGTCCGGGTACAGTGGCGGAAGAGGCACTAAATTTTGGCGATGACAAATTGCAGTCTGGAGCTCCTTATTTACCTGCTGTGTGTAGTGGTCTCCCTTCTGGATTTCAGCTGGAGCTCAGGGAGGTGAATCCCACTTTGAACCCTTTTGCAACCATGCTAGAGAGTCAGGTACAGTCAATGACCCAAGACAGGCTCCTCAGCAGAGCCAGACATCTGCAGCAAGGGAGGAGACAGTCACCCCAGGCTGCCCTCGTCATTCACAGGCCCTTTCAAAGCGTGATTCATATGATCTGTTTTAGATGTCTACCTTTGCATGAGAAGAATTATTGCTGAGAATTATGCCTATGTTTGGCCAAATGATACCCACCCCTGGTTTTCCTTTGGACAAGGTGACATCTGATGGGTTGCAAATTTAAAAGCCACCTGTAAAGCCCTGCATTTTCCAGCACGATTAAATGTTTTATACTTTAAGGATTGTGAATTGCATACTGACTGTGGTTCAAGCTGTGGTTCTGACCTTGGTAAGTTAGCTGCAGATGCCAGTGGAGCTCTTGCACCAAAACCCCAGCATTCCTCCCCTAAAGTAATTCAGTGCGTAAATGCCTTTAAAGCAGCTAGAGATAGCAGCTTCCACAATAGCATCAGGCAAACGGTCTGCTAGTGGCATTTATGGTGGAGAATGGGACTATCTTTTACTAATGCACAATTAAAAATTTTATATATACTTGTTACTGTGAGTACATGATGGACAATTTCACGTATCTGTTTTATGCTAAACTATAACATTTCACAACCGGAGCGGAAAAAGGAATTTCCTGTTAATTCTCAATACACTGCCCATCAGTGTTACAATAACTCTTAAAGACAGCTAATTATTCAAAACTGGGCAATTAATTAATTGATTAACTACAAACTTTGTTTTGTTCATGTTTGCAGAATTTCGTTGTGTTAGTTGGACTCCTTTCTCTGGCCCATTTCTGTTTCACATGAGAGACTTATTTTCCCCTATTCTCTGACAACACAAGAAATATATTTATACAAATGAAAAAAACTGATTCAAGCAATGACATTTCAAATAAGGAAGCACAGGCTGTACTTTGGAGCTGTCCATAACTATAATTTGAAGGGGTAACAATGAACTAAACCAAACACAAGCATTTGTAGCAACAGCTCATAAGCTTCGCAGGAAATTTTATTCCTATTAGCTCAATTGCACAACTGTTTTTCACTTGGTATCTCACCCAACCTATAAATCCTCTGGCTAGATAGGAAATCTAGTCCATTTTGTCATCATCCTTCACATTAACCCCACATCTCCTGCTGCTGTACTGGGGGAGAAGTAAAATAAAAGGATTCTTTAAAACACTTCATTATTTGTTTCTTTCTACACTACAGCATATTAAAATTAAAATGAAAAACCCTGCACCTTATATTACTTGGTGAGCTTTACAGAAATTGTCATAATTGGGGGGGGGGGGGGTGTTAATGGCTGCTTCTTGTAAAATACCTTTGGTAGTGCAAGATCAAAGCAAAGCAGAGGTGTCTGCTACAAGATGATAATTCAGGAAAACACGCTCAATGGTGAAAATGCAAATGTTGAAATGTGATTGACTTTGCTTCTATTTAATGTTTATTTTCCCTGCCAAAGCAAAGACGAGTTCAAACTTATTCCAGACCTGCTGTAAAATAAAATTGAAACTACTGTAAGTCAACTCGTTTCCACTTTTTTTAACTTAACTTAGATCTCACATGGTAAAACACCACTCAAAGGTTTCATCTATGCAGCTTTCTATTCCGCTCCAGGAATGTGAGAAAGAGCTCAAAAGAAATTAGCTCAGCTATAAATATTTCCAAAATAATTCTGTCATCAATTAAAATTGTACAAGAACTTACCATCCATGTTTCATACATGACAGCAGCTCTGACTTCTGCGTGTATTGCGCATCCCTTAATTGTGATCCATCCTCGGAATTAAACTTTTTAGATCAGTAAAATCACCTGTCTGGGAATTCTAAATCTGTGCATAAAAAAAAAACCCTGCACAATTGGACACGATTCTGCACCCAGGAAGGTCTTGGTCCGTCAGCCTTTGTGCTTGGAGGGTCTTGGAAGGAGGGGGAGTTGCTGGTGGCACCTGTGGCACATGCAAAAATTGCGGGGGTGTTCACCTGCCTCTGCAAGTTTTATCAGCTAATTTAAAGCAGAACGTGCCACAGGACACGATATCAACCAGAAAAGGGGGAGGAAGAAGCACAGGCCACACAAAATCCTGCAGCATCATTTGCCGATTTCACATCATTCTTTTATTTTTATGCCAGGCATAGGATGCTACTGCAGAGCATCTTCCCTCAGGACAATTCTGGAGTCACCTCAAAGGTCTTATTTTATTTCTAAGAAGACATAGCTGAAACTGAGTTTCCTGGATGTATGTGCATTAGGACCAGTGCTGCAAATTCCAGGTAAGCCTACAGTAGCCTGCAAGTGTCTTGGATGGGTGCAACATTTTCACTAGCCTCTTCCAAAAAGCCCTCAGCAACATCTAAAATAAAGCAAAAAATGGCTACAATTAATTACCATTGATCATGTTAACTCCCTTTATTCAGACATCTGGGATGAGTAGTGTCATCACGAGATTAAAGCTTCCCCTGCAGAAAGCTGCTTGCTATTTACTGGATTTTCCTGTCACCCCTGTCCTGTTCTCCTGCTTTGTAGAAATATTAATATTCCCTCCAAAACAGGATTCTCTCTGGATGAGGTCACGTTGGCACAAGGAAATTTCAAATAGCCTAATTCAAGAGCTTTTAGAAAACAGATGTAAAATTGAGACTCTAATACTATAAACAGAGAGGTGAAATTACACTCTAGCAGAGAAAGAGAGAAATTGAGAGGCACGGAGACAGAGTTACAGACAGCTAGACTTCCATTGCATGTCTGTACTGAAACGCACTTAGCACAATAGGAAACACATATCTACCCACAGCATCACACAAAACATTACACTAATTTCCATTTACAGGGACCGCAGCACCAGCAGGGACTGTCATCCAGTGCAAATACCTCCCAGAGAGAACAGTGCGTTTCTGGGCAATCAGGGAGAGCAGCCCATGGGCACGGTCAGCAGACCTTTTGCTAGTGAGGCTTTTTGAGGTGAGGGGCGCTGCCATAGGAGGTATCCCAGCCATGGGGGCCAGGTCCGTGCAAGGTGTGATGCCCAGCACGCTGTACCAACATGCACGTGCTTATGGAAAGCACCTTTGGCAACAGCCCTGCCAGCAAGAACAAACAAAACAGAACAGATGTGGCTGATTTTTTCTACCTCACATACAAAAAGTTTTTGGTTTTGTTTGGGTTTTTTTGTTTGTTTGTTTGTTTTTAAATTGTCCTGTTTGTTAATTTAGTGAAGAAATGCAGCAAGGAAATTTAGGATGGGCAAGATTTTGATTCAAACAATCCGCTTTTAGATAACTTTAAAAAATGAAAGGTTTGTTTATTTATCTGTTTATTTGGGTAAATTCACTGACCTGGTGCCCAGTGCAACTCTATGAATAACTATACAAGGGCAATGAAGATGATGGTGAGCTGCAAGATGAAACTGTGACCCGGCTTGGCTGTCAGAGAGGATGTGATGGAGGAGGAGTGAGGGCTGAACTGATGTCCAGGACTGCAAACCAGCAAGTGGAGGGAGGAGGATGTTGTGGGAAGATGTTGGACACTGACTCTTCTACTGAACCATCAAATGGCTGGCAAAAATAGCAAGAACAGTAACTGACAGTGCCAGACATTAAGCGCATTTTTTTGACTTATTTTCTCTCCCTTACAGTCAATTCTGGTTTCAACCTGTCATCTGCTTGAAGAGTTGCTAAATTATGACTCTGGTGGAATGGACTGTTTGTTGGTAAGCAAATCACATGTTTTTGGAAAAAGCTGGATTACAATGTGCAGGAACCATATAATCATACACTTGAGATTACAGCTTGTCTAAGCACACAGATAAACCTAAAAATGAAAATAATAAAAAAGGTTTGGCTATGATATAGCTCCCTGGGAAGACACTCCAGTTGGGTGCAAATTATTGAACTTCAAAGTGGTCATTCTCTGAATGGAAGGATGCCTTCCACTTCCAAAATGGAGATAAAAGCATCTCTGGTTTAACGCATGCAATACAACTCAGAACAGCTGGAAAATCACAGTGCTTTCTTGTGGCCTCACTGTCTGTTGAGCTCAAATGGTAATTTCCTAAACAAAATATTTCAGTGTCTATATGAATACCTAAATGTTGAAGCACACATAAGAAAAGACAGAGAATTGTGTTTCCTCACAAGTCAAACACTCCTCCAACTAGGAAAAGAAGACGAGCTTTTGCATCAAACTTTGTGCACGTTTTTTGCAGTCAATCCCAATAGATGTACAGGGTCTTTTTTTACCACTATTTGCTCTTACATGGTTTTGCTGTTCTTGTAGAGACTTTAATTTTTAATTTATGCTTTGTCACAGGCTCTGAACTGAAATTTAAGATGTGATCTGATGGCTTTAGAAAGCCACATGGAGCTGCAAGTTGCCAGAGCTCGGTTGCCCTTCAGGCTGGACCTGGTGGTCGCAGCTGGAGGGCTGCAACCTCAGCCTTTAACCACTTCTACTCTGAAGGGGAAGGAAAAAGAAGTAAAAGAGGCTTGGTGAAAAAAGCAAACAGATCTGAAAGGAGAAACTGAGAGGATCTCACGAAAGGCAGAGTGAGAACTGGCTGAAGAAAGCCAGCGGATAGGAAGGAATATCTCCTCTTTAATATTTAGTAGTAGAAGATGTTGGATAAAATAAGTAAGAGAAGGACCTAGATATTTCTGAAATACACAGGATATGTGATGCAGCCTCGAATACAGATTTTATCCATGTAAAAGTGGCTGGTCGTGTTACACACAACTGACTCCTTTGTGGTAATGCAGTTCCCTGCAAATGAGCATCAGTAAAATGTTTATACCAGACCTCTGCATTCTGGATAGGCAACATGCACGTACAAAAACCCCTCTATTTTAAGTGTTTAAAGCAGTGTTAAAATATCCCATAGAAACTATTTTTCGTCTGTCTCTGCCTGTAAAGCCAAGTTCCCTAAATAATTATCAGTCAAAATACAGCAAGTTTAGAAAGAGCAATGAAACCCTCAAAAAGTACCAAACATAACTTTTCTGGATACAAATACATGTTGCCTGGACAGGTTTACGGGGGCTTTTTAGTGGCTAGAAGCACATGATGAATCCCTTTAGGAAAATCCCTTTCATACAGACATAAAACTCCTACTTTCATCCTCAGTTAAGATGACAGATACTAAAACCATTATGTTTTTGGATATGTGGAAAATTTGCAAGCCACAGATGAAATTCTTTCTCTGTTTTTTGGGCATGTGCAAACATCACTCACACTTGGGGGAAAAAAGGGAATTTTCTCATTTTGAAGTGGTAGAATTTTGAATTTTTTTTAAAAAGTCCCAGAGGAGATGAATGTATACCTAGCAGGAAGGTTAAGTGATCAAAGGAACATGTTAAACAATTTTGTAAGTGTTTTTTTAATGTATTTTACCTGTTTATCTGTCAACTCCTTAATCTTTTATTAAACTGTGAATGTTGCAAGAGAGGGACTTCTCCCTCAATGAGGACTCTTTTCAACCGACAGTTAAACACGTACCCCAAATATGTGCTGGCTGCTGTGAATGCAGTTCTGAAATGTCCCACACCACCCCCACAAATCAGGGCAGAGTGGCCAGCAGTCTTGGGGTCAGGAACGTCAAATCTTATCAAAGCAACGGCCAAGGTCTGCAGAGCCAAGACACAAATACCTTGCCCATGGGCTTTATCTGACTCGGCTGCTCAGTCCCAATGACTTTCCAGGTGCTTGAGCATCTTATTTATGTTAAGCAAGTCCTCAAATTCCTTTTCTGAAATCAGGATGCTTTCTTGAGTTGGAGTCTTCACTTACTTAAAGCAAACCTTGACAATATTGCAAAAATACACTTATGGGAAGATGTGCATTATGTATTTTAAGTTAGCTTATGCTTCCCCAGGCTTAACATATTCAGCGGTCACTTCTCTTTCTCAGATTATCTGAAGAAGGGAGACAAAACTGAAGTCTAATGGATTAGTAACTCAATTGTTTGAATGTTCTGATTTTGTTGGTAGAATTGGCAGTGTTAGATTAATGGTTGGACTCCATGATCTCAAAATTTTTTCCAACCTAAATGATTCTATGATTCTATTGATTATTTCTTATTAAGGAAAAAGGAAAAAAAAGCCAAAACAAACAGTTCTGAGCATGTATATGTTCCTTGTACCGCAGGGTGGGCAAAATAAAACAAAGAGGCAAAGTTTCTAAAAAAAAAAAGTGTAAAAGCTTTTTCACATAAGGAGCCAAAGATGTTTTGCCTGAAGGTACCAACCAAGGCAGGTGCAAGAACTGAATCAGTCTCAGCTCCCTTCCACCCAGGTTCACAGAATCACAGAACTGTAGGCGTTGGAAGGCATCTCTGGAGATCGTCTAGTCCAACCCCCCTGCTAAAGCAGGTTCACCCAGAGCAGGTCACACAGGACTGCATCCAGGCTGGTTTTGGATATCTCCAGGAAAGGAGAATCCACAACCTCCCCGGGCAGCCTGTTCCAGCGCTCTGTCACCGTTAACGTGAAGAAGTTTTTCTTCATGTTGAGGTGGAACTTCCTGTGCTCCAGTTTGTGCCCGTTGCCCCTTGTCCTGTCACTGGGCACCACTGAGAAGACTTTGGCCCCATCCTCTTGACACCCACCCTTGAGATATTACATAGGCTCATGGCCACTGTCGTATGCAGAAAAACTGGTGAGCTGTAGGAAGAAGTTAAATAACGTGTTCAACTCTCTGCTAATTCAGGATTATTGTCTGTTTTCTGGTGGCCTGTTTTTTTCTACTTCTGGTTAGTTGCTTTTTAAAAGGGCATTAAGAAATCGGCCTTTTGTAGCCTCCTTTTAAAGTGGAGTAAATTCAACAATGCAGAATGCATAGCTGAGAAAATATCTTTTTTAAGAGTTTCCATCATAACTGCAAAACATTTACCAAAAAAAAAAAAAAAGGGCTAAATCAGATTCTTAAAAATTTTTGGGTGTAAAATATATCTGTGTTTCTTGTAAAGTTAGAAGGGTACTATCATTTGCATTCACCATAGCTAGGAAATTGAAAATTGAAATTCTTTGTAACAAATCCATTGTCACTGAATTTTCTTTATTATTTCAGATGTATGTGTGTTTAAATATCCATTATTAATATTAATTAATATTAATATATTAATTTTATATACAAAATTAACCAGAATTAAACTCAATCACAGGTACAAATGGGAAATATCTCTTTGTACAGCTGAAAGGCTACAAGCAGGTGACACGCTCCAGTTGGTGCGGTGACCAATGTTTTTTTAAACAAGAAAAACCTAATGAAATCTGTTACGTCCACCTAAAACAGAATGATCCTCAGTTTCTAGGCTGGAGATGTTCCCTTCATACATACATTAAAACTTCTTCAGATAAAGTCTAAGACAACAAAACAAAAAAAAACATTTATTTCCCTTGTGGGAAATGATTGGTAAATGTTGGTAATGATTGGGGAATGACTGACAGCTCATTTGTAACCCATGTCAAATGACGTGATATTTTTTCATAGTCTTCCGTTATTTTACATATGCCAACTATTCATATAAAAGAAACAACTGAGTTCAACTCAGCACGGGGAGTCAACATGATGGGCCAAATTCAGATCTGACTTACCAAGTGTAGTTATTTTGGATCGCAACCATTTCACTCTACTGTAAATCCACACAGCTAACTTTAATTTGCTAGCATCATCCTTACCATTATGTAGCTGTACCAGTTTTAACAGAAATAAGCCAGATTTATGTTAGTGCAGTGAGGATCAGTCTCTGGGCCAAATAATCAGTGTTAGATGTAAGATTTATAGGTAAAAATCTCCTGAATTTCTTTTAACAGAGGGAAAAAAGGAGCGATTTACCATACGGTCTCCAAACACAAATTCAATTCTAGTTCCAAACAAGCACACTGATAAACTACATTACTCTCTTAAATAATTGTAGCCAAAAGTGGACATTTTATCTTAAGGAGAAGAAAGCAGATAGAATGAATTATTTCCTCCAGGAGACCAAAACATGATGTGGGAAAACAAAAATAAACTTAAATGGTGGTGTAATCCCCAAAGAAAAACCTTCAGTAATACTGTGCCCACAGCAGATAGCTCACAAACATCTGAATAATTTTAAATATAAATAATTGAAGATTACAAGAAACTGATTTACAAGAAACGGATTTACATAGTTTTATTCTAATTTGGACAAACAGGGTGATTGCAAAAACAGAATTATGACAGACTAGGGATCCAGCTTGATAAAAACTCTATTAGCTGTGCTGATGCGAAAGGATTATTTTAGGAACGAGAAAGAGGAAAGAAAAAGAGGAAGAAAGGAGAGACAACTGCTGCCGGTGATGGGGAAGCGAAGGTGGAGCAGATGGCTGTGCATCATGCCTACTATCATAGCTTCAGCCTTGTCACATCAAAGCATTGCCGTATGGGAAGTGACACATTATACACACACTCTTCAACCCAGATTAATGCTTGGGAAGTCTTCTCAGCTTTTTATTAAAAAAAATGCTTGCTAATGTAAATTTTCTGTGCATTTGTATTACGCTCATTGCTATGGTATCTGAGCACTTGGAATCTGTGTTATAGTTTCTTTATTACAGTCTCAGGCACTTGACTGTATGGCAATGGGAACCCTTACCTGCAAACAGCCGTGATGCCTGTGGCAGCCGTGCTAGGATTCATGGGGGGGCAAGCCACCATGTTGGGCAAGGGGCCTTTATTTTATTTTATTTGTTTATTTATTCCCATGAAGGTAGCAGGTTGCCCAGGTCAGCTGCAGTGTTTCCACCTTTCCAGCTATTCTGAACTCAGATGGACATGGCCCCAGTACAGCCTGACCCACCTGGAGCACTCTGAGAGCAGAGCTGGGCGGCATGGCCTCCAGAGATGCCTCTTGGTGTAAATAGTGTATGGTTCAGTGGACAAATTTAACAGGAATCCTGCGTGTGTAGCACTCAAAGTTGGCATTCACATATAAAAGATATGCAGGGCATACCACACGTGAGTTTTCCCACTTTTTGTCATATTAAAGCCCTGAACAGCTAAACTGCATCTCAGGCTGTGACTGGGACAGTGGTATGACGGCCACAAATGCTTTTTGCCGGGGAGTCAGCTGAAATTACCCTGAAATTACCTAGGCAAAGCTGATCACTAACTACACATGCCAACCATCCAGGCTCCTGATGTCCTCCCCCTCACCAGTAGCTGCTTTACACTGCCCCAAAGTGGCTTTTTTTTTGTGAACCCTTTGTGGGACAGGTCTGGCTCTGCACTGGTAGTGTGCACAGCAGTATCCATCCTGGCACCAGCACAGATGGCTACCGGTCACTCTGAACTGACTTTTTTTTTTCTTCCAGCCGCAGAGTCCTGTAATTGCAATCATAATTCCACAATGGTTTAACTTGCCTGACATGCCAAGAATAAGCAGTAAATCACTCTGCAGGTTTGTGCAACATACTATGTTCACCAAAACCTGGAAACAAGATATTTTTTTTTTTCTTCAAGATCAGAACCTAATTTGCCCACAGCGGGAGACTTTGTGATAGACCTGAGGGAGCAGGGAGAGCTGGGGCATGGTGGCTTGGAAAAACAGAGGGGCTGATGCTTATCCACAGGTCAAGAACAGTGCACACAGCTAAGATGTAGGTGCTTTCTTTTCAACTTCAGAGACATCATCTTTACAGTCAGGCGGGGGAAGTGGAAAGAGAAGAAGAAGAGAAAAAGCGAAAGGAAGCAGAGAGATGGTTTTACGTGCTTTATAGGAGCAGTGATGGTAAGAGGAGATCACAGACTAGTGGTTATTTGGTTCTAACCGAAGTCTCATAGGTTAATTTCAAATATTTTAATCTGATGGTGCTCCCTTTGTAAAAGCCAACTCATAGCTGTATTTTTCTATCAGATCTTATCAGCCGTCCTCTTCCCTCCACAGCCATATATTTGGTGGGAAGTCATCCTTTCTATATGTTTGCTTCCGAGCCACCTGACCTAGCTCCCTGCAAGGCCCTTGTAAAACAGACACACGAAGGGACATCTGCAGACACATGGAGGGAGACACGCCGTGCCGCGAATGCCCTTCGCTCTAGGGATGACAGAGGCTGTCGTGAAGATTTCTGCCCCTTTCCTCCTCCTCGTCCCAGGCCAAGAATGGACAGAGCGATTCCACGTCGTGACCTGCCTGCATGCAGTACTGATTGTCAGGCTTTCCACTCCATGGATCAGAAGAGCAGTCTACTCCTGCCTGTAAAACCATCACATCTGACTTCCCAGGCTGCTTAAAAGTGGTAGTATCAGAGTGTTTCCACATAGCAAATCTGCAAGGGACAGGTACGCTCCAAAAGCAGGTGGGTAAACCAGTGCAGAAGGACCACGGCCAAGCTATCCTTGACAGGAAGTTTGCAACTAAGCATGTTATCAAGAATTCCATTATTATCAATGCCTCAGCCTAATCGCAGTTAGAATTAAATAAATATAAAAAATAGCCAAAAGATTTCCCCAATGAGTTTCCAATTTAAAGAAAAAGAAAGAAAAAAAGAGAAAGAACAAAAGAGAAAGAAAGAGAAAAAGAGAAAGATAAAAAGAAAAAGAAAAAGAAGAAGAAAAAGAAAAAAAAAAAGGAAAAGAAAAAGAAAAAGAAAAAGAAAAAGAAAAAAGGTAAAGAAAAAAGAAAAAAAAAGAAAAAGAAAAATTAAAAACAATGGGCACAGACAGGTAAGATGAGTGAAAAACGAGCCATTATTGTTCAGCCTGGTAAATAGCAGGCATCTTGCCAAGGCCAAACAAAATCATCTCGGGCAGTACGTACCCACAGAGCACCATTTTCAGATAAAAAAGATGCAGGCATAGAAAGTCTGAAGATTTTTCCCAGACTGTGTGTGGTGCAGTTACTAGAACTTCAGCATAGCATCTTGAAGGGTTTTGGTTTTTTTTTTGTTTGTTTTTTTTTTTTTTTTTTAACTTATCAGTGGTTGTTTCTGGCTAAGATGACTTTTAGGTATCAGTGGCAAAAGATCTCCTTGTGACATAGTGGCAAGTTGCATATTAATTGACAAAGTCAAGTGCTGTAGCAATTTCTTTCTCATAGCTTTCTGACGCTTCCTCCTTTAAAAAACATGAAATGTCCCTACAAGTCTTTAGCACAGGCCTAATTCCAGCTCCAGCATCAGCTTCAGCAAGTGAAAAGCTGAGCAGTCTGTGTTACTAATTATGGTGTAAACACTTAAGAAATATTCCTTCTTTTTATCCTTTGCCCTTTTCAAAAACGAATGGTTGTAATTTACATGTACTGCGGCTCCTAATTGCCTCTTCACAATACCTGCTTGTTTTATTTATTTTCTGTCTTTTGGAAAGAGGTGGAGCACATTAAAAGAGAGCAACGTGTCTACCCTCATCTACATGTCTTCTGTAAAACAATGCTCCCCCCCAAAAGCACCCCCAGCTCCCTCCCCACAGAAGGTTGCAGACCCCCAGCCGGGATTTCCTATGTATCCACCTGTGATCTCATGCTATAATTCTACTGAATTGCATCTTTAATTACAGAACAGTTATCTGCAAGCATATGTGTGCCTATATGGCCACACAGCCACCTATTTGGTGCAAAAGCAGAGTTTGTTCGCTTTTCTAACTATTCTGACACAGACTGCAGGATGCGTTTGGTTTGCAGGGGGGTTGGTTGTTTTTTACAGCAAAGTATGGCTGCAGGAATGGTTATGTTTGGGCTCCATATGCAGGTTCCAGCCATATATTCAAGCTGGACAATAAAGCAGGGAAAAAACAGCTGATACACAAAAGGGACCGTCTAGACAGTGCCCCATCAGTCCGGCTAAATTTGGTGCTGGCATTCCCAATGGGACTGTAATATAATTGTTCTGGTGTCTGCGTTCATTCCCCTTGTCAAACACCATCCCAAATACACATGCCTTTTTCAATACAATGGGTCCGAACTGTACCATTAGACAGAAACAGCTCTGAAACCACAACCTAAGCAAGTATCTCCTAATATGCAGAAAACCTGTTCTTTAATTGCTGGAAGGAAAAAAAAACCAACAACGCAACAAACTCACACAATTTTTAATCAGAATGGAATTAATTTGACTTTCAGTTTAAGTCTAATTATTTTAACTAAGAATCTAAAAATATTTTTGGGGAAAAAAGTGAAAGTAAACTTTTGCTTGGGCGCCAAACAAAGGCAACTTCTCCCATATGTTTATTAATCTCTCGAAGAAAATTTAACAGAAATTCAGAGATATGAAAGTGAAATGATAACTATGGATCACAAATAGCAATGAAGGAAAAAGACTAATGAAAAAAGGAAAGAAAGCATTGATGAGAAAGAAGTAGGGGAAAAATGCTGTCATTTTACCTTCTCACAATGGAAAGAAACCAGTGGCTACTTCTTGAATTTCTGTGAAGTGACTACCTTATTTATTTGGAATTTTTGATTGTTCAAAAGGCACTTGTCAAATACTGGAAGCACAAACTTATCTTGATTAAGACTTGTTCTACACATTTCAGGAAAAATCTGTGAAAAATCTGAAATCTGTGAAAATTTTGTCAAGGAAATAAAGCAGAAATATGGAGCTTCAAAAAAGAGAAAAGAAAAAGGAATTAAGAACATTGGCTGTGTCGCTGATGTCCACAGGCACAATGGTAGAAGTCAAAACATGCAAATAAAATTCAAAGACACAAAAGCCCTGCTTTAGGAAAGTAAAATACAGGAAATGTGTTTCTGATTTGTCTGTCTTCACAGTTGTGCATTGTCTTTCATGCTGTTTTGTCCTTTTGTTTCAAGAACAAATTATTCCAAGACCTTTAGATGTAAATAGGACTCAGGCATGATTTTTGGCATTTTAAAGGAATATTACTCTGACCAACTTTATTTTAGAAAATGTTGCTCTAAACTGCATCAGTAGATACTTACTAGCATATTGAGAGTCCACACACACCGCAGTTCAAACCCATGGAAAGTGCCATGCTGTCTCATGCCAGGCAGCACCTGGACCCTATTCTTGCATGACTACATTGCTCACATTGCAAACAGGTAACGTGGACTTCTTCCCCATCACTTATCAATTTGGGCAAACTGTAGCCAGAAGTATGCAAATAACCCAAATACCAGGTTATGTTGCAAAAAAACCCAAGAAATAATAATAATAATAATCATCATCATCTTCCCCCAAACACTGGTGCTTCTCATTCCCTAAGTTTTCTCTGCAGAAACTTTGGTCCCAGCAACTTTTTGCACAATGAGTGATGGAAAGGAGACGGAAGAAATGCCAAGTAACAGGAGGGGAAATAAATCCCGCCATCTCTGTCCAGAAATGCCTTGAAGGAGCCGGCTGAGCTGCAGCTCACACTGAGGGGAGAAAAAACCCAGATGCAGCCCACCGAGAAACACAAGGACTAGGAGGAAACATATAAATACAATGACAAGAACATTATATAAATCAAGTGTAGGTTTAATGTTGGGGTCACTGGCCCCGCTGGAGGAGGGAGTGCAATAACGAGGTGCTGTGGGGGGAGAGTGTTGGGTTTGGACATACTGAGGATGGTTTGGCGGGGGGGGGGGGGGGGTGTGGTAATCTCCTGGGTCGCCTCCCTGCAGGCTGGGGGATGTGGATTTTTGGGGAGGGGGGCGTGGGGGTGTGTTGGGGGTGGTTGGGGCTCTGCAGCTGCCCCTCTTGCACTTGAATAAAGGGCGTTTTTTCGGGAGGGGGCAAGATCCGTGAATACCTTACCCAATAAGAGATGAGGCATATTGAAAACTATATTAAATTACCCCGATTAACAATTTAGCCACGAACAGGAGAGCTTTGGGAGATCTCTATAGGCAGGGCTGGGGGCTATTCATGCCAGCAGCTAAGAGGTCGAAAGGTTTCTGAAGTTCACAGGCTCAGAGCCTTTGTTATGCTAACAGGCAATCTCAAATCAACTGCCTGCTGGAGTGTGAAATATAAATGATTCCTTGAGAACTTCCAATAAGTTGTCACTCTTGTTCTCCAAATACCAGGACAGGCTGCTAATTTCTAGCAGGGCCCTTTTCTGGCAGCATTGGGAGGCCTAAATGAACGCCTTTGTAGTTCAAATAATCTTTTTAAGGAAGCTGCCCTGCTGTAATAGCCCAAATGTGTCTTGCCCATTTTGCCTGTGAGACGAAAATCGCGATTTCTCCGAACTTGACTTTCCCTGTGACGGAGGTGTTTTAAGTGGGTGGGAGAGATGCTCCCAAATACACCAAGCCAGCACCCGGGGGTGGAGGGGGGGAGCATCAACGAGGGGGCAATAGCTGCCGAGAGCCAAAAACTCATCTCCCCCTACCCCTGCTTGCTCTGAATAAAGTCCAGGGGCAAGATTTACTGCTCCAAAGCTACCTGCACACGCACACCCCCTCCGCGTTAGGTGTGATTTAGGGATCACCGAGGCAAGGGGCGTGCAGTGTGTGCCCCCCACCCTCACCCCCCCAAGGGGCAGGGGGCGAGTTACCTGCGGGCCTCCCTCGCCCAGGCCAAGGTGAGGAGGGGGCTGCGCCCAGGCAGTCGGCGAGGTCTGGGGAGGGCGGAGGAGGGCGGGGGGTGTGTGTGTGTGTGTGTGTGTCTGGGGCCTGGGCACAAAGAGAAATACTCACCCGCTTCTGCAGGGCATCGGCGCTAATGCCATTAGGAGGAGAAGAATGAGTTAATTATCTTTATACACGAGGAAATCCATCCATTAGAGGACGTGATCTACTCTTATCCGGGGAGAAGAGAGCCCGTCCCCTGAGCGCCCCCCCCCGGGGGGGGGGGCGGCGGTAAGGCGGGAGCGCAAGGTGCGGCGGAGGCTCCGCGGCCGGGGGAGCCCAAAGCCGCGGAAAACCGGCGCTGCCGGGGAGAGGGGAAACTTCTCCTGACGCAGTGATGACCATTCTAATAAAAAAATGACACATATTTAGTTTGCTTGCACTGGAAATAAATATACTGACCGCACCACCCCCGCCCCGCCTCCGGCATCCACTCCCCCAGCCAGGGAAGAGACACACGCACACACGAGGGATTTTTTTCGGGGTTAAGTTTGGTGAAAGGAGGATTTGCGTGTGCCACAAGCAGGTTCAGGCTTCGCTGACAAACGCAGCGCGGAAAGACGATGCCTTTTGCCGATTCCTGTGCTGATACAGACTGGACGGTTCTTGATTTGTGGGGCGGGAGGCGCGGGAGGGGAGGAGAAGCGATATTGTTTTCCTCCTAATCAGCAATTATTTCTCCTTTTGGAAATGGATCTCGCCAACTGTTGTTTACTAAAGCTTTTAGAAAAATTCTCCGAAAACAGGAGAAACAAAAGTTCGGTTTATGCTGTTTTGCAAGAGGATAAAGAAGAGGGGTTGGTTTTTGTTTTGAGGTTGGTTTTTTTTTTGCGGTTTTTTGGTTTTGGTTTTGTGTGTGTATGTGTGTGTGCGCGCGTGTGAGAGGATGCATGTATTGGTGTTATTATTCTGAAACAGCAGAGTCAGGAATTGTCCGCATCCTCAGAGTTATTAATAACACTTAGCATTTCCAACGCGCTTTGCATTTACAAAGAGCTGACGAAACCCACACTAATTAGTGTTGCTGTTTTGTTTTGCATTTCGAGACATTTTTTTTTTTATTAAGTGAAAAAGTTTTCTATTTCCCCCGCAAGTTTTCAAACAAGTTAAAACCCGCTGCGTTCGAGCTACTGTTGAAAATCGCCAATAGTGGCGTAATCAATAATGTCTGTAACAGCTAATCCTGGACCGAATAGTCTGCATGCTAACGACGGTGGTGCTGACGGCATTTATTTCATTGACAAATAGCTTCACACTCTTTTCTCACGTTTTTGGGGATAGAGTTTTAAATTTCAGATTTCAGCTTTCTTTTTAAAAAGCAGTAACAAGGTAGCAACTGCATAATACTTGTCGGTGGAATTATTAAGCTACAATAAGCAGAATTTTTTAAGGACTTTTTAATTTTGAGCCCGTATCTTTAAACTATACAATACTTCAAGTACAAAGTTAAGAATTGCATTAAATATTTCTTTTGTTGAAACAGAATCGACGTTAACACGAACCAAAGCTCTTAAGCTTTCCACAGAAACAATGGGAACAATTAAAACACTAAATGGGTCTTTCAATAAATACCAGCAATATTAGCCAGAACGAAGTTAATTTGGGAGGGGGAGCACCTAGGAGATTTCCTATTTTATCGTTCCTGAATGGTATAGCCACACGTTGGTTTGCAGAGAAATTAACCTCGTTCTCAAGAATAGTATTTTGCTTACATATTTGCTTTTTATAAATACATTTCCACAAAGAGCCAGAGAATGCAAAAATTATGTTTCATTCATATGTATGAGTAAATATAAAGGCAGATGTAGTTTTCTTGTAACCACTAGACAGCGATTGCCTGAAGTGCCAAAAGGGGAATGCAACTTTCCTATAGGACATGGAATGATGAAAATATCTTTTTGCAGGTCAAGTACTATCTTCGAGGCTAATTAGGGTGAAAGGCAGTAAGACAGCAAAAAGAAAGATTCGGTTGAAAAGAACCAGGGAGAAAAAGTGCAGTATGATACCCACAAGATGGCTTCCTTTTCATTCTTTCTTTATGATTACAGTCCAATTTCTATAGGAAAATTAATGGAAGATGTTCTTCAGCAAATCAGCCAGAGGAACTACAGTTGCGTTCTTCTAACGCATATGCAAAGAGTAATAAAACGTATTAAACACAGTTAAGCTTATATAAACACAGTAGAACATTATCTATGTTTGACTGGAGCAACCCCTCCTGCACGTGTTAGTCATCACACTAATATCGACAAGTTTGCGTGCCTGAGAAGGACAGTAAGGTACAAGCGAATACCTGAGATGAAAGAGAGAGCTGCAATATGAAAGGTGGAATTAGAGCAGACGTTTGCAACAAATACCGCCTTTTAGCAGATGAGAAAATACAACGCGAATAATTTATCTGAATATTTAAAACAACTTTAGGCTTTCTGTAGGGAGGTTTCTGAAATTCGGGGGAAAAAAAATGTATGTCTTTGCATGATCGTAGTGACTCCTCTCCTCTTGGCTGAAATCTACAGCTATTAAAAATGATGGCTATAAAATAAAGGGAACATTCAACGTTGCATCAGAAGCTTAAGAAAAAAGACCAAACTGTATTGCAAAACGTTAGATTCAATCCAGCGAGTTTGGACAAAAATAAGGCTTCCTATAAACTGTAAACAGTTTGGATTTTAGTCTATTCAGCAAAAATTGGCAGGTTACAAGGTTACTGTGTGGGCTGAGACTACAGACGAAGAACAAAGCAAATGGTTCCGTTTCAATAGGAAATATAATAAAACCCCCTTTATCTAAAAGCCATCAGGGACAAGCACTCAATACAAGTTAACAAGCAGGAACTGATAAGATAACATTTATATGAGGTCAGAAGTCAAATGCCAGTCAAAGGCTTTTAACCTCTTGGGTCATAAACAGGAATAGTTAAAACACGTAGATAGTTATTTATCGGATTTTAAAAGTATCTGATCATTGTGAGTGAACAACGCGATGATTTAACTAATTGGGATTTATAGAAGAGGAACTTTGTCGTCATTAACATCAAATGCAAAGCTTCTAGCCTATAATTCTTCATTATTAGTCTTTTTTTTTTTTTTTTTTTTTTTTTTTTTAATTCTCCTTTCTGTCTCTTGTAAATCTCTAAGACCAAAGCAGACAGGCGACCTCCAAACCGAAGAACAATCTTAAAACAGGCGCATAATCAGTCAGTACGTGGATTGATCTGTGCAATCCAAGGCTCGTCTGAGGATTCAATAGGCTAAATATTTACAATCAACATGCATAAAAGAACAATAACTACCCTCCCTATTCTGGTGTTAATGCCACTGGAGTTCTGTTTTGTCGCTTTTCTTCGAGTCCACTGGAGTTAAAAGAAACCTTGTTACACAGTGAAAATTAAGGGATTGCCTTTCATAAAAAAAGGCAGCATCTGATATTAAAAAATTACCTAATTTTAAGTGCAAAAATATTGCGGGTAGATTTAGAAGAGTTTTAATTACACTTCTAATGCAGCCGGGAACAGTAATTTCTCCCTTACGTAGTTTTCATTCCTCTTGCAGATTGAGTCTTCAAATTCTGTAACTTGCCTATATTTATGTCCAAACGTGCATTTTGAAGGTAATGCTAAAAAAATTACCCCCAAAAAATATAATATCCATCACCCAAGAGAGAAACAGGGATTGATGGAAGGCCTTTTCCAGGCCCACTGTTTCTTTAAACAGAGCCCACAATACACTAGGCGAACATCGTGGATTTAAAACGCTTTTAAATATTTATCAGAAGTATTTTATCACCATATTTAAATGACACCTGGAGTGCACTCACCTTTATTGACAATCTCTGTTCTGAAAGTCCATTTGCTTCACGAAAGCCCCCCAAGCAGAACAACAAGGACTAACCGTTTTCATTCAGTTAATGTTTAGTAAAAAACCAAGCAACCTTAATCAGCATGCTGATTGCATCGCCAACTAACAAATAATTTACTACTCTGAGCATTGCATTCCATTAAAAGCTCATTAAATTT
The DNA here is from genome assembly GCF_034619465.1 of Leptosomus discolor. Classification (NCBI taxonomy): domain Eukaryota; kingdom Metazoa; phylum Chordata; class Aves; order Leptosomiformes; family Leptosomidae; genus Leptosomus; species Leptosomus discolor. The sequence goes on from NC_141419.1 coordinate 12,683,593, forward strand.
TCTGTTCTCCAATGGGAGCTTTAGCTTTTGAACCGAATGCTTTGGCTCCGAATTATCACTTATTCCTTTTTTGTTTGGTTGGTTTTTGTATTTTTTTTTTTCCAAAGCATAGGTGAGGATTTCAATACTTAAGATACATGAAAGCCATGGGAAAAGATTTTGGTTTCTGTTGTAAATTCAAGGTCCTTGGGTGTCGGGGGAGATGTGCAGAGGTAAACTACTTTGTCAGATTCTCACTCAAGCAGTTTAACTTCGGTGAAACGCCCCTCTTCCACGGAGAGGAATGGTGGGTTATTTTAAGTGTGGGCGTGCTTTCAACAACTGCGGGGGGGTGTGTGTGGAATATCACACGGCAACATTTTGTCCTGTAAATTGGAAGCGATTGCTTATCGAAAAAGGAAAGGAAAAAAATGTAAAAAACCCCAAGCCCCTTCTATTTCATTCGTGTAGACAATGAACAAAAGAACTACACCACCACCCCTTGCGTTACGGAGTACAGAACTTCTTGCCTGTCCTAAATATCAGGGACTATAGTTAGGATGCTTTGGGGGACTCATGGGGAGAGTAAAAAGCTCATCTTCCTCAGCCTTGCATACTAAGCTGCATATAATCATTGCATTTAATAAGTAAAACGCAAGAAAATGTCAGCCCACAAATTAACATGCATCTTTGGATTGCTAATTGTGCTTGTTGCAAATTTGGGTCATTTTGCATGAGTGACTCTAATGTCGGGCTGAGATTGCCGTGTAGCGCAGTGGATTCCTGATTCCCTGTGCTAATCCTGAACTCGGTGATTGTGTCAGGTGCAGTTCTGTATGCTCCAGCAGCTGGTGCATCCTCATCAATGCAAATAAGGCAACTCCTACAATCAAAGCCTCGTGAGTCTAAAGCCTGATTGCTGAGGGCAGGCTAAAGCGCTGCACAGGCTCACTTTCAAATCACACTAACTGACGAGACAACTGTAGTGTCCCTCCGGTTCAAAATCAGCCTTTTGCCAAACAAAACAAACCAACAGAAAAGAAAGAAGAAGAAGGGAAAAAAAATCCACCAAAAAAAAAAAACCCAAAACAAACCAAAACAAACAAAAAAAAAGGGACATGCGTCAGTTTGTGTGTGCAAAATGTAGTCGTGTCTTCCGCGGCAGGTGGGTGAAATGAAAAAAAAAAAAATATACACTCCTTCTGAACTTGAATAAAAGTCTGCAGTGGCGATAATTAACATAATATTTGAATCCTTACGAGGAAGACGGGCAGCCAGTGATTATACGCAAAGCACGGGCCCCCTCTTTTCGCAAGGACTTCTCCCTAAGACTCTGCCAAAACGCCCATCCATTTCCAGGGGGAAAGCCCGGCCGAAACGGCGGGCGCCGTCCTGGGGCTGTGGACCCCCAGACCCCTCTCGGGCTTTGCCCGGCCGCCGAATCCAAAAGAGAGCCGGGTTTGGGGTGTCCCTCACCCATCCACTCACCTCTTCCTCCCGGCTCTCGGGAAAACCCTAGGGAGACCTCTTACTGAGGTGTCCCGTCTGCCTGCTCCCAAACTTGAGGTGTTGTCCTAGCTGCCTTTCCAAAAAGCCCCCACACGTGAGCAAAACGTTGCCTGACAACGATTACGGGCGTGAGAGGGACTGTACAAACCCAAAGGCCACTCCAGTGGATCCGAATCAACGTTTATAATACATGCATATGTTATAAATATAACACATACAGTAGTGTAAACACAAATCAGGGAAAAATTAGCCTTTGCGGCAGGGGGTTACAACTCTCACGGACAGAGGAAAGCCCCAGCAGCACCGCACAGGGGCTGAAAATCCGGCGCAGGCAACATCTGGTGCTGGAAATCCGCTTCAGGCAGAGGGATTCGCTCTGCATCCCTCCTGCCTGTCCGCAGACCGGCATCAGGCAGGGATGCCAGGGATGCGGAGATGCGGGGATGCAGAGATGCGGGGATGCGGGGATGAGGAGATGCGGAGATGCGGGGATGCGGGGATGCGGAGATGCGGGGATGCAGGCGCCGGCAGCCCGGGCCGAAGATGGGGCTCCGAGCCGAAACCCGGACGAAGAAGAGGGGGAAATCAAACGTCCCCTGCAAAGTTTGCGGAAGGAAACACCAAATTTCCCTTTCCCCTTCCCCCTTCTTTCCGCGCCTCACCCCTCCTGCCGACCCCGTTCATAGGGTTGGTGGCGGGGGAAGGAGCGCCAAAATGTGAGACAAGCAAACCCGACCCCAAAATCCCGGAATTCCACAGCGGCTGCAGGCGCACACCCGGCCCGCGCCCACTCGCGCCTCTCCGCCTCCCTTCCCCTAAGAGGATTAGCAGACATTTTCCTAAAAGCAAATCAGAATTTGTCAAATCGTGTGTGACAGTCGATTTGCTCACAATATCCACTTTCTTCCGCCACGGAGATAGCACCGAACCCAGACAGTTTAATCCCGGCTGACACAGGGCATCTTTTAGGGGAACTTTTGCCTTGGCAAAGCACCTTACACCCTCCTGAATTCTTCACATCTCCCTCAAGAACCACCCCCGAGCAGGGGGGCCCGACACCTCGCGGATCCTGGCATCCTGATGACACAATCCGTGCACAGGATTATTGCTGTGAAGGGATCCCTAACGTCTAATATAATCTGTTCTTTGCTCTGTCCCAGGTTTAATCATCGCTTTCGGGCTCCCCAAGCCGTGCTGGCGAGGGAGGGGCGGGGGGGGGGTGTGTGTTCACTGAGGCTGCACCGTGCCCATCCCCTCCCCACGACCCTTCCCTGCTGCACTTCTCTTCAGACACCGGTGCGACTCGCACAGGCTGCAGGAGGAAAGCAGGCTCTGCCCATCCATCCAGAACGGGAACGAATCCTGCAAATCAATACACCTGGACTCCGGCTTTCAGGTCGTGCCCGCACCAGATGGGACGAGCCAGTTTCCCCGTCCTAGCCTGGGCTAGCAGCAGGGCTGCTCGGCTCGCCACGGGGGCTGCGGGACCCCAGCGGGCTCAGGGGAGGTGCTCTGCTTCCTCCAGGTGCTGCAGCTACGTCACCATCCTCTCTTACACTCCGAAATTCCCTTTACCTCAAGGGTTTCGTTTTTCTCTTTTTTTGTTTGTTTGTTTGTTTTGTTTTCCACTGAACAGGAAGATTTTCTGGCTTTTTTTTTTTTTTTTTTTTTTTTTTTTTTTGTAAAGAGGTGCTTTTAGGCAGCAGAGAGCCCCCAAAGATGTTCCTCTTACACAGAAGCCCATACAAAGTCTATTACTGCGGTTAACCTTACAGATGAAATTTCTTGGGCTGATCTGATCTCTGATTTTGCTACACGTTTGAGGACAGAATGAGGAGTCCGCAGTTATTTCACTCCCAGTAACTATACATCCGTATCTCCATAATTTTGCATTTTTTTTCTATTCTTCACAGGTGAGGACATCAGACTTATATCAAAGGTTACTTGACTTTCCAGTAATCTTCTTATAAACTAATTAGAACCTGGTGAAAGTAACAAAATAACTTAAAAGATAATTATTTTACATTTTCCACCAGTCATATTCTACTCCAATGTCATTCTCTCTCCTGCTTTTTAAAAGCATTTCCTTTACTTGCAACTGATGTTCTTTGAAGAGTTGGGGGTGGGTGAATACACATTACCAAAATGATACATTAACTTGTGATACTTAAAAAAAAATAGAGTGAGCCACATATTCTGAGTAATTCAGAGTGAGCTGATGGAGTAGCAGCTCCACAGTTAGCAGTCATGATGAACATGGCACAAAGGCTTCACCATGTCCAAACAGAGGAAACAACACTGCATGTGCAAACAACCTTTACAGCACTGGAGTCCCCAGCCAGCAGCAAACTCCTAAATCTGTTTGAGCAGACACATAGGCAACCCTTCTCAACATAACCTGAGAGCTGTTTGGCTAAAAGCCTCCCAGGACTAGTTAACAGATTGCAAATCAGATACATTCCTCCCCTCTCAGAAAGACTAAAATCTACCTCTCACTCATTTCTACAAGCCTCTGGGTGGGCTCAATATGCTCATTGCAGCTCGAGATAGCCTCCTGTCTTCTTCCTGACCAGAGCAGAATAGAGACACTAAACTCTCCCTGAGTTTTTTTTTACAGTACCAGCTAAGGACTTCTGACTTGTCCCACAGTAAGGGTCATATAACTCTTCTTCACCGAGAGAAAAATTGTGACAGAGGTTCATGCCCACCATAAACACATGAAAGTACCTCAGGAGCCTGCGTCTGATCAATGAGTATCCTTGAAAAGGGTATTTAAGTATCTACTGTTAACTGATCTACTTTAATATGGCTCAGCCTTTGCTCACACCCCTTAGAGCCACCCTGCGTAGTTGATTCTGTAGAAAACACAAAATATTACTGTGTTCTTATACTCCATGAGTTATCACAGCCATTACATTTTATGAGTTGGGATGCCCATTCAGTACAGGCTGAACAAACAAACCAGTGTTTTTTCTGAGCAGTGTACCTCAGAAAAAAAGCTAATAACGAACACATGAAGATGACCTAATGTTGAAATGGCTCAGTGATACATACTAAACACACAATTTCTGGATAACAATAGCATATTCCATGGTAAGAGTCACAGTTTTGGTCAACACAGGCTATCGAACTGACAGTGACTGGAGTGAAACATTAGTCCTAAAGCTAAATCTAAAAAGTCAGCTGCCATGGACAGAAATTGTACCAAACTGTTTTCCTTGTGCGTCAAGGGCGGAGAGGGACATACACTAGGGTGAACACAAGAAAAGCTCAGCAAGGCACAGGTTGCAAGCCATCAGGGAAAAGACAGAATGATCCAGGCTAGCAAACTGGTTAGGAACCTCTCAGCAGAGCTGGTGGAGACAGGTGTGTAGGAGGTGATGTAAAGTTTGGTGCCAGTGACTGCCACTGCCTAAAAGCCCATGTACACCACACCATTATTCAGCTAGTCACAAAAAATTCAGCCCTGCACAAGACAGGAAGGGAAAAAAAAAAGAGATGCCAGAACATAAGGACATTTTAGGCACCTGCTGTAACCTTCAGCACTTGTAATCCCATCTTTATTCTGGGTGCCAATCTTATTTTGAAAGCACAGCCATGACCCTTACATATTCACGCGACTATTGCCCTGTTCCAGGACAGGTTGTCTAGTATCTTGAATTTAGCCTATTTGTACACCAAAATGCCTTAGCCAAAGTTCACATAAAAACTGGAGAATGATCGCACAATTTTTAAAATGCCAGCTCTTATCATCAAGGCAATACCCAAGATAGTCTGCTGGTAAACAAAGAGGAACAATTCTTGATTTGATGGAGCAATGTGCCAAATCAGCGCTATCAAATCCATTTCATTTTTTTATTATTTCCTGATTTTCTGTGCTTTCATTGCACAGACAACTAGCTAGTATTTAAAAGAACATGGGAGGGTGGAGCTGGTTGTAATGTATTTACTCAAGTAAGTACTCGGGTGCAGTAATGAGCTCGTTTTAAAATATTCATATTATATAAATGTTAGTTGAAGTTGACAGTAAATGTTGAATAGACATATCAAAAGGGCAGCATGTCGTCTTCACTTCTCCTATGTCGTCTAACATTTAGACAGCTGTTTGCTCTGTTTGTATCCATTTTCTTACAGAAAATTAATTTTTAAAAATTATACCAAAACGATGATTGAGTATGGCAGAAGAATAAAGGAGGAGGGAGTTTAGAGATCGTGCTGCCCACAAGAGATTAGGACCAGATTCCCAAGACTACTATTTTATTTGTATCGATAATTAGTACTCAGTTATTAGGTCTCTTTTTCAGGACAGAATGAAAGACACACGGAAGAGCAAGTTCTAAAGCTACTGTAACTGAAGCATCAGGAAAGTGCTGTTACCAAAAAGACCTCCACCATTTTTTTTCCAAACGATGCACGACAAATAAGTGTTTCATAAGCATTCACGGAGATGTGGCAACGATCAAAACCACTCCCAAGACAGGGACAGAAAGAAGAAAATAAGACTAAAAGTGGTGTGAGAGAATGTCTCAGTTACACATTCCCCATCATGTCTAAAGGCAAAATGCTCCTATTCCCTCCTGTCTTTTATGACAGTGTTTTTAAGTATGGCATTACTTACCAACAGTCGATACTGCTTACACCCTTTTTAAGCTAAAAAAGTTCTCCCATGCCCAAAAGACCTTAGCGTAAATGTCTCCACAACAATTATGCTCCTAAGGATCCTACACACAGGAGTCGGAAATGAAGGACATGTCTACTGGACTCAAAATAGTGCCTGTGTGAGGCAAATACAGATTTGAAGAGGGTTTGTGCCATCTAATTTCCTCCTTTTAATATCGACACAATTTTACCTGCTACCAGAGTGTTACTGGGGGTGGAGTTCACACTCCTTGTGTCCTCCATGATCCTTCAGAATATATACGGGTAGAGTGTATCAAGCTTGTGCAAATGCAAATGCATTCAGAGTTACGCTTGTTTACTTTCATGACTAAAATACTTTTTGTTTGTATTTTGGGCTTGTTCGCACTTGTATGTAACTGATGCTACTATTCACAAAGCACTTCTGAACTAATACCGTATTATGAATTCTTCCTTGTTCAGTAGCCAGGCTGAGTTCAAACATTTTTGTAGAGAATCTAGTTTTTGTATTTTACTTTTTTTCTCCACAGACAACCAAACCAAAATGCTTTGAAATATTTATAAAACACTCACAAAGGTGAAAAAAGCCTCAAATGATTGCAGTGAACAGAGTAGCATTTTGAAAGCCAAGGGGCTATTTAAGCATTGTCATACCTCCTTTTCCCCTCATGGTCAGCAAAGTCTTTCTGCATAAAAACCCTATCAGAATCCTTCACTGCTAAGTTGCCATGTGCAGTTTTGGTTAGAGAATTGCTACCCATGTATCATTTCCCAACTGTTTCACACCAACAGAGGATGTAGAAGCATATATGGGCTACGAAATCAAGACACGTGAAGTAAAATTTGTTTTTCTTGGGAGGCTTTTGCCACCAGCAGTTTCATGATTTTGAAGTCTCAGATTTAACTTATTTCTTATTTGACACAGATGGTCTAAGTCTTTGGGCTGTAACTGAGAAAACAACCTTTTTTTTGCAAGTGTTCTCATGCCACAGGCATGATGGACTCATCTCTCCCAGCTTACATGAAGGTCCACTCCTCTACTTAGCTGGAGCAGAGGAGGTGGAAGGGGAGGGGAAGGAAGGGAAGTGCTTGCCTGATGCAGTCCAGAAGGCAAATATTTGCACGAGAGGTACACAAACTCATTTTGACAAATCCATTTTTTGGTCACCTAAGTGTCTCACTTTTCAAACATTCAACTCAGCAGTATTCACTGGAGTCTAAGTGTAAAGTCCTCAATCAAGACACCTATTCTCAAAATTTTAACTAAGAATGTGGAGACAGCATTTAGTCTAGTTTTCTGTAAATATAAACATGTATGTGCAAGGCCAGGTGCAGACCTGCCTTTAACATTTGTGAAGAACACTTCACAGCTTATCACATAAAAGGCAGTGCATAAATTCTAAAAAAGACTTAAAAATGGGCAACTTTCTTTCCCAGGGTGCTATTAAACGACAGACTCAAATTTGCCCGAGTACAAATATCACATTAGCAGTGGAGGTAATGAAGCCTGCTCTCCTTTGGATTTGTGTCTTGTGCCTGCATTCACTAATGTCTGCATAAGACATGAGGGCCAGCTGATGCTTTGCGTGCATTTAGCGTGCTCTACCACGTAGATTTTAATAAGGGGTGAGTGCACATGGTAGTGCTGCCCTTCTGGGTAGCAATAATGAAGGTCTCCTCTTGACACTGACTTCACATTTTCATCAGACTTGGAAGAACTTGATACGTTTCAGGCAGGTCCGGTAGGAACTAGACAAGCTCTAAAGTACCCAGGGGAAATGACTATGAAACTATCATGTACACACTGACACACAAACATAGAGTGACTACAAACAGTTTAATTTCTCAGGAAAACAGGCCGAAATGTTTAAGAATGGAAAAAACATGCTTACTTCCAGTTTGAGTTTTCCTGTGCTGCATAGCACTGCACGCTGTTAGAGAATCGTTTGAGAGGAGGTGCCTCTATGGCAGAGAGTTTGCCAGCAGAACGATTTTTATTTTTGGCAAATCTTTTTCAATTTTCATTTTATTATTCCCTTTTAATCTCAGAGAAGCAAAAGGGCATGATTGAAAACACTCATCCTTTTCAAACATGCCCCAAAACTCCAGGGTCCTGGCATTCAGGACAGTGGATTCCCGGTTCACACCGAAACACTGACTGTTTCAGCACCATTTACCCAAAGCCAGTTTACAAAACTCATTGATCTCTCCTTTGCATACCATAATGCTAACTCTGCCTCTGTGACACTTTACATTACAGAAGGATGGCAGAGTTCTTCACATTGTTACCTCAGGGCTACACTGGAATCACAGTAAGGCACATCAGGGCACAGCTGAAAGCACTCAACAGATGTGTTGTTCTGTTCCACTTTTTAATTTGAGCCTTACATCTCAACTACATTTATTTCATATGTTGTTGACCCAGATTCATCCTTAGTGTGGCTGTGCTGAAATAAATGGATTTACATCAGGGAATTATTTGGCCTGTTATGTTAACATCCCTGTTTCTTCATAATCAGCCTGTATCGAGATGTTTTCAAGGTTTCTTTTATTTTTAAACTGAGTGAAGAATTGCTCCTATAAATAACACTCACAGGAAGAGAAAAACAAACCAGAGATAAATAAGTACAGGCAACAAAACTCCTCGATAGCTTTTATTCCGTGATCACAGAGCATCATTTCCAGCTAATGCTACTGAAGCAAGACAAGACTTTACTGTTGGGTATAAACAACACATAATGAGCATCTATGGGACATGGCATAACTCCCATTAGTGAGGGACGATCTTCATAACTCACATGTTGGTTTACCACTTCATTTTATTAAGTCTCACTCATTAGACGGCAGCAGTGCTTTCAGCTGCGACGACAGCTAACTTCTTTAGGGCCCACTGCGTGATAAGTTTCCTGCTGCTGGCCTTTTGAGGATTTTTCTGAAGAGAGGATCGCACACGTGATTTGCTTGGGTGTTGTTGGAAAGGTAGCCAGAACCAGCAAATAATAAACAAAGTGCTGCTTGGTTTTCTGCTCGTGCAGCCCTCTGTACACAGCTGGCTGAACCAGACCTGTCTCCTTCTCAGTCAGCACAGGGAAGTAGAAAATTCATCACTGACCTTGATCTCCTCTCCTAGCAGAGGGACCGGGACAGGAGAAAACTTGTCTCCTGACCCTCATCTCCCCTTTGACAGCATGGGACTAGAGGAAGAGCAAGCCAGTGCTTGATCCCCACCCACTCACGGTCATTCATCCAGGGGCCCCTTTCACGGTTTAGAGCTCTACAAATCATCATTCTTCTGAGCAATGCAGAGGCATGTGCTTGGAGTATCAATTGGGGGTGGAGAACTCCTTGTCCTGAGCCTACAAACACTGTTTATTTAATCTGATTCGCAGTAGGAAAGGAGAATAATATTCTTGGCGTGCCAAGGGTTTTTTTACTTCTTTTTTTTTTTTTTTTTTTCACTTTACAAACAGAGTAAGCTGAAGGCTCATAATAATACTTGTGAGCACTGGGGATACATTTCTCCTTAACCGAGACACTAAGTCGAGGCCTATAGCACTTTCACCGAGTGTTTGAAGAATGCTCCTGTCGGGTTGTTAACTTGGTCCCAAGCCCCCAAACGTACTGGAATCACTTTGTTCATTATGCTGCTTCTCCGTGAAGCTGAGGATTGGTTTAAAAACTCTCTTTCTGCAAGACCTTCAGTGGTCCAGTTCCTGCAAACAGGCACAAGCTCTCTTCCCCTCTCGCACTGCAGGTCTGAGTGCACTCTTCCTCACCTTCTGCTAGCTCTAATACCAAAACAGCAAAGCACTTCACCTTTTTTTGAATTGTACATCTAAAACACTTTGCCAATTTGTAGTCTGCTCACTCATTGTAAGATTTTTTACACGCAAACGCTGCTCTGGGGAACTGTAGCACATGCTGGCACATTGCTGATATAATTACATTCTGCTTGCTGCTGTTATGACTTCATTTTTCAAATACTTTAGTGTATATTAAAACAATGTAGATGAAACTTTAAGGTACAGTACAAAGAGGAAAACATTAAAACCACTCAGTGCTTTTTAAAAGGAAATCCTACTGTCAGAGACATTTAAATTCTTTTAACATGTAGTGGTTAAGTGAAGTCACAACACACCACAGGCCTTTCTAGCTCTACTGCACTCCTTAGCAAGAAGGCATTTGCTCCTCAGTAATCTGATTTTTTAGGAAAAAAAGGAAAAGTGTGCTGACTATCAGAAAATACATTTCAAGTTCACCTAATTAAACAGAGCAGTAACCACTTCAGAAGTGACGTGCCGTAGGTAAAATGAGAAGCACCTTGTTTTAAGTTGCAAATTTGGAGCTTACAATTTGCTTAGTTTTATATATATATATTTGACTTGATGATCTTAAAGGTCTTTTCCAAGATAAATGGTTCTATGGTTCTATATATATCTCTGTGTGAATGTGTGCGTGTGCCTGGCATAGCCATGGGAATATATAAAAAGATGTACTTTCATACATAGTTGAAGTAATTTGGTCATAATTTCAAAATACAATAGAGAGGTCAGGGGTGGGGATTAATATCTAAAAAGACTCAGACCAGACCTAGGTCCTGGGAGCCCACTTACTACGCACATGCACACAAAAATGAACCCACAGCCTTTGTAGTCACAACTTTCTGTCTTAGGGCATGGTAAAACAGGTGAAATGAACACACTGCTGGCACAAATACAAGTGTTTTCTTTTTGGTCTGATTTCCTGTGGAAATAAGGCATATACAGTCCTGCGGTGTGGTTATATGTAAAGTCATATGGATGTGTGAATGTGTCTGCTTGTATGCTGGTAAGTCATTTTTCATTCGGTTTGGAACCCACTGGCCTGTATCAAACACACAGGCAAAGTAAAATTCTTAAATTATAATTACACTGCCTGTGTGTAGGCCAGAGATATTGTAAATCCCCCAAACAGACACACTCTTAAACTAGAAACTTGTGTTTCTAATCTATCAATCATGAGGTAGAAATCGACAGGAAATGAAGCTTCATTAGCCCTACTATTCACAGAACTAGTTTAAATCAGCTGAGCAGTCACCTACCTAAGTCAAAAGAACCACCAAGAAAACCCCCTCCCGTTCTGTGCTAAATGCCTTTGCTTGTATTTTCAAATGCTGGGAAGTATTTTTATTTTACTTAGAAAATTTAGAATTATTCATATAAACGGAAACTTTCCAGTCTGACACACTGTCTTCAGGAAAAGAAACTAATGATTCCTCTCTGGAATGTATTTTGATGGTTTTGCCACCATTTTCCTTCAACGTCCTCTCATGTGTCGAATTAGTCTTTAAGTGAATCTCTTCTCAGTCTTCACTTTACAAAAATGGCAAATAACCCAAAAAATGGAAAGTTAAGAATAAACAGAACACATTGCAATGGCACATGTTCTCGTTGTTCCCTTCATTAAAAACTTTGTACTGATACAGGACTGTAAATTTTCACATATTTACAGGGATTTATTCACCCTATAGAGAAACCCAGAACTTAACATAAAGGTCAGCCCTGGCTCTATCTCAAATAACAGCAACTTCCCTTACCTGGTGGGTGTACTCCAATGCCAAATACATGAGAGATCCCCATGCTACAGCTCTGGTAAGGGAGAGTAATGCCTATGGGTGCATACAGGGCCTTGACAGGTCCAGGGAAAATAAGGGAACATTTTCAGGTGGCCAAAATTGCACCTAAGTTTCAGTGGGTGAGTAAGGACAGACTGTGATTCAGATCTCTGAATGACTGTCAGAGGCAGTTAATCCTCTTCAGCAATTAGCCAGAGAGACTCAGGAGGTATTTAGGCCATCCAAATGAGAACAGCAAGATTTACAGATATACTGTAAGTGATAAACGTGGTGTTACATTTCATATCAACTCTCAGAAGTCTCACAGCTGGCTCTGCTTCAGTACATGGAACAAATTCTTCAGAGCAAGCAAAGATGCTCTTCAATTTTTTTCATTGATCCAACAAGAGGCAGAACTTGCACAGATCTAGGAAAATGGGAACATTCATGTTTTCATGCAGCTCTTGTTCATTCTTTGTGGAATAACAACAGTGCAGCTGGGCAAGGAGGTTCCTTAAATACGTCTTTGTGCTTGATTCAGAAGAATACAGGAAATTTCTAGTATGTTTTATGTTTTGGCTTATGCTAGACAACTCAAACTCTAGCATCTCATAGGAAGTAGAGGTCTTATTCTTTCCTGCAACTTGCTCTAAAAAATTGCGAAATAGCTGCATTCTTTTTCTTTCATTAGATGATTTGGCTGTTGTTGAGCTAAACTTACCTTCTGCTTACCGTCCTGTCATCTAGGGACTGTAGGTGGTATTATAACAGAATCAACATTCTCTTTTTGCATTTTGTCTCAGCAGCTCAGTTGCCTTGCTTTAACATTACATTGCAGATTTCCCAAGTGCCTGTGAGCATCTGAACTCCTTCCAGACTCATCTTCCAGAGGAAGATGTCTTTGGCTTTTTACCATGTGGGAAGCTGTGAGATAAAAACCATCTTCGAAAATGTTTATAACATTTTACTGCTTTCAAATGATGAGGATCATAGAATCATAGAATACCAGGATGGAAGGGACCTCAAGGATCACCTAGTCCAACCTTTCAAGGTAAAAGTATAGTTTAAATGATATGGCCCAGCACCCTGTCAAGCTGAGTCTTAAAACTGCCCAATGTAGGGGAATCCACCACTTCCCTTGGGAAACTATTCCAATGTCTGATTGTCCTCATGGTGGAAAAGTTTCTTCTGGAGTCCAATCACAGTCTCCCCAGGAGTAACCTGTACTCATTACCCCTTGTCTTTTCCATGTGACTCCTCGTAAAAAGGGAGTCTCCATCTTCTTGGTAGCCACCCCTTATGTACTGGTACACGGCAATAAGGTCTCCCCTAAGCCTTCTCTTCTCAAGGTTGAACAAACCCAGTTTTTTCAGTCTTTCTTCATGTGACAGGTCTTCTAGTCCTCTGATCATCTTCGTGGTCCTTCTCTGGACCCTTTCCAGCTTGTCTGCATCTTTTTTGTATAGCAGGGACCAAAACTGGACAGAGTACTCAAGGTGTGGTCTGACCAGTGCTGAGTAGAGCAGGATAATGACGTCTTCATCTCTGCTAGTGATGCCCTTGTTGATGTAGCCCAGCACACTGTTCACTCATGTTGAGCTTGTCATCCACCAAGACCCCCAGGTCCTTTTCCACAGGGCTGCTCTCCAGTCAGGTGGATCCCAGGCTGAGCTGCATTCCTGGGTTATATATTCCCAGGTGCAAGACCGTACACTTGTCCATGCTGAACTTCATAAAGTGCCTGCTAGCCCACTCGTCCAGCCTGTCCAGGCCTTCTTGGAGGGTGGCTCTCCCTTCTGAAGTGTCACTACACTCATTTTAATGTCATCTGCAAACTTCATCAGGGTGCTCTTGATACCATCATCCAAACCACTTATGAAGGTATTAAACAGCACTGGGCCCAACACCAATCCCCAGGGGACCCCACTTGTGACAGGTTGCCAGCTTGAGAACGGACTGTTTACTACGACCTTCTGGGTGCGTCCTGTCAGCCAGCTCCCTGCCCACCGCACAGACCATTTGCCTAGGTTGTGACATGTCCGTTTTTCAAGGAGGAGGCTGTGGGGGACATTTTATCACTTTCAAATGATGGATGTCACTGAACCCCCCCCAACTCCTGACAGCAAAGTACTGTCCCACAGATAACCATGAGATCAGATCTCCTTAGCACTTGACTTGAAGAAAGAGAATCTCCTTGAGAGAAGTTTTCCTCCTCTCCCCTTGAGAGAAGTTTTCCTCCTCTCCCCTTGAGACTCTGCCTTTGTCTGGAGCAAGACTGCTGCTGTATCAGACAGTGAAAAGTTCCTTCAGAATATCGTTGAGTCGGAGATCACAAACAGTTGTGCCACAGCCCTGTTAAGGTTCCTTTATAGCCCAAATGATGTAAAGGTCTGCTGGACACAAAAGTGAGGACGATCCTTGACAACACATGAACTGTGACATTACGAAGAACTTCAAAAGTTGAGGACCCTGTTTAGTTATTTTCTCACTAAATCTGACGAAGACGATGTTGTCTCCCCCACTCTCCTTGCTGGAAGTCATTACCCATGTGGCCACAGCAGTAGAATGAGATCCATCGCACAGCCTTACTGTGGTCACACGCACTTAAACCGCTGACAAAACAGCCTGTCTCAAATCACAGCAGTGGAAACAGGTCTAATAGCAACAGTGACCAGGTCTAATAGCAAGCTTAAGGAAGTAGCCTGTGGAGATGGTAATGAAAATATCCTCAGTGCCAAGTCCCACTCCTGAATTTTTCTGAACCCCTCATGATGTGACCTCGGCATACATTTGGCAAAACGGGCAAGCTTCCATCTGCTTAGACCTGAAGCAGAGTTTAAGTCATGTTAGTTGCTACATAACATGTTGCATGTTATGCGAATAATTTATTTTTTTCCTGTGGAGGTTAAAGAATACTTGGTGTGGGGGAGGAAATGGTCATCTGGAGCAAAAGAGAGTTTAGTGATGTGGAATAAAGAGAATGGAGGGGCTGCTTAAACCACACCTGAGAGCCTAGAAACGGCTAGGTATTTTGGGAGAGCTCTGTCCGTTTCCTGAAGCATGTTCCGCTTAACCCAGCCTGGCATCCAGGCGGCACAGGCAGCAAGGCTGCATCTGCTCTAACGGGTGTCTTAAAAAAGAGAGAGGGTCTAGGAGAGCACCAGCACAGGCGAGATGCTGTTTGTATCAGCGGCACTTGATAACACACACAACAATCTTCTTTAGGTTGCTCACTGCAAAGGTCCTACTCAGCCTAGATAAATCCTTTAAAAAAAAATATCCATTTTTGCATAGGGATTACAACAACTTTGGCCTCGTTTTTGTATGAATACTGACTGTTCTTGTTGAACATCCTTTCAGCAGTACTAGAATTAAAAATACTAGGGCTCTAAACTCATGCTTGTTCAAGAGTTCAAGGCAATTAATATGTAATCCTTGTTTCAGCTAATGCAACAGCTCTGCTTGTTATCGATTTTGTTTGCTTATTTTTCATAAAATGCCACCAAATTCTTATCAGTGGTGAAATCTCATGCCACAGGTAAGCTATGAATTTCCTTTACAAGACACACACTTTTGGGACTTTTACATTCAGAAGTTTCAAACTGATTGCCTTCCAAATGCATCTGTTCTCTTGCTATTGTATACTAACAAGATGAATGCTTTTCAGATGATCTTCGCTTTTTTAAGAATTTACTAATTTTCTTTATTATTCTCTGCATGCCAGGAACACAGGATTAACGGTGTAAACAGAATGCTTTTGGAATTTGTTATTTTCTTAACTCGACAGCGCTCTTCTGTACCATGCCACATTTGCCACAAACATCACCAAATCAGCCTTAATAAAGCAGGAAGCCCAAGACTTGTTCACGAAAATGAAATGGTTTGAATAGGTCAAAACTGTCTTGTCTTTATCCTCGTCTTGTATCAGAGAGGATTTCCTTTGAAGTCTGTTTGCTCTATTGTTTTATTATTGTGAAGTTCAGTGGGTTTTGTTGGATTTTCCTTTTAGTCTCCACGTATTTCAAAGGAACAGTTAAAAATGTCAGAACATCAATAGTTTGCAGGCCACTGTGACTGTCGTTCAGATGTCACTAAATTATCTTTTCCTAGGTATTTGTATGTGAGGCGAGATTCAGATTCACTGTGAATCCCCTCCTTGGGATTCTCTGAAAGGTAAGTAAAGTTTGACAAAACACCAACAGATGTAGATAAAAGTTTTCTATAAAAATACTGTTTATCCATTCAAGCAGCATGCTGGTGCTCCTTTCCAGCCCATGCGTGACAAAGGAGACCGGTACATTTAAAGCAGCAGGATTTACCAAAAAAGGCGTTATTTCAGTTAGACATACAATTTGGCATCACTCTTTTGGGACAGGTGCGGCTGGCTATCAAGGCACGTCCTCTTATCAAGGGAACTAGGCGGAAAGCGGACCAAAGACCAAAGGGAGGCCGAATGCCGTTTTGCCCTGGCAGAGCTGCGGGACGGCAGACACACGGTACATCGGCCTCGGGTCAAACGGCTCCGCGCCGTTTCCCGCCTCCGCAGCAGACCGGCGGGGACCGTCCGGCGGCCGTGGGCCCCACTCTCCTCACAGCTGCCTGCGGGTCCCCCCAGCTGGAGAGGACTTTTCGGAAGGCCCTACTACGCCCTCCAGCCCTCAGGGATCACCGTTAGTGTCCACTTTCTCGCGGGGTACTCCCGCCATTACCGGGAAAAGAGAAGCCCCAAACGCCCCTGCCGCACTTCCGGCTTCATCCTCCAGCTCTGCGCATGCGCCTTGGCGCCACCACCCCGTGGCGAGCGGGGGGGGCAGTGTCAGCAACGCATGCGCGGATGCGCCGCCGTACATTCTACCCAACCCCCTCCCTTCTCACAGCAGCTGAATCGCCCTCCCGCCCCCGCCGCCGTTTCTCTCCCGGTAGACACCGACTCCGCCGCTCCGCGGAGCTCCTCTCCGCGGGGCCGAGTAGGGAAGTCAGCCCTCTAGGCGACCTCCCGAGCCACGTGACCGGGGTCGCGCCGGTGCCCTGCCCGAGACTGGCTGTCCCTGCGGCGCCTGACAGATCTCGCACAAAGGGACCGGCGGGCGGTGTGTCCCGGCGGGCATCTCCCCCGCCCCGCCACCGCCGCTTTCCCTTCCGCCTGAAGGGGCGCGACGGCAGGCGCGGGGGTGGCCACCGAGGCGCCATCTAGGTGCGCCGCTGTGCCCGCCGCGCAGGCATTTGGTTGGACAGCTCAAACGGGCCTCTGTCTGTCGGGGTCCTGGCGTGACCTCCGCGGCGAGGCGTGCGCCGGGCGAGAGCCGGCGCGGCGGGGCCTGGCGGGGCGGCGGGAGCGGAGCGGCGGATTTATGTGCTGGGAGCGGGGCCGGGCCGGGTGGCTGGAGCGGCGGCGGCGGGCGGGGCCGGCTGGAGCACCATGGTGAGCGGGGCAGCACAGGGGAGTTCGGGCGGCGGGACGGGACGGGACGGGGCGGCGGGGGGCTGTGGGGTGAGGCCGCCCGTGCTGAGGCCGGGGGTGGGGGGTAGCTGCGCTCCGCCGATGTCCCGTGGGTCGGGGCTGAGGTCCTGCCGTCCCCGATCTGCCTGGGCTGCAGGAGCAGCTCGAGTGTTTGAGGAGGTCGAGCAGAGGGGAAGCGAGGGCGTAGGGAAAGCGTTGATCTCTGCTGTCAGTAGTCGTTAAGAAAATACCGGGCTGTTTGCTTCCTCACTGCGACTTTACACCGACACGTCTTTACTGATTTCCCTCTTTGCTGCTTTCACACTGAGCAGCAGAGTGAGCCACTACTGTTATGAGGTGTAAGGTGTGTTTTTATGAATATGTAGAACTCTGTTCCCATCTCCTGGAGACCCCCTGTAAGTAGATTATGTAATTAAGCTGTGGTCTGGAAACTATCTGGAAACCTTTGCCAAATGCTTTGTTGCAAGTAGTTCAATTTTCCGTGCTCTGGATTACATCGCAGCTGTCGTACATGCTGTGGCAGCACACAGATACTTTGGGTTTATGGAAAATCCTGCCTTAACAATCTTTTCTTGACAGAGGTTTTAGCACAGGCACAACTTACTGCATTTGGCATAACACACAGTAAATGAACCTGTAGTATAGATAGTGTCAGAAAAGCAAAGCTCGACTGGTGTAGAATTGGTTGGATGGGCCTTGGAGCAACCTGGTCGAATGGAAGGTGTCCTTGCCCATGGCCGGAGGATTGGATTAAATGGTCTTCAAGGTCCCTTCCAACCCAAACCATTCTATTCTGTTCTGTCCCGTTTTGTTCTGTTCTATTCTATGAATTGCTACCAATGACATGAGATTGTTGATTAGACATAGCATAAACAGCGTAGGCTGAGTATATCATGAATGGACTTTCTTCACTAAAGATATGCTGAATTTTGTATTTAGTTCTTAGTGACCATTTAGAACACCAGAGTTGATTGGTTCTGCTTTTAACATACTTACTTTACAGATATGAAGTTTATGGAGCACCATAGCGATACATGAGTGCGGGTATAAATACATATTTTGTGAGTGCTGTAGATATGTATATTGCCCTTCCACATGGGTGTACGTCTTGGTATGTCATTTTAACTATGGTGACATAGTGTTTGTTTGAGTGATAGAAGTCTTGCTTAGGAAATACACTTTAGAGTTACACTTGGAGTCAAATCTGATTTTTAACGGCTGTAATACTTAAAGATTTAATCACCTGATTTTACTAAGGTATTTTTTAATAGTATCTGTTTTGAAATCTGAAAGGAACTGTGTAGCTTTTTTCCTTGATATGTCTTTTCCTCCTTTTCCCCCCCCTCCTTTTCCCCCCCCTCCTTTTCCCCCCCCTCCTTTTCCCCCCCCTCCTTTTCCCCCCCCTCCTTTTCCCCCCCCTCCTTTTCCCCCCCCTCCTTTTCCCCCCCCTCCTTTTCCCCCCCCTCCTTTTCCCCCCCCTCCTTTTCCCCCCCCTCCTTTTCCCCCCCCTCCTTTTCCCCCCCCTCCTTTTCCCCCCCCTCCTTTTCCCCCCCCTCCTTTTCCCCCCCCTCCTTTTCCCCCCCCTCCTTTTCCCCCCCCTCCTTTTCCCCCCCCTCCTTTTCCCCCCCCTCCTTTTCCCCCCCCTCCTTTTCCCCCCCCTCCTTTTCCCCCCCCTCCTTTTCCCCCCCCTCCTTTTCCCCCCCCTCCTTTTCCCCCCCCTCCTTTTCCCCCCCCTCCTTTTCCCCCCCCTCCTTTTCCCCCCCCTCCTTTTCCCCCCCCTCCTTTTCCCCCCCCTCCTTTTCCCCCCCCTCCTTTTCCCCCCCCTCCTTTTCCCCCCCCTCCTTTTCCCCCCCCTCCTTTTCCCCCCCCTCCTTTTCCCCCCCCTCCTTTTCCCCCCCCTCCTTTTCCCCCCCCTCCTTTTCCCCCCCCTCCTTTTCCCCCCCCTCCTTTTCCCCCCCCTCCTTTTCCCCCCCCTCCTTTTCCCCCCCCTCCTTTTCCCCCCCCTCCTTTTCCCCCCCCTCCTTTTCCCCCCCCTCCTTTTCCCCCCCCTCCTTTTCCCCCCCCTCCTTTTCCCCCCCCTCCTTTTCCCCCCCCTCCTTTTCCCCCCCCTCCTTTTCCCCCCCCTCCTTTTCCCCCCCCTCCTTTTCCCCCCCCTCCTTTTCCCCCCCCTCCTTTTCCCCCCCCTCCTTTTCCCCCCCCTCCTTTTCCCCCCCCTCCTTTTCCCCCCCCTCCTTTTCCCCCCCCTCCTTTTCCCCCCCCTCCTTTTCCCCCCCCTCCTTTTCCCCCCCCTCCTTTTCCCCCCCCTCCTTTTCCCCCCCCTCCTTTTCCCCCCCCTCCTTTTCCCCCCCCTCCTTTTCCCCCCCCTCCTTTTCCCCCCCCTCCTTTTCCCCCCCCTCCTTTTCCCCCCCCTCCTTTTCCCCCCCCTCCTTTTCCCCCCCCTCCTTTTCCCCCCCCTCCTTTTCCCCCCCCTCCTTTTCCCCCCCCTCCTTTTCCCCCCCCTCCTTTTCCCCCCCCTCCTTTTCCCCCCCCTCCTTTTCCCCCCCCTCCTTTTCCCCCCCCTCCTTTTCCCCCCCCTCCTTTTCCCCCCCCTCCTTTTCCCCCCCCTCCTTTTCCCCCCCCTCCTTTTCCCCCCCCTCCTTTTCCCCCCCCTCCTTTTCCCCCCCCTCCTTTTCCCCCCCCTCCTTTTCCCCCCCCTCCTTTTCCCCCCCCTCCTTTTCCCCCCCCTCCTTTTCCCCCCCCTCCTTTTCCCCCCCCTCCTTTTCCCCCCCCTCCTTTTCCCCCCCCTCCTTTTCCCCCCCCTCCTTTTCCCCCCCCTCCTTTTCCCCCCCCTCCTTTTCCCCCCCCTCCTTTTCCCCCCCCTCCTTTTCCCCCCCCTCCTTTTCCCCCCCCTCCTTTTCCCCCCCCTCCTTTTCCCCCCCCTCCTTTTCCCCCCCCTCCTTTTCCCCCCCCCTCCTTTTCCCCCCCCCTCCTTTTCCCCCCCCCTCCTTTTCCCCCCCCCTCCTTTTCCCCCCCCCTCCTTTTCCCCCCCCCTCCTTTTCCCCCCCCCTCCTTTTCCCCCCCCCTCCTTTTCCCCCCCCCTCCTTTTCCCCCCCCCTCCTTTTCCCCCCCCCTCCTTTTCCCCCCCCCTCCTTTCCCCCCCCCTCCTTTCCCCCCCCCTCCTTTCCCCCCCCCTCCTTTCCCCCCCCCTCCTTTCCCCCCCCCTCCTTTCCCCCCCCCTCCTTTCCCCCCCCCTCCTTTCCCCCCCCCTCCTTTCCCCCCCCCTCCTTTCCCCCCCCCTCCTTTCCCCCCCCCTCCTTTCCCCCCCCCTCCTTTCCCCCCCCCTCCTTTCCCCCCCCCTCCTTTCCCCCCCCCTCCTTTCCCCCCCCCTCCTTTCCCCCCCCCTCCTTTCCCCCCCCCTCCTTTCCCCCCCCCTCCTTTCCCCCCCCCTCCTTTCCCCCCCCCTCCTTTCCCCCCCCCTCCTTTTCCCCCCCCCCTCCTTTTCCCCCCCCCTCCTTTTCCCCCCCCCCTCCTTTTTTTCTTTTTTGTAGAATTTAGTATGAACATCCTGTCCTTTGTAGGAATGCATGGATGCTGTAGTCTAGCTACTTTTTCAAAGTCACAAGGAAATACAGCTTTTTCTCTCACTGTAGGTCCTTATTTAAATAAACCAGCAAGAAGTGCTTGCTTTTGTTGCCTGATGGGGTTGAAAAATCAGGTCCAGTTTTCTTTGCTAGTTGCTGGCAGTGTAGACAAATAATCTTTGTATGTGATTCCATGACGTAAGCAAAGTGAAAAGGTGATAGTCTACTTTCATGCTGTTTGGAAGCTGTGTTCTCCAGTTCCAAAGCAACAGGAGAATGAAATGTTCATCAGTTTCTTTTGCATCAAGAAGCTTATAAATCAAGTCATCACAAGAATTTACTGGCAGCACTCTGCCAAGTTGGGACCGCCAGGACTCGTCTGCGTAGTTGCAGTGCCAGTTAGGTTCACAACTTTAAACCATGCACAAGTATCTTAATGCTATGTAGGGCCATGGTGTTTTAAACTGTTCAGCAGAGGCATTGAAAACTTCCCACTTCTTATACTTGAAAGGATTCCAGTAATGGCAAACCCAGCTATTTAAAAAGCAAAGAGCTTCCATACTTCCTCCTTGTGTTAATTGGGGAAGTATGGGTAAACTAGATTTTTAAACTCTTTGAATAGTAATAATAGGATATAACTTTGTTTTTTCCTTTGTGGTAGATCAGTTCTCTGAACTAGTTTTACTTGTAATTTAATAATATGTTGGATATGTATTGGTGTTCTGCACAAGAGATGTCCTGTATTGACTTCTTCAGTAGTAAGAATAATTCTGTGATTTTATAAATGTCGTTGTTCTGGTCAGATTTCTGTAGATTTCTATAGCAATAACTTGATTTACCTAATGATCACTGGTTCTATAGTCTTTGTGCTTAGAGAGCCTCAGTGGAAAAAGGTGCAAGACTCTCAGGTAAAATGCAGTTGACTGACTGGAAGGTAGTTTTGGTTTTGAACAAAACACCTTGTTTCAAAGGGAGTCGTGCTGCTGGTGACTGCTTCCAACTAGCAGTTTATGGCTCTGCTGTGCATGCGTGGAAAGATGCTGCTCAAGAGGGATGCGACCTTTGGGTGGGAAAGACCCACGAAGTTAAGCGATTTGGTCGTAGCCCCAAATTCCTTGTATGTTCTTCATGGCTCGTTGTGTATCTTTTGTTCATCTCTGCTGTGTTGTAAACAGTGGTGGGTGTAGGAAAATAAAAATTCAGGGAAAACTTGACCATGAAATAAAGAAAAAAAAAATCTGAAATTCGAACAGGTCTCTTGGCATAGATTTCTTTCCCAAAAATAACTTTCTGAATGTCTGACATTTACAAATTGTAAGCTTTGAACTGCCTCAGGTTGCCGACTATACAAGGTATCATTCTGACTATAGGTATTTTGTGAAAGTAGTCTTTTTCACAGGAAGCATTCATTTTAAGACTTCACACAGCGAGCTTACTTTGGCCATGCCATATAATGTTTTTTACTGTTTAGCGAACAATTTTGAATTGCATTTATGTTTCAGGAGAACACTGTCAGCTTGCTTTTGCAAGCTGCAGCTTGATCATGGAGAAAATTTTGCGTATGGAAAAGTCTCTAATTGCAAGAGCAGTAATGTGTCATCAATTAAATGGCATTTCAAATAGGTTTTATCACTGTATCTTCTAGGCTTCACAAACGCCATTGCACTTTTGGAATTGCAGAAGATAAGAGTATTTGTTATATTCCCCTAGAGATCTTACTGCTCGCTATTAATATAAAAGCTTTTCCATTTCTTACTTGAAAATTCATAGCCTTGTTAGCATGTTTGTGTGCTACCGTTGAAAGAGATTGATATGCCCTGAATTAACATCTATGGAATATTCCAGTGCACTTGTGTAAAAATCTTGTTTTTACAAGACTTGCCACTTCAGAAAGTAAGTGGCTATCTAGCATTGCATTTCTGAAGATGAAGTTGTAAATTCTTGGATTCTACTAGCTGCATTTTCAGTCATGCAATTGTATTGTTACTGCAGTCCAGGTATGTGTGGTGGTTGGCTTCAGCTCAAGGCCCTTGTCTTGCAGTGGAGAAGATGGTTATTGTTAGAGAACAAGTAGTTTCAAAGTTCTGTTTAAAGCTAGGTGTTTGAATTATTTATAATATCTGGGGGTGTCGTAAGGGGAAAAAAAAATTAGGAAAAACCTGTCCTGTTATAGTTGTGGGAGAATAACCTTGGGCAAGGTCAAAATGTGGAGACCAGAGTGGTGTCTTGGCATAAAACTGGTAACCTTGGTTGTCTTTGCTCTGCATATTCTGTAAATCAATTAATGATGAAAAGGAAAACGTCCTTCAGGCAGAAGTACTTTTAAAAATTTGTTTGGGTTTTTTTGATAACTATTCGAAGATAGCTGTCGGTGTGTTATAAGTACATTTAACTTGTAGATAAGATTATTGTACCTTTATCTTAATTGCTTATTCTTACTTTTTGTTCTCCTAACTATCAGCAACTGTGTCTCCAGGCATGTAGTATAAAGAGTATAGACTGTGAAAACCGAAGTCTAAGTTATACTTTATTCAATCTTAAGCTGTTGCCTTTTGGACCTGTCATCTTCTTTTCACGATTTTAAGAAATCTGGCAATCTTCCCTTTAATGTAGCTGCCAAGACTTCTCTTGTAGACCACTTATGTATTGTCTGCTATGTTTTATTAAAAGCTTTCTTGTCAAACATGTGCTGTGTTGCACAAGCAAAAGCAGGAATACTATACCTACTGAAGGTCCTGGAACTCTGAGCACAGTGCTCAAGGCTTTTAAGACACTTCTAACCAGAGACCTTGCTCTGTCACAGGAACGCAGCCAGACCGCAGTTCATGAGACAGTGTAGTCCCTACTTGGTTGTACTATTTCAGTTTCGTGAGGTTGCTTGCCAGCCTCTATTTTGCAGAGAAACTGACTTAACTGTCTTATGTAGTTGTCTTTTCTTTGGGCTGAGTGCTTTGTGGCGTCATGCAGATTGACAGAAATGTCTCTGCCTAACGAGATACTGACTTCTCTCTCCAGTGTCTTGCATTTGGATTTCAAATTCCAAGTTGCAAAGCTGAAGCATGATAGGGAAATGGATGTATGTGGAATCGGAGAGGGCCGAAGGCCTTACGAAATAGGTTCAAATAATGTAATTTTCTACAAACTGTTCT
This sequence comes from Leptosomus discolor, assembly GCF_034619465.1. Lineage (NCBI taxonomy): Eukaryota > Metazoa > Chordata > Aves > Leptosomiformes > Leptosomidae > Leptosomus > Leptosomus discolor. The sequence goes on from NC_141419.1 coordinate 12,707,482, forward strand.
GTAACTACAGAAGCTTGATTTAATCTGTGCAGCAGTTCCTCATCTCTAAGAGGTGAATAATGCTTCTGTTACATTTGAGTCAAGCCTGTCAATGGCCGTGTGCTCTTTATCACAGACCACATGGGTTGGTGGGTTCCAGCTTTTGTTCACCAGAGGCCCTCAAAACCCCCATGTAATTGGGGACTTTGCCCTTGAGCATCTTCTTCATCAAACACATACTATACTCTACTAAGCAGGGCTAGATTTTTTTTAAAGTTGTGGATTTCTGGCTAAATTCTAAACTCCTCTTAATTTACAGTATGGCAAGTAGAGAATATAAGATATTGGTGGGAACCAACACCTAATTTAATTCGTGTTCCTGAAACTAGTAGTTTTGAATTTAAACTGATATTAGTGGTAATTAATGAGAAGACAACTAGAAAGAGCCTGAATTGGAATGAACCCTGTATTTTGTGATTCTGTTTTGGGGGGTTGGGTGTGTTTTAGTGTTGTAATGCAAGACAGTTTGGAATGTTGTAGATTTTTCCAAATTGTAATAATAAACATGTAAGTAGTGTGTAACCACACACAGTCAAAAGAGTAGAGTTGGCAAAATGTTCTGCTTTGCACACAGCATGGTATTTTGAATGGGTCTATTACCTACTATATTCCTGTGCCATGTGTTCTCGGCTGATTGCAAGAAGATTAATGCAGTGGAATTTTTTAATTTTGTGTGACAGCTTTACTCTGTTAACGTATTGCTCATGGTTGATTACTAACCTTTGGGAATCAAGAGAAGAATGCCCTGATCATGTAAATGGGTATATAATTTTTTTAATGTATTGAGGTGTAGAATCTTTTTACCACAAAGACTGAAAATTAAGATTAGTTTTAATTTTTGATCTGACTTTGTGGTGAAAATATCCTTCTAGTATCTTTCTACACTTCAGTAAATTAAAAAAATGTAAAAAAAATTTGGGAGAAATATGACTGTTCTCAGAAGGTGTAGGGAGGCAACTAGGAAAGCTAAGGCCTCCTTGGAGGTAAGCTTTGCAAGGTAGGTCAAGGACAGCAGAAAGGGCTTCTTCAAAACCATTGCAGACAAAACTAACACTGGAGGCAGTGTAGGCCCTTTGCTGAATGAGGCAGGTGCCGTGGTGACAGAGGATACAGTGAAGGCAGAGTTACTGAATGCCTTCTTTGCCTCTGTCTATGCTGCTGGAGACTGTCCTCAGGAGCCCCAGGCCCCAGAGGAAGTCAGGATAAAGGAGGAGTTTGACTTGGTTGATGAGGACGGGGTTAGGGATCAATTAAGCAAGCTGGACATACATAAATCCATGGAACCTGATGGGATGCACCTGCAGGTGCTGAGGGAGCTGACGGAAGTTATTGCTAGACCACTCTCCATCATCTTTGGTAAGTCGTGGGGAACAGGTGAGGTGCCTGAGGACTGAAGGAAAGCCGATGTCACTCCAGTCTTGAAAAAGGACAAGAAGGAGGACCCGAGTAGCTACAGACCGGTCAGGCTCACCTCCATCCCTGGAAAAGTGGTGGAACAACTTATCCTTGACGCTGTCTCTAGGCATATCAAGGATAAGAGAGTCATTAGCAGCAGTCAACATGGCTTTACCAAGGGGAAGTCACATTTGACCAACCTGATAGCCTTTTATGAAGACATGACCAGGTGGATAGATGATGGTAGTGCAGGGGATGAGGTTTATCTTGATTTCAGTAAAGCGCTTGACACCATGTCCCACAGCATCCTTGCAGCTAAACTGAGGAAGTGTGGTCTGGATGATAGGGTAGTGAGGTGGATTGTGAGTTGGCTGAAGGAAAGAAGTCAGAGAGTTGTGGTCAATGGGACAGAGTCTAGTTGGAGGCCTGTATCTAGTGGAGTCCCTCAGGGGTTGGTACTGGGACCAGTACTATTCAATATATTCATCGATGACCTGGATGAGGGAACAGAGTGCACTGTCAGCAAGTTTGCTGATGACACAAAACTGGGAGAGGTGGCTGACACACCAGGAGGCTGTGCTGCCGTTCAGTGAGACCTGGACAGGCTGGAGAGCTGGGCGGGGAGAAATTTAATAAAATACAACAAGAGCAAGTGTAGAGTCTTGCTTCTGGGAAAGAACAACCCCATATACCAGTGTAGGTTGGGGACTGAGCTGTTGGAGAGTAGTGTAGGGGAAAGGGACCTGGGGGTCCTGGTGGACAGCAGGATGGCCATGAGCCAGCAACGTGCCCTCGTGGCCAAGTGTCATGGTTTGAGCCTACCCAGCTGGCTCCAAAACCACCATACATCCGCTCGCTCACCCCTACCCATCCCCTGAGGGATGCGGAGGGTAAGATGCATCCATTTGTCTTGAAGGTAGAGACAAGGGACAGGGAGGGCTCACTCACCAGTTATGACCATGAGCAAAAGACAGACTCAACTTGGGGATGACGACATCAATTTAATACCAATCAATGGCCACCATCAAGGAGAAAAAGAGATACAACCATATCTTAAATACAACACCACCCCCCGCGCTCACCTCCACCCCTCTGGTCTTCCGGGGCTCAACTCTGCTACCTCTCCCCCCCCGCCCAGCAGCACAGGGGACAGGGAATGGGGGTTACAGTCCGTCCAGTACGAGATGTCTCCACTGCTCCTCTGTCTTCAGAGAGGTCCTCACAGTCCTGTGCTCTGGCGTGGGGTCCCTCTCATGGGAGACAGCCCTCCACCAACTGCTCCAACATGAGTCCTTTCCCGCGGGGCTGCAGCTCTCTGCACAACAGGCTGCTCCAGCATGGTTGGAGTTGCGCTCTGCTTCGGGCCTGGCCTGGGGTCCTCCACAGGCTGCAGGCCAACCTCTGGCCACTGCTGATCTCCAGGGGCTGCAGGGGCTCAGCTGCCACCCCACCATGGGCCACAGGGGAACCTCTGCTCCGGCACAGCTCCCCCTCTCCTTCCTCACTGACCTGGCTGTCCACAGGGCTGTCTCTCTCCCATCCCCCTTCGCTCACCAACACAAAAGAACAAAAAGATTTAATCAACCACTTCTTTCGCTCTTAAATAGTTATTCCCAGAGGTGCCATTGGTCTGGCCTTGCCCAGAGGCAGGTCTGAAATTGGAGCCAAGGGAGCTTCTTGAAGCCCCTTACAGGATCCACCTCCATAGCCCCATCCACCGCTGCCAAAACTGTGCCAAAACCCCACCAGACACCAAACCACCACACCAAGAAGGCCAATGGCATCTTGGGGTGTGTTAGAAGGGGTATGGTCAGTAGGTCGAGAGAGGTTCTCCTCCCCCTCTACTCTGCCCTGGTGAGACTCCATCTGGAATAGTGTGTCCAGTTCTGGGCCGCTCAGTTCACGAAGGACAGGGAACTGGTTGAAAGAGTCCAGCGCAGAGCCACAAAGATGATCAAGGCTGAGGGAGCTGGGTCTCTTTAGCTTGGAGAAGAGGAGACTGAGGAGTGACCTCATTAATGTTTGTAAATACATAAAGGGCGAATGTCAGGAGGATGGAGCCGGGCTCTTCTCGGTGACGGCCAATGGCAAGACAAGGGGCAACAGGTGCAAGCTGGAGCACAGGGGGTTCCACATCAACATGAGGAAAAACTTTTTCACTGTGAGGGTGACAGAGCACTGGAACAGGCTGCCCAGAGAGGCTGTGGAGTCTCCTTCCCTGGAGACATTCAAAACCTGCCTGGACACATTCCTGTGTGCCCTACTCTATGTGGCCCTGCTCTGGCAGGGGGCTTGGACTAGATGATCTTTTGAGGTCACTTCCAACCCCCAACATTCTGTGATTCTGTGTGATTAGAGATATCATAGGTTTAAATTTTTTTTTTTAATTGGCTTAAAATTTCCTGTGTTATTTTCAGTTATAAGCTGAAATATTTTTGCAGGTATTTCTATTTTTCAGAAATACAGCAATAATCTTTATGGGAGTGAGTGCAGTGAGTTTCTGATGAAAGGGAGCAGGGAGGACGGAGAGACACATTCAGTGACTTAAGTGGAAATTGTCTTAATGGGTTGTTACAACTTACAGCCTTCACTTGAGTAAGGAAATGGCTTTCTGTAGGTGCACTTTTAAATCGTGTGTTGAACTTTAAGAATTTTAGCTTAGCTAGTTGTCCTGCTACCCTGTATAAAAAATAACTGCCTTGGTTTGCATCATTTTCCCTCCTGCTATCTTGAGTTGAAAAGGCAATTTCTTTCCCTTACAAATAGGAAGTGCTAGGAGTATTTGCAGAGACATACTGGCACCTGATCAGGCAGGCCTCCTAATAAAAACATTATTCTAGAGAAATATTAATGTAACTTTATGCTGAGATAGTGGATTCTAAGGATCGTGGCTTAGGCAGGCCAGATGAAGGGGCAGTGGTTTCTCTCTCACATTGGGTGGAAGCGGTTAGGCTTATCATGAGGTAGTCAGAGTAAACATTTGGTTTTAAAATGCATCGTTTTGTAAACAAAAAGTATATACTTCCTGAGCAATTTAGTAATTTAAATATAGCAAATTTATTATGCAGCTTGTTTTAGCAACAGTTTCATTTAGGTACGCTTCCCGTTAACTAGGGAGTCAGTTTGAGTAATCTTATGCGTGGGACTCAAAGATGCAAAGAATCCTTAATAAATGTAGAGTTTTTAAGAGTATGCATACAGTTTTCGATCCTCATCTTGATCCCTGGTCTTGGTGACATGGATCATAGGCAAAAATTAGGTCTCACTTTTTGAAGTACCTTGAAGGATTGATGGCACCAATGTAGAGGAGCAGTAGAAATTCCAAAGAGGGAGGAGGCAAAGAGAGGCTTGAGTACTAAAGAAACAATAATAGTCTGAAAAAAAAAACCCAACAAAGGTGTTATTTCAAATTGCAAACAAGTAACAAGTACTTCTAAATGATATTTCACACTGTTTTGAGATGTATGGTAACATATTGAAAGTGTTTGCAAATGCTAAAAAGTAATTTATGCTACCTTGATCTCCCTCAATCATGTTATATTAAGGGTGGTACCGGACATCATGTATAACATTTCTGACTGTAATTGTTCGTAAAAGCAGTATTGACACAATTTCTGATTTATTTGAATTAAAAAAACTCATTGAAGGGAGAAAAGAGAAGAACTTTCATTAGTACAGTATTTAAGACCAAAGAAGATACTACTGGTAAGGAGGGGGAAGGTTGACGAAGAGTGGTGGATCCTGTGGGTTAGCAGCTGGTTACAGAGCAGGCATTGACAGCAGGGACATGGCTTGTATGACCCTCTTTGAGGTTTGAGGAATGCTGGGAAGGGACAGCATCCACCTGACCAAGTGGGGCAAAAGCATCTTTGCCAAGACCAAGTGGGGCAAAAGCATCTTTGCCGAGACCAAGTGGGGCAAAAGCATCTTTGCCGAGACCAAGTGGGGCAAAAGCATCTTTGCCGAGACCAAGTGGGGCAAAAGCATCTTTGCCGAGACCAAGTGGGGCAAAAGCATCTTTGCCGAGACCAAGTGGGGCAAAAGCATCTTTGCCGAGACCAAGTGGGGCAAAAGCATCTTTGCCAAGACCAAGTGGGGCAAAAGCATCTGTGCCAACAGTCTGGCCAAACTGCTGTGGAGAGCTTTAGACTAGGACTGAGAGAGGAAGGAGCTGATGACTCAAAAATTGAGAGGAAAAAGTGGTGGACTGGGTTGCTAAGCAAAGGATGCAGGATGGTACGGAGCAGAGACCTTGAAAACAACTAAACAAGGTAGAAAAGGGCTCACACAAGCATATAAACACAAACAAGGAAATACTTGTACAGAGGTAATGGCACCAGCATTATGAGAGAGAAGCTCTTATACCTCTTCTGGGAAATTGGCACACTAGGGTGTGCAGCATGGGGGAAAAAGTGACAAAGTAGGGGGCTGTATGAAGTTGCAGAGCAACGATTTCATTGGGATAACAAAGATGTGATGGCATAGCTCGTACAAATTTGTCTGCTCCCATGGATGGATGCAGGCCTTTTAGAAGGACTGGCTGGGATAGTGAGGAGGGGACTTGCTCTTAAGTGGAGGAGCAGCAGGGATACCTGGAGGTCTGACATGGGATTGGTAATCTGAGAGTTTGTGGGTAATGACTAGAGGGCAGAGCAACAGGGGTGATGTTGTTGTAGGTGTCTGCTCTAGATAGCCTTGACCATGAAGGAGTAGAAGATAATGCCTTCTTCAGAGAATGGGAGGAATCTTCCAGGTACTGGTCCTGTAGGGTACTTCAGCTACCCCGGCTATCTTCTGAAGAGACAACACAGCAGGGCACAAGCAATCCAGGAGACTTTTTGTGTGCTTTGATGGCATTTTCCTAACACAAGTGATTGAGGAGATGATGAGGAGAGATGCTCTGCTGGCCCTCGGACTTGAAAACAAGGAAGAACTGAGCAGTGATGTGAAGGCTGTGCAGCCTTTCCTGCAGTGACTGTTGTATGGTGGAATTCAGGATCCTGAGAGAAGGCAATGAGGCAAGTAGCAGGTTTGTAATCCTAGACTTCAGGAGAGTAGGCTTTGGCTTGATCAGGCCTCAGCTTGGAAGAATCCTATGGGATATGGCCTTTTAGAGAAGAGGGGTCTGGGAAAGCTGGTTGACTTTCAAGGATCACTTCCTCCAAGCTCGAGAACAATCCTGATGTACAGGGATGAACGCTGAGCTCATGGCTAAGCTCAAACATGGAAAGGAAGTATGCAAGAGGCGGAAGCGAGGTCAGGTCGCCCAGGAGGAATATGAAGAAACTGTCTTGAGTATGCAGGGGTAGCATTAGGAAAGCCAAAGCCTGCCTGGAGTTCAGTGTGACGCAGAACGTGATTGGCAACAAGAAGACCTTCTGCAAATATATCAACAGCAAATATGTTATGACAGAAAACACGGGCCTAGTGCTGGCTGGGACAGTAGACTTTGGCAAAGAACATGGGAAAGACCAAGGTATTGATGCTGCCTTTCCCTTGGTCTTGATGGATAAAGTTTGTCTTCAGAAATCCCAGGTTCCTGAGACTGGCAGGAGAGTCTGCAGCAAGGAATGCTTATCCTCCGTGGAAGACTGTCATGTTAGGGAACATTTAAATAAATTGTAGATGCACAAGTCCATGAGTCCTGATGGGATGCACTCACTAGTGCTGAGGGAGTGGCCAGTGTTGTTGTGAGGTCACTCTTTTTGGCCACTCTCATTCTGTCTTTCAAAGGTCATGGCCACCAGGGAAGGTTACTGAGGACTTCAGAAGTCAAGTGTTATGTCTGTCTTTGAGAAGTGAGAGTATGAGAACTAAAGCTTCTCAGCCTCCCTTTGATCCCTGAGGAGGTAATAAAGCAAATAACCCTGGAAACTAAATCCAAAGATATTAAAGACAAGGTAGGTTTGGGAGTAGTTAGCTTGGGTTTGTGAAGGGACAGTCATGCTTGACCGACTCGATAGCATTGTACAATGAAAAGACTAGCTTGGAGATCAAAGGAAGGAGTCGATAATGTTTATCTTCACTTTAGCAAGACTTTCAGCACTGTCTGCCATAAGATCCTCATAGACAAACTGATGAAGTGTGGACTAGATAAGTGAGCAGCAAGGTGGACTAAAAACTGGCTGTGGTGCTGAGCTCAGACTGTTGTGATTAGTGGCACAAAGTCCAGCTGGAGACTGGTCACTAGTGATGTGTCCCAGGAGCTGATACTGGTGCCAGTGTTATTTAGCATCTTCATTAATGATTGGAAGATGGAAGAGGATGCACCCTCAGCAAGTTTGCAGATGGTACAAAACTTGGAGTGGCAGCTACATCAGGTAGTTGTGTTGTCATTCAGAGGGACCTCTACAGGCTGGAGAAGCTGGTCCACAGGAATCTTATGCAGGTCAGCAAAGGAAAGCGCCAGTATTCCTGAGGAGGAATAAGCCCAGGCACCGGTACATGCTGGAGGCTGTCCACTTGGAAGACAGTTTGGCAGAATAAGACCTGGGGGTCCTGGAGATCATTAAGTTGACCATATGCCAGCAGTGAGCCCTTGGGGCAAAGACGGCCAGCAACACCCTGGACTGCATTATGCTGAGATTCACCAGCAGGTTGACACAGGTGCTCACCTCTGCTCAGCACTGGTGAGACACTGGAGTGCTGCGTCTGGTTTTGGGTTGGCCAGTACAAGAGAGACATGGGCTTGCTGGAAGGAGTCTAGTGCAGGGCCACAAAGATGGTGAAGACACTAGACCATCCTGTCACAGAAGGAGAGGCTGAGAGAGCTGGGACTGAGTCTAGAGAAGGTTCAGGAGGCATCTTATCCAAGTGTATAAATACCTGGTGAGGAGCAATAAAGAAGGTGGAGCAAGACTCTTCTCAGTGGTGCTTGGTGAACAAACAAGAGGTGGTGAACAAATGGAATATTCCATTTAAACATAAGAAAGAAAAAAGCTATTTAAGGTGAGGATGGTCAAACACTGTCACAGTTTGCCCAGAGAGGCTGTGGAGTCTTCGTCTTTGGAGACATTCAAAACCCAGCTGAACTTGTGACTGACCAACGTGCTGTAGTTGACCCTTTTCTCAGCAGGTGAGATTGGACTAGCTGATCTCCAGAGGTCCCTTCCAGCCTCAGCTGTTTGCCCATGCTGTGAGAATAGCTCTTTCCTTTCCCAGAGGATCTTTACTTTGAGAGAAACTTCTGGTAAAAATAATGTATGATGAAATTTCCTCCAAGTGAACAGTATGCTAGGTGGGAGAGGATGTGTTTGAACAGTGGAAGTACTGCATGCTGTGCTGCTAGTGAGGTGTTCTTGAGGGATGAATCTTACTTCTTTGTTTGGGGAATTTTGGAGAAAATGTATCTCAAGTGTATGAGCTAATCTGTGTTTTATTTGCCAATGGTTAATTGTGTACTGCTTCTATACATAGGAATACTTTTGCCTTCTGATCTTCTATAGCGCATTGTGTCGGTGCAAAGCTAGAGAAGTGCAACTCCCAACTTCTGAAACTATAGAGGGAAATATTTTATCTTCAAAATATTGCTAGTAGCGGGCAATATCAATAAGTTGGTATTTAAGATTGAAAGTGAATATGAACTTTGATATGCCACCATGTGAATACGGCATTTTTAGTTCTGATTGAAAAAGTGCCTTTATTCCTTTCTGTGAAATAGTATTCTGAAGAACAGTTTAAAAGTGGAAGTAGCTTATTTAGTTGATTCTTAGTGTCTTTTCACTTGCATGTTTTCGTAAATTTCCCTTGCATACCTGTATTTGATACTTTTTGTTATTGCTTGTGATGTTTTAAGCATGAAAACCTTGCATGTAAATAGAAGAAATACGGTGTACATGATTTGTGCTGTTTTTTAACATGGTTTTAGTTGATAGAATTTAGTTTGCAGGATAAAAGTAATATGATGCAATATTTCACTCATTGTTATTTAGCTTTAGAAGTTTAAAGTTGCTTTATTAAAAAAAAAAAACAAAACAACAACAACAACTGATAATCAGAATTGAAGCTTGCTGAGTGACTGGGAATGAGATTGCTGCTGGCTCTGCTGAAGTGCCAAATCCTAATCAGGAGGTGGACATTGAAGTGAATTTATGCTGATTCCTATGTGCCCTCCTCTCCCTTCCATGTGGCCACGTCCACGTGTGGCCTTACAGTCTGTGAAACAGGGGACATGTGTTACTGGCCTTGTGACCTGGCAATGCCTTTTCCCTTTGATTAAGTATTTAACTATTATAGCAAGTTCTGGGGAATTTCTTGAAAACTGGTATGGTATCTTTTTTTTCCCCTCTAGTTTAAAAAGAACCAAAACTGTTATCCCTACCATATAAGGTGTTTTTAACTTTTTTTTTGAAGGTACTTCAGGACTTTTCTAAGACACATATTGACTTCTTATTAACTTATTCCTCTACAGGGTGTGATAGGTGTACAGTTGGTGGTTACCATGGTAATGGCTAGTGTCATACAGAAGATCATACCTCACTATTCTCTGGCTCGTTGGCTTCTCTGTAGTGGCAGGTAAGATAAGAAACAGTTCCTGCACTATGTGTGAGTATGGTAATGCAGTTATGCATTAGAGTAGTAGCAGTAAAACATACTATCGTTTGGGTTGTTTTCTTGAAAAATAATTAATCTGCTGTTCTTAAATTTATTACCATAGCATTGTGATAGGCTCAAGGTGAAAAGACAGTGTTGCTGTAAAAGAACAGGCTTGTTTGTTGCTGTTACTTGCATCAGTCATAAAGTTAACTGTTGTCCAGGACTTGTATTATTAAAGGCACAAGCTGCCATACTTCAATATTAAAAAGGTAAACTGAATGCAAGACACTATAAAGAATGGAAGGGGTGTTTTTGCCACACTGCCTCAGTGTTCTTGATAATCTACCTGCTGATTAGCTTCACATATAGAGAGTGCTTAGGTATTTATTAAAAATTCTGTTTTTTTTAATACTTCATAGGACAGGATTAGTATAAATTTCAGTACACTACTTCCTCATAACAATAGATCAAACAGACATAATGAGTTTCAAGGGGAGCATTCCCTATGTGGCTGTATCCATAATAACAATGAAAACCAGCAGCTGTTTTGAATATAAATCAGTACCTTAAATATTAAAAGAATTGTAGACACTGTTTTTTTATTTGGGAAGAAAAACACTTTGTATGATTAGAAGGTAGTGTGCTGTCTTTTGTAATTGTTAAAATTTTGAAAATACCAAATCTCTACTCCCTGATATCCGAAGGAGTATCCTTGAATAATAGTGTGCTCCATAGGAGTCTTAACCAGTCTCATATAATTGTCCATTGCCTTTTTTCCTCTGTATCTCAGAATTACCAGCTTTTTTCTTTTTAATTTTCCCCATTTCATCACCCAAAAAGTTACGAATAAAAAATAATTTTTAAATGTTGGTTAGATGCATTAGGTATCACTGGTTAGATATAGTGGAAAACAGTAATGGTTGGGTGAATAATATGAAAAGGAATCATAATTTTAATTGTTGTGTGAAGTTTCATTGTTGACCATATATGCAGAGTATTGATCACCTGTTATTGTGCTCTAAAAAAATACATTAATGAATATGAAATTGCATACCATTTATTTTTAAGGTGTGTTAGTACCAAAGTGTTTTTATCAACAGTTATTCAAATGACATTTTCTACTTTTTATGTCCTGTTTTAAAGATTTATTTAAGTGTTTATTTCAAAATTTAAATATTTAATTTCTCTTTTTAAAGAATTTATCAATATTGTGCCTGTGTTCATCATTCTTGTGAAGTTTTCACTTTCTGTGTGCTTGTTCTAAGGTATGCCTTGTGCCAATGGTATGGAGAGGTTTGCTGTTCAAATATTTTTCATAATCCTTTTCTCCTTTTATCTTTGCATACCTGCAGATTGATAAGTACATAAAACAGGATTTCTGCACTTGTGCTTATGGAATTCTGCTCCCACTGAAGTCAATGGGAGTCATCTTATTGCCTTTCATGTTAGTACTCTTGAAAATCTGATTGTTGCTTTTCAGTGTCCTTCTATTTATCTGATAACTATTTTAGTGTATTGTAATTGCAGTCATTGTAAATAACCTCCTGAATACAAGAATTATGTAAAGAGCCAGAAATAATTCTGTGTTCCAGAAATAAAAGCACATCAGAAGCTTCACTGCAACAAGAATCTGAATTTTAATGTTGGAGAGGAAAATAGTTCTTTTCTTGGTTTAGCTGGCAAACTATCTTTTATGCTAACCCATTTTCCTCAGTGCTGTCTTCTTGCCAACAGTGTTTGCTTTGACAGACCCGTGTGGGCGGGGTGGTAGAGGGTTTTATACACACGCAAGTGCACAGGCATAGGCAGACACACTCTTAAGATTTCCTAGGAAAAGTTACAGCCTGCTCCTCTTTTCTTTTGTCAATATACTTCAACTAGTCATTAGTTCCCAAAACCGTTTTTTAAGTTATTTGGCTTAAGTGTCTTCCAAGGAGTTGGGAGGCTTTTCTAAGCAAGATAGTCTGAAATGTCTACAGGTAGCCCTTGCCAAGTGGGAGGGAGGAGAAACACATTACTGGACAAGCCAGAAACTCTTCAGTGACCATTTGGTTTCAAGATGCCTGTATGGGTACGTTCAAAGTCCATGAAAAGGAAATATAGACACTTCAACATTTAAAATAATTGTTACAATAGATAGATATAAGATAATTATTCATTTACAGAATGAACAGCTGTCATTGAGTGTCGAAAAACTTTTTACTTAAATTTGTAAAGAAATGCAAACTTTTTCAATGAGTGTGGTTTTCAGAGCTTGAACAGAATTTGAATATTCATATTTATTGAAATTGATGAATTGTCATCCTAAGTATCTGCATAGGCCTTGCATTTTTAATAAAATGTTTTCTACCAGAATGTTGCTTTTGAGTTGCTCAGCTATGCTCTATTTTCAGGCCACCTCAGGAAGACAGGAGAAAACGGATGTTTTGTTGTGCATTCATTAATGACCTTCATTCAGATTAACTGGGGCGTATCTGCTCTGCTGTTGCTATTCAGACAACTTGGATATGTCAGAGTTACCGAGTAATATATTGTGGGATCTCAGTTCTAAACATATATAAGCTCAAGGAGACACAAACTGCTTTTTCTTTTTTAGTTCTGCCTGTATGAAAATGTGTGTTCGGATCTCTTGGTTTTGATATTTTAGGTGTAAGGTCTGTAGGGTTTATTAACTAAAAAATCTCCAAAACTCTTGTATGCTATTAGTTGTAATTATGAATCACTTGCAACACAATTCTGTTGCGTAATTAAGAGCAAATTGTTGTTTAAGTGTTTGATTTGTGTTCATATGTTACACAGAACATGAATTTTGTCTGTTCTGCTGTACTGGGTAATATTTCTTTGTGCAGGAAAGATTGTGAAAAATAACCTTCCAACACAGGTGATTTTCATCCTTACAGAACTACTCGTGCTACTCTGAGCATGCCAAGTTCAGATCTGTGAGGTGGTGAATGACAAAGCAGAAGACTATTTCTTTGCTTTCCTCCACTTTCTCTAGGTTGTGTGAAAGATAGGAAGAATTTAGTATCTTCAATGCAGTTTGTATTCTTGGATGAAAAGGTAGATGCTCTGGTTTCTGTGTGATTCTCAGTCTCAACAAAGTCTCTTTGCAGCAAAGTTTGCAAACAGCACATTTTTTCAGCTGGGACCACACATGCTAAAAATAAATGTGTGAAATAACTTTAACTCTTACTGATGCCTCAGAAAACCCAAAACAAAAATTCGGCCCCTCTGCTAACCACCAAAACTCCTTGTTCATGCAAAGTCTGTAGTATTTGCCATTTTCAGTTTTTGAACTGACGGTGAATTCCTTCAAGGGAAATTTTCAGCGATGGTTTGGATCTCTGTGATGTATTATTGGCTGGTACTGAAGTTCTTTGTTCTTTGCTACTGAAGAAATCCCAGTATTTGTTGGTTCTTTAGCACAGCAGTATGTACTGACACAGGTGCGTGGAACTCCATATTAACCGGTTTGTATTTGTGATATTCCTGACTTGAGCTCTTACTTATACACCAGTTTTTAAGTTATTTTAAGATGATGTCCACAGGCTCTGTGCAACTGCCTGTTTAACTGGGAGCTCTATCTGAAATGTGTTGAATTTTTTTTGCACCGTTTTTCTTCATTCTCACTTCCCTGTCTTCAGCCATGTTTATTGTAGTGTCAAGGATAGTATCAGGACAAAGGGGCAATGCCTCCTGTTTAAGATCTGCCAGGCGGGCATATGCTTGTGATACACACATTTCATTGAAATTGTACTTACTCTTACTCGTAGTCTTTATCCGGTGTCTTGCAGCACACCATGTGATCCATGCCATCATAAGGAAAGTAGAAGATGTATAATATTGCTTGTTGTGGCTGCTTGCATTTAGGACTGTTTCTGCTTTTAGCATGAGGTTGGGTAGCAGTGGACCTCCCACAGCATTTGTTGTGTAGACAGCGTTCTGTGAAGAATGACAAAATTTTTTGTTTTTACCTGAAAGGCCATATTCTGCAAAGAGAAAGATGGGTGGACCAGACTTACACTTGGGACAGAAAGCCTCTCCAGAACAGAAAGGCTCTGTCCCAAGACTTCCACTTGGGACAGAGCTGGGAATCGAGTGTTATCAGCTGGCTTGAGGTTGTTTGGGTTTGATGTTTGTCCTCCAAATTTGCTTTGCTATATTTTTTTTTAATTGGATGTAACATAATCTTTAATTTGCCAGTGTCCTATTTGATGAGGTTTTCTTAACATGAGAAGTACTGATAATTGTGGATTCCACTATTACCCTGTGTTAACCTGCGTCACCAATCTGTGGCCTCCTACTCCAGAAAAGTACTTTCACATAAATTTCCCAAGTCTGTTCCCGTTGGGGTCCTTTGCCTCAGCATTTCAGAATGGAGATCAGAGTGACATCCTTCCTGCATCTGGACAGCAGCCCTCCCTTCTTGAATGTGGAAAAGGCCTTGTTTCAGCTACTAAAGTTCTTGACATGCATAGAGATTAAGGTAAAATGTACCATCTTGGAGACCTAACTATGTCTGGTTTTCCTCTTCAGAATTTCCTTGCCCCTGCTTGCCTTTTAAATAAATGAGCAATGGATGGTGCATTGACTTATGAAAGTGGAAAAAATTGCAGCTCAGCTACATGTAAATTAGTGATTTTTTTTAAAATAGCACTTTTTCTAGGAGAAGATATCACTGAGGAGGTGTTTAGGAAAGGAACGTTGATGTTACGATCTGCTCTGCCTAAGAAAAAAGACTGGTAATCGTTATTTTATAATAGCTATTCTGGATTCTGGAACATTACATTTTTCCAAGAGGCATAGTTACATTTATAAAATCATTTAGAATGTGGTTCTGTTGGGTAACTGTAATGGTATAATTATTCTAGTGAACTTTTTCCAATATCGGTACAACCTTGTTTGCTGTATTTGAAACTGGGAAATTTGGTGTTTTGAGAAGTGAAGGGCTTTCACTTGAATGACAAAGTAGCAAAGCTTTCTAATTATAAATAAGAATCTCATATGCTGAAGAGAACTGAAGCTTAGCTGTGGTTGTTCATTTCAAGCAGGATTGGTACTTGCACACAAGGGTATTTTGCTTAAGTGCAGCAAATCACTAGTGTCTTAGTACGCATATAAATCTGTGTTGATATGTAGGTTTTTTTTAAAAAAAAACTCTAAATTGGTAATACTGGTATTGTTTTACTTGATATTTTCTTTTTCTTTAGTTTACGGTGGTATCAGCATCCTACTGAAGAAGAACTACGTACTCTTGCAGGGAAACAAAGGGGGAAGAGCAAAAAAGATAGGTAAATACTTGTTTTAAGCTTTTTTTTTTTTTCCGGCAATATCCATGTAACAACTTTGCTAGCCAGCTTTTGTCTTTTTGTGAGTTAAAAACTGTTACTTGCATATGACTACCTTGCTTGCATTAATTTGTCACACCTATCTACCAAACTGCATTCTTTTATTTTTATCATTTGAACATGCCCAGATTGTGCAGAGCTGGATGATTTCCAGTCCACAAAATTGGTCTGTGAAATTGCTAATTTGGTGGCAAGGATTTTTCTTAGTGAGTGTATTCATTTGGATGAAATCTGAGAAAAGCAAATCTTTGGGATTGAAGCTCTTCATCTTGAAGCAAGAGAAGAAGGATTCGAGTATGTTAGTTCAACGTAGGATTACTGTGAGCCACCACTCTTACATAGCTATGAAAAAGGTAAATATGCTCCTAGGATGTATTAGGTGAGGTATTTCTAGTAGGAGAGAGGGAAACACCAATCCTGTAGGATAAGGCACTGGTGTAGAACTTTATCTGGGTTACTGTATATGGTTCACTCATGTTCAAGAAAAATGAATTTGCATGTGAACAGTTGAACAGAGGGCTGCTGGGATCATCCAGGAAACAGAAAGCCTTTCTTACAAGAGGAAGCTAAAAGAGCTCATCTTGTTTAACCTAGCAAAAAGACAACTGAGAGGGATGGGGTAGCTGTCTATCAGCTTAAGCTGGTAACAGATTTCTGACGTTCAGGCGTGAAGTTCTGGAACAGCCTTACCAGAAGTTCAACTGCGGCAAGAACCAAGACGTCTTGAGGTGGTGGAGCTGGCTATATTGATGCAAGATTTCTGAATTGTCTATGTTTAGAACAAATTAACAAACCCCTCTGACTTTCTTTTTTTGTGACATGGGAGGTTTCCTTTAGTCCTTTAGTCCTTTTTCTTTTAGTCCGGTATGAACTCTCTTATAATGCTTAATGTTTGTGTTAATCCACAAACTGCACATATTATTTGATCATTGTAATGTGATTTTTTCCTGTTTTGTAGTTCTTAAGCTACATGGTTAGCAACCTTATTTGCCACACTTTGGGGTAAAGAACTAAGTTGTTCTTTTAATATTAAATAACTTTAATTTTACGTGTTTGTTGCAATATTCTTTCAAATTCAGAAACTTGTTTTTATCTAAGTTTTCTGTAATAAGTTGAGGGAAAATAATTGTGAATAGCATTACAATTTATAACTGTCCATTTAACCAGTGGTACTTCATATATGAAGTAACTTAATTATGTAACTATAAATTTAAGTCCACCTATAGGAACCTTAAGCAGAAAAACACAGTGACATTGCCAAATAATAGTTGTACATTGCTCTTACTGCTTTTACTTAGCCTTTCCAGTCTTTTTCTGTCCCAAACAGATGTGTTCTCACTTTCGCCAGGCAATTACATACTCTCAGCTGAGTGGAAGCACGTCATCTTAATGTGTGCTGATGTATAAGCTTAAATTTTCTAATCTTTGGAAAACTGACTATGAAATTTAGTAGGAACCTGTATCGAAAGTCACCTATAAGGCGTTAAGTCCTTTTTCAGTTACTAATCTTCTACATTTAATGTTTCAGATGTGATGCTATGGTTTCATGTCTGTGCAGTCAAATTTTGTTGGTGTGATTTACTTATAATAAGATTGATACAATTGTCTTACTTTATTAACATGTAACCGAGAGAATAAAGTTGTAGGAGTTGTGGGTAGTTGTTTTTACTTGGGTAAGTGTTAATCACAGGGGCACGTGAAGTGTCAAAAGAAACCAAGAGGGTGGTGTGGAGGTTTGAATGATGCTTTCTCTGCTTTGCTCTTTTAACAACAGAATCATAGATACATTTTTTTAGTCAATAAGTACACCTCTGTCAGCTAAAGAAGAGGCTGTTGTTGGAGGAGAACTGTAAAGTAGGAATTCTTCCATTGAGTTGGTCTGGTGTACTGTTTTAAGTTGCACAAAATGGAATGCAGTGCTCGTTTGAGCCAGAGAGATGTAAAACAGATGGTGTAAGAGAAATAAGATCACATCTAGTTGATTTTCCCCGTGTCTTTTCATCATCAAGAACTTGTTTTGTCAGGCCCATAGTCTTGCAAAATGTAGTACCTGCACTTTACTTAAATACTATTCCAATTTGAACTAATTAAAAGAGAAATGACGGAAGATGATCCAAGGAACTTGCTTGACAGTTAACCTTAGCAACAGCTGCAGTGTGAACTTGAAGTCCATTTTATTCAATGTATATTATGCTGTAGGTTATAGTAGCACATGAATATTAGGCAGATTTTCCATTTCAGAATCGTTTGTGTTAAATTGTTAGGCTAATGAAAAGGCCCATAGCTACTATGAATTACTTTGAATTAAAACTGTCAATGATCCTTGGTATGTTCTGACTGTGTCTCTTGGATTATGGGTCCCCTGGGATAATTAAACTGTAGGAACACCAGATTTTGTTGAGCTGAAATGGCCTTGGTTATCAAAATGTTAATCTCGCTCAAGATGATGGTACTCCTGGTTGCACACAGTAGGAAAACATCAGAGTACAACTCGGGGCAGGGAAGCACACAGAAGCTTGCAGATACTCGAGTGACTGGGCAGTATTTGGGACTTCTTGTTTAGACGTGAGCACCTGAAATTTTGGAGTAATGCTTTGCATTCCTATCCTCGGTTGTCAGTTTGTCTATTAAAATTCATGTACTTTGGGTACAAGAAAAAAAAAAGCTTTCTACTTGTATTCTCTTCTCACACATTAGTTGAGAGGACATTCATTGATTCATTCAGGCTGGAAAAGACCTGTGAGACCATCAAGTCCAACCATCAGCCCTACTGTACCAACCCCTAAATTGTATCTCCAAAGCACCACATCTCAACAACCTTTAAACACATTAAGGGATGGTGACTCAACCACCTCCCTGGGCAGCCTGTTCCAATGTGTGACAATCCTTTCAGTGAAAAAACTTTTCCTAATGTCAAGCCTAAACCTACCCTCGTGCACCTTGAGTCTATTCCCTCTTGTTCTATCGTTAATTACTTGTGAAAAGAGACCAGCACCTACCTCTCTACAATTTCCTTCCTTAAAAATAAGTTCATGATTGATTGACCTTTTTAATGCTTATGTCCAAATAACTTGTGTTTCTATGGAAAATCCACCTCTCCTTTTCTGATTTCAGAGGTGCTATTCTAAAATGCAGCAGAGTTTACTGTTTCCTTCTAGTCATCTAGGTGTTTTAAGTTTTGGGTTTGATTTTTTTTCTTTTAACCTAACAAAACATTTTCTGATCAGCTTTAATAACTGTTTTTTTAGTAGTGATGAGATAAGTTTTCCCCCGTTAGTAAAGGTAATCTCTCAGCCCAATTTCATATGACTTGACTTTGTTCAGGTTCTTTTGAGAGCATATTTTTTTGTTCAATTTAAAGTCTAGTGGTATGGCTTATTTTCAGAAAATGAAGATGATGATTGTCTTCATTTAGCCTGTACCCAGGGCTAAACTGTAACAGTTCCTCTGTCACCCAACGAACCCTCACCAAACAGGCAGGGGAATAGTGAAAAAGGAGAGCAGATCTGTGGGTAGAAGCGTAACAAATTTAATCAAAACACCACCAATACAAACAGAAGTACACTTAGCCGAATAAATACCCTGTTGTCACGATCTACTGGAGAGCAGTCCTCAGGAGAAGCCGGAGGAGGAGCAGGAGGAACCCCACAGGAGCTCCTTCTCTTTAGCAAACCTTCCCCCTTTATAATGACCATGACATTAAGGGATGGGCTACACCTGTAGCTAACTCAGGTCAGCTGCCCTGGCTCACTTCAGCCTGCCTGGCATGACTGGGCTGTGATTCTGTCCCAGCCAAACCAGGACAATGATGTCGATGTAGTTTCAGAGCTCCAAATGTAAACATGCCTTTTGCTCCAAATGCATCATCTTTTATGGTCTTTACATGTATCTCTGCTGTGAAAAATGATGCCTTAAAGGTGTGTTAGTTCTAACCAACAATTTGGAAAACACAGTCTTAACTTCATCTTACACGTATAAGACATAGTTCTGTTTATGCTGTATTTCAAAGCCATTTCAGTAGAACTGGAAAAGGGGAGCAATGGTGGCTAGAAGGAAGACTTCTACACAAGGATAGAGACATGTAAGGCTTACTAGTCTGGCAACAGGCTGAGGGAGGGTTTTGCAACCATTATGTATCCAGTGTGCACAGAGGTTGGGTGGGGAGTAGTAAACTCGGTACTATGTTGTACAAGGAGGCAATGAATGACGTTAGTAGAGGAGATTTAAGGACTTCTCACTTTGGGACACGCATTGTGGAACTTGATGCTACTAGACACCACGCAGCTAAACAAATTCCATACTGGTTCAGAAAGGGATTAGGCAAATTCATTTAAGTTTTGAAAAATGATGGTTTCAGAAGATGTAGTCCCTGGCTCAGATTATACTCAAGTTGCTTAATGCTGGAAGACAGGAAGGGTTTAGCACTGTATGAGGGTCAACATTTGGTTGTCTTATTCCTTCCATTTGTATAAGCACATAGCTACCTGTGTGGTAGGAACAAATGAATCCGTGTGCTACTCGTTATGAAGCCCCTGTGTATTGCTGTCACACTCAGCAGCAGCAACTGAAACCTGGGACACAGCTTTGAACCCTGGTGCTGTATTGTGATGTGCTTAGCTGTGTCTGTCTCCCCAAAGAGAGCACGATGGATTATTTCTTTTCAAGATGTACTGTTTCTCTGGAATTGCTAGTAATACAGCGATAAATTTTTTTTTTTTTTTTTTCATAAGCAGGGTATGAATTGAAACAAGTCTATAATATGTCTACACAAAGCGTTTTAGATTAGAAAACTGTCTTACAAGTTGTCTTTGCTTGATGGCTATTAAGATGGATCTTTCAAGGATTAGTCCAGCTCGTGTGACATACTTGCTAAGTTGTGACAAAAAGGCCTAATGCTTTTTTGTGAAATTTGGGTTTTGCTACGTTTTTCCTTATCAACCATCTTCCGAAATAGATTACTGCTTGTTGTTAATTCTAGTGAATGTTCAATAAATTAACACTGCCAACTCTGTCTATCTTTTTTACTTACTTTCAATCCAAAGACTCAGCATCCTTGTCTAGACATCAATTAAAAAGTCTCAATTTATCTTTGATTTTCTTCAAGGTAAGTTTGTATGGCAGGGTGGATATATTCTGCTCTGTAGCTGTACTCATATCACTAATCTTTGGAGACTGGGAACCTGCTAGAACACCCTGTAGCTCCCTGAATGGACAAAATCAGTGGGTTGTAGTAAATACTGGCCACCAGATCTTGCCCTAATATGTGCTCAAGATGCAGCATATAGAAGCCATTTAAACCCATACCATGGTAGTATGTCAGAGGCTTTCAAGCTAAAGCTCATACCTGGTTGTTTCTCAAGATATGAACTTGAATTAATACTTTTAGCTAACTAGATAAAAATGTTTGCATTGGGCAAAAAGATGGTCCACACTTTTCTTAAATTTGAAATGCCATTATGTATTGAAAAAGTTTGTCATATCCTTGTGTGTATTATCTATTTATTTATTTATTTTTACAGAAAATATAACGGTCATATTGAAAACAAACCGCTAACCATTCCAAAAGACATTGATCTTCATCTGGAAACAAAATCTGTGACTGAAAGGGACACTATTGGTAAGAATAAGTGGATGCAGACAATAATATATTATTTTAAATATATTTTGATTCTTTCTGTCAAGTGTTTATTTACTATGAATGCTGGAATATATATATATATTTTTTTTTAGTAGACCATAAATGAACAGGGGTACAGCTGATAATAAAGTTAAATGAGAAGGCAAGAATTAGGGCTAAGTCTCCTTTGTTGTTCCATGGGTGACATCTTAATAGCAGTGTTACGGAAAAGGATGAGTAGGTGAAATCAGCACAAAACACATCTATTGTTGTATCAGGCATTCATAGTAGTGTGAGCCAACACTGAAAGGATCACTTCATAGTCTATTTGAAATAAAGAACATAGCTTTGTACAAGAAAATGACAATTGGCAGATGTTGAAACATATACTTTCTGCTCATCTAAGGAAATGTGCTGTAGCATTGAAACCAAGACCTTTGAACCACACATCTGAAACATTGAGGTAAAATGCTTCGAAACCAAAAGTGACAGTACAGAAATAAGCAGCATTAAGTGTTTTGGAAGTTGCTATTTTTTTAAATGGTGATTTTTTGATTCCTTAATCAGTCATTGTGTTACAGAAAACACATATATGGATATATATGTACATGTGATATATATTTTCTTCCTATCTGCATTTTTATATGTATGTGTTCTATGCATAAATATAGAAAGAAAGGAAGCATAGTCCTATGCAGGAGATTTCTGAGCTTAAATTATTTGAGACAGTGTAGAAAATACCTTTAACAGAAACACAGAATTTTTTGAAGCTGGCACATAAATAAACAAAGCATTCAAAAGTTTCAATTAGTGTTATTTGTTTGAAATTGTAGTATTTAACTGTCTCCTAGAGTATTTATAGATACTGATAACAGTGTAGGGTTTAACTGTCTTTAAAAAGTTTTATATATACAAATTTTAGTTGAATCTAATCAGATAGTTACTTCAAAATAAATATAGGACTTGGAAATATCTGAGTTCGGCCAATTTTGTGTGTTTGACATCAGCTAGCTTGTAGTCAACAGACAAATGCTCAGTAATGTTTTGTGACTTTTTAACCCTGTAGGTGTAGGGAAGGTGTTTGGGACGGAGAGGCTGCACTTGATTGTCACAGATTGTTCTTTGCAGTTCCCAACACCCATGGGAGCTCTTTCTTTGTAAATCACCCAACCTGCATGCAACTCGGTATGATCCCCAGAATTTTTACGAGGGAATTTACCCAATGATTTGTTGCTGTGTGGGAGATACTAACAAAATCTGGAAGAACAAACTATCAGTATCTTAGATGTTGGTTTTCTTCAAGAAAAAGAGGGAGTGATTATATGTTGTATTTTAAGTGATTGCCAGTAAGTTTTAATCTTTAACAAAAGAGTCAAAAAACCTCTTACCTGGAATTGCAGCTAGACTGAAATGAATAACCATTTTTTGTTGTGATGTGGAGATCCAAATTAAGTATGCTTTTTGAACTTAGGATGTTAATGTATAAAAGCTGAGATGATAAAATAGTAAAATCTTTTAGCCTTACAAATTTGAGTACTGAGTAACAGAAGTGAAGAGTGAAGTTCGGGTGGTTGAGTGGAAAATATGTGACTTTTTGCTGTTGTTGCCCTTTACTGGATGATCTGGCTCTACCTAGACCTCAGTTAATTGAAAACATTTTTTAGTTGTCACTCCGTTGTATATTGGTCAGTACCTGCCTTAAAATATCTCACCTTTAACATTTGCAAACTTGTATTTTTCAGCATTGCATTATTTTCCGGAATACCAGTGGTTGGTGGATTTCACCGTTGCAGCTACTGTTGTGTATGTGGTGACAGAAGCCTATTACAGTATTGTGAAGCCCTCACAAGAAATGAATATCAGTGTAGTGTGGTGTCTGCTTGTCTTGGCTTTTGCAGTGTATCCTTTTCTGTTTCCTTAAATCACTCTTAGCTGTTCCAAATAGTTTTACATCATTCTGCGATTCATGTAAAGACTTGTATTATTGATTGACAGGATACACAAATATTTAATATTTGGAAAAAGGATCATGTATGCTAGTCCCATTGCTGGGTAATGTATATGCTGTACATGCTCTTCATACATGCTGATATCAATAGCTTGTTAACATTAGTACCAAACTGTTTATGGAAAAAATACGCATATGTGAACATACAGTTAGTGCTCATCTGTAGCGCTTAGTGGTTCTGAACTAATTTGGTTTTGCCTGAGTTCGCAATCAGCAGTAGATTTCTGTACAGAAAGTGTTTATAACTTTTGAAGAAATGTGCAATTTACTGCACACTTTTTGTTTTCAGTATGTTTAATCTGATACTTCCTGAACAAATTAGTACAGTAATGTGTATACTAATTTATTGCAAAGATGCATATCATGAATTCATAATTTTTAAATAAATTCAAGCTACTCTTACAAAGTTTACAGAAAATAAAATGTGTAGACAGTTGTAGGAGCTGAGGTGGTACATTTTCAAAGTTCTGTGAAAAGTTGAAGTCCCTCTGAAACAGAGGGAAACAAAAGCAGAGTATTTAGGAAACAGGCAATATCAAACCATGAAAAGAAATAGATGTTATGATTGTTTTTGCTGGAGAAGGCAGTATCAGACATGGATGCTTGTGTGGCAATTAACCACTTTGCACGGTAATTAACCACTTTCCACATACCAATCCAGACATATGCTTCAGGGAGGAAAGTTGCCTTTTAGAGATGTGAGAAGTGATAAAGCAGTGGAATTGAATAGGGGCCTGGAAGGGTGCAGGCTATGGAAAGGTGAGTTAGAAAATTAATTTCTGCAACTGCTCTGCTCCCTCAACAGCTGAGAGCCAGATAAAGTGCTAAGTTAGGGTCTATATAGCACTTGAATATTCGAAATTGATTCCTCTGTATACATGCTGGTTCTTCAATAGAGATTCTTACTGCATTGTGGGGTTGGTTTTTTTGATGTTAGCAATAGCTGGTGGTGTTATGTAAAACCCTTGAACTCTATTGTTTAGTTATAATTGGTTAGCAGTTCTAGATATGCTTAATGCTTGTCTGTACTTGATTATTAAAATGTCTGCTGTCTTTCCAGTAAGGACAGGAATTCTTTTTCTAAGTAGCCTGAAGTATAAATGATACCCAGAATTTTCCTTGTAATGAGTAAGAACTTGCTAGAACTGGGGGTTGACTCACATGAAATAGAAGACCCAATAGTTTGCTTCCGGACCAGGTATTCCTGCTTTGACTTCTTAGTGGACAGGTCCACAGTCGAAAAGATGTTTTTTCTAGTCTGCTACATAGTGACAGTAAAGTCAGTGCCTGGCTCTTGTGTACCTATAATGATTTTATAGCTAATATATAGCTGTTATTGCACAGCCTTTTATTTGTTTGGGTGAAGGCAGGAACTCTAGTTTAATCGTGGGAGAGGGAGGGTGAGAGAAGCAGCTACTACTTAAGAAATCAGAAATGAAAGCCAACACCTTTGAATCCCATTTTGAGGATGAGGGGGAGGTTAATAGAAGTAATGGAAAACAAGCTTCAAATACTAAAGCCACATTGAGGTCTTAAATTTATTGGTGGGAACCCCCTATTTGCTTCATCTTTCAAATCTTGGGTGTAGCCAAGTTAACACTACAGTGATTGCAACACTGGGTGAAACAGAGTTGTGAATTACATATTGTAGGAAAATCCACTGCATTCTTTCTTACAGTGGGATTTCAGTACAATCCTAATTGGTGCTTTCATTTGGTCATCAATTCAGGGCAAAATCAAATGCAGAAATCAAAAAAGGTTAAGTTGACTGACAGTGCAAGCTTTCTCAGTAGTGTGAACATGCAAATAGCTATTAGGATCTTTCTTTGATTGTTTCTTTCTAACCTGCTCTTTTTATATGAGTTGAGCCTAAATCAGCGTTTCCAGTTTTACACTAATCTGGCTGAAGCGCTTGAGATCTAATTGCACATTTGGACCTGGAGGAGATTGAAACATCTAGTATTCCCTGCATGTTAGAAGCACATTTGCTATATTTTCTCACTAGCCTTCCTACATGACTGAAAGGGAAGTAAGATCAGAAGGAATAGTATTAAAAGCAAAGATCATGTGCTAAAAGCTAAATTTTATTTAACAAGCTATGAACAGTTAATTGCATGATTTAGTGGTTGTTTATTTTTTTTTTTTCCCCTAGACATGTGTTGTCTGAGGGACCACTATTGTTTTCAGAGTTTGGTAGTAGTCAGCATACTTTAGAGAGAAAATTCTTAAGGACTTCTATCAGTTTGTTTGGGGTGAAAGATTAAAGAGGTTAAAAGTTTAAAATTCATGTGACATTTCTAAAAATATAGGCAAATTTGGGAAAGCCTGGAGGAGGATGGCCTGACATGTAGGACCAAGCCTTCAGGAATAAATAAATTGTGGGAAATAGGCAACCTGTGTACAAGTGTAACCTTGAATAAGTATAATTACTTATCCGGTACTAGGTAGTTGAACAGGCGTTTATTAATTATACAAAGGAAACAAATGGGCAGAAATAGTTTTCTGCCACTCTGTACAACTTTTATTTACTTTTTTTTTCCCCTGTAGCATTAAATAGAGCTTTTTTTTATTGGAGGCTTCTGCAGAAAATTAATGTGGTATAGCAAAAGTATGGTATTTCTCAGCTGGGAAGCTGTCTGTTATCTGAAAAGGTTTAAGTAACCTGATTTCATTGGTGGTTAGTAAATTTCACTGGCTACTTTTAGAAAACGTATCCATGGCATAGCAAGGGAAAGTGACAGTCTTTTCTTGACTGAAGATTGATCTGGGGAAAGTCAGTCATCAAATACCTTAAAATAAGCTCTAAACCTTAAACTATTTTTTTTCCTACATACATGCAATTAGAAATAATATGGAGGAGTTTATTTGCTTTTCAATTGTGAATCCAAAAGTTTCATTTGTTTTAGTAGAAACAAAAGATGGATCTTCTTCTCTTCAGTCATGTGCATAAATACCAATAGACTATATAATTAAAAAATTCCATACTTACAGCAATTTAAAAGATAAAATTATGTTTGTAAAAGCATATACCATAAATTCTACAAGCATATCACCTTTTATGACCAAAAAAAAAAAAAGTAGTAGAGGTTGGGGTTGGGGGTGGGGAATCTATAAACTTTGCACTCTATACTCCTGAATTATTTCTCCAGTCCTGAAACATAGGTCAAGCAGTGAAAGGAAGTGATGAAGTGAGACATGATGAGAGATAGTGCTCCAATTTTCTCCATCCCTAGAACAGGTAGAAATGGTGATCATTCAGCTAACAGAGAGTTTCAGTCACATATAGTTTGTATAATCATTAATTTATATATTGGCTTCTGAATCTGTACTATAATTGGACTTTACTGTCAGTGTGCTTTCTTTTTCCCAATTGCATTTTCCATATCCTTTAGGCACAATCCATGGTTGAAAAAATGAAGGTATCTAAGGGGCTATAAACCTGTTTATAGGTTAGGACTATTGATCTCAAACTGTTACGAAAGTCCTTCGTATAACTTCAGGATTTGAAATGAATGTGTTTTCAATTTGTGATCCGTGTTCCTGGCTTTAAAAAGACACTTGGTTTAAGAATGTAGTATTAGAGAAACAGGGCTTTCCAGAACACGGTCTGTATGACCTATTACTTACCTCTTTTTAGGATGAGGTAAGTCTTCCTTTAGATACCTTATTTCTTTCTATGAAGTATGAAAGGAGCTTAAGTTGATTACTGTGAACTTAGAGTTACTAAATGCTGTGCTTAGGCCCCTTTGTTGTGTGCATATGAGTGCCTCTGCATATACCTGAAGTACAGCAATGTGTATGTTAAATATGTGCTGCCTAATGAAGTGCGATGTTGCATAATTGTATAGTTTCTTGAGACATTAACTGATAACTGTTCAAATGTTGTACTGACCAGGTGCTCTAAAGTTTTCATGTAATCTACATCTTAAAATACTTCCAGTATTAAAAAAATGTCAAATATGAATGATTATGTTATTGCATAGTGGGAAAAAAGGGTATGGTTTACGCTTAAAATCTTCTTTTTCCTTTTTGTCTTTGATTTTTCAAAGCAAGTAATGTCTGGAGTGATCTCCAAGTAGTTTAATTAAAGATAGACTTTTGGATTTTGCTTGCCATTTGAAAAATAATCAAATATAATGGACTGCAGCTTATGGTAATGATACTTGACAATATGTCGTGAAAAATTTATCCTAATCTACTGTTTAACTTTGGAGCTAATTATGTTTAGAAATGGGTTAAAAAGGAGAATACTCAATAAACATTTTAAAACCAGCTTGTAACACAGCAGGTAATGTCTTAGATGTTTGAATTTGTGGCACCAGGGTTACATGATACAATATAATACCAGACTATATAGAGTTTTTTAAGGTGGGTTTTTTTTTCCCCAAGATGAGCATGGGATAGATTTTTCTTTCCTAGATAGTACTAAACGTGCTGTTGTTTTATTATCTTTGATAGCTAAAAATCTCGAACACATGCATGTGAAAGTAGAGAAATAAAAGTTTAATCTTTTCATATGTTTTCTGTTTAGTAAACAGCCATGTAACAAACAAGCAACAATCCCATGCCAGTTGTCACAGTTTCTTGTAAGGCAGGTCTATACTCCCTGTGAGCAGAAATTCCCATAGTTGACGAATTTTATCCCATTACTGGTAGAAGTGCTTGTTGGAGCATCCTGTTCTTGCTGATTGTTTGCGTACCTTGGGGTTGTGCATCCAGGAGGAATATGTATTGCTCCTCTGTGACTAAAAATATGACTCAGTTTTTGTGTTCAGAAGTAGTATTTTGAATTTTGAAATTAAGGTATATTATATCTTGAGTTATGTAGTTTGATGAAATATTTTTCATTTAGCTTGATATTTTGCATTGAAGATACAATTATTTTTATTTTTTGTTTGCTGGAACTTATGGTTACGTAATAATTTACATTTAAACTGTGGCTTACTTCTCCTAGGCTGATGGTGAATATTGCTGCAGCTGACTACATGTAAACCTAAATCAAAACAGTACTCCAGAGTAGTGTATTCCTGGCTACCGATTATGCGATTATTTTGCTTTACAGTATTCTGTAATTTTAACCTGAAATTGGCTAAACACATATTACTTTTTTAAAAAAAATTGCACATCATAGAACAGCCCTAGTGTAGATGACCAAAATACAGCTTTCTAGTTCTTAAATATAGTTATTTTACAAACTTAATTTTCCTTGACCTTTTTCTTTTGTAGTAAGGTACTATTTTCGTTGACTACCCATTATTTCAAAGTAGAGGATGGAGGTGAAAGATCAGTCTGTGTCACCTTTGGTTTTTTCTTCTTTGTTAAAGCCATGGCAATTCTCATTGTGACAGAAAACTATCTAGAGTTTGGACTGGAATCAGGTAACTCCTTTCTTTAGTGTTTGCAACAGCTATAGTGATTGCATGACCTGAAAAATTTTATTTTCAGTCTTTTAGGTGTTTTTGAGAATATCTGTGTTAAAATGAAGTCTATATGTCATACACATCTAAGAAATTCTGCTTTGGAATGCAGATTCTGAAGGATATCCTGTGTATTTTCCCTGCTTTCTTTTAAGTAGTGTGATCTTTATCTAGGTTGTTTGTTTTGTTAATTACATTTGCCCTTCAGTTTTACATTTAACCCATTTTGCCTTTCATAATAAAGCAAAGCTCCTTTTACTGAAGAAAAAAAAAAAAAAAGAAATACCTAGGTTTGTAAAAAATGTTAATTTTATTCGTGTTCCTGAACTGTACAGATATCAGTGATGTTAATCAAGTTTTATTGCATTGTGACATACTAATTAGCACATAAAAGAGTTATGCTAGACAGATGACAATTTGTTTAAAAGCATTTTATTTCAAAAAAGGGATTCTGTGTTTGGACTGTAGTAAAATACATATAATATACGTGTCTCTGCAGGATTCTCGAATTTCTCAGAAAGTGCTATGCAGTTTCTTGAAAAGCAGGGTTTGGAATCCCAGTAAGTTTCTGGAAATACATTTGTTTGTTTTATATGTGCATTTATAACTGAACCACTTGGATTTCCTTAGCAAGCATTTGTCTTGCATGTTTTGCTCTTGTAATGTGAAGAGGAGGGCTAATGAACGTAATTTGTCAGTACTCACAAGTAAATTAAGCTGCATTTGTGTTTTCTTTTTTTAATTTGGAGATAGTTTCTACTCATGCATTTTGATTGTAGTTCATAAAATACACTTCAAAACTATAAACATTTTTTTCTTGCCAGTTCCCTTTAACTTTGCAAGGATTGCTTAAAACAGGTGATAGATATTTTTTGCCATTCCTGTGTTACGCAGAAGAATTAGTCTACAAAAGCTATGAGTGGAGCTGTGATAAAGTTGGCATTAGGAGTAAATTTTGGCGTTCATGCCTGGTTTCGGGTTCTAATAGTGTTTTGATATTGTGCAAAAACATCTGCTTGCTACAGGACATCCAAGATATGTATAGACTGTCAAAGGAACATGCCATAGCTTGTGATGTTACATAAATTGCTGTCATAGACAGCCTTTGTATACTGTAAAATGGGTTTCTTTTACAATTCTTCCCTTATATGCCTGCTCTTAAATGCATTTATGGGGTATGTCCTCACTGTGGGAGCGCAGCTGTGAATTGCTTGCTTGGAAGTTCTCAAGTATTGTGCAGAAGCTGTGGAATCTCTTCAAGGAACGGAAGTCTCCTCAAACTAGATCAGTGTGTCGTTTATGAATAAACTCATGGGAAACCCTTAACTGAATCCCATGTGTTTCTTCTGCTTTGCCTAAGCTATTGCAAGTTTACTAACTTCTATATTAATTTTCCTGTTAAGTGTTTGTTTAGTTTTGAACTTTTGCAGTGCTTTGTCTGTTTACAGCAACAATTGAGTTGATGATGGTGTCTCTTGGAAGTTTATATGACAAAGATTAAGAAAGTGTCTGAAACTCACATGGATCACTAGATTTGTTTTTGTTCCTCTTTAGTCTGTGTTAGTTACATGTCACTTGGTTTTTTTGTGTGTAATCCAGTGTGTGTTAATTCTGTAATTCAGTTGATTCTGGATATTTTTTTTCTGTAATTTTTTTATATACTCTGTAGTTCATTAAAACAAACTATATTAATCATTTGGAAGAGACACATTAATTGGCCACATGTATGTTTTAGATAAATCTGTGAAAAACTGCAGTAAAAACAGTTTGATAGAGCTTTTTAATGGACAAAGGTAGAATGTAAGTAGTATAACATAAATACCCATTTTGCCTTTGACTAACTTATGATGCATCTGTTCCTCTCTTAAAAACATAATCATAAAATTAATTCTGTTAGCTATTTCTTTTATATAATTTGTTGTTAATTACAATATAAAACTATTCTTTTTTTGTTCTTTACTAACAAACTTAACATTTTATAGACAGCAGTTTAGGTTTTCTGTTTTTCTAGGAAATAGGTGTCTAATAGGTGTCCTTTTTTTTTTTTTTTTTTTTTTTTTTGATTGTAACTCCTGGTTGGTTTGTAATAATGCTGGTATTTCAGAGTAAAAGTGTAGAATACTGTTTGCTTTTTTTATTAAATGTTAGATACTGTTAAGTCTGATACACACCCCCACTCCCAACTTCCTCCCCAACAAAATGCTTATTTCCTTTCTTTTCTTTTAGGGGTCCTGTGTCTAAACTAACCTTCAAATTGTTCCTGGCTGTTCTGTGTTCACTTATTGGTGCTTTTTTGACATTCCCTGGCTTGCGACTGGCTCAAATGCATCTGGATGCTCTGAATTTAGCAACAGAAAAAATAACACAGTAAGAGAAAATATATACACATAGGTATATGCTACTCAGTCTTAAATCTTTAATGTCTGAAAATAATCAAAGCAAACTATTCCAACAAAAAGGTACTGACTAAGACTTCTGTTGCTGCCTGCTTTTCGTATCTTGAGCAGACTTGCCACCTGCCTCTTTCTGCTCAACCTGTGCTCTGCCAATCTGTTACATTCTTTGCCTTGTAATTAGATTCCCAGTTAAAGGAGCTTTCCTTTTCTCCTGCAAGAGCTCCATCAAGAATGTTTCTGCTTGCTGCTTCTTTTCACCCATCATATCTTTTTGGAAGCTCAGATAACTTTCAGGAAGTAGAGGTGCAACTACAGACATTTTTTTTTTTTTCCCACCCACATGTCCAGGTGGGCATCATGCCTTTGATAAATTTAGGGTGAGATAAAAAGAAAAGATGACCCGGAATAGTTAATAAGGGCCAGATGTTAATACCAGTTTAAAGGAATATTTTCATTTTCAGCTGTCTTTGTGTTTGGTAGTAAAATGTTTGCTTTGATTTAACTGTTACTTTTCAGTGTCCTCTGGTTGAGGGAGGAACTCCAGATGTCTTTCATAGATCTTGGCCTATGATGTTTGATACATGTTAATGGCAGATTCTGCAGCATAGCCCATTGTGATCATTTAGTCTGGTCACTTTCTGAAGAGGACCGTTATGTTTTATGATACAACCATCAGTTATGTTCAAACTGCATTTTTTTTCCTTTCCCCCAAAAATGCCCAGCTGGAAGATTAGTCTATGTTTGAAGTGGATCCTTCACTCTTGGTAAACTTAGAACTAAGTACTCTGTTATACTTGCACTCATCGTAGCTGAATGCATCCAGGTACAGCTGCAAGCTGATGGCTTGTTGTATCTGCTGTTAAGTTTCTGTCTATATGTAGGCTGTGACTGAGTCACTTCCTAATCTGTTCTTTTCAGCCAAATAAAGTAAACTGCGTAGTTTTTCGTTTTTATGAGTCTCAAAATTCTAAAATTTCTTGTACCTTTTCTGTAGGTATCCTCTGATTTTTCAAACATCTTCCTTGTTCTGTGGACATGAGACCCTATGCAGAAATATAAAGTCTCTGAAACAGAAGTTCGATAATCAAGAACTAAAATAATTAATATCCACTAGGATGGGGTTATGAAAAATCAGTCTTCTCTAACTTAATGTTTGGAGGATATTGGAAGTGGTTGTTGAAGATAACTTTGGAACACCAAGCAAATTATTTTTGAAAGTCTACCAGTACTTTGACTATCCAACTGGAACAATATAAAAATCACATTAAGCGGATTAAAACTTGGTCAGATATCAATGTAATTAAGAAATGCAGTTATAAACAAAGAATCATTGTCAAGTGATAGGTTCTAAGTGGCATGAAGAGATTGGTATTTGCTGTTAGTGATGTCAGTGAGTAGATCATTATTGACTGTTTGCAGTTGTTTGACAGTGACTAAAGGGGAGTAGTAAACGAAGATGTCAGTGATACGAAGTGCTCTAATTTGAGGGCAGGAAAACAATCCTTTCTCTGCAGTCAGTGGTCTACTTTTGGGAAAAAAAGCCCCAAACAATAACCAAAAAAACTCCAACCGAAAAAAAAAAAAAAACCAAAACCCAAAATCCCTAGAAACTGCACAGAGAAAACAGCAGCCCCCAAGCTCTCGTAAAAAAACCAAACAAACAAAAACCACAAAAAAAAGAGGGGGGGAACCCCAAAACCAGTGGACCCACACAGAAGAAAAAAAAGCTGAGGGGACAAGCTCCCTTTCCCATTTCATTACAGAACGGGAGACTTAACTTACAGGCAACACTGACCAAAAAAAAAAAAAAAAAAAAAAAGAAAAAAAGTAATGGTTAGAGATTAACCACCACTTCACTAATATGGTTAATGTGGTTCTTTCATTATTTAGAGAGTAAAGTTGTGGTTTTCTGGGTAAACAGAATAAAAATAATCTGGTGTCCCTTTTGGTTTTGGTATCTGGTTTGATTTTTTTTCTGTAGTGGCAATATCCTTCCCTGCATGTATTTTGTAGTCATCTTAACCAATTTGTACCATTTTCTATGCATTCCCTCATTTTTCAGAGCCTTCTTCAAGAGTCTTTCAGCCTTTCTCCCTGTACTCAAATAAACAGGAAGGGATTCTTGCCACCCTTTGTCATATTCCAGTCCATTAACTTTGTAAGATGTCTTAAATAAGTAAAAACTCAGGTGAAATGCTTTCACTCGTTACTGAAATGCTTTAGACTGTTCTTTGGTGCCGTTGTGTTCCCTAGCAACACTGAACAACTAGTAGTGCTTACTTCTTCATCTAAACCAAATAATTTAAATGTGAGTGTGATGACATCTTTTGAAACATACAAACATTTTGATGTTTTTAGGAAGCTTGATAGTTTGAAATCAGTAAGGTCTTATGTTCTTTAGAATAACTTTTGATTACCTCATTTTTTCTATAGTGTAGGAGCACTCTGGTTGGAGATGGAGGTATAGAGAAGCTGATTGTTTTAGGGAGGAAGCATTGCACTAGCAAACCCACCAGATCTACAGAACTGAAGTCTTGAACTCTTTTCATTTCATTTTAGTATGAAAAATGTTTGGGATATGGCGTTCAGAAATGCAGGGTATTAATTCAGGAAAAACTCCAGAAGACTTGTATCTTCTTTTTAAATTCTGCTGTCTGTTTTGTAGGATTACAAAAGAGTACTACTTTTATATTAACTGTGCGGTTTTGTACAGTGCATTTAAAATGGAATAGCTGTGCTGTTTTGATTTTTTTTTTTTGTTGTTGTGTTTTTTTGGTGTTTTTTTTTTTTTAATCCAAATATCTTTAATTGAATGTAAGTTCCAAGTTTCATTTAGTCAAGGTTGCTAAGTAAAAACCTTTATTAAACTGGGAAATCTGACCTCTGAGAACTGTTCCCCCTGGTCTGTATAGACAATGGAAATTAATCTGATTAATAAATAAAGCAGAAGAAGTAGTAATACAGCAGTGTATTTCCCATAATTGTCCAAGATGCTGACTCTCTAGATTAAAACTGTGATAGCTAGTGCAGTTTGGTGTTATGCCATCGTATGGAAACTTTCAACAACTGTCTTTTATTGTAGCATGGCATTATGCAGGTAGCTCCTTTGGTTAGATAGTTTGGAATAAATCAGGTTTTCAGATATTCTAAGAGCACTGTTTTTAAGCCACAACCAGTGTGATTTCACAGTATGTAGTATTACTGTTTTGTTGAATATGACTGTTTTGTCATACCTATCAATAGGAAAGTAGTTTTTTATTTACCTTTCTCCCGGCTATTTTAAAATTTGGATTTCTCATTTTGAATTTGTAGCCCCAGTTTCAACAGTATGGTAATTGTATTCAATAACTTCTCCCCTTTCTTTTTTCTTCTTTCAGAACATTGCTACATATAAACTTCTTGGCACCTTTATTTATGGTTCTGCTGTGGGTAAAACCAATCACTAAGGACTACATTATGAACCCACCTTTGGGCAAAGAGAGCGTCCCTTTGTAAGATTCCCTTTAAAAATTCTTTCTGGGGTGTTGAGAACAAAACTATAAGCCTAGGTAGTGCCCTGTGAAAGTCACGGAAGCATGGAAGACCTAAAATTTAGTAGCAGCTGCTGTCAAAGGTATTTGTGGAAGTTGCAGCTGAGCTCTAAAGAGCTTCTGTCATTTCGGAAGAACGAGAATTTGTTGCAGAGTGTTGAATGTTAAGGTGGTGGTTCCTCAAAAGGTGCTATCTTCTGGCATCTCCTTGGCAGTGGTGGGTTGTTCTTCCTAGGCGTGGAATACCACCTCACTGCCACCTTCTGGAACCTTGTCTCTTACATATTGGTGTAGAAGAGGAGTGATTTCAGTGAAGGCAGTCAAGATACATTGGCACAGGTACTGACCTAAGTGATTTGTCTTAAGATCTAAGTGTAGGTGAATTGCATATAGAATTGATAGGTAAATTATTTAAAACATAAAAAGGGAAGGAATTTTCATTAAGAGTGTATCTGAAATAGATGTTGTATAAGTAGTGTAGGTGATTGTCATTGGCTCTGTTAGTCTGGATAATTCAAAATGAGAAAAGAGACTTGAAACAAATGCGGTTGGCTAACACTTTCATTACTGTCTGGGTCTAAGG
This sequence comes from Leptosomus discolor, assembly GCF_034619465.1. NCBI lineage: Eukaryota > Metazoa > Chordata > Aves > Leptosomiformes > Leptosomidae > Leptosomus > Leptosomus discolor. The sequence continues at coordinate 12,742,350 of NC_141419.1, forward strand.
TATGCTTCTAATGTGGTGCTGTGACCACTGAACTATTACATAAAACATTGCAAATACACGTATTTTGTATTTGTTCCTCAGTTTATGCTAAAATGAGAGTTGAGCTGTAATGGTGTATCTAAGGCAATTGAGGTGCTCGTTTGCTGTGTAGAACTGGGTGTCTCAAAACCTGTAAAACCTGTAAAAAGCCTCAAAATCTGAGTAAGCTTGGTTTTTAGTGTCCTGTCTTTGTTACTCAGAATTTAAGTGCTGTTTGCAGACAAGTGATTACTAATTTGGATCTCGTGCTGTAATAGGGCTACTAAGAAGCAGCAGTAGAGAGAAGGGGGGGGGCAAAAGTGCATGTTACTTGCACATGAACTTCGTAACTATATATTGTGCATTAAGTATTTTTGACAATATGCTTCAAGATTTCTTTACAGATGGTACAAACATATACCTGTAGCAGTAGGTGACCTTTGGAAAACGGCATTACCCTTTTTTCTATATGCAGAATGTCAGAAGATACCTTTGACACCGTGAGGTTGTGGATTATAATCCTGTTATGTGCTTTACGGTTGGCTATGATGCGTCATCATTTACAGGCCTATCTGAATTTAGCCCAGAAAAGTGTGGATCAGATGAAAAAGGAAGCTGGCAGAATAAGTATGGTTGATTTACAGAAGATGGTAAGTACTGAGGTTACGTATTTGGAGTGCTCTGTCTCTACCAATGCCTTTTTCCAGTTTGTTACATATTCGGTGGCACCAGAGCTGAAATCTGAACGAAGCTTCCTACACTACATCTCCTATAAAAATAACACCAATACAGAGAAATTCTGCAAACCAGAATATGCAGAGATGTGTCATCCGTATTATGCAGATGGCTTGTCTTAAGTTATTTGAAAGTTTTTGTAAAAGATCCCTTCATTAATTGTTCTTTATAAATATGTACAAATACGATGAGTTTCTGCTCAGCATGAGTAGATCTTGGTGAGTGGTAATATATAGCTACAACATGGGAAAAATATTAAGTTGAATTTAGATAGAAGGGTAAATTACTGTTACCTAATCCCAACTATGATTTTTAAATTGAGGCAAAATTTAAGATAAGGTGGTTGTATTTTGGGGTAAAATGAGACATGCTTAATTCTATCAGACCACTCTCAAGTGCAGTAGCCTCATTACAAAACTGTCTGCCCATCTTGTTACTGTGGCAAAGGAAAAAAGTCTTTGATTTTTTTTTTTTTTTCAAGAAAAAGGTTTAAAACATACCATCTCAACAAACTGAGGAGGTAGAAGTTCATCAGCTTTCTGTAGAATGGTGTTGTGTGTTACCTGCAAAATAAACATTTCTAGTGTTGCATGACAGTGCTGCCTGGTGGTCCTGCTGAGTTGGGGTGTCTTGCAGGAGGAATATTGAAGTATGCCATAAGATAAAGATTCCTCTCCTAGAATTGTCACTGTTACAATCTTGTCCTTGGCTTCAGGGAGTATCTGAAGGTTGTAAGTGGACTATGCAGTGGGTATTTACAAACAAAGTGGCTAGCAGTTTGCTTCAGAAAAAAAGTTAGGAAGTGCAGGTGGCAGCAACTAGTTAAGACAGAACTGTGCTGATCGCTGTGAATGCATAATTTTAGTTTGGGGAGCTTTCATCCTCTGTGTAAAACAATAATGTCTTCTCTGTGCAGTGTTCCCTAAATCCGTTTTTATGTCTTTGGGAAGGCCATAGCCCCTAAACAAAGTCCTGTCTTGTTTTACTAGTCATGTCTGCTTTATCTTCTTAGGGAAGTTTTGCCAGTAAAGTCTTTCCTACAGTGATCATTACTTTTTAAGTTGTTCTTTTTATCCTATTCCATCAATTATCTTGCAATATTTTTGTCTCATGCTTTTTCTTCTGTTAGTGTCTTACTGCTTTTTCTTCTTGTGCTACTTTTTTGATGCTTGTTCATCATGAAGCCCTTTGAGGTTTTAGAGGTATTTCCAAAAATGTCATGTCTGCCTTCATCTTTTTTGCCACCCTGTATTCTGTTCTTTTCAAAAATCCAGTTAGCTTTATTTCATTGCTTGCTTGCTATTGATTTTATGACTTCTTTCCTTCTTTATTTGGTCTAGTCTTTTAGGTCAATAGCTTATACAAAATATATAATGTAACAATCTTGAGAAAGGTGGAACAGATTGGGAGCAGGGGGAGGGATAAATCTGAGTGGATTTCAATGAACCATAAAGTGTGCCTGAAATAAAGACCATTTAAATGCTGTTATTGATCAGCTACTCTGAAAAATCATCTTGTCATTGTTTTTACAATACTGGTTGGAAATCTTAAAAATATCTTGCTTTTGAAAAGGGACTGCAATATTAACCAAATTTTTATTTACTTTTTATGAGGCTTTGGACTGTGACTACTGCTTCATTTTTGAAATGGGATTTAGTTTGTAAATCATTGGGGACTTTAAAAATTAAACATATATTTAGCTTTGATTCTGGTGTATTGAAATAGGAATCTTTGAATGATGACATGCAGTTTGCAGAAGTAAAATGGATTCTGTTTGTTTTAACAGAAGTGATGCTTTTAGTTGTTTCCTTTCAGCACTTTCTGTCAGATTTGTAAATGTCCTGAAACTGGAGTTCATTGTAGGGATTTCTTCATTAGGCCTTTTGAAGACAGTATGTCACATCCCAAGATGTGCTAGAAAACTTTTTAAACAGCTTTAATGCATAAGTACTTTTTTTTCTTAATAAATTGCTTTGTTTTCCTAGATGTGTTCATAAAGGTTGTCTTTGATTAGCCAGAACTCATAAATTACTCTCTTCTGTTTTCCCAGGTGGCTCGGGTATTCTATTATCTTTGTGTAATTGCACTGCAGTATGTTGCACCATTGGTAATGCTCCTTCACACAACTCTGCTCTTGAAAACACTAGGTAGGCAAAATTGGATCAACAAAAATGTGTTCTGTTCTACACAGGGCTTTCATATTTTCGGCTTACTAAAGAGAATTAGAATGTACAGGTACTTGCAATACAGAAATACATTGTCGTTTCCTACAATTTAAAACATACTGATGTGGGGCTTTTAAGCAGTCCTCTTCTGTTGCTGCTTTTGACATCTTTCAATTATATGCTAATTTGTTTGATTTATTTCTGAGAAGTTGTGTAATACACCAGTTAAGCTGTTCACGTCAGTTGAAATATTTGTCTTTTAAAAGGTATTTTAAAAGTGAGCTGTATAAAGCATTGTTGATTTAACCTTATGACCATCCATTGAAGGAATTTTTTTCAGCTTTTCAGTCTTAAGTAGGCTTTTTGAATGGAAACTGTGACATATGAAGTTAATTTCATTACTGGGAGATCTGATGTCACTCTGTTGGTGTGGTTTTGTTTTTTTTTTCTTTCTTTCTTGAGAGGGATGTTTTTCACAGCCTGCCATACAGACGTGATACTCTTTTTGCAAAATGTCAGTGGAAAGAGATAGGCTTTGTTAGGCTCTGATTCATCCTGTTCTGGAGTAGGCATCTACATCTGGTGAGGTGAATCATACCCAGCGCTGACAAGGTCCCAAGGCAACCATGTCACATGTAGATGTTAGGATGTCAAAAGGTAAGATGAATCCTACCCTAATAGCTTACTAGTATGATCAAAGCCATGCAGATAGTCAGTATTTACTAAGTTAGAAATGCTTCAATTTTTTTTTGTGTGTGTGAAGAATATATATAAGATGATCTATAGAGCGATAGAAATAACAGAACTTGGGTTTTTTTCTATAAAAATCTGTTACTCATTTCTTTTTAACAGGTAATTATTCTTGGGGCATCTACCCGGAATTGAATTCTGACACTCCAGTAGAAAACAGTCTGCTTCCCAGTTCAGTTTATTCTGAGTCTCCACCTGCTGATGGAAAGATGAAAGTAACTGTGGTACAAATAACAATGGCTTTGGGAAGCCTAAAGAATATTTTCACTCCTCTTCTGTTCCGGGGACTCCTGTCTTTCCTCACCTGGTGGATTGCTGCTTGCCTCTTTTCTACAAGCCTTTTTGGGCTGTTCTATCACCAGTACCTGACTGTGGCGTGAACCAGTCAACTGACAAAGCAAGTGTGAGGTCAAATACTACATACAAACCCAGGTACCCAAGAGGAGATGAAGAGAAAAGAAGAAAACTATATATGAAGAGAAAACATATCAGAATTTTTTTAAAACACTTCCTCTGTGTTCTCAGGGTGAATATTCTTATAATGTTTAAAATTGCAACTGGGTTTGTTATTTTTGTGACCCAAATGGTAGGTAACTAATTGAATTATAGTATCAGGACTGACTGATATTGTGTGGCAGGTGGTGGCGTGTGTGCTAAAAAGATATGACCTCTGGGTATCTTGGTTTCCATAAACAGCAAGCCAACCTCAAAACTTTGTGTTTTAAGCATCAACAGTCAGTGACTGAACTGTGCTAGAAGGGTACTGGTTATAGTAATGGTGGCTGCCTATCGATTAAATCTTGAAACTGAGCCATACAATGGAAGGAGCGAGGGGATTTAAAAAAAATTCTGTTGGATAGCTATCAATCACTTTTCTCCATGAAAAATGAAATAATCCAACAGGACAAAAGAGATACTGTATATTACAGTAAAGAAAGCTGTACAAAATTTAAATTTAACAAGAATAGATGTATGGACCTGAGAGGTATTACTGCCTAAATATTTTGCAGGAATGCTTGTGCAGTAAGAGGAGAGTTATAAAAAAAAATAAATTATTTTAGTCCCTTCAGTCATTTTGAAGTAATGGCCATCTGTATTGGTGCTAATATTGATCCACAGATTCCATTTGGATCTTTTAAATTTCTCCTTTTCAGGTAATAGATAAATTCCATTGAATTCACAAAATAGTAGAAAACAATTAGTGATACCAATCAAACATTTCAAAAAGAAAACAGTTTAATCCTGCTGACTGAGAGTGTATGTATCTGTGTATTGTACATATAAATATATATTATATATTAAATATATAATATATATGAAGTTATAAAATATGGAATCTTTATTTTAAATTACTGAATGTATCTTACAGGGCCGTGGGAGAGGGATGTATGTGTATCTAATAATTTCAAGATCCCTTTTGAAATGAAAATTAAATTTTTTTTGAAAGTTCAGTTGAAAGGGCTATTTGTTTTTGGTGCCTCTTCAAAGGTACTTAGCTATACTAAAGAATTTACGCTCTTTTGGAAGAAAAGATCTACTTAATCTGTTAACCTTGAAGTTTCTTCTCTGTCAGATCATCATCTTTAGCCACTCTAATCTGTGTTAACTTGGCTATATAGTAACAACTAATATGTCTTGGCTTCAGAAATAGATTTTCTGTATAATAAAACAGCTGTAGTAAGGAGGAGCAAAGCATTAACTTTACAAGTTTTGCTTAAATGGAGGGATAGATTCCAAGTATAAAACCTTCTCAAAACAAAATAGAATGACAATTTTTCAGATGTTTTGTGTAATTGCAAAACAGGAATGGGAATTTATACGCAGTAGCTTTTTTAAAAAGTTAATGTTACACTTTGCAGAGGTCAGTGGGTTTTTTAACTAATACTAGCTGTTTATACGTTACTGTTCTTTTTCTCTTGAATTTGTGTACAGCTTTGGCATATAATAAGCATTTATAAATGGAAAAGCTTAACTAAATATGTAGCAACCTACCATATGGGAAAACAAACTGTTAATGAATGCAGAAAACCAAGAACTTAAGCTGGTGATAAACTGTCTTACTATGTTGAATGCCTTTTAAGTAATTTATTAGTGTATTAAATTGCATTTACTGATACTAGGGAGAGATTTGTGTACACCAGCTAGTACCTACCGCATGCATTTGGGATGTCTGAGGACACCTTGCATGATTCTACTGATTTCACTGCAGTATAGTATTTCAGTGCTAATGGTGATGCAAGCTTTGTTTTTTCACACTTTTCGTAACTAATGGGGATAAATGCTTAACTGTGTGAATTTGCCTAAAGAAAAATATTTAATTTCATAGATTCAGATCTTGAAACATTCCTAGGAAATGTCTTTCAGATTAATAGAGGGACAAAATATGACAGGTCCAGCAATACTCGACCTACTTGCTATTAGTTCAAGAGGTATTGTTTGTTACTAATAGGATTAATAGGGACAGCTTTTAAGTTATAGTTAGGTATCCAATGTTAATGTTTTATTCAGGAAAATAAAACTGTATAGTGCAGTTGATTCTGATAGTGAACTTGGCTAAAGCTCCTCACTGTATGGGAGATGTATAGGATAGTTTGCAATCTGAAGGATAGGAATAAACTTTGGGTACTAGAGCAAGCTTCAGAATAGTGCTAAGTAACAGTTTCTATTGGCATAGGTATTCTGAAAGCTCGTAAGTGAAAGTGAACTGTAGTTATATACTACTGCATTCAGCAAAGGTAATTGATTGTGTGTCTAGCTGAGCTTCACAGAGCTTTGGGTAAAGAACTCATGCTGTCTTATTCTTCAGACGTCACACTGATCACAGTGAAAAATAGGCACCTGGATGTTGCTAACATTAAGATCAACGCTTCTGGCCGTTGCTGTTTCATTGTTGTGCAAAACTGAATTGTTGACCTTCTGGTCAGCAGTCTGATGTGAGTGGGAGATGGTCTTTCTTTGGATCCATTTAATCCTTGCGTGAGTCTAGGAGGTTTATTAAAAACTAAAACATAGCAATAAACGCCTTTGAAATGTGAGGTGACAGTGAAACTAGAGGGAGCATATTGCTATGCCTTCCTACAACTACGTGATGGGCTCAAAAGTGACTTTTAAAGTAGAATAGTAACCCTGATAGTCCTGACTTCCATGTATATTATATAAGCTTCAAAGGAGTATCTGCTCACTTCTTTAGTGAGTTCCTTTGAAACAGCACCTGGCAAATACTTTTTTTTTTTTCTTCATGGAGATCTTTACCAGCACCTGGGGAAAAAAGGCATCTTGCAGAAATGGAAAAGCAGGTGAAACATGACTGAAAGGTTAGTAGTTTTTATTTGGGATTCTTAAACATTTTATCTTGCTTTTTGGCCACTACTTACTTAATTTGGGAGATTTTAGAAGGAGAGGTGCCTATGACAAAGAATAAGTCTTTCCCTCCTTTCTTTCCCTCCTTTCTTTCCCTCCTTTCTTTCCCTCCTTTCTTTCCCTCCTTTCTTTCCCTCCTTTCTTTCCCTCCTTTCTTTCCCTCCTTTCTTTCCCTCCTTTCTTTCCCTCCTTTCTTTCCCTCCTTTCTTTCCCTCCTTTCTTTCCCTCCTTTCTTTCCCTCCTTTCTTTCCCTCCTTTCTTTCCCTCCTTTCTTTCCCTCCTTTCTTTCTAAATTCAGATCTGCCTTTTTCACTCCAGTAATGAGACTTGTTACCTTGACTCCTTTTTGCTATCCACAGCTTTTTCCCTACATTCCCTAAACAGGACTGACTGGGCTAAATTAGTTCATGATTATATTTTCATTTTTATTGTTTTGGTTTAAATTAATCTATTTTTGAAGGATTAGTTCCTTTAAATAGTTCAAATAACTTTGAATTCTAGCTGAAATGTGAACAAACTTGTTAACGATTGCTTAAGCACTGCACTTCTGTTATGGAAGTCGCTTTGGACAAAGTATTAAGATAGTGATAAATCCAAGTCTTCCAGCAAGCTCAGGACAGTCCAAACATTACTATTCGACTATTACATTCAGCTGTTTCTGAGCTTAGAGAAGTTGGTTAGGAAAAGGAAAATAGATTATAACAAGCCTGTTCTTCCAATTTGTAGGCGATGTTCTCAGCAGCACTTGTGATACCTTCTCGTGCTATAGGGTTTGCCAGGTTTTGAGGTATTTTTAGCTGCATGGTTTTTTCCTCTTCCAGACTTTTTTTGCATAAGAATCAACAGATAAAGTAATGGGGGAAAACCAGGTAGTATTGATACAAGAGAACATCCTTGTACAGAAGGACGTGCTTTAGAAAATTCATTTCTGTGGCAGTTGTTCTCCTCCTTGGAGCCACAAGTGGAGTCACTTGAAATACGTGTGAATAATGTGTGCTTACCTGGGCTGGAAGGTCAAACTCACCTACGAACGAAAATGCCCTCATCGTACATCAACGCAACAGTCAGTATAACCTCAGTCTGTAAAATGGTTAGCGAGTACAGAAATTTCAGCTAACTTCAAAATAACCATTAAAATTTCGTACTTGGTCACAGTAACTACAGACAAGTGGTAGTAGAAGCCATCAGATACTTCAAATTTTCTTAAAGCTGTTGGAAGGCTCTGCAAGGTGAAAGGCCTTATGCCTCTTTATTCTCAGAGGCCTGTGTTTTCCTTTTGAACATTAGCTTGTTTCTCCAGAGGAGGTTTGGAACAGTTTTTAAGTGCTATACTTCATGCTTTGTCACATGACACAAATTGTGCGTTTGTTAGCCACAAACCCCCCAAGACTTAACCCCACAGGTTGTTTCGTCACTACAAAGTTACTAGAAAGTTTTAGTGTAGTGCATGGTGAAAATGGAAACATTGAGTGAAAATGAGCCCAAAGAAAATTCTGTGTTCTCTCAGAGAAATCTTTCAATTATGGCTGAGCAAAATCTTAACAGAGGAAGACAGCAGCAGCTCACTTGTATCCTAAATCAAATATTAAATGTGAATGTTTACCATTATGAGTAAATAAGACTGTTATTTTCAGCATCTGCAGCCTAAATCCTAAATCCCAAATGGTAAATAAAGAGCAATATTTTGACCTCACTGGTATTTACTCTAAAGAGCATCTAGGCACCACGTATTGAAGCCAAACGACTGATCTAGTTAAGCAAGCTGATGCAGAGTAGTCGGTCTGTGCTTCGAAGTGATTTTTGTGCAACTCCTTTACAAAGGTCTGCCATGCTTTGTGGCTTTGGCAGCGCATGTGCTGAAGAGGATGGCATGTCTGTTCTCCACTCCTAATACTGGACTGAGAGGTCTTCCTTTTCTGTGGGAGTGATCGTAAGGCCAGGATGTTATTTCAAGGCTGCTTTTACTGACATCTGTATACATGCTGCACTTAACTCTTTCAGGTCTCTCACTGTGGACTGCCAGGCGAGTAATGCTGCACTGGACATTGTTTTGCATGCCAGTGTATATTTATTTTTATAACTTTGATTTCAATGGCGTTTTTAATGGAAATTATTTTTAATCCCAATACCATCTTTTTTTTTTTTTTTTTTTTTTTAATTACTATCAGTGCCTGCAACAAGAAGTCAAATACTTCTACACTGAATTTTTTTTTTGAAACTTCATGTGCAGACTGAAGTATTAACAAGTACGCAGTTCTATAATGAAGTGTGAAATCCACCTGTGAATACCAAACCTTTTTCCATATGCGCTCACACATCAGTCAAGAATCATTATTCGGATTTGTGGCATTTCTGTCAACAACATGCTATCCATATGACTCTGCTATTTATAAAACAAACACCTCAGTAGAGTGAGAGTAGCTTTTTACAAACTCCTTGGTAATAGGCCATTGCTATTTATTTTATGATGCTGCTAAGTATTTTTTAAAACCTGGCTTAAAATATCTTGTGCTTAAAGTCAACCTTGTTCTCTTTTCCTCTGTTCATTGTAACTCTGCTTCCCGTATATGTTCTAAGCTTCCAGAATGCGTATTCATAGTATTTTGATAAAAACCTAGGGTGAAGAAAAGAGCACCAAAATCTTTTTTTTTATACTACAGTTCATACCCTTGTCATCATGTGCCAACAAAGTTTTTATTTTTCCTGTCTTCAATTGTTCCTTTGTCCCATTGTTAACAATCTTGCACATTTTCGGTATATAAGGTTTTCTAGGAAGAATACATGTGGGGAAATACTCTGTAATAGCAATCACAGGAAACTCTGTCTAGTGTTTCAGTCTTCCTGTTTATGTGAGCAAATATTAATGTAAAGATGCTATTAAATAATTTAAGCCTAAAATTTCTCATGAGGTAGTCTTGTTACAAATTGCACAGGGAACATTCTCCAATTGTAAATATTTTACTCTCAGTATGTCTTTGTTGCTGGGAACACACATAAATTCAGTGTTGTTGTTCTGTTAATAGTCTTTGTCTTTTTAAGTGAAAAGCACATAATACTTCCTACTCCAGAGCAAACCTAAGAACAAAAGACTCCTCTCCCTTCATTTCAGTATTTGCCAAATGGGAAAGACTCTGATTTTATTTATGTAAGTTCTAGCTTCCTCTTATTGCTAGATTACTGTTAAAATAAAATGTTTATAATTACAGAGTTACAAGTATTAAGACAGTCATGCTTCACAGTGAAGATGATGTCAAATGGTTGTTGCATTGTAATGACCTGTCCTGGCTGGTGTTGCATTACCTGCTGTTTCAAAACAAATTGTCTCATTTGCTTTGTGCTTTAGAGGTTCAACGGGATCTGTGAACAGAAGAGTGCAGCGCATGTTGGAAAGGCTGAGGAGTTGCTCTGTTTTGGGGTTGGGGTTTTGTGGGCGTTGGTTGGTTGGTTGGATTTTGGGTTGTTTTCTTTTTTTAGTTGGTGTGGATAATACTTAGATAAGATTTTTACAAATAATAAAAAACCTACAGTAACATTGCATTCTTTTTGTACACTGTAGACTAAAGTGCCTAAGTGTATGTGGTCTCTGGAAGACATGCTGTAAATTTCTTGCTTGTACCTTTGTAGTTATTTTGCTACATAATAGAAGCTTAAGTTTTGCAAAGAAAAGGCAAGGACAGCTAGTCCTTAAAATGTTTCCTTACAGTTTTTGGCATATAGAGTGTCTACATGAGTTTATGGGTTATTACACAATGGAGGCAAATAAGATTTTGAAGAAATCTTTTTCATTCCTGTTACTTTAAAGATAATCTTAACATCTTTGCCCACTACCTGACTGGTAGTATCACACCCCACTGCCATCTATGCATTCAGTTTTCTTTTTTTATGACCGAGGGAAAGGACTTGGACAATTCGGAAAGGGTTGACTTCTGCAAAGTTTTGTGGTGACAGCCTGGGTGTTACTTATGCCCCAGTTGTGCAGGCACATGGGTGACTTCAGCCAGGTAAGTAGTTCTGCTAGAGCTCAGGAAGGCTGCACTGAAGTTCAGCACATCCGTATAGATTTGGGGCACAAGGAGTACCAGAGCTGCACCGAGCAAAGCGGCTCCAAAAGAAAAGGCACGAGTTATGCCTAGAGAATTTTGTAGAATGCCATGAGGGTATTGAATAGTGAAACCACCCTTACCTTTCAACTCCTTCCCCTCTTCTGAGAACGGCAAGAGCTGAAGGTGAAACCTGCCTGGTCTGGTTCAGTGGTGAAATTAGAAAAATGAGGAAACAGCAGGTGCCTGCTCTTGAGTCAGTTATGCATTCTGAATGTGAAGTGCTTGTAAGCTGGGATGGTGTTGCTGATTCAAAACTACCAAAGGAAGCCTTCCTCTGAGGAAGGCTTATAAAAGCATTTTGAGCTTTTAGCTCTAAAAAGTGGCTGTAGTAATCTGTACTGTATGTAATACACTGTTTGGGGAAACTTGCTCCGGTAAGCTTACTAAACATTTCCTTACACTATGTGTAAGAAATTGCATTGCTTTTTTTTACTGTAGAGCACTTAAGAAGCTGGGTTTGTCTTGCTTAATGTGTATCAGGCAGCATTTTATTAATGTGAAAATATTAAGAATTGGTTTGTCTAAATACTTAAATTCCTTTAACATCAGTAAATTTTGCAAAGTGAAGCAAGATTATACTTTCTTATTCCCCATTTGTTCTGTTGAAACATTATAATTAACTTTGGTTTTATAATGCAAACGTTATTAACTTTATATCTATTGGTTGCTAATGGTAATACCACATCAAATCAAAGAGAAACTGTGATATCTGCTGTATATCAACTGCCCCATCAACTTGCTTGCCTTTGTAAAACACTGATCCGTGTTAGACATTTAATGTCTACTGCAGTGATGCTCATACAGTATTTTAGTATCCCTACATGTACTCTGCATGCCTTGCCTTTATGCACTGTAAAAGGATAGACTGTTTTAGAGCACTTACTCTAGGTTTAAAAAAAAAATTCCATTATTTTATATAGTATTTCCCATATCCAAAATAGGACAGCTTCTAAAGCCAAAGATCAATAAATGTTTATTGTCTATCAGTGTGATTTTACTTTTTTTTTCCTATTTTTATGATACATCCCACTTGTTAACCAACTTGTGCAAAATCTCCACGTTTACCAAAGAGCGTGTGGTAAGCAGGCTTTTTCTCACTTTCTATGCTAGCCCAAATTATCTTTTTTAGAAACAATTAAGTAGACCGTTTATCCCCTCCTTGTTTGGGGTGCAGCAGAATAAACACTTTTCTAGTATAAATGCACGTAGTGTCTTACTCACATGACTAACAGTTTTCCCACAAAGAATGACTTACAGATGCGATATAAATGCTTTCATTTCTAAGTGTTTCAGAATTAAAATTTGGGAACAATTTAACTTCCTGGGAAAAAGGTCAGCTGTACACCATGGTGAGTGGAGGAAATTAGGAGTTTCCCAGTACGCCCACAGGATTTATCACCTTTCTTCTTGACTCTCACCCTTCCTAATAGGAAACCACTTAAAAAGGGGTTGTATTTGCTGTCTTAAAAAAAAAAAAAAAAAAAAAAAAGTAATGTGTTTAAAACCACGTTACATTGTTGTTTCTATTTGTTTCATCCAAAAGCACTAAGAAGGAATGTACTTAAAGTAATAACATCTTGTAACCTTTGGGGGTTTTTAAATTTGATTTTTTGGAATATCAGATTTGGTTATGCATAGATTTTCTTCCTGTGTGCAACATGTATGGATGAATGCTGCCAAAACTGCTCAGATAGTTCCTCAGCAATAAGAAAATTCTTGAGAAAACAACCTCCTTTAATATGGAACCAAAGTGGTGCCAAAGACCCCTTCAATTATAAAGGACATTCCTATGGCAGGGAGGAGAAGTGCCCCACAGGTCCTAGAAGAGCCAGTCTTGGGTTTTGGGGTGGGGATTTGGAAGTGCACAAGGCATTTGAGCTGTAGGCCCTCCTCCTGAAAATGATCAACCTGTCTCAGGTAATAGGGTGAGTTTAAAATCTCAGTTAGGAGGTTAGGAGGGAGGTAATGAGCTATGGTGGGAGGTTTGTTTGAGCTATCTCAGCCTTCTGCTTTCTCCACACAACTCTGAAGCTTGAGACTACAATCCTCAACAGTTTGCAATAGAAAGGATGTTTAGCCCTACATGTTCTCCACAGTTTTTATAGTCCATGCTTATACTTTCGATAATGTGTTGATGCTAGTTTGCTACTTTAAAGTGAAGTTAATCTGCAGGTGCTGACACAGTGTACGTGCTTTTCAAGATCTTTTCTAGGCTAAGTTTCTGTGCCCTGCAAAGTTTGTTGTGTTTAACCTTCAAAAGGACTTTGGAGCCACACTGAACACAATCAGGTTACTTGGCCTGTTGACTCTACAGCAGCTTTTCTACCTGTCAATTGTTCAACCGCTGCAGAGCTCGGACAATTGAGCAGTTGCCTGAAAAAAACATCCATCCCTCTGCTAGCCACAGCCCTGGTTGCCACGAAGGTGAGTGTTCTGCTCTCCAGCTCTTCAGATTGATCTGCTCTGCAGCAAGAACCTGCTGTGAAAGCCCTGGCAGCGTGCTCCTGGAATAGAAGTGAGCCTTTGATTTCAAGGATTATGTGAAGTCTTGCTTTTGAACCCATCGGGTTTACACTCCAAAGCGCTACTGATTTAAAAGGTCTTCAGTGAGGAAAACTAGCAACGCTGACCTCTGCTGTCAGGTGCAAGCATGCATGATTCAGCGTAGTAGCCTAGGGACTATCCGACTTCTTGAAATGTTAATTTTAGCAGAGTATATTCTGTGGTAGAGGAAGGCCTGGAAGTGTACTGCAGCTGAGAGGGCAAGCATCTGGTACCTGTCCCATGCTAGGAAAGGGCTGAGAAAATAGCGAAGACATTGCTGTTTTGATTCAGATTTTACAAAGTGTTTTCAAAGAAGTTATAACACAATTATTGTTGCTTGCGTGCTTAATAGACAGGCTGTTAACTGACTGCAAAGGGGATGCAACAGAGATTGGGAGATCACTCTTTTGGACGACTATTCAGTTTCCTTCTAAAGCTACATTAAAAAATAGGAAGTAATTTGTTGAACTTGTTCTGGAGTCAGTCCTGCAACATTTTCTGCTTCTCATGATATTCAAGTGTTTAAAGACCGCTCTGAAACACTTTCCTAGGGTTGCAGCCCTGATGGGTCTGGGGAAAAGGTGGCTTTTCAGTTTGTGAAGTGTGAAGCAGTTTTGTAATTCTGTCTGTTTTGAAAGCTGAAAGGAAAATAAAGCATCCTTCTCTCTGAGTTACAAGATTTGCAAGCTACTTTCAGTGATTCTGGATAACCAACACATGCCCATGTTCTTTCCACCTGTCAAATCTGAAAGCAGTTTTTCGAGTGTAGAACTTGCGTGATTTCCTGAAATGCTAATTTTTATAGATGTACAGGGTATAGAGGGAAGCAGTGGCACATATGTCAGAAACTGAAAGAATACAGGCTCTTCGCTGGAGTTAGATATATCTGATCTTTTAAGATCACAGATGTCCAGTTGCATCCCATTCACTTGGGTTATATTTGGAACAGGACATACCTGCAAGTTTTGATCCTGAAATCCAGTTTTCTTCCTTGCCATGAGCACATGCTGTTCCATTCCTACTCTTTTCTTGGTATCAGCCTGATTAGAAAAGTAATACACAAAAATCTTCAGCCCAGGCGTCCGTAGCTTGTCCAGATTGTCAGTTCCCTGTCCTCTTGTTCAGGGGAGCTGGCAATTAAGCTGTTACTGTCATCTCCCAGGCAGCAAGAGCTCATAGGAGTGGGGAAGGGGATGTGGAGGTGCACAGCAGAGTCGTATACCAAGGAAATTGGGTGACAGTTTACAGAATGAAGGATATAGGAAGCAATTGCTCTGGATGGGGTTTTGTTGGCCACAGGAAAGCACAAACGTGGTGATACAGCAGTTTGATCTATGCTGCTAAAAACCATCTGGGAGGTGGGGGGTGAATGTGACTGATTAAAAAACGAAAGGGGCGAGTTGGAGGTTGTGTTGTGTATCACAGGGTGGGTGGGACCGGTGCCAAGGAACTGCAAGGTGAGGTGGTGTGTGTTGTTTTTCGTATGAAAACCTGGGAAAGCTGTGGAGGACTTAAGGACTAGAAAAAAGACTTTTAGTGAGAAATGTGAACTCTGCAGGGTATCAAGGGAAGATTCAGATGTTGAAGTACCTTAATGTGGTATAAAAACTGCATAGAGAAGAACTTAGAGGAAGACAGAACAGGAACCAGAGACTGGAACCTGACAGTAGGTAAATTACAGTGTTAGAAAATGTGTTTTTAATGGGAAGAGTCACTAATTGCATTGCAACCCGAAGTGGTGAAATCTCCACTGGGTTATCTTCAGACAGCCTTTATAAACTGCTGTGGGTGAGCAAGTTACTTCTCTTAATATGAGGATAATCCACAAAAAAGTAAAGGAACCAGAGGACAAACAACTAAACCACTGTTTAATTCAGTTTTATTCTAAAGATTGGAGTTTTGGAACTTTTGGATTGGCACTGCTATGGCTGGATTACTACATGACTAGGAGGAAACGCACAAACTTAGTCTCTTTAACCCAGATTATGTGTATCCATTTTTTTATCTTGCATAGGTTTTAATGTCTTTGAAAAGTTGTAACTGGTGAAAGATTTTAAAGTACAGTTTTGCTGATATGTAGAAAAAAAGGTAATGTAAATTTGAAAATAAAGTAAGGAAATTCGTTACATTCTCTTTATATAGAGGCATAATGTTGTCTTAGAAAAGAAACCTTTCAGTGGAATTTCTTTTTCTAAAAGATGCCAAATTGAACTCTGTGTCAAGAGTGGAGTCAGAACATTATGCTTATGAAGTTAGAAGTGTAAGTCTTTGGCACTTGAACTTCTTGTTCTGATGCTGCAATTTTATGATTCTCACTTCTTAGCTAAAAGCAGAGCAGATGAGTTCCTTAGCTAAGGAGCTAGATGGGAGATCAAGAACTGGCACTGAGATTTCCGTTCAAATTTTGGCTTTCCAAGCAGCAGCAGTTGTTAGCAGGAGGAGGCTTGTTGTTGGCACTTGCTGACTTCAAGTCTGAGCTGGCAATTTAACCTTCCGATTCTCTTAAACGCCTGGAGGTAAGAACCATTTTGTTCTTTTCCTCTATGTGTCATTATCATCATTATTATTATTAACCTTTTGATGGCTATATTGTTGAGACTTTGTGCTACTGTCAAGAAACTCTACTTTGGAGTCATATCCTCCCCCCTCCTCCTGCAACTCCATCTTTTCATTGGAACCTTGCTTGAGAAATGGATGTCTGATGATGGTTGCGGTGCATTTAGGATGTTCCAGTAGGGATTCAGAGGTTCCTTGTCACCAAAGTCTTCATAAGCTGGATTGGAGACTTTCTCCCTTAGTAGCATCTACATTCTGTTATTTTTTTTTTTTCAGTCATACATACTGTTTTTTCTTTCATATCTTAGTTTTCCCTATGGAGTCTGCTCTCTAGAGCATAGATTTTAGCTGAGACGTATTTTCAGCAGAGCAGCCTCCGCAGGTGCCTACTGTGTCCCCACCTGGAGGTTTCACCTTCGGCCAGCCCAGGCACACACTTACCCTCTCCGCATCCCGTACTCATGCCTCCTCCTCGCCCACAAAGAAGGAGACTGGACACGTGCACTTCCCTGCATATCTGTAGTTACAGGTTTACCCAATTATTACTTGGCCTCTATGTACTTGTACAGGCTGCGACTGTGTTCTGGCCTTTTTTTTCCTCCTGCCCTTGACTGCAAGCCCAGTTCTTTCAACCCTCCCAGACGATCACCTCCCAAGTGTTAATAAGACAGCCCTATTAATGTATCTCGTGATTAACTCTGCCTCTTGTTTTGCAACAACTTTGTGACACTGGTTCTTACCCGGGTATTTGATAATTCCCAGATCCCTATGAAGTACTGTTGCAAGACAGTTATTTCCTATTTTTGTATATATGCTATTTTCTTTTTTATTAAGTGTAGTATTTGGCACTTTGTTGTGTTTCTTTTTTAAAAAATGCTAATTTTGTACCATTTTTGCAATGTATCAAAGTTACTTTAAATTCAAAGTAATTGTAATGTGAGTCCATTAGATTTATTATGTGTTTTCTACACAAACATACTAAGCTTATAGAATAGTTTGGGTTGGAAGGGACCTTTAAAGGTGACCTAGTCAAACACCCAAGATGCCAAGGAAAATATTGAGGTGTATTGGTCTCATAGGAGTATGCACACACATGCATTATATGTATGTTTACATACACGTATTTTTATTATATAAACACCAGCCGCATTATATACTCCTTGTCTAACACTGAAATGCTCGTAGTAGTTCTTCTGCATCATGTCCTAACCGGTGTGTACATGCTTCATACTCTTAATCCATATATTCTGATCTGCTTATGAAAATTTCCTGCTGGATTACCTTAAAGACATTAATTAAGGCAAGACACATAGCATCTCTTACGTTCCTCTTCCCCATCCAGCCAATTGTTTGAAAGAGAAAATTAGACTGGTTTGACATGATCTGTCCTTGGCAGATCTGTGTCAGCTTTCATTATTGCTTCACCCTCTCAGAATTTACAAATTGATTAGGAACGTGTTCGGAGTTTTTGCCTGGGTACTGAAGTTAGGTTGGGTGGTTTAACAACCCCAGTTAACCCACACTTTCTGCAGGTGGATGTTACATTTCCCTGTCTTCAGCTGCATGAAACTTCTTGTCCTCTGTGAGCTTTTTGGGGCTCATCAATAATTGTGTGGTGACACTTTTGGCCAGTGCAGCAAGTACTCCACTGACCTTCCTCAAGCACTCCTGATTAAATACATCAAACTTTTCTTAATATTCAGTAAGGTTTGTTTTTGTTTTTTTATTCTGTATCCTGGCCTGCCACTGTGAAAAACAAACAAAAAAGTTAAAGAGCATTCCAAAAGCTTATTTAGTTTAATTTCCCTAGTAAGTAATAGCTATTACTTTTTATTCTTATTTCTGTTGTCCCTTAAGATATTCTTAGCTTTTGTGGTTTTGTCCCTGGCTGCCTGTTGAGATTTTTTAATGCTCCCTCTTATTTGTGTCCTGTTGTTCAGCTCTTTTTGTTGTTTTTCAGCTCTTTTTGTTCTGAGTTTGGTTATGAAAGAAATCCAGATGTCTTCTTGCTCTGCTCTTCCATGGTACTGTTATTTATCATCTCTCTTTACTCTCACTGGAGAAGTCACTTTTCTTACACATTTTAGAGGATGAGCTGTTGCAAGAGTCGAAACATAATGGAGTGACCTTGCAGCATAAATTTATCCTTTTGGGAAAGTGTACGAAGCCCAGCTTTGCTGCCTTTTGTAAAAGCCTCCATTCTCTGTCAGCAGCATAAGTTCCTGACGTTTGCGTCTACACAAAACAAACTTATTCTAAACTTGCAGAAAAAGGATTGTTATGACTGAATTAGTAGTTGTTTTTAGTGGGATGATAGTTATTTTTGCCAGATTTTGATTAATATGGTGCATTCCACCTGTGTTCTCTTAACCTCCCAGTCAACACAAAAAACTTGTAGGTATTTTCTGTCCATTGCAGAGCTGTAGCAAAGAAGGAAATAACCTTCTGTGGAAGGCATTAAGTAGGAATAAATATGCCTGAAGTCAGCTGTTGATGTCTCTGATGCAGACCTACGTTAAACAGAGCAGCTTTTCAGCAGGGCAGGAAGAAATTCCCTGAAAGTTGGCTTATTTGCTTAAATGGATTTAGTAGTATTTCTGCTTTTTAACAAGCAAATTAGATTATGTTAACATCACTCCAAAATACCAAGAAATAAGTTTTGAAGTGGTCAGGGAATGTACTGCTTATATTTAATATCTTTCTTCAAATTTATTTGGTCTCTACAATCCTGTTTTTACTTCCATCTTCTCCTTTTTTTTTTTTTTTTTTTGATTCAACTGCATAAAAGTGTAAAGGGTTTATTTTTCACAAGGTCTTTGCTGGCAGAGGGATATTATATCTGAGAAAATGTCTATGCTAAGCCTTTCACATAGAAATGTTTCATATACTTAATAAAACCCAAAATTGTCAAAACATACAAAAAAATTTTGTCTGCTGGTGCTTGTGTGTTTCAAAACGTGTTCTGTTGATGAAAGCGCAACTGGTAGAGACTGAACCTGTTTGTTTACTGATGGTTTCATTGTTCTGTACTCAAATAAAAATGCCAGGTGACAGCATCAGAGTGAAAATACAGGATTTTAGAAGCAGCATTGAGGAAGGACATTTTGGTTATAAGAAAATCAGAGGCTGAAGAATACAAGTTCATTGAGGGTAAGTTACTGGTGAAGTGAGTATTTAACCTTACCTGCTGAAGTATCTGCAACCATAACCTTAGTGTTCTGGTTTTTCTGCAAAGACTTTGGCACGAGAAAAGTCCTTAGACACTTGGTTTGGGCCAATACACTTCCCACCTGTGTGGGACTTGCCTCCTTGTCGTCCATGAGGCTTTTCACCGACTTTATCACTAAAAGTTCTCCTCACCTTTCCATGGCATACTCAGATTTGAGGACCTAACATGATTTCATGCAGCAAAGGCAAGAAAAAATAAGACAAAGCTGTGGAATTATCTAGTATTAAATTTAACCTCTGTTTTAAAATCACTTAACTAGATTTCATGGTTTCAGTATCTCTTTAGCCTGTCTGCTACCTGGTGTAAAATTAAATGCAAGGGAGGAAGGGAGGAGTAGAAACTGAATGGTGAAAAATGGCTACTGCTGGTGCATGTGAAAAATGCAAATGACCTTTCCTTTAGGAAATTTTAAAATAATGAAGTCACTTTAATATACTTCTAGCAGGTCATTCAATTAAAAGGGGTTTAAAATTAAGTTTCCGCTGCTGAACAAACAAAATTGCAATGAACCTGAATTAGCAATGTAAATAGTTTGTTTATTGGGTAAACAGTAATCCACTCTGTGGTTGGCAACATGGAGAGGGAGTTTTACAGGACAAAGTGTTCAAGGCTGTCTACCTCAAGGTGAACTCTTAAATTTATATGGAGGCCCTGGTCTTGTTTTGCTATACGTGTGACTTTTAAACTTGGTCATATATCTAGCTGGCTAAGCAGAAGCAAATTGATACTGGATTTAGATGTGGCAACATTGGACCCACTTACAATTGAACCCTCCTTTATTTTTTCCCCATAAAAAGTCACCCCTTAGGCGAGGGATGGACATTGCCCCCAGGATGAGGAGCAATCCAGGAAGGATTGTAAGGATTGTAAGGAAATCTGGGCCCTGGTTCTTACTTAGTCCCTGCTGAATAAAAAGGGATGGATTTTGATTAATTTGAAAAAGCGAAAAAAACTTTAATTGAAGTTTTGTGATTTAGTGAACAGTTTATTGTGTCATTTGATGCACATTATAGTTTCAAAATTAGTGTGAAATACTGGTTTTAAATTCATTTGTAAAAACCAAGAGTAAGCACGTTTAAAAATTGATTAGAGCTGCATCAAGCTGTTCCCTAGAGTTTTAAACTCTGGTGCATGTGCCCTCCCAGCTATCTTAGTCATTGCTGGTTTGCCCTTTTAACTTGCAGCTGGCTCACCTTGTACTTTTGTGCTGACCTAGTTTATCTGATTACTTTAGTTGGCCATGGCAGAGGGGAGAGGAAGGGGAAAAAAAAAAAAAAAAAAAAAAAAAGAGGAGGAGAAAAATAGCAGAGTTGCTGCTTCCAGTTCTGGCGAGACACTCATTTTTGTCCCTTGCAGCCATCTCTGTTGTTTCACATATTTTAAGCATGAGATTGCTTATACACTGCGCTGTCTTCCTGCATTATAACAAGCTTCAACAGGACGTCTCTCTTCAGGCCTATTCTCAGGGATGGGCAGGAGGATTTTTGCAATAACAGTGTGTGCACAGATGCATATACTAGGCAACATATGTTTATACTTCAGCAGTGAGCAGCATGAGAGGAAATGGTGTTTTAATAAAAAATGAAAGCCAAAAGACCGTTCTATTCAAGGGATTAAAATATTTGTGTTAAATGAATAACTGTGGCAAACCCAATGTTTTCTTGTTATTTTTATTTTCTTTTTTTCAGAGCAGAAATTGAACTATCCTGTTCCCGTGCTTTAAGTAAGAGTTTTGGGTGTTTGTAATTGATGTTTTAATTGAGGTTGAATGTATTTTCATGTTCTGAGTTATTCTGAAATTTCCCCTCCCACACACCAATACTCTTTTGGTTTAGTGGCTAAACTAAGATATCCATCATTCGCACAACTTTCTAGTTACGAATGTCTGACTGAGACAATTCAATACTGCTCTCTGCTGTGAGGTGGGAGTTATAGGAAAAAAATGTTAAGCTTAACATATTTGTTAAATTATTTTCAGTACTCAATGCAACAGGCTTCAAGTGTGCAACTTCTCCTGACCCATAAAACACTTTCACTGCTAAAGGAAAACCTCTGGAGAGTATTCAACCCCTTCGTGGTTTTTTTTGTTCATGTTTATGATAGCTTAGTCAAAGTTGCATAATTGATTTTTTTTTTTTTATCCACAGTTTTTTTAATTTGATTGCATAGGAATCAGGAAAAGGGTTTGTTTGTTTTTTTTTTCTTGCATCCTTATGACCACTATTTTTTTTTTTTTTGTGCTTGGTGAATAACAAAAATGAGAAGGGAAAAATACAGAACAATTTCACACCTGAGATTGAAGGAGTTGATTACTGTCATTTTGATGATGTGCCTTTTATATGTCTGTAGTGGTTAAGAAAGACTTTATGGTTCAGAGCATGAGCATTTTAGAGCAATTCAAAATTATTGAAGAGCTACAAATTTTGTAAAGTGCTTCAATTTGTTAGTGACTCATCCAGCAATGTAGTGAGTTTTGTAGGGCTTTCACCATGGTCTTATGTACAACCTGTAAATGTTCTGGTCAGCTTCCCTAGCCTTTTTTACCCCCCTCTCTGTGTGTTGGTGCTGTTGCTTATAACACTCCCTCTGCTAATACCAACTTCTCTGTTCAGCAGCAGCATCCTGCACACAGTCTCAGCCTGGCCCTTGTGAAAGGGAGGGGGATCCTTGCAATGCTACTGTAATAATAAATAATAAAATATCCTCATGCTGGTGGTGACATTAGTCACATTAAAGGTGCATCACCCCGTTGCTGTGGAAAAGAAGGATGCATTTCACTCTCACATATTTAAAGACTACAGTTTGCGAAACTGAGATCAGAAAAGGCTTGCTATTTAAAAGCAAATAATCTTAGCACACTGAAAAAAAAAGGAAAAAAGTACTAAGTTGTCACTTTCTTGCTAACTTTTATGGATATGGAATTTCTGTCTTATTCAAAGTGGTCTTACGTATTGCAGAGAATCTATCTCCTAATGTGATCACATGATTTGGTTATTTCGAGCGTAAATCACAGCTTTCACACATGCTTTCCCTCAATTTTTCCCCTCATTTTGCAAAGCAGCATGAGAATAGTTCAATTTGCTTAGCAATTTCAATTGCCCATCCTAGTGAGGCAGGAATGCCTGAAAGTTGTGGGTTTATAATACAAATGTTCTGCCTTGAAATAATGAGGAACATTCACATATCTTATGAATAGTGCATTACCTACTCAATGTTACACAGAGCAAAGTGAAATTTCCTAACAAATTTACACAAAGTTTCCTGCAAAAACTTGGGTTTTTTTTCAGCATTGCGCATTTGGAATGACTTGTGTCTTCCCTTCCGTGGGTTGCTTTTGACTTTTGAAATCCAACATCATCTTAGCGGTGATACAAATTGGATTTTGTCTTCTGGATGAGTGTAAACCCAAGATCGTAAACCTCCTGGACTGAATCCTCATGGTGAGCAATATTTACATTTGTTTGAGGATTTGCTGGAAGAAACTGTCAGTAATTTACTTCCCTCAAAGTTGATGGGAACTTTCACCCAAAGGAGAAAAATCAGCACGATTCGCATAGAATTTGTATCAGTATTCACCTAGCTCTACCCCTAATAATGACTCTAAAGAGTTTCTTCTTTGGAGGGCTTTTCTTGAGAACACGTTTATGAATTAATACATGATTACAGATGAGCCATGCTCTGCATGGTTACAATTTTGAATTACTGGCAGTAAGGCACTGTCAGCCTGGTTTTTATTTGTAGCCTCTGAGACATCTGACCTTTTTAGGGCTAACTAGGAGAGCAGTGTTCAAAGACAAAAGCGGCAGTAAGCCAAACACAGTTATGCACAGTCTTAGGCAACAAAAAAAGATAAAAAAGTCTCAGTCATGAAGCTGCGAATCCCAAGAGATTTGAGACATTGCAACTGATTAACTGTCAGCTTGGTGAAAGCAGAGCTAAGCCAGTGGTGAGCCCCACTCAAAGTGCACTCAGACCTCCATGTGAAGGGGTGAGAGATGTGGCAGCTGGAAGGGAACAAAGACTTGGTTTTCTTTGTTTCAGTTCCCAAAGTTTACCAGCCATTCAGTCAACAGGTGCCCACCCTGCCCTCTGGCTGCACCCTTAGCACTGGGGATTTGCACTCCCACCAGCAACGTGTGACACGACCTAACGAGGGTGCAAGTCCTGATGAGAAAAGGACCTGGCGAGGCTGGGTGGGAATTCGTGCAATATGACAACAAGGACAAAGAAATAGGTCTGCATTGGAAGTGGTGGCAGAGCAAAATACTACAGTATCAGGCACGTTGCAGGTGGGTTTTTTCCTCTCTGAGTCCATGTCATCTCTCTGCGGAGGATAGTGGGCAGATGCATTGCAAAGTCTTGCTCTGGCTGTATCTCAGAGCTTTGTCCTTCCTCCAATGAGTCAGAGCAGTTCTTCTTTAGGGCTCCTTCGGAGCCTCCATCAGCAAAATTTTACAGCTTGTTCCAATTACAACTTCATGGGATCTCCTTTCATCACTTTTCCTCTCTTCTGCCAAAATTGTTTCCACTGTTTGTCTTCTCTAGGTAGTTCTTGTCTCTCCATGACACAAGGGGTATTCCTTACCCTTTCATAGCTGTAACTTTTCATCGTATGTTCCTTTTCAAAATTTAGCAACATTGTGATCATTTGAGATATATCTGTCTGCTCCAGTGATGTTTTCATCAAACCTTTTTCCTCCGTTTGCTGCAGTAATTAGCATCTTCTGGCACTACAGCAAGTCACTTCTCTGCAGGTTACCACTTATTGTTGCACCTGCTCTTGGATCTTGAGCGCTTCCTATATATGTGTATGTGTAACTTTGTGTATATAAAGAAGTAGGAATTGTAGGGAGGAAAGCATAGTCAGAAAAATGACTCACCTTTTGACGTCATACACTCTCTTCCCATCCTACTACCCACCTTTTCCTCCCCTCTGAAAGCAGAGACCTGCTGCCACCTCATATATCTCCCTGCAACTTTGTCCCAGCAAGTTTGTTACCAGATGTCTCTCCGCAAAAGAAATCTCTTCTGGAAGTTGCTGAGCTGTGGCCTCAGCATGAGGATTTGATTGATAGATGGTTCGTTCGCCCGCTGAGTAATTCAGTGATGCTTATGCGCTTGCTCGTGGTGGTGGTGATGCCCAGATGATGTATACGTGTCTCCCTGCATGAGGATCAAGCCATCAACTTCTGAGATGAGGATAAGGTAGTTTAACTCCCTGCTTCTGGTTGTGAGCGATTCTGAATGCGCAGCTGGGGATGTGGATGCAGCAGACAGCTACCTCGCTCCTTATTTTAGGTCGTCTTTGCTGCTTGAGCTCTGGCTTGGCTCTGTTGCCACGGGGCTCTGAGTTGTTTTGTTAACAAAGAATGAAAAAGAAATAAATACAGATAAGAGGGAAATAAGGTGAGAAATGCGGCTTTGCGGTATTTGTTGCTATGTGTCTATGCTCACAGGAAAGACTTCTGGAAACCTTGTGCTGCATCTAGAATATAAAATTGCATCAGTTTTAACAGACAGCTTTTTGTGAGTAGCTTTGGGATGTACTGCTCAGGGAAAGACTTGGATAAGACACTTTAAACATGGACAACATCCTTTTCAGGACAAAGAATCTCCGAGGTGTAAGCAGGAATAACCTCTACCCACAGCTTGATTTTAAAGACTAATACACGATGATGTGTGAATTAACCATGAGATCTCTGGGTGACAGAGCAGACCTGCATGGCCAGCTTAGGTGGTGCAAAGCAAGGGGCTTTTGTGGGTCACTGAAATGTAGAATAATTGCTTGACGCTGAATAACTTGTTTTGTTCTGTCTTTTTTTTTCTTTTTCTTTTTTTTTTTTTAATTATTGCTATGTCACCCCAAGAAAGAACCAAAAATACTGGTGCCTGGAATCAAATTCTCAGCTAGTTAAAAGTTGCTGAGATCTTTTTTTAGCCACTACATTGTACATGCTTTGTACTACCAGCTGCTCCGTATGCAGCAAGTTTTTATTCTGAGAGAAACAGGGGCTTTGACTGCAAAAGTAAGTCTAGACCAAGAGGCCTCCAAGTGAAGTCAGTCTGTTTGTGCTGCCAGTTTCTCTTGGAACTGGCTGAGAAATGTAATGGCAACATCTCCCTGTTTCCCTGCAAGTGACTTTATATATACATTGATGAAGGCAACAGGATGACTACTGTTTTACATTACGCATAATTAAGTATGCTTAATTGACATATGTTTAATTAAGCATAAGTAAGTAAGCTTAATTAATAAACTGAAAATGGCTTTGCATCAGGCTAATCAGAGGTATTTTGGGAGAACCAAATAATTAAGGTTGTCATATTTCTTTATTTTATCTTTATTTCTTTCTTCAATCAGCTGTTTAACCAAAAGGTCTGACTTATCAAAGCAAAAAGGTTTTTTGGATATTTTGAATGACTTAATTTCAGACCGTTGCACACTTCCAGGTTTACAAATTTAAGAAAAAATTCTTGCAGACTCTAAGTGAGCTCTGCAATGAGTGAACAGCTGTTAGAAAAAATAAATTAAAAAAAGAGAGTAGAAAGTGAGCCTTATGTTTCGCGTGGCTGTAGGTGCGCTTTGCTGCTGGCTGCGGGGCTAACGCAGCTACAGGCTGTGGTATTCCCTAGCTGACTTGAATGTTTGACGTCATTAATAGATAAGTGGCTTTGGTTCTGTTTTTTTAGGCTGCGTCACGATTGTGGCACATCACACGGGGCTGCCAAGGGGCTTCAGCCATTAACTGAAGCAGAGACATGGAGGCTTCCCCTAGTCCTTTCTCTCTTTGGCTTAGGCTCCTGCTTGTAACATCGGTGTCTCTTAAATGGTTGAAGTGAAAGCTTGGCTTTGCAGACTGCTAGTGGGCAGAAAACCCAGCATTTTAAAGCACAGCGCTCACACCAACACAGCAGAGAACATGGTGGCTGGGGCTTGAGGGTGCAAATTCAACCATGCAAAATCCCTCAACCCAAATCCTGCCTGGCTTGACTCATTCTGGTCTGCAGACCTTATTCCTCTTTCCTAGAGGAGGATGTGAAGTTCTTTTATTGCTGGAGGAAGAGAACACAGAGGAAACATCCACAGCAGCCTCTCTGGACCATCAACACGCAGAGACTTCCCCAACTTAGAAATATTTCTGCAGGTAAATTTTCCAGCTGTTAGGTTGTTTATAAGGAGGGCAAAGCATCCAGAAATAAAAAGGGTTTGGCCTTCAATATTTCTATGGAGATTTTTGCTTCAATAAAATCAGTTTCTTAACATACTATTTTGTGAGAGGAGGAGAGGAATTGCAACTTCCCTGCCACTGAAGTGGATCCTTCCCAAAGGCTGCTGAGGGCATGGTACAAGCCACGGTACCCCAGGCTCCAATGGCTGATGTGGAAGGCAGAGCACAGGTTGAATGAACTCTCAAACTTCCTGAAGTCATACAAAATTGCTATAGGATTTTCAGCAATCATTTTGGTGTTTCACCTCTGTAGTGGCTACCCTCGCTGCCCACACTGGTTTAGGTTCAACTAGATCCTACCTACTCACAACAGAGTTACAGAATATTACTGAGGAAGTCCTCCTTTGGGTTAATATTCTTGGTTTGTTTGTTTTGTTTTGTTTTTTAAATTAAAATATTGTAAATACACATTTTGTAAGAAGATTTGTTCAGGACTGAAGAAAGGTTAAAATCTTGCCTGGCACCTTTTTTTTTTTTTTTTTTTTGGAAAAGGCTCTCTCATTGCAAACTTACACCAACTAGCACAAACTACTGTGTATTTTAGCACAATCAGGCTGCCATTAAACTTTTTTTTCCTTTTTTTTTTTTTTTTTATTTGAAAGAATTGCTTCCTAAAAATACTGCTCCAGCTGAAGGACGGAAAGTTTCTAACGGTGGTACAGACTGCTGACACCCACAAGGACACATCTCACACAGTTCTCGATTGCCTAATTGATGAAACAAAGCCTTCATTCTCAAGTGAAAATTACAAAATAATGAAATGTATTAATGCGCTCGGCTGCAGCAGCCACGTATTCCCTGACTGAATACTTTCAAGCCATTGCCAGGAGCAGGCGATTCTGACAGGACAGACCTTTCCCATGAACTTCTGCAAGCTGCACTTTTACCAAAACAAAAAGTCTCCTATGGCCTGGAGATGCCAGCACAGCTCCTTTTAGTTCACACAGCATTTGGTGCTCTGCAAAGCAGCTTTCCGTGAAATCTCTCCTCTCTGGAAAGGAGTTGCCGTACCTGCAAAGTAAGGGTTTTTTCCCAGGAAAGCTAATTATATCTGTCTTGGCAAACACAGCAGACGAGGGCTGATTTGGAAGCCACAGGTGCTCGGATTGATGCACAAGAATAAAGCAACAGCTGAAAAAACCCTGCAGAAATGTATTAATTCAATTTCAGTGTCTTTTGGATTAACAATTAAAACTTTTATAAAATCAAATGACCCAATACTCTGGATTGTGATAATGAAGTACTACAGGCTGTTTTGCAAACACGTCTGATGTGCAAAAAAAAAAAAAAAAAAAAAGGGTTGTGCACCCCTTGTTATTAGTTTAATCATTAACCATAGTGGTAATTCTCTGAAAACTATAGTAAGGATACTGGTACTTTGTGACTAAAACAACAAGTTGGTGATTTTTTAAGTGACATTCTGATTTTTGCAGATACCTCTGTAATCCTAGAATCTCTGCTATTTATTATTAGGAGATTGATTAAAAAAAAAATCTACACTTCTGCTATGGATCTAAACATAGAAGTAACTGTATTTGTTACACCAACACAATGTATATTGCCAAAACCCATGTTTATTCTGTGTTTAAAAATGTTAAGCATCTTCCTGGCATCTTTGCAAAAGAGCTTTGAAGCTCTCGGTTCCAAAATACTGCAAAATGTTGTAATTAGATTTAAAGTGAAAGCAAATTGGAAAAATCTGTAAAAATTATGATTTAATTATATTCATCTCCATGGTTGAAAGGGATTATGGAAAGAAAGGAACAGATCAGTTTATGTGAGAGCTTATTTTTCAGGGAAAAAAAAAAAAAGGAAAAAAAGAAAAGGTGTCTTTTACATAGGTATTTCACATTGAATTTAATACAGAATTCACAGTTGCAGGAAAAAATACAGGATTTTATGTCATGATTTTTCTCATTAAAGGAACTTATTTTTATAAGGCATCTATTTAGTACTAAGCCCCTTTTTTAACAACAACAAAGCAAATTCTGGAATAATTATGATCTATAAACCATCCTGGATTGCTAAACAGAAAGAATTACGAAAAACAAATAAGTAACTCAAATGTGATTTAGTATGGATATGCCATATATGCAACAAAGCAGAAATCCGTGCTGGGTGGGTGTCATAGCTATTATTATTAAATTATTCAGGCAGTGTAGTGTGGCTTTTTATGCTCCAAACTATTTTAATCTGCTTGTGTAAAAAGCCTTCTGCAGAGCAAAACGGAAACAATTTTTATTATATTTACAACCATTACCATAATACCTCACATTAAAATTACTTTCCTTTGCAGCTCCTTCAGCTTTAAGTCAATTGAAGCAAGATGAACGACACCTGCTCTGAAATAAATAAAAAATAGCGTTTCTGGGCTTTCACTCTCAGGTTGATACCCTCCTTCCCGACCCTCCCCGCCCCGGTGGGACAGCGAGGCCAGGCGGGGAAGGATGCTCCTGAACTTCTGGGATGTAAGAAAATGAGTCAGTGCCTTCACAGCATCCTCCCTCCTCATCCTTTTCCTTCTTTTTTTTTTTTTTTTTAAGGTTTTTTTTTTGGAAGCTTTTTTAAAAATTTTGTTTATTCGTTTAAGTTTGATTTTTCGGGGGGGAGGGGTGGGTTTTTTGGTTGTTTTGTAGGTTTGGTGGTTTTTTTTTTTTGTTGTGGGTGTTGGGTTTTTTGGTTTTTTGTTTTTTCTGTTGTTGTTGTTGTTGTTTGGGTTTTTTTTGTTTTTTGTTTTTATTTTTTTTTTGTGTGTGTGTGTTATTTCCATTTTTATTTCGTTTTGGAGGACAGCTCTCAGCGGCTGAATCATCGGCCGGGCAGCCCTAGGGGAGGCAGATCCCCGGCGGAGCACTCCCGCACTGCAGCCGCGCTGGGGAGACGCTCCCTTCCCCAGAGCATCCCGAAGGCGGATCTCCCGTTTGCAGAATTTTTGGGGCCCTTGCCTGAGTTTTGGGGACCAGCGGAACTCGGGGACCGCGCGCGGAGGCGCAGCGTTCATTCTTCTGCAGCGTTAAAAAAAAAAAAAAAAAAAAAAAAAAAAAAAAAGAAGAAGGAGGTTTCTAGGCTGGTTCACTTCGGTGTGAGAGGGGAGAAAGAATCCTCGGAAGCAGCAAACGCTCCCCTTTGTTTTTCCCTGGAGGGAGCCGTACGGCAGCAGGAAAGCAGGATGGGCGCCGCGGGACCCCCTCGCCCCGCAAAACGGGCGGGGAAAGGAGAATTCCCGGTGCCCTGCGGAGGAAGGAGACGGAAGCCTCTGGCCAAAAACAGCCTTGGAAGTTTTCTTTTTTCGGACGGCGAGTCAGCGTGCGGACGCGTCTTGGGAGCGGTGCAGGGCGAGGGACGGGATCGCAGGATTAGCTAAAAGGAATGGTTTAAAAAACTCTGCTTTTTTTCCCCTTTGCGTGGTAGAAGTTGGGTGTATTTTGCACTTTTTGTCTGGGAAGTGTTACAGGACCACTCTGGCAATGCTTTCTTTCGAAGTCGTTTGTCACCACCTGGGTTTTTCACACATCATCTTGACAATTGCTTACTTATGTTTTCTGGTAATGACCAGAGCCTGAGAATAATTCTTCTACATTACAAATGCTTTTCTATAAAATACGTTTTTATGTTTGGGTGTAAAAGCACTTTGCCCTCCAATATGCAATACAACGTGGAGCTTTTTTGTTGGAATAAAAATTATTCAAAATGATCTCTTCAATAGAAGTATTAATTTCTGTGCTAAGTTATTTTTGTAATTGAATAATACTCATATTAGCATCTCTTAATGGCAAATGTAACTCATGTTTTACTACTACTCTAAATTTCATCTACAGACACAACTGATGAAATAATGGAAGAAAATGAGTTTAACAGGAAGTGTGAATAATGAGTGTTCAGAAAGAAAATAAAAGAGAAGGGAGATTTCATAGCTTCTTGTCTCCTGGGAGTTGGATTTTTTTTTTTTTTTTTCAGTAGTAAGTATAAAACTGACTTTAAAAAATTTTCCTCCTGTAAGATCTAGTCATAGTGATAATCAATAGTAACGATATTTTACTTCAAGTGTAGTAAAAGGAACAAAACTTTATTCAAAAGAAGAACAGGTGACTGAGGCATCACTCTTCTCTCCACCTGCTCCACAAAACCCTCAGGCTCTGCTCCAGATCCCTTCATCCTCAAATCCATTTAGTGATTTGAAGGTTCAAATGTTTGAGCGGGATGGTAAAGATGCAGAAAGACCATAAGAATGTGGTGCTTTTAGTTATTCTTTTTTGCAATATGGCCCAGACAAGCTCCCTCACACGGGTCCTGCCTGTGTGCCCTCATCACCAGCAGTGCTGGACGCGCCTGGGTTCCCCAGTGCTGCAGTGCGGGATAAAGGGCTGTAGGAGAAGGCAACAATCTGGGACCAAATTCCTGAATGCACCTGATAACTTGTCTTCTTTTCAGCTTTTTCTCCTCCCAGTTAGGTGTCCCACATCCCGTCTTTCATTCACCACTCACTTTGTGAACCTTCTCAGAGACAGACAGACTTTTCTTATCCAATGTTATCAAAAAAAGCCTCAACAGGTGGCCACAGACAGATGCACAAACTTGTGCCTTATCCTTTCTTCCTGCTTAACTGCCCTCCTGGGAGCGAAGCATGGTTGGGATGCTGCACTGCATCAGGTGGTCAGTCTTTCAGACCTAGTGTCTAAGCTCTGGTGATGCCCAGTTGAATTTACATCCTTGCCTAGGAAGATTCAGATTTGGTCAGGGATGACCATACTGAGGCAGTTGCATGTCCCTGTCAGCAGCACTGTTCATGCACTAAAGTGTACATGAGCCAGACCTTGCTATCAAAAACAAAAGGATCTTTCACTAGAATTTACCCCAAATCCCTGAAATCCTTAAAAAATGAGCCTAAGTTCCAGTGATAAATCCAAAACACTCAAATAGATTCTGCTTTCTCTTACTGGAGTTGAATGAGGATTTGCTTTGTATGATAGTTTTAAATTGGCAAGTTTAATTCTGAAGTGTGCAGAGCACAATGACAACAATAACACCTCCACCATGGTTTCATCAAACTTAGTCATCATTCGTCTTCACGAAGATGATTTAACAGGTTAGAAAAATCAAGCTTACTTTAAACTGCTAAGATAAATAGTTAAAAAATGCCTGTTTAAATTACCATCCATTTTCAGGGCCACATGGGTATATAGAGACACCCATACCTTACCGAAATTTTACTGAGCTTTGTTTGAAAACCTGATTTGAGCTCCTGACAGGAGGAAGTGAGACTTGAGCTAGCTTCTAGTGCTTTTGAGGAGTGTGTTGTTCTGAGACTTTTCCAGCATATTCTTCAGAGTGCCACAAACTTTTACTTAAGTATAGATACAAAATTAAGAGAAATGAAGAGAAAAAAAATTCTGAGTGAGGAAGAAAGCTATCTTCCACCTTTGCAATGAATTGCTGTTATAAAATGGCCATGCTATGGGTTAGGAGAGATAGTAGGGATTTTTAACTATAATATAGTATTGACATAATGTGGTTACTGTTTGAGTTGTGGACTCGCTTACATTGGCTTTTTGAAAAAACAAATGAGATTAACACCTAACAGGACATGGATCTACAAAAAATCACTGAGATGGATTAGACGTCTCGAAGTACTCCTTCCCAGTGTATTTTTTATGACTCGGATGATGTTCTGAGATACGCCATCTTTGTCTCACATGGAAGTCATTGCAGAAACGCAGTTGCTTACTTGGGTTGATGGGAGCATATTTTTAGTATGTGCTCATCACAATCCCACTGATTCTGGCAGTTTTTTATCAGAGATTTGGCAATATTTGACAGTAGACGTTATATTTTCACATTTTCAGCAGTGCACTGTTATTTTCAGGGAAATGTAAAAGGACAGGAGCGGATCCTTTTATGGGACGGGAATTATCAAGGCCACCACTCTGATGCTGAACCGCTTATAGGATGGTGTAGTACCATGAATACATCTATCAAGCCTTGTGTCACTTGGGCTTTTTTTTTGTTTCCTCCATGGTTCCTGTAAGATATCCTAACCAGAAGATGATTTCTGTGATTATCTTTGCATTTCTGGTCTAAGTCTATTCATGCTTGGTTTGTATTCACTGTCTTCTGCACAAAATACTCCTTTCTCTCGTGCGGCTTTCTTCACTCTTTCTTCACCACCTTGCCCATATATCTCCAGAAAGTCATCATATTCTCCTATGGTTTTGATAGGCAAAAATCTCCCTTTGAAGACATTTGTTTGGGTCCTTAATAGACAAGCAGAATACTTGATATGTGAGATAAAGCAGCAGAAATGGTGAAGCACCTGAAGAGTTTCTGTTTAATACATGCATAGTGGATCTTCTGGAAGTTGTAGTTTCTAAATTCTGTGGTGGTGTAAGCCTCAGTGTGACAGCCTTGACACTCCATGTTGGCTCTGCAGAAAACAGAACTAGATTTCAATGTTTTATGAAATTCAATGTCTTAGAGTCCTCAGATAACTGTGAGGGTACCTGAACAAGAGAGAAATAATGTCACAGCATGAAAGAGAAGCCACTTCTGCAAATGAATTGACATTTCAGGTTTGGATTTAAGACAGTAAACATGATGCTAAGGAATTTTAAACCTTCAATTCTAAGCTGCTGTAAACCAGCAAGCCAATTTTTTTTTCTTTTGCAATGCCACAGCAGTGAAATAATCATATCTCAAGGTCTGTGCTCAGCCTTAACAAGCAAGGAAACTCCGAGAACTAGATTAACTCAGCAGTACCTGACCTGACTGCTGGATGAGCTGAGGAAATAGCATTGCCTCCAGGAATTAAATGTAGAGCCTCCTTTAGCTCGTGTAAAGTTCTCTGTGTCATTTGAAAAGGTACTTGGAGAAAAAGTAGGCTCGTTTTTAATTTTAATGTTTTACTCGTCTGTTCAAGTACATGTCTAGTTTGCTTTGTTAAATGTGAACAGACATCCCAAGTGAACAACATTTAAAAACAACCAGATTCCTCTATTTACTCTAATATCAACTCAAGAGTGTAGATATCAATGCCTACGGTTTCATCTTCCTATCATTAAATCAATTTCAGCAGTTATTAAAAATATGTCACTTTATGTTATCTTCTAAATGCGTATCTCAATCCAACAGGATAAATATGGAGGTCCTGTTTTTCTGCAGGCTGTTCTGGTTCCGATATCCAAAGAGTATTTCTCCAAATACAGAAGAAGCAACGGAGAGATTCACAAGGACTATTTGCGTGTGTGTGGCTTCTTCCTGCAGTTGTCTTTATTCTGTTATGATTGAAGAGAGTGCCTGTGGGAAATAGCTGCAGTTTGCTCACCATACCCACCTTCAGAAGCAGACCCTCATGCCTCACCTCAACCGGAGTCTTTCCAAACCCCCCCCCCTTCCTGCAGCAGCCCTGGCTCCATGCCCCCGTTGTTGCCCACTTTCTTCTTTGCGTGCTCTCTCCCATGATGGTTGCTGCCAAGATCTCTGCCCCTGTAGTGTGGATGATGCCAGCTGTTTCAGATTAGTGGGCAGTGGTATTTGCTGTCCCTGGGTGGCTCAGAAGAGGCAGAGAGATATATCTTCACAGTTGAAAATCTTTTGCCTCCCTCTGTGTGAGCTCCATTGGTTCTTTCTCCTTTCCAGCCACCCGCTGCACAGCTGGTGGGGGACAATACTCAATATACCTTTGTCACCTCTGCCACCACCAGATTGAGAGGAGAAGGGATTAAGGCTGGAAAGAAAGATGGATTAAGACAGGCCCTCATGAGGCCCTGAGGAATATCAAAGTGGTGGCGAGAAAGAGCAGGGACCAGTGCTACCATGGCATCAACAAATGTGGGTTTTTTCCTCAGCTTTGAATATTGCTGGCCCTTGTTCTTGCTGCACAAAGGACATCAGGGATATATCTTCCCTTCTGACATTGCTCTCTCTCTATTGTGAGGCTGACATTTTCTCCTTCCAGCCCTGTCTTCTCCCTGGCCAGGCCCATCTATTTCTCCTCTCATCTGCACAGAAATTTCTAATCTGTAAAAGCTCTTTGCCACCTCTGCCTTCCTGTTTAAAATCTAATCTCCACCCCTGTGTCTCTCTTATTTTGCTTTGGGTTTTGTTAACTCCCAGCAAGAAGGATTGGCACCCTCTGAAAGGGGCTCTCTACCTCCTGTCTTCCTCTATTTGTTTTACTGACATTTCTCTTTCTGATTTCAGCCTCTGCTGTACTTGAAGATTTCCAAAGTCCGCTCCTTGACTCATCCACTTGGCTCACCCTTCCATCACATTACTTCTTCCCTTGTTTCCTTTTAAAACCTTCTCCATCTCATACTGAATCCTGCCTGGGATGTCGCACATCCCTGGAAGAACCCTGAGCCTCTTCTCCAACATGTTCTCAGGCAGCCTGAGAATGTTCTCCACCAGCAAACAGTCACTGCCCTTTCTCCATTTTGTGATGGTGCAGTGCTACAGCAGCTTCTGTTCCCACCCTTTTTAAATGCATTGTTCACCATTAGTAAGTCATACCGTCTTGTATCAAGGCCTGCAATCCTGGCAGCAGAGTGCTTACGGGTGTGGAGACTTGGATTTCTGCTGGCTGCTTTGGGTGCTGATACCTGTAAAGCTTCAGCACCGCAATCTGTTAGACCCACCAGAGAATTTGGGTAGATTAGCCCATCTGGAGCCCCTTCTGCTTGCTAGCATTACTATATGCCAAGTGTTGTACCTACTACAGATCCAGCCCTGAAGCTGAAGAACACCATGAGGTCAGTCAAGAGACTTAGGCTTTATGTCTTGCTCCAGCATGTCCTGAAGATGTTTACCTTCACCTGCAGTAACTAAAAAGAGGTCTAGAGCTAAGATTTGCAAATAATAAAACTGCAGAGGATGGCAGAACAGCCTCTTTCCTGCTTGTGGTTTTTTTTTTATGATGTGATGTTGGTTTTATTTTTTCTCATTTATTTTTTCCTGGGGTGGAGTGGGAGTGGGAAACATCACTGTGTATAATTAGAATGGGAACATAATCCTTGGGTTTGACCCATGAAGCTGAATTCATTCTCAGCTTGAACCTCTGGAGCTGTGCATTCACTGCTCGTGACATGAGCAGAGCCCTTCACATAGATTACTGCTTTGTGGTCACTGTTGGACTATCTATTATCCAGCATCTTCTATTGCTTTTGAAAAACTTAATAAACTCACCACAGGAGAGCTACACTGTGTATCTTTATGAATATTTTTCCCCTGCATCATCTTTTTTTTTTTTTTTTTTTTTTTTTAGGCCTGTTTCACAGGATCTGGTGTTGCAGTGCTGGCTCAGTTGTGATGCTAACATATGTCTCTCAAATGGAGGAACAATGTGTGCAATCCTGACAGCAAAGGGATTGGAAATCTTCAGGATCTGATGAATAGCATTATGAAACCATTTTTCCAGCTGAAATGAAATAACAAATTCTGCGTGCACACCTTGCGTGGTTAGATGGATGTGGACAAGTATTTAGGCTCTCCCCTGTAGGGCACTCATACTGAGTGAGTGTGACACATTCCAATAATCAAAATGCTATAATTGTTTGCTCCAGAAAGGCCGTATTAGGGTTGTTTATGAGCAAGCACAGCTTGTATGTTGTTGCTCGGTAAGTTCATAGTTGACTTTTGCAGGGAGAAACCTGAAAGTTTAGAACAGCAAGACAAACTCAAGCACATTTCTAAACTGGAAATTTCCATTTTAAACCTGCTTGCAGTCTGGGTGAGATGCTGTGTTTCTTTATTCCTTGTGGATCTGAAGCTAAAAGACGAAACATGTTCTTGTTCATGTATTACTGGCCAATACTGTAGATTTCTGTGTTGAAAAGGCTTATCTGGCCACTGACAGAAGGACAAGTATGGTTCTGTTTTCCTGGAAGGGGACCTCTGATGTCATGTGCAGGTGGGCAGCGGGTAGCGTGGGACTGGGTAAGGTAGGAGGGGAAGATGGAGCATCTCTTGATACACAAATCCATCTGTTCCCTGTAGCCTCTGCTCTCCAATGGTGTTCAGAGGCTCCTTCAACAGTGGTGTCACCATAGGTCTGTTTTGTCTGCAACACATACATTTATGCAGCACATCAGGCAGGGAGCAGGTCTCGTGCAACTTCTCCTAAGATCGTGACATAGAGTTGTCTGGAAAGGAAAGCTTAGCTTTCTTAGCTTGGTATAGTTGGCTCTGGGGCTAGCTGTGTTAATGTCACATTCGCAATTATGATAGGACCACTTGCATTTTAAGGCAGAAGAAGAAAAATTTGCTGCACATCTATACTATGACATGTCCTAATTTTAGCTTAGTGTTAATTGGTTTTGGAGATGATGGAATTAATGAGTCATTTATTGTTGTGGTAGGATAGTTGGAATTAATTTTTTACCCCTCTCATTAAACACCACATTCGGACATGTCCTTGTTTGGACTTTTGTATGAGGGAGACGAGTGCAGGTGACGGACGTGGGTGTGGAGAGGCATCAGGCCAGGCTGTTGGCTCGGTCTTGAATGTTCCTGACTCACAGGAGAAAAGTGCCTCCCCCATAAACTACCAGGAGTAAAATGCCACCAGCTTGTTTATTTGTTATGTAAAGGAGGATGAGAGGTCAGGTGAGTTAAGCACATAGCATCAAGGGGATGGCTTCCTAGTGTAGTTGGTAGCGTAGGTGTTTTGTTCTTTGTTGTACCAGAAGAAAATTTTGATCCTGATGACAGCAAAACAAGTGCAGTGAGGATCTGTCCTGTGGAGCGCATCTCAGAAACTTTTCCCCAAACACCACACAGGCTTTGATTAATCTTCAGATGGTAGAAATCCTTCACCTTACACCTAAGACTTCTTTGAGGAAGAACATGAAGTACTTCAGCTTGGCTACAAACATGGTAAATGTTTTGCAGATTCCAAAGATTAAACTGACTCATACAATTGCTTCACAGACCATGGATATTGAAGTAAATAAAAGGCAGAAAAATGATAGTGCAAGAAAATTAAATCCTTTTACTTCAGCTGCCTTGAATAACATCTTTCTTGCAAAAAGTAAATCAAGCACTTTGCAGACAAGAAACATAACAGATGAGTATAACAGGAGTTAAAAAGAAATCTTTTTT
The DNA here is from genome assembly GCF_034619465.1 of Leptosomus discolor. Taxonomy (NCBI): domain Eukaryota; kingdom Metazoa; phylum Chordata; class Aves; order Leptosomiformes; family Leptosomidae; genus Leptosomus; species Leptosomus discolor. Next base: position 12,780,130 of record NC_141419.1, read on the forward strand.
ACTTTTAAAGTTATCAGATTTGGATCTGGAAGTCATAGGGAGTTGAAGAATGTGCATCCCATGGTACCGTTTTTACAAATGCTCTTCTCAGACTAGAAAGGCGCTTTTAAACCATTAAAAACCCCATAAATCCCAGGAATCAAGCAACACAAATCCCATTTTCTGTTAAAACTTGGGGTTGTAATTCTATTATCTTCTTAAAAATACAATGTTGCAAGATAGTTTGAGTTCTTAATAAATGTATTTTAAAATTGAAAAATAATTTGATTTTCTATAGTCCAGGCTATATTTGATGTTTCATATTCTACAAAATGTTTTCAAATTACCATTTATCTGATGGATAAAAAGATGAAGCCAGCACTGGAGAAAATACAGTAAGTAATACATCAAGGGATTAAAAATAAATATTTTCATTGTCTGTCTATTTTTGGGCGGTGTCCCAGAATCATGTCTTAACTGCCAGTATTGGTATTCTTCCTTGAGGTAGGGAAGGTTTGTAGCAACAAAATGGTAAAGAGCTGTAACATTGGCTTAAGTTGGCTTGATTCCATTTGTGTAGCGACATCAATTTTCTTCAGCTGAGGACCTGCCATTAGCATTTAAAGGTTGGCTGGAAACTAATTTGCAAAGTTGTATGGGAGAAAGAAAGGTGATGGTAGGGGATGTAGATGCAGAGGATGATAATGAGGCTATCAACTCTGCAAAACATGAACTAGGATGAAAGGCTGAAAGAAATGAGAATTAGCTTAGTTTAATGAAGAGGTGACTGAAAGGAAGCTGATAATATTCTTTAAATGTGCCAGAAAGCTTGGAAAAAAGAGGAATAACCTCTCCTTTTTTTTTTCCTGCTGTAAATTAGAAGAGAATTATGAGTTCACATTGCAAAAACACAACCTAGGTTAAACATCAGGAAAACCTAATGGACAGCAAAGAGAGTTAAGCACTAGAATCTGAATTTTTTCTTGTGAAGAGCTGAAATACCAACCATGAGTCATCGTTAAGAGCAAGCTAGGAAAATGGGTATCAGGAAAGATATAGATGAGTCAGCTCTGCCTTTAGCCAGCACTACGGATCACAGGGTATCCTTACAGGACTTGTTTTTAAAAATTATACCCATGAAGAATCTCTTCTGTAAGTAAATTCAGATCTGTTATAGGAATCTAGTAAGTTTTTGACAATTCAGAGAATATACTTGTAGTTTTACAGAAACCGAAGATATACCAATTCAAAAATCAAGCTAAAGTCCTTATCGCTTTGAAATTCATCCTCTACTAATTATAATTTTACCCTTGGATTGTGGTGGGGTTTTGCAAACCTTTCAGAGCTTGCCCTTGTAACTTGTGGTGTCCTCAGAATCCATCCACAAAAATGCAACCTTTTTTCATATTCATTTTTACAGTAGAATATAAAATCTGCTGACAATTTGAAAACATGGATGTGAAAAGCATCAACAATAAAATCGGCCCTTCCTGTAGTTCAGCCATCATGGTTTGAGCTGCCCTGCTCAATTGGTAATAAGATGTTGGGGCTGTGGTTAACTGTAGCATATCGTTACTGTGAGCAGACTGCTTTTTCCTCCTTTGTTTCCCAACACAATAGTGCTGGTGGGACTGCTGAAGGACATGCAGACAACTTTAGACAGAAAGGTGAAAAGAGCATGTGGTTTCTATAGTAGCTTGTTTATTTTGTGAGACATTGCAGGTGACTGAAACAAAAATGCTCCTAACATGTTTCTGGCTTTTTTTTAAAGTAAGATTGGGGAAGGGGGACGTTGTGTCCTCTCCTCTCTGATCTCTAAAGAATTGTGGCCAAGTGAGCATCCAGTGGCACTGTCCTTATGTTTTTCTGAGAAGTGGTGCACCTGTAACATTGAAAACACTGTCTGCTTTGCACAGTGGTGTAGCCCATGCCACAACCTGACTTGCTGGTGCAAGAAATCTCTCCTTCATAACCCACCGAGTGCCCTTTCACTGTTGACATGTAGGAAGGCTGGCAGGTACCTCTGTCTTCCCACTGTGCAGACATCATTTTCTCCCGCATCATGTGACTGCTTTAGGACAACATGAGCACAGTGGACAGGCTTGAGGAAGTCTATCTTATCGTCTTGAGAAGAGCACCAGAGGAAAAGCCGCTTTTAGGAAGGAGTTCCCCCACTCTTCCTGCTCCCCACCCTTGTTTCTCACCGGACATCCATTATTAATCCTATAGAAAGGGTTATTCACGCCCAAGCAACATCAATCATCCGGTATGCACAATTCCTGACTGTAAATTATGACATTATCTATGAAGAGGAGAAGGATGATAATAACAACAATGATAATAAAGCCCAAAGCATAAGGCCCTCCACTAGACCTGTCAAAGTTGTTTCCATCATGAAAGGGTGGCTTATTTGCCATCCCAGTTTGAGGTCCATACATCACTGGGGCTGTCAGGAATTTCTGTAGGACCAGCTGATGTGGCTGAGAGCAGCAGCTGCCCAGTGACTTTGGGATGCTGGGCTGGAGCAGGAGCTGCTGGGATGCAGGAGCTGCAAGCATCCTCCTGCAGACAGGCATCCTGGAGAGCCATCCTGCCACTGCCCTCTCTAAGTCACAACCAGAAGAAAAATGCTGTCACCGAGATGAAAGGCTCCTTTCCTCTGATCTCTTCACTACAAAATTACTTCAGTGCCACAATGTATTTTATGTCAATACCTATTTTATTTTTCAAAAATGAAAAAGATGTAAGTACATTGTTCCTGAATTCCTGATGTTGGGGGTAACCTAGCAACTCCTGATGCCATGCAGCATGCAGCAGCGTGCTATTCTGCTGCACATTCATCCTAAAAAGTGAGTGATGCAGGTTTTCGCTTGCAGATGATTTAGCTAAACTTGCGGTTCTCATCTCCCTTTAATTTTAGTAATGACAAAGCTCCCTCCCTCCCTCCCCACCCCCTCATAACCCCGTGCTCAACATATCCACGGGGAAAAAAAAAAAAGATAAATGTTGTCACTAATGGTTTTGTTCTCTTTCTTTTGAGCAGCCCTGACTGTGCAAGGACTCTCAGTGTTCACGGGAGCTAAATGGCTGAAGCTATTTGCATGGGACTTGTAGCCCACAGCACCTTGCAAACTGATAATCACTGGAAACATGAGAATACATTCAGAAGCATATTTTCACATCATGCAAAATTTGCAAGTTCAAAATGAGCCTGTGGAAGCAGCCTTTTGGAAAAAGCCTTTAATACAAGGATTGCCCTCAAGGGCTGGGGACAGAATCACAGTGGTGCGAGCACAGGTCTCCTCCCCAGCAGGCAAGACAGCCTCTTCTCTGTGCTCCTGCTGAGCCGCAGCCCTGCTGCAGGTGTGAAGGACACGTAATGCCAGGGGCAGAGGGGACCAGCAGAAGCTTGGGGAGGGCAGGTGTGACCCTGGTAAGACTGGGGAGGAAGCGGGCTGGAGGTGAAATGTGAAACCCAACCAGAGATCAGCTCTACCACTCGTCTTCCATGACTCATCCTGGATCAGGATATGCTTCAGTTTTCCACTGGTGAGAGCCTTTCTCAGGGGGTGTGAGATGTCCCAAAAGTCCCCTGCCTTGCCTGATATCATACAGGTGTCATTTTTGTGCTTTGAGCACTGGGGGGGCTGCTGTGTGGGACACCAGGGCTGTGCCCAGGTGTGGGGGCAAGGAACATTTTGCATGTGTACAACCTAGGGCTCTTCCAGTGGCATGAGATACCTTGACATTTCTCTAACCCTATGGCTATCCAAGCAGGGCTGAAAGAACCCTCACAGATGCTTTAAATTAAAATAGCACAAACTAAGGCATTGTGGTACTGTGAACACAACTGGCGAGGCTACGTTACCTGGAGCCCAGAGTATGGGAGAAGATCTAGTAGCTCCATGTTATCCGAGGAGTCTTACACAGGGGTATCAGCTAAGACAAATTTATGAAACATAGGAAAGCGATCCTGTCAGAAGGGATGGCAAAAATATTTTATTCTATTTTTGTATTTAAGAAACCATATGCATGGCTCTTTCTTTCTTACTGTCTTTAGTTCAGTGGCATTGAGTATTTTTTTAACTGCATTTAGCCTAATTTCATTAATTATAAAGTAAAATTACAGTAAATTTTCCCCAAGTTTGTTTTATATTGCTTTGCCTTCCCCCGCTCCCCACCATCCATTGAAAAGAGTGAAAAACAAACCACAGGAAAAAAATCCCAAATAAAAAAACCACCCCACCCAGGTCATTGTTTCGTGAAACATCAGAAGTTTCAGTGAATTACTCCAGCACTTTCAGAGCTGGAAACGATCCTTTGAATATCCATGCTGTGTTTATTTGTACTAAACGAAAGTGGATGTGGTTCAAGAAACAAGTATTTAATTGTTGATGTGTCTTTCTAGATGTTAATATTCTACAAGAAAAGAAAATGTTTTCCTCTCTGGCAGTGTTTGTTGCCAATGCCATTCACACAATTCTCTCTTTTCAGGTTCACAACAGTATTATGATATTATATTTGCGGTCTTAGCCACAGAGAATTAATCTAAGTTTACGAGTATGGAGGTAAAGCACAGCTGATCCAGATTCCCTATATACTTTGTTCTAAGAGCATGAAAAGGACCTTAAATTGTGAATAAACAAATTACATTTGCATCCGTTTTACACAAGCAAAATTGAGTAAGACTTCATTTGAAAGAATCAGTATAGATCGCTCTTTTTTTTCCTTGATCACATGCTCATTGTTCAAAATCGAGAGTTCTACACATTTGGATAATAAAAGTTTAGTAAATAAGCATCTCCCAGCTTGATTTATCAGTGATTGTGGTTTGTGCTGAAGAGCAAATGACCTGTTTCATTAAGCCTATTGCTACTGACCAACTGACAAGATGGTAAATATTATAGCTAATAGAGCATACCATGGTGATATTAAGAGGGCAACAATGCTGAAAAGCATGAACACAATGTACAATTTGTCTGGTAAATGCCCAAAGGGTAATTTTAGTCCTAAAATTAACTACATTTGAAAAAAAGGAAGGAAAAAAAGAAAAAAGAAGAACGCATTTGGCTTTGCAAGATTCTAAGTATTTTAGGAGGTGGTGGTTCCTGTGCTGATCCTTTCAGGCAACTTTGAAATCTAAAGTAGCACATGATAAGAAAAGGAGCATTCGTGCTTCTGTATCAAAGTACCACAGAAGTACAAACAAGAGTAAAGCCGAGACCACCCTTCCTTCCTTCCTTCCTTCCTTCCTTCCTTCCTTCCTTCCTTCCTTCCTTCCTTCCTTCCTTCCTTCCTTCCTTCCTGCCTGCCTGCCTGCCTGCCTTCTTTCCTTCCTTCCTTCCTGCCTTCCTGCCTTCCTTCCTTCCTTCCTTCCTTCCTTCCTTCCTTCCTTCCTTCCTTCCTTCCTTCCTTCCTTCCTTCCTTCCTGCCTGCCTGCCTGCCTGCCTTCCTGCCTTCCTGCCTTCCTGCCTGCCTTCCTGCCTTCCTGCCTTCCTGCCTTCCTGCCTTCCTGCCTTCCTTCCTGCCTTCCTGCCTTCCTGCCTTCCTGCCTTCCTGCCTTCCTGCCTTCCTGCCTTCCTTCCTGCCTTCTTTCCTGCCTTCCTGCCTTCCTGCCTTCAGCATGAAGATATAAAACAACACTGGTCCCAGCACGGACCCTTGAGGGACACCACTCGTCACTCATCTCCATCTGGACATTGAGCCATTGACCACTGCCCTCTGGATGCGACCAACCATCCAATTCCTTATCCACCGAACAGTCCACCCATCAAATCCATATCTCTCCAACTTAGAGAGAAGGACCGTGTCAAAGGCCTTGCAGAAGTCTGGATAGATAATATCCATAGCTCTTCCTTCATCCACTGATGTAGTCAGTCCATCACAGAAGGCCACTAGGTTGGTCAGGCAGGACTTGCCCTTGGTGAAGCCATGCTGACTGTCTTGAATCACCTCCCTGGCCACTATATGTCCTAGTAGAGCTTCTAGGAGGGTCTGCTCCATGATCTTCCCAGGCACAGAGGTGAGGTTGACAGGTCGGGAGTTCCCAGAGTCCTTGATCCTACCCTTTTTAAAAGTGGGTGTAATGTTTCCCTTCTTCCAGTCTCCTGGGACTTCACCTGACTGCCACAACTTTTCAATTATCATGGTGAGTGGCTTGTTGACTACATTAGCCAATTCTCTCAGGACTCTGGGATGCATGTCATCAGGTCCCATAGACTTATGTAAGTTCAGGTTCCTTAGGTCGTCACAAACCTTGTCTTCACTCACAGTGGGAAGGACTCTGTCGCCCTGGTCCCCATCTCGTGGTCCTTCAACTCTGGAGGTGAGAGAAGAAAGGTTGCCAGTAAAGACCGAGGCAAATTGTTGAGAACCTCAGCCTTCTCCTTGTCTGTTGTTATCATCTTGCCAGACTTGCTCATTAGGGAGGGTACGCTCTCTTTGACCCTCCTTTTCTGATTGACATATCTAAAGTATGGATAAGAGATAAGAGCTAAGCTCTATCTCAGATAGCAAATTGGGAGTCATGCAAAATGTCAGCAGTTTTGGTTATGGTCACAAGTGCGGCAAATCAGACACCCTGCAGATGACGTAACTGGTGGTGCTTTCGGTACTGCTATCAGCACATCAGTACCCAGTGAGGCCATGCATGCTGCCAGCCCTGTAACTGCCAACGTCTGCCTGGCCCTGGTCCAGCTGCCTATTCAGAAGCCTTTGTAACAGCTAAAACAGCCCAAGTTCAGACTTGCCTGATCCCCGTATTCAAAAAGGGCCTTTCTTCTGCTGCTGAAATACCCCTGGATACCTCTGCTGTGCTGCCTCCCAGGGGTGCACAGAGCAAGCACCCAGGACTGGGGTGCAAAGGTCTTATGGGTGACTGCAATTTGGGCTCTCTCCTTGAGAGAGGCCCTGGAGTATGATGTACTTGACATCTTCATGAAAGGAAAAAACCCAACATCTATATGAAATAAAAGCAATTAAAAGAAAACAACAACAGCTCCTTGGCATGCATGGAGAGGAGTCTGTAGCAGAGTGGGGCAAAATGTGGTGATTTTGGCTCGCTGGCACACCAAAATATAGTAAAGGAGGGTGAAAAAGCTATGGAGCTGGAATGGAAGGAGGAGTTTTTTCCGATGTTTGGCAACACAGCAAAGGCAGGAAAATCTGCTTTGGGCAGCCCCCTGTATGTAATTCAATCTGAACACTAATTTTCCTTCATGTTGTGCTATGCTATTCACGTTAGTTCTTTAATGAAAGTTGTCATTTCTAAGGGAAGGTGAAAATTTTCATTTTTGAATTACATAAATGAAGTGTTTTTATGGAATTTATGTACTTTTCTCATGTCTTGGTTGTAGGCATTTGCAGTCTGCTATTCCAGTTGTCAGTGAACTCACAACTAATCTGCTTTTTGTTTTGGGAGATTTTTTGGTTTTTTCTATCCTACTCTACATCAGCAAATTTTAGCAAACTCGTGGAGAGATGCCCAGAAGGGGCTGTGCAGGTTGTGGTGGAGGAAATCTGCGTGTGGATTGAGCAGCTCTACTGCAGTAAATAGCACTGTGGATTTCAAGGCAAGTGAACTATGACAGCTAAGAAAAAACTGTTACTGCTAAAGCAGGCATTCAAGGCAGGCACGTGAATGAGTTGTGAGTCAAAGAAAGTTACCTGCAGTGTGCTGGGTTTGCACCTGGCCAACTGACAGTGCCTAAGCATTGCTGGCTGATGTGCCAAAACACAGGATAAACTCTGACCACTGTGTTGGATGGGGCAGTGATGGCCCTGTGAGGAGACCTGCAAACACCTTGCTGCACAGACCTCCTTCTCCTATTGAGCTCCTTATCAAGGAGAGGGTTTCTATTGCTAGAGACAAATCATTTCTAATGCTTGCACAACCCAAAATTTCTTTGCTCTTGTTACCACTGAATATCTATTTCCCTATGGTTTGTAAAAGGTTTTGTAAGTAACTCTCCAGCATTTTATTTCATATCAAACATTACTTTAGGAGGAGAGGAAACCATTCCTTGAAAAGCCAATTTTCAAAGCAGGGCCTGATGTTTAGTTTCACTTTTTTTTTCTTTGACTGCTCAGCAAAATACAATAAAAACAATCTTAGGGAGAGAAGTGATTAAGACCTAGTTTCAAAACCTGTGGTAGGAAAAACTGCTGAGTGCACGTCAGGTAGGCATACCTTTTTTCAAACTATTAATGTGTTTGAGATGAGAATGGTAACCTGCTCCATGTTTCTGTTCTCCCGAATTTGAATAGTGATCCTCTCTGATGCTGGGTTATGAGCCATCGCAGGGCTGACAGTGGTTACGCTGCACACCACAGTTTTTACAGTAAAAAGCAAGGAGAGATAAAAAGGCTTTCTCCTCCAAAAGGACTGCTTTTCCTCCTGCTAGATTTGGATACTATTCATGATGATCCACTTATTCATAACCTCCAATGTCTGTTGCTGAAACTGCCCTTAAGAAAGCCATGGCCAGCTCAGTGGCACATTACTCAACAGCAGGAGTGGTGGTGATCCCATTACCCATTGCGACGTCCTCACTCCCAGGTCAAACCCAAGGTCTTCCCCTTGGTGGAGAGGGCTCAAGCAGTACCCATCACCCAGTCACCACTCCCCCACCACAGCTTTTCTCTGCTGGGACAGTGCAGGCACAAGACCCATCTTCAAGAAAGAAGAGGTAAATATCATCTCCATACGTACTTTTTTACAATTTTTGAAATGCATACCCGATGTGACAACATAAAATGGTTGTGGGAGGTGAGAGACACAGACCCACTTCAGCTGGAAAGAAAGAGTATGCTTGGATTTTTAACAAATCCAGTATTTTTTCACCTGCATGAATGCTAGGTGGTATGTTACATAGGATACAACATATGATGAATTTTCCTTTGAAATTTGTCTGATTTAAACCATTCTGCTCACAAGAGAGGTCTCAAAAAATTCCTAAGCTCTTCAGTATGCCTGCAAAACTGCCTGAATATCTTTTCTCTGCATTTGAAACTATGATAAATTATAAAGACAAATACCCACGTGTTTACTGAGAAATTGATATTTAAGAAGTTTTGCAGGTGGATGTGGCAGACCAGCTTCTGACACCTGAATCTGGGGTATTAAAATAAAGTGTCTGTTATTCGGTATCTCGCAGCTGTAGTTTTCTTAACTTTCACGTCATTTTACAAAGAGAAGCAGAATTGACTGGGTGGCAGACTTCACAACAAGCTCACACCAGAATATAGCTGTTTGTCATAGCTGATCTTGGTCTACAGGTCTGAGTGAACAGTTAAAAAAAAGCATAGTTTTTTAAATTGTGGCTTAACAAGAATGCACTATTGTTCTCCTAAAGAAAAAAACATAAGCAAAAAAAAAAAGAAATAGGGATCTAGCTATTCGCATTAATCCTAAAACAATTAATGCTGTCACTCTGAAACACATATAAACCTCCCATAATTTCTGTGTATGTTTTAGAAGTACATCTGTGGAAAACATTTGTGCAATGAAGATCCCCAAAACATGTATAGTTAGTAAGGAATTATACAATAACTGTTGCAACACAATTCCGTTATTTATATTACTATCTATATTATCTTTTTAGAACATGTGATGCATAGTTATGCTGTACACCTTTCCCTAAGAAGTACAAAGCATTTCTTTGCCTACCAGCATATATTTTCTGAATTATCTCTCTGCAATAGGTAAGAAAGATGTATACAATCCCCCTATTGAGGTTTCCAGATTGTTTCGTATTATTCAAAATTCTTTCCCTTTGCATTTTCTTTTTTTTGTCTCTTTAGACCCTCTCCTGTTCAGCTGTGGTGCCTACTTACAGTGAAGCCACCTGTTCCCCAGATTAAAAAGAAGCATGGCAACAAATATGGGTAATTTTAGCGGGTGTAACTCCAATATAGCATCACAGCATGCATGTCTCTGTCTTGATGTAGGGTCTGGATGATCTCCAGTTCGTATGTGGTTAACCTCTGTGCAATTCAAACAGTGCCATATGGGATTCCTGTGTACTACTTGGAAACACTTAAATAAGACATAGGATACACAGTGCTTCAGAACAGCCTCCCCCAGTAACACACTTCAGATTTCGTAGTGAGATGCGGGGTTCGAGCCTGCAAGGGCTGAGTTGTGACAGATTCACTTCAAATCCATGCACATTTACGTGGACTTTTTATGTCAAGTCTTAGCACTCAATTTTCTAGGAAGTAATCCCAGAATAACTCTTCCCTTTTCACTTTCTTCAGTTTCATTTCCTTCCTACTTACCTGTCTTTACCCATTTCTTCAATTCCTAAAAATACACATAATTTTAATAAGTTAGTCTATCCTTCTGCTTTAAGCAAGTCTTCTGCTCTTTCATATACTTTCTTTTTTTTTTCTGAATGCCCTCATCCTTCTCCTTTCTGTCCTTTCAATGACTTCTCATTGACTATTATTTTCCCATGTGCATCTATATTTACTTCTATATCACCCAGTTCCTCTCAGGTTCTTTCTGACTTTTTTCCTTCTCTGTGGTTTGCAATCCCTCTCTCAGACATTTGTGTCATCTTCTCAGTTTTTATTTTTTTTTCTTTCTGCTTTTTCTTTTCTCCTCATCTACATTCTCTTCACATCACTCTTATCTATTTTTGTGCCTCTAGATCTCTTTTTCTTCATCACCTCTTCAACTTTCTGCTTTCAAAGTTTTTCACATTCCTTTCATTATTCTCTCACATTCCCTACTTTGAGACAAAGCTGTAGCTGAGAAATGAAGGTATTTGAGAACATCTGCAAACATTTTATTCAACTTTCTGAAAGAGACAGTGTCTCAGCAAGATCAATACTTATGGTGTACTCTTAGTAATACAAATACTAATACCAATACTAATGCTGATGCTTAATGCTAAATATGACTAATACTAACTGCAGGTGTTATGCACAAAATCCTCTTTTTCTCTGTAGAAATGAAGCTCAGTTCCTTGTATGATTGTCTGTCCCGTCCCCCCCCCCCCGCTTCAGGATTTCTATGTATTTATGTTTTGTAATAGCCATTGTCCAAACAAGTGGTAGTTTTTCAGTATCATCTTTCATCTCTACCTGTATTGCCTACTTCATCTCTGCAGACTTCTATGTACTGACAATCAAGTTTTCAAACACCTGTATTGCCCTACAACCTAGTCCTCTCAACTGCTCAACAACCTAAGTCATCTCTACAGGACGGGGAGAATTAGGGCAGTATCTTTTTTTTCTTCCTAAGCATAAATATTAAACTTTTCTGGTTTTATTTCCAACATATATAAAATAAACACAGCACTAGATTATCCAGTCATTCAGTATTATTATTCTGATTTTGATTTTTTTCCTTTGCTTTAGTGAGAATTTTTTTTCCTGACTGCAGCTGTGCAGCCTTATTGAATGCAGTGCTGTGTTTCAAAAAAGCTGCTTTGGCTGTAAAGGAGAGCAGAACCCAGCTCAGAATTATTTTTTGGCATGATTTTTCCTTTGTCCTATATTACATATCCCTTCTATAGATCCTTTGCTTTTCTGCTTCAGGTCCTACTGATCCTTTCTTGGGCATCCTGAACATACGTCGCGCTCTGCCCCATTTCATGATGTTTCATCTGAACTGAAGCCAGACTGCTGTGTCTACTGCAATCCAGAACAATACAAAACAAACCCAAATGAAAAGCACATAGCCTGCATCAACTTTACCTGCTTTTACAACTATGAAGGGTATGGGACAATATGCCAGTATCCACAGGTAAGGATTTCCATGATAGCCCCAGACTAGGTGGAATAGGTAGGCTTGATGAGACAGGGAGGCTTCATGCATGGGTTCCTATTATATATAGAGTGAGACAGGTACAGATAGGTACACAAGCCCAGGTTCCCTCTACAAACAACCTAGTTTAAAACTAAATAGTGGTAAGTAGCTCTTTGGCCAATAAAGAGAAGTACTTTTCCTCCAGGTCCACATCCCAAGATGGCTGCCTAAGATAAGTGAAATCTGCCGTCTGATGGAAGTACTTGTACCCCACTGCTTGAGGACGGCACATTTAGATGTTGATTTTTAGGCATCTGAACTTAGGTGTGTCTTGATACAGTGGCTAACTTTAAAGAGTTTTCAAACGATAGATCCTCTGACATATGCATATATTTAAGGTCCTGCTATTTTATCTTCTTCTGTTACTGAATAATTACTCCTGTATTTTGCATGCCACAAGAACACTTCAGGGCCTCATGTCTGAGGCAACTCCTGGTACGCTGCTATGCACTTTTATATGCAGTGATACAGGAGATGAAAAGAGTTAAGAGCAAGGCTTCCTCTCCCAGCTCCGTCCTTTTCTCCTTTTTACCAGGAAAAGTGTCCTCAGACAAGCCGCACAGATCTCTCAGTTCCCCAGACAGACTTCTGCAAGCTGGGCTGGCTCACGTGTGCTTAGAGAGAGCTTACCAAGGCAGCAAAGCCATCATCCTGCACCTGTCTCCTACTGCCCTGGCCCAACCTCGTCACTGCTCCTCTTCACCCAATCATTTTATCCACCAGATTATCCAACAAAACAGGTGGCTGCAGGACTCTGTTTTTATTAAATGCCCGGTGTATTGGGGAATGTAGTATGGTCCTTCGCCACACAGGATTCACATTAAAATCAATAACATAAAATAGTAAATTGCAATAATCCCAGTCTTGAAATTGAAGCAATTGCCAATTTGCTTAAATCTTTTTCCTCCTCGTACTTAAACAAGCAGTACAAAGCCTTTACATTATGAGAAAGGTTTACTCCCGAGGTACAGATAGAAAGAAGTGTGTATTACTATAATATATATTGCAGTTATCAGATTCTACAATAGTTTTCCAGTCGTTTCAATATTGGAATTTATTGTCAGAAACAGTGAAATGTGGAAGTAACAAATGTTAAAAATATTTGTCTTGAAGAAGAAACATCAAGAGTGTGTGCAGCCATCTGGGCTTTTATGCTCAAGCATCGATCAGTGATTAGGGCTGGTCAAAATGAAACCTTGTATTTACAACATATTTGAAAGTTATTTTAATTTTAAAAGATACCCCTTTTTTCCCCACATGTATTCATTACACCATCAAAACTTATCCTGGCAGGGAAAATTTTAGTAATGAGTTAGGAAAATTACTCTTTGACATCCTCATTTTCTATTTGTTTAGAGAGAGTAATTTTCTGAGTGATGTCTGAGTCAGTTCACAGAATGAGCAAGCTTTAGGTGTTGGTGATATATTTTCTGTCTGCCTATCTCTGAAACAGTGAGAAGGTGTTGTAAATGTAGCCAGTTTATATGAAATTTTACTTAAAAATGTAGTGTTAGATTGCCACTTGAATTGCCTGCTCGCTTACACTCCTCTGCAGTAACTTGATCTCTAAGCAGACCTGACTTTAAAAGGTAAGATATTGCTAATAATATGTGAAAATCTAAAAGAAAACTGAAAGCTGAATGGTTTCTATAACTGGAAGATGTCAACCAGTACTACAGCTCTTCAAAGATGTGGCATCATAACCAAAGTCTGTAATAATTGTTTTTAAAACTTTTAATTATTTTTTGTTTTAATATTTTTGAATTTTGGATTTTTAGTGAAATATTTCACAGGTTAGAAATATCTTTGAATGTCACTAACGACTTGTGTTCTTAGGAAGAACACAATTCTGCCACCTTTGAAAGCCGATTGCTCACTTTTGCTGATGTCAACAGAACAGTTTCACATACATGTGGCCAAGATTAGGTAGTCACCTCCATGGTTAAGAAAGGTAACTTGCTACTTCTTGCTTGAAGAGTGTTTTCAGACACACATAAAAGAAGCGTGTGGTCCTCCTTCCACAAGCGTGCAAACATTTCTGTTGCTGATATTTGGGTGCTATTAAATTATTTTTTTAACAATTGTTTCTGGGGTTTTGTTTTTGTTTTCCACAGGCAAATTCTCTCACCTAAGAAAGTAATTTTGTTTTATTTTGGGATGTCCTTCATTTTTGGGTGACCTTTGCCCCCTCAGCATACATATATTTGTGCTACAGGTTTTGCATTCTCAAAGGTCTTGAGACCCTTAGATTGATAGTTCTATATTATATAGGTCCATCAGTGATGAAAAACAGAGACAAACCCAACAATCCCAAATTTTGCCATTCACGCTACTGTCATGTGCAATGCTGTGTTACAGACACACCGCCTGTCCGTTTCTTTCAGATTCTCTAAGCTTCTGTACTGTTCAGAAATGGTTGAAAATTTTGCAGGTGGGGAAGCCAATTTCCAGGATTCACATTCAAGTATGCCGTTTCCCCCAGTGTATGGAGGTTATAGTTTTAGATGAACTTCCCTTATGCTTTCATGTTCCCTTTTCTCTGAGTCCCAGTTGCTGATCACCTTAAGTTAGCTTTTATTTTTAAAACAATTTTAGATCTATCCCAGTCAAAGAAAGTGACTGGAACACTTAAGAAGTTGTAACCAGAGATATAACAGCCTCTAGAGGGGATATAGTTAATTTTGTATCCTGGTATGGTTGTTCTTAAATGTCACAAAGGTTTAAGAGGTCTCCCTACCCTGCTAAGAAGCTGATACTGGAAATAAATTTCTGGGAATGGACTGGGACATTCAGTACTGGGCTGGGCCAAAATTCAAGGCTGGCTGTGCCCTGTTTTCCAGTTCAGTCCTAATCAAACAGGTGGGCCAACCCCGCCTGAAGTTATAACTCAGGAATATGATATCTGTACCATGTATATGTACTATATATCTGATAACTTCTGTAGCAAGTGTTCAGTGTAGTGGGCTGGTGAGCACCAAACCTAAGAACATCCATTTTATTTGCCCTTCCCCTGCTTCCTAGCAATCAAGGTTATTGTCCAAAGACAAAGTCAGGCAGGACTTTTCAGCATCTTGTGAAGAAGAAAAATTTGTGAAGTCTGAAAAAAAAATGCACATTTATGAACCAGTGTCACATCTTAATCTTTTTTTCTCCAAAATAAACACTTTCAGCAGAGACCATGCAAGGTGTTCACTGGATGACCTTTCATTTCAATTAAGGGCATGTCTACTCAACACATTGAAAGCATCTACCACTGTTTTGGTTCAGAGTTGTAGTCAGACCTTCATCTTTCTAAATGATTATAACCTATTTCCACATTATGTTTCAAATTATGAATGCCTAACATATAGAGGGAACTGGAAAAGAGTTGTCTTGTTAAGGTCAGGAAAAGTTTTGTAACTGGTTGCCTTAAATTTTTACCTCTGATATTTAAAGAAGCAATTCATACAGCTCCTATCAACCTCGCTAGGAACTCAGTATTACAGAAAATACGTTCTTATATTAATATGGTTTTATTTCAGTAACTAATATTATTTCCTGTGTTCAGAAATATGACATTTCAGTCTACTTCTCCATCTACTGATAAAGCTTTGTATCAGCTGATGCTTGTGTGATCCAAATCTCACTCTTCAGTAGGAATCTAAAGTCTACACAAATGGGACATTTCCTAGGAGCCAAGCCCCTTCCAACCCAAAGACATAAAGCCACATGAGAAGGCATAAACTTCCTCCTACAAACAGCTGAAGGTGTGTTAGTGTTACTCCATATGCAGGGTACTGACTGCAAGTGAATAAGATACTTGAAAGTGGGACTGTCATATTTTCACATACAGTTAGGTTTGTTATTGTAGCTTTTTAATTCCAGATAATGGCAAGTGCATGCATAAAAATATAGCAAATTTATTGGGCTCATCTTAGTGTTTTTATAACTAAGGTCATGTCACCTTTTCTTTTTCAAGCAAGAACTATTAATAAGTTCAGAGTCCTTCATGTGATCCCAACATACATTTCTATATACTTTTCTAAATGCCAGAGACTCTCATATGAGATAAATCCAGTAAAATCAAGCTTCATCAGAAACATTGGCCAGCCTTTTTGCTGATGCTCTTGCCTTTTGCTTCATCTTCCCTTTGCTGTTTCAGCAAACATTTGTGAAACCCTCGCACTAGGCTGACCTAAGCTCAAGCCTGAGTTTACAGCGGTTTCCTAAATCAGTAAAGCTAACTTCTTAAACCAGGAGCTTGGAAAGCAAATTATGGTTATATTTGAGCACAATGAAAATCCTAACCCTGTAATTTTTATTTGCCCACAGCTGAGGTACCTGAACTCCAACTAAAAGAGCGCTAGACTTCAGCACCTTGGTACACACTGGGAGTAAAAAACACTGTGAGGGTTTTAGATCAGCAGTACTTGGTATTAGGGCCTCTGCATCTCAAAATTAGCTCATGCTGGTGTGCCAGGTGTTCAGGCTGGCAGCATTTATGGATGTGTTTGCATTGCAGTTCTGATGAATTCAAAACAACCTCTAATACTCAGCACAGAATTTTGCACATATTTATGTTTGAATAAAAAAATGTGCAAGTACAATCCCTTGCAAATACAAAATATTGAATTCAGGTACAAATGTGTCTACTAATGAGCACCAGATTCTGTTATTTTGCATTTGAAAACAGTGAAGTCACACTGAATTGCAGAGATAAGTCTGCAAGTGCAGTTCTTGATGGTTGCTTGTTTCTGCAGGTGTGTATGCCAGCTCATGGGAAGAGAGAGACAGGGAGAGAGAAAAACTGATTGTTAGTTTCTTACTCTTACCAAAACACACATGGAAGCCCTGAAGTCTGTTCTGCATTGCCTTTCTCTGCTCCTTTTGATCCTGTGCAGAAACCAGTAGACGTGGAGTCATGGAATTAGAGCAACAGAGACTCCTGCAATCTTGGACTTGCAGGCATGGCACACAACAATGTATGGATTGGACTGTAGGAACAGATCAAAGTTTTGAGCCCGAGGAATGAATGGCTACAGCATCCTCCGATTTACTTCTAGTTCAGACCCCCTTTGGATTTATAGTCCTAATTTTGTTTTGTTTTGTTTTTTTTTTTTAATGTTATGGTCTGCTTCGTTTGCTCATATGGGCAGTCTTTTTGAAATAAACGTAACTGAATAAGCAAGAAAGATAAGTTTCTATCAGTCAGCAATAACAAATGTATAAAATGCCAGCTCATCCAGGGAAAAACCTAGGCTAAATCAATTTCTCACATTTAGTAAACACTGAAGCAGTTGCATAAAATTAAATATTCAAGAGAGTGATTTGTGAATATGCTATTTGTGAAGATGTCTTAAATATGGCCATGAGGTAGGAAATGTTGCCTGTACTAAAGAAATAAGTCGCCCAAGGCCACATATCAAGCTTTTGTACCCACCTCTGGGCTGGGGTGCGTGGGGCAGCGTGCGGCCAGGCAGCCAGGCAGCATGACATACGTGCCATGGGTGCTGCATCGCCCTGAACTCATGTTATTTACATGGAGCCATAAGGTGACTCATGCTGGTTGACACGAATATCCTGTGAAGGCTTAAGAAATTAAACCCTTGGTCTTGCATCTCTCCCACGCTGATATATTGAATTCAGTGAAGTTAAGCTTTCAGCCTTTGTGTGGAGATCAGTTATGTGCCTTTTCATGAGCAACAGGACTTAAAAAGTTAATGAAGAAGGCAGCAGAAGAATGCACTTCCTCTGTTGTGTGTGGCTTCCTCATACATACTTCCTAGAAGTACATCCTGACCATCTGTGGCAGAAAGCAGCTTCAATCTACAAATCTTTGTGATTGTAATGTACTATAAATTGACAATAATTTTGTTACAAACTGAGATAAGTGTACAGACATCCATGAAAAACAAAACAAAAGAAACTACCCCTAGAAAACATGACTCTGGTTCATTTCCTGGTGTGTGTTTTAAGAAAATACATTACGTTAGTTATGCACCCTAAGCATTTCCAGTAGAATGGGTAAACTGCAGAATTACAGATGTGATACTATATCTTCTTTCCTTCTCTTATTCACAAGTGCATCAGTGAGGATGGGATGTAAATGTACACTGTCAGTCTTCCAGAACTTCTCTAGTTGTGCCACAACATTAGCATTTAATCATTGTGTGCATTTGTGAGCTTAAAATAATCTGATCTTACACTTTCACCATTCTTAAGATCTACTAGGAGAGAAGTGGACAACCACACAACACTGTGTAACAAGCTTCATTAAAATGCAGGAGGTGTATTGAGGTTCCTAATGCTATTACAGCATGGACAATGAGTGCATTTGTGTTAGTCAGCTTCCCACTTTGAGGTTAAACCAGTGAATGGAAATCTGGGTGGCAGCAGTAAGAGATACTAAGGATGAGGATACAGGCAGACAAATGCCAGGCCAGTGTTTCTTAAGAAAAATACAAAACCCCAACCTTTTCCTTGCTTTCTGCTGAGTTCCCACCAGTTTGGAGTCTCCACATATGTTTGAACAGTTTCTGCCTTTCCCTAACTCTTTCGTTCAATTGCTTGGTGTGGAGGCTCATGTGACAAATCTATCTCTATGTCTGACTCTTGTAAACTATTCCTTGTGTGAACAGTAGCTGAATAAACCCCAGTGCATTTGTTCTTCCTCCTTCCGAATTAATATACCTCACTGCCCTCAGAGCTGCTGTTTACAATGATTACTAGATTGAATAACATACTGTATTTTCTCCACCGGTGCCACCGCAGGATCCTCCCCGCTGATTTGCTTAATCTATCATACTGCTACTAAATTAAAACAAAAACCCTTTTTAGGTAATAACACAACCTGAGTTTCAGGCCTTTAGCCATTGTGCCATCCATCTGTTGTTTGTAAGAACCACTTTCCCTGTAGGGAAGTTATGTGTTGAGGTTGAATATACCACCTGCCACTTTGCTCTGAAAAAACCCCTTTCGCTCCATGCTATGAATCAATACTGTTGGGGCACAGAAAGCTTTCTAGAAAAACTAAGGATTGTGTGATTAACTGGTTTGGCTTACTGAGGGTTAGTCTTCATAGGTAAGAGGTGGGATATCAGGATGCAGGGAGCAGAGGAGCAGGAATATTAGTAGTTTTTTGTTTCTGGTTGCCTCCAAAGGTGTAAGATACTTGGTCATCCTACTGACCATGCAGGATGTTCTGACCATGAGGTTACACCTTCATGACTATTCCTACCATGCTTGCTAGCTCCATCAGTGCTGCTGGGAGTATCACACAACTGTCAATTTCTAAGCTGTTCCATCCATGAAAATGCAACCCGTAAGCATATTGAAGTGTTTTAGTAAATCCTTCACATACATGGATAGACATCATAGAGGGTTAGCAGTCACCTGGAATGGAGCTGCTTCTGAGAGGAGAACTTAGCTTGCTAGTATTTAGTGAGACTTCTGTAAAGTTTTAGCCATGAATCCTCCAAGGCTCAGTGCTCTGTAAGTCTTTGCATGACTTGGACTCATGGAGAGAAACACCTTTGAATTAGGGACTTTATCACTGAAAGGAAACTGGATTTTGAATCTGTGATGACTTAACAAATCTTTGTCCATTCTTCATTAGAGTAATGTCAAAACTGGCTGTACCTCACCTTTGTCAACCCATTTCCTTAAACTCTTAATTATTTAGGTGGCTAAACATATAAAACAGAGAGATGCTGAACGTTGTTAAAATCATTATTTACTAAAAAGTATCATTTGTTGAGTCTAAAGACCATTCCAATCCATTCAGAATCACTGGATATATTTGTATCTCAGAAATATCTTGGTAAAAAATTGAATTAAATATTATTTAGCAATTTATCATTAGGATACCTGCTGAAGAGTCTGCATTAATATGAAGTAAGATACAGAGAGGTCCTCATTTCTTGGCCTAACATCTTATTTTCTTCACCAGTCCACTCTAACTTCCTCATCAAAACTAAAATCAAAACAAAAAGGCAGAAATTCACCCAACTGCAGATTTTCTTTCCTCTTCCTGCTGTCTGTAATTTGAGAAAATGTATTAGATTAGTCAGATTACTAGAATGATTTTTTAATGTGGAAAACCTTTTTATTAGTTAATTTACTGTAAGACCTAGATTAATTACAACTAGTTTTAGCTTCCTAAGTTAATAATCTACATCCTAGTGGAAAACAACTCTTGGGAGAGCTGAGTTGCTCTCTAGAAGTGCTTATTAGCTTCTGTGAAAAAAGTTCAGGGATCCTGACACCAGGCCCTTGTGAAGTGCTTAAAACTACGTGGGCTGAGTCTGGGCTGGAAGCCAAAAGGGACTTACGGTGTTAATGGGATCTGACATCTTGAGCAAGCTACATAATTTTTCCCAGATACTGGATTCAGAAGATACAAGAAATTTAGATGTTTCAATGATGACAAAGACTTAGGATTAAGAAATCAAATGAAAATGTAAAGATAATATCTTAAATACTGTGTTCTTCATTTCATCCAAATATCCAGGATGTCTTTGTTGGGACAGGGTGCTGCCTTTCTCTTTCTAGCTCTGCCTTGATAGGCCTAACAAGAAACCAGCCCTTCCCAGAAGAAATGACAAGGCTTGTCCTACAAGGGCAACAGTGACCCATCAGAACCAATTTTCAGTCTCAGTTAAGAGACTGTATGTACCATAGTGGTACCAACCCATGCAAAATCACTCACAGAATTCTGCTGCCCACTTATGAGGCAATTCAGGGCTGGACTCAGGAAAAATTTGCATTTGTTCACTTGGCCAAAAGAAATGCTTTTCGCTCAGTTTAAACACTGTAAATATGAATTGCAGAGTCGTGCCATAAATTAATGATTTGTAGATGTGGTCGTTTCTGCCATAGGGAACAGGCAAGGTCCTTTTTTTCCTGCATCGTGTAAACAGATACTACATCAGTAATCTTTCAACTGTTGAGAAATCCACATTTCAAAGTTTCTTAAAAGTTTTTTCATAAAAATAATCTCAAAATAAAGAATTTAAAAAAATCATCTCAAACCAAAGGATTGTAATGGGTTATACTGCACCTGTTCCGGTATTCTGGGGCAAGAAGTGCTGCATTGCATAAGTAGCCATACTGAGCCGAATAATCCATAATGCACAAGTGTGTTTGATGCAGGCAGGCAATAGTGAGATTTTTATTACAATTTAAATTAGTAGTTACAAAGCAGATACCATGTTAAAAGAAATACAAGTAAACAAGCTTCTGACAGAATAAAATGTTAAATTGATGTTGAGAAGTGAAGTTAATGTCCAACTGAAGACATGTTCCTGTTTATATGTGACCAGTATATATTTATGTCAGTGCAGTGCAGCATAACCCTGAACTTAGAAGCCTCTGTTCAAGCCGATCAGAATATATCAAATTTTCATCCAATTTTACCTGACAACCCCAGCTGTATGTAGTTGAATATAATACTAAGTGAAATTGTAGTCTACGATACCATCTTCTTTTGGCCACTGCCCTCATTCAAGTCTGAGTAAATTGACTGATACAATTACAAAAAGACAAAGAATCACAAAATGTACTTTTTCTAGCTGAATTTTATATTTATTGTCTTCCAGTGTAGTAGGATTGTAAAAGGACTCTAGAAAACTCAGTAAAAATAATTGATCTAGTAATATGCTGTGACATCTACTGTTGAATCTTTCCTAGGAGCTGGATAGACATGACCATACTTTTCTGTAAAGCATAAAA
Organism: Leptosomus discolor; assembly: GCF_034619465.1. Lineage (NCBI taxonomy): Eukaryota > Metazoa > Chordata > Aves > Leptosomiformes > Leptosomidae > Leptosomus > Leptosomus discolor. The sequence goes on from NC_141419.1 coordinate 12,801,632, forward strand.
TGTGTGGATTACTAGTGAGGTACTGCTGTAGAGAAATCTATCTTAAGGATAACTTGTAAAAGGAAAGAAATATACTTAATATCTTATTTTCCTTCTTTGCTGTTCCCCCCCCCCCCCCCCCTTCATTGTATATAAGAAGTGTCTATCTGAAGAATTTTAAAAGAAAATGTCGAATTAGGGGTTTTATTTGGGCTCTAAATTCAAAATCCATGTCCTAGGTATCCTTGTGTTAGAAGACTGCTCTGCTGACTGGAAAATTCATAACACTGTCATATCAAGAGCAAAAGTGGTGCCTGATTATTTGACAGAAAGATTCATCTTTACTACTCTGTTTAAAAGTTGGGGTTTTTTGGTGTTAACATTTAACTGATGTGAGTGCCTTAGAAACACTTAGGTGTAAAGATGATCTTTCTTAAGATTAATCACTTCCTGTCCTGTGAATTACGTGTTGACATGTTCACAGACTATGTCTTTGAAACCTCCAATAAGCCCTCCAGGAGAAACCAGAGAAGCAACATCTGGAGTTTCTCACATCTTTATTTATATTGAGGATGAGAGAGGGGAAGAAGAAGAGGAAACAAGCAGCACTTTTTATTAAATGGCCTTAAGGGTCTTCTGTGTATGTCATTTAGGAGGAAATAATGTATAGGTCCAAGGATTCTTTTAAGTACTCTCTTGAGGACCAAAATAATGAGATGTTTTGGAGTGGTCATTTCAGATGGGAACTGGTTTGAAAAGCACAAGGTACTTGTACAGGTTTTACTGTAAAACAAGGTATGTTTTATCACCACTGAATGTCACTCCAAAGAATAAGGAGAATAGCGTGGAGAATAAGGTTGAGTGGTGTTTCTTGCTGTTATCCTGAATATTCAGGGAGTGAAACAGTCACAGCTTGGAGAATTATTCAGTGTGTTTTCAAAGGCACCTTTCAAAAGCCATTTTTCCATTAAAACTGTCAGTTTTGTAGAACAATCATGATTTCAAAGCATAGCAATGCAATATTCCGGCTCAAGTCAAAGATAGATTACATATTTATGTTTACTTATTCTCAAGCCTTAGCACTAAAGCTGGTTGCAGGGCTTTTTTTAGAACTTCAGTGTGATGGGAAAGAAAACCACAGTAATGATGCTAAAAAGAAAACAGCAAGTGAGATGCCTCAGGAAGAGTAGTTTTCTTTAGGTCTCCAGGTGAAGACTGGAATTCTTTCCAACAGTCATCTTTCATCTCAGCTCTAAATTTCTGGTTTGGGTGTAGAAAATATACCATGATATTCTTTGTTTTACATTATGAGGAAAGACAACCTTCACGATCCTAACAGTCAGCATGGATCAATCCATGAGTCCTCCTGGTAAATAAAAGACAACCATTACTTCTTACACTGCACACATGTATAGAAAAATTAATCATCATTTATATAAAATCTCCATATCTAGTCCATCACAATAGTATAATAGAATGACTTGTTAAGAGTGGGAGTTATCCTGATGCAATGATCACAACCTGCTTCCCAGGTGGGAATGCTTAATCTTTCTACCTTTCTTATACTTGTAACTATACTGTATACAAATGATTTTTTAAAATAAAACATTTAAATATATATATTTTTAATTTTTTTTCATGGCATTGAGAAAATGTCCTACTAAAACAGAAGACACCATATATTTAAAAGGAAGCTTAACCCTGGGAAGAATAAACAACAGGTTGTGTGATGAAATTGCCATATGTATTCAAAATGCAGATGATAACTAGCCTCTCCATTCAAGAGGCGAGATATCTATTTTCCAGAAGCCACTGCTGTCCCATCAGTAGTGAATCTCTAGTTCATTCTCTGAGAAATCATTTTTAGATAACATAATGACTTACCTCCAAGGTCTAGACTTTGTGATAAGGGTAGCAAGGAGGCCAATCTGACATCGCATTTAGGTGTTAATGTAGTAGGTTACTGAAGCCATTTCGTTGGTCAAGTGAGAAGGTTCTATAAAGACAGTTTAAAACTCAAACAGGGAGACAGACAGGCAGACTTATACTGTTTTCAAATTCTCTGGGAGAATGCAATAACTACAAACTTGCAGCTTGATCTGGGGGTCTTTTGAAACCTGTGTGAGAACACATTGGCTCACACCAGTAGGTTTGGATCAGACCCTAATTAAGAAGTATGTTTCAAATCTTTTCACACTTAATAATGTACTATGGAGAGGTTCACAAGCCCTTTTCAGTAGGCAAGAGACTGTCAGCGATGCTAATTCAAAGGGGTGCAGCACTGCGTATTGGAGCAGGAAAGTACAAACATTACAACCCTCTGACAGGTCTGAGCAATCACACTCCTAAATTCAAGATTGTGACAGTGAGTCAAAGTCCTAGTGTTAAAATAACAGGTTGCCTTCATGCCCGCAGCTTAATAACTGAGATTGTTCTTATATAGGGGTGGAAAAAAAGGACCTTCCAGAAAAAGAGTGAGCAGGACTGTGCTGTAATTACAGCACATTTGAGTAGACTGTGAAATCAGCCCTCCCTCTCCCCCGTCACAGGTCTGCTAGGAAATGAACAGTGAATATGCTTAAACTGAAGTGGATCTTAGTATTACCCAGGCTGAAGACTTTTCTCATTTATTTTTTAAACCTCAGACACGCTCTTACCTCTCAGAAATATTTGCTCTTTCATTAGTATATAGAAAGTACCCTGTGATATTTAAAACAAACATCCATTTGAAGCTTTTATATAGTACTATTGCTACTCTACCAAATATTTTTTTAATTTAAATTACATTTAATCACTGGCCCCAGTCTGCAACGTTTCTTATCTGGTGGCTATACAGCCATGAGAGGGAATTCATGTTTTTAAAAAAAAGGTGAAAATGTTAAGTCTTATACACTCCAAGCAGTTATATGGCCAGGGTTGAAAAATACATGACTTTGTAATATTGCTCATTTTGGTCTGAAAAAAGGAAGGCTGGTATATCTTCAGAGCAGAATCCCCTCTCCAGCTTGCACAAACAAGTAGACTTACAGCATGTGAAATATTACAATTGAATTAACCTACAAGTGTACTTAACATTGATCTGAGAAGCGGTAGAGAGCTTTTATAGGGACTTGCTCACTAGGAAGGTATGGTGAATTTCTAAGGAGAAATTCAAGAAGGAATCTTACAGCCTCAAGATGCTTGTGGGAATGCTCCTTTCTCCTTCCTAAAGCAAACTGCAACAGCAAACTTTATAGATCTATTCAGAGAGAAACTTGCTGCTCCACCAAAAGAATTTAAAAAGGACAAGTAAAATTCAGATTTTATTAATGATAAAAAGTCTCAAAGATCATTATATATTGAGTTGGATATCATCTGAATACTCCCCTGGCCACAAGCAGCGAGATGGAAATAAATGTTTCTAACAGTTGTTTAAAGTTTTAGTATAAAAAGATTTTGAAAAGTGGCCACAAAGAGGGAAGTAGAAGGATTTTTAAGAGAAGTGTATTGTGAGAAGGAAAAGAACCAGATTTCAGTGATGGGTGTGCAATACTGGACTGAAATGACTCTACAATTCAGGTATAAAGTTAAGTGGGTCTACTTGAAGAATACACTTAGGTTGATAAAGAGGACAAGACACTCCTTATCTAAGAGGTATCCATGATTTCAGAGGGTATAAACTAAATTCCTCAATGACTGTGCAGCTAAAGCAAAGTGATCGCACATGAATGTCATTTACTCTGAAAAAATATCAAAAGTGTGGTTGGTTGCTTGACATTCATTGGTCTGTTTAACTAATCAATGGAGGAGAAACTGATTGAAAAGCTAATGTCACACGTGGTGGGAATACAAAATCTTTTGTTTCCTCATTTGTTTACAGTAGGGGATTTCTCTGAAGGTGAGATTTACTGCGCTGTAAGTCTGTGTTCATCCATGCCTGAGAAGTGCCAGAAGTTTGACTCCAACTCTTTGAGGGAATGTCTCTTTTTTTGGGGACTGGAAAAAGTGCAAACAGCTTCAGAGAAGAATGACCTGTTTGAATCAGAACCGAGTAATCAGTTACTGTTCAGAGGAAATCCTGTGGCTATCAAAACACTAAAATTTGTATAATGTTGAGGGATTTCTGTGAATGATGGGCAACCCACAGTTCTGCTGCCATGGGCTTGATATGTTTCTGTCACCGAACTACAACATTATCTTGCTAATGCCACTGCAACTGTAGTTTTTATAAACAGAGAAAATTTGTCTTGCAGTAAAAAATGAGCTAGTGTCATGATAAGGTGGCCAGCATGTAAGAAAACTGGTGTTTACTGAAGACTGTAGGACTGGACGTACTTAATTTAAAAAATATTATGAAATGAAATGACAAAGTAGAATATCATCACGCATTTAGACAGTGCAAGAACACCTGGTACACGCTGCATAATCCGGATGCCCTTATTGTACGAGCAGAGGAGGCTGCTTACTTGCAGGGGTTGGGCTGAGTAATCCCATCCAGGATTTCTTTATTAAAAACAGGGAAAAAAATTTCTCCATGGATATAATATTCTATTACATTTCTTGAGCACCTCAAGCTTTCTTGAGCAATTATTTCAGAGGGATTTTAAACTACATTTCCATATGATTCCTTCTTATATGATTTAAGTGACTTTTTTTCTTATATTTGTAGCAATTGGTGGCAATGTGCAGGTATGGAGAGCATGGTGTACTTCCAGAAGGCACTCTGGGAAGTTAATGAGGGCAACCACCTCCAATTTTCTGGTCACCTCCTGCAGATTTACATATGAGGGTAATGAGAAGGAACAACAGCTTGGTCAAGGAGCCACTTTGTGCAGAGACAGTTTTAGAAGTAGATAAAATTTAGAATTTGCTTAGTATAGGGAGATGAGGAGAAAATACCTTATTAGAGACATAAATCTAAAAATAGTCAGACAAGGCAGAAAAAAAAGATTAGTTGCACTTTCAGAACCCTGGAAAATGAAGCTGGGCACTTGGGTCATACCTAAGACAAGATGGGTAAAATAAGTGGGGTTTTGTAACTCTTTGTCAGCGCAAATACGGTTTCTGCGATGAAGAAGACAACCTGATGGAAAGGTGCACCATTTGGGAGCTGAGCTTTTGTTATTTAATGTCAGCACATGGAAGTGCTCAGAAATCTGGTCTTGAGTCCTGGTCTAACACTCCCAGAGCTCTGGAGCTTAATTGTGCTAACCCAGATTTTAGGTAAACTTGAGATCTTCGCGAGTGAAAGAAAGGCTGAGAGTGGTTGAGTTGTTTGTGCTCATACAGCCCTTTTCTCTACAAATATTTATAGCTGTATTAGTACCACTATGCCCACAGCATTGCTGAATAATCTGTGAAATATTTATTGGCTGTAATGTATTTTGTAAATATTCACTTTAAGCCCATCAAACTATTATTATGGCTGCAGAGATGTTTTCAAAATTTCCTTGTTTTTAATTGGGTTTATTTTTCTAAATAGTTTTAATTAGCCTTGTTCCTCAAAGCAAAGGAAGCTTTGCAGATGCATTCAGACTTGTGATAAAGAATAAGTCTGGTAAGTTGATGAAAAAAAATTTGCAAGATAAAAAGCATACATTAGAATGCTTTTATAATTTTTTTCCTTTTATTTCTTGCACTTGTTTATTAATGATTGATTTTAACCAAGAAAATTTTCTACTGATCCATACATATAATGAAGTGGCTCAGAACTAGTCTTTTTAAAAGCTCTTTCAATTTTCAGATTTGTAGAGTCGTGCATTCACTTGCTGGCTACATCCTGTAGTCCCAGTCATCCTAGAAAAAAGGCTTAATTCTGGTCCTGTCAGCACAGCTTTCAGTCCCCACTGTTGGGTCTCCACTGTGTCTAGGCCATAAACTGCTCCTCTGCCTTGGCTTTGGACCACAGTGGTTACTGATGTATCTGAATTCTGGGGTTGCTCAAGTGGGTTTTCGCTCCGTTTACCGCTCGTACAGTCTTTGCTGCCAGTCATCATCCAGCCCCATGTCCTGATGACATTACTGGACTATGGTCTCTGGGTGTGTTTCAAAAAGGTTCTTAGAAAAGCTGGTAGTTTGAAACTATGGTAGATATTTGGTTTACAGGAATTGCTATTTACAGCTTATATGCATTCTGTTATTTATTTCTCTGCTTTATTATTCTAAATATTGGTCAAAAAATGCTTATTAAGAGATCTAGTCCAGCTGCTTAATCCTTATCTAAAACTTGGTGGCAGCTGCAGCACTTTCTAGTCTTGGAAACAGAATGAAAACCAATTTTTAACTTTATGTATGTACAACTATACATATTTGTGCTGTAAATATCTATGCAAGGTACATAAAAGATGATGGTTAGTCCTGAGGATTAGGATATTCCTTGCCTTTTTCTTCATGCTAGGTTCTTAAGTAGACTAATATTAATTGCCTTAGACAAATCGGCAAAGTGGCAACTGTTTGCTTGATGGGAAAAAATGGTTAATTATTTTCATAGCAAAGTATTAAATAAATATAAAATGTATAAATAATTGTGGGCTGTTAAAAAATTAACAGCAGAAGCCAAACCACCACATAAAAATATTTTGGTTTCCCAGAACAAGATTTGGTAACCCTGTTTCATTTTTAGTAAAGGCTGCTTTGGTGGACAATTGACATATTGACGACAGAGGGAAGATTCTGGTTTCGTTGGGAGGCTAAACCTTTTTGAAAATTAATTTGGGTGGAAAACTGCTAATGAGATTTTTTTTTTTTTTGACAAGTTAACATGAATTAGACATTGTGATATCATATTTTTTCATAAATAATAATGTTTTTTTTTTAAGGTGCTTTTTAGTAAAAACAGTTGTCCTGTTTGTATCAGGTGTTCACTCTGATTTGTGTATTGCCTCTTTGTGGCAATAATTCTCTGCTGTCTTGTGGTATCACCCTTTGTGTGTCTGAGTGCTTTCTGTGAAAACATGTTCCCCATGATCTGAAAATCCTTCTCTTGTTCTATCTCTCTGATGTGTATGTATGTATACACTCATATATGTCTACATGTACAAAATCCAAATAAAAATATACTAATGGAATTCTTGGCTCCTGAGACAGCTGGGATTTAAATGGATCTTAAGCATAAAGCAGTTTTGCAAAACTCATGGAAATCTACCATCCAAGGTACAATTATTGTTCATCACCCATGCCACAGCTATAATGAGGAGGATACACAAACTAGAAGAGGAAATGGTGAGAAAACATGAGCCGATAGTCATATTCTTTTAATGAAATAAATGCATACTAAAGCAGATATTGAAATAGCCATGGAATAGTTGATATAACCGATATAAATAAAGTTGATGAAGATTTTTGCTTCTGTAAAAACAAAGAAGGTCCAAGTCTGTGGAAAGCATATGCCTTACATTTAATATGCTGAATGTAGACAATTGATACTTTCCAAATGCACAAAGAGCAAAATTTAGTCAAAGTTCATTCTTGGGTCATACACTCAGCACAAACATCAATCTGGACAACCTCTCAGTAACCTCCACATACTTCCAGACAAGATCTGGGATCCTTTGTGCCCTGATTAGAGCATGCAACAGTTAATTTGTTTTAAATAGGAAGTTAAACAGTAATGTAAAGTGTTATATGAGGGTCATAAAATGGTTCTTGAGGTGCATTAATGAGAACATCTTTCTACAGCAAAGAGAAAGAGGAGTAGAAATATCAGAGAAAATAATTGCAAACTCTTCATGACTCAAAATCATGAAGTAAAAAGTCTTGACTGAGTGCTAAGGTCCTTCAGTGTTTTAATTTTTAGAGACACTGTCTCTCTGCTCCAGTGTCAGGAGGCTGTGTAGAACTTCTGTGCTTCTTGCACTGCAGAAATCATGCTGCCTGCTGGAGGCTGGCAGGAGCACTGCAGGACTAGGATTCTGGCAGAAAACAGTTAAAGAGACAAAAAAAAAAGAAAGAAAAAGAGAAAATTTTATAAAAAAGCAACTGAATGTGTCCTCTACACTAGCACTGGAAACAGGATGGTAGCCCTGTTGATAAAGGGACACTGTTTGGTTTTTCGGCTGCAGATTCTAGAAACATTGGTGTTCAGATTTTGGAGAACTGTCAGAGTCAGCTGAGGGGAGAGCAAGAAGGATGGGCGAGGCAGGAGGCCAGTGGAGAACATGACAGCCTGATGGCATGAGTGACATGAGACTTGAATCCAGGTGAGGCAGAGGAGAGGACCTTCGTTGTAGATTCTAAAATAAAGACAACAATTACTGAAGAGGATGGCCCTCTCATGAGTAATCTTGCTGCTTCTGTTCATAAGCCCACGTTCATCTGTCACCGTCAAGACTAATAATGTCTTAATACTAATTTTCTGGCTCTTTCTTTTCTTGGTCAGTGAAGTTATTGAGATGATTCCAGACAAGTGCTTCCTGAGGAGATGGCTTACTGATACATCTCTTATCATTCAGAAAACAAACAATAAAAGAGATTTAATGAGTTAAATACAATTTCAGAAGGAAAAGAATAGATTTAAATCCAGGCTGCTTCACTTCAGCAAGATGAGATTTGCAACTATTGAAATATTAACCTTGAAAAATCGTGATTTACGAATGATAAAGGAAACACTGACAAGACCCTTGGTGCTACAAAATCCTGGCATATGCAAACCTGAAGAGGTAAAAGAAAACTAGTAAAGAAAAAACAAGACACTATTTTGGAAGAAAAAGAGTTTAATTCTCTTTTAATATCAAATTACACCAAAGGTCTGATTCCCAAACCTTGAAAAAAGACAGTGGAATAGAAGAAGAGGTAAGATGAAACAAAAATAAGTCAAATGCTGATAACATGTGACAAGCAAGCCTCTGAAGATGTGGTGATGTGATTTAGGGAAACACCTAAAAGGTTTCCAGTTTATTCTTTAAACCTCTCTTATCTAGATGTTGGGTTTTCCTGGGAGATTTGACTGCAGTTAAATTCCAGTGAAATAAGTTTTTCTTGTTTCAGTATTCTGCTTCTTGTAGATGATGGAAACGTGAAGCAGAGCAGCAAAAGTAGAAACAAAAGCATTTAAGTGATTTCAAAAAAATAGACATAGTTTACATTTTTATACTGAGCGATTACCATATATTTTTCCTGTATGTGAATCAGTTCTTGCAACAGCATTATGAAATTGGAGAGTTTTTTACTACTTATCTGTGTCATGTTTTGATATTATCCGTTCAGTCAGTTCTAACATTTTTTGGGTAAAACATAGTAACTTTTGAAGATTACCAGTAACATTACATCAAATGTTTCCAGGGATGAACAACACAGCATGACCTGAAGAGGACTTCATTATGACAGTAAACGGCAGGTATGCTCAGTCTGGAAAGAAAAGTAATTAATTCTGACTTCTGTGAGCTACAGACTTCTAGCAGGTTACTGTAGACATGACACGGTGTGAGACACAGATGCAACTTTTGATGTGATTGAAATTGCAGTGTAATTAAGGAAAATTTCCTCAGAACTCTGCACATTAAGTAGCCAGGATGTAGGAGCTGGAAGGTATCTCATGTGATCTCCTCCTCTTCATCCCATGGCTCCATGATTTACAATGTGACAGTTAGTGATGGGGCAGGTGAAAAGTTTATAATCACATTATGTATTAATAAACAATGAGCTGGCTTATCACAAAAATAATAGTAAGGGACCAAACTGTAGCATTCTTTTATGATTCCAGGCTGTAACAACCACATACACTTTATTTTTTTTTCTTTTATTCCTTAATGGACATTGAATAAACATTTTAAGGAAAGCTCAAATCATAAAGCAATTATGATTCTTTTTAAAAATAAATGCCTACATCTGCACATGATGATTTGTAGGTCTCATGCTCTTCTTTATACCTGTGCACTGCCACACATATCTCACACGCAGGAATAGTTGAGAATTTTGATCATCAAGTGCAGTATTGTGCAGAAAGTGCCTTGCAGAGAACGTGTGTGCTGGGAGGTGATTAGCTATGGTAATTTTTCCTTGTCATCCAACTGAGGAGTGCTAGTTTCCTCATATGAGCAAAATGATTGGCCACACAATCAGATGAATAAATGTCAAGTAGTCAGAAAAAACCAAGTTGTAGATCACCCACATACATGTTGAAAATACTTCTTCAAAGTTACTTAGTGAGTACTTATGAAAAATTCTCAGATATACGAAAATCTGGATAGTTCTTTGGTTTATGAAAGTATAGATTGGTTCCTAATTGATTCAAAACCACAAAAGACAGAATTGCAGTCTTTGTAGACAGAAATTGCAATTTGCTTCATGTTCTGGGACTTGATGATCTTAAAGGTCCTTTCCAACCTAGATGGTTCTATGATTCTGTTATCCCTCTTCAGTCTGTCTGAGCTGGGATCAGGGTCTTGTAGCAGAGAGGAAGGAGACAGGACCAGAACAGGTAATGAACAGCACTTCTGCTCTGTCTTTTCAAGCAGTGAATCAGTGCAGAAGAGGGAAGGTCTGTGGCACACATTGGGTGGGCATAATTGAGAAGCAAGGAGAGGATTACAGTTGGACTCAATGACCTTAAGAGCCTTTTCCAACATAAATGGTTCTACGATTCTACAATCAACGCAGGGCCAGATGTTAAACAGGCACAGAAGCCGACCATAGCTGGCCAGCCGAGAGGGTCTTCAGCTGATGTTAGCACCTTGGCTGAAAAGGACCTCAGCGTCGCATCGCTATGAGCACAGCAAGATTATTTGGGTAGTGGAGGAGGCGTGCATTGTCAAACTGTCTTCCGAAAGTCCTGCTTGGGAGGTAAAGCTTGCATCTACCATGCAGAAACATGAGTACTGTTAGGGAAGACCTGCACAAACATGGCACGCTTCTTACCTTGTAGTAGCCGTGAACAACAGAAAACTACTGAGGGGTAGGCTTGGTGCAGAGGTAGCCCAAACCAATGTGAGTAGTCGCTGGGGCAATGAATATTATTTTATTGACAGAATTCAGCTGACTGGAAAAAGCACAGACAAAATGGTTTAAACATTCTTTTAAACTATTGATTTTAACGTGAACTGTGTAATCCAAAGAAAACGTTCTCATGGATCAAATAAATATTACGGTGTTTTATTGTTTACTCTTAACTTGCTCTGCAGTGATGTATAAATAGTTTGAGTAGAAATAAAAGCATCTGCAGGGTATTCCCAAGCTCATAATTTCACCAAGGATTTCTCTGATGTCATAAACTGAAAGAGCTGAGTTGAGCTGTTTAGTCATAGGACCCCCAAGATGAAAATTATAGCCTTGTAAAGCACAGCAGGCAAGACTTTATACATTATCAGCCTTAAGTGGGCCATCTGTGATGATTATACCTTCTTGAAAGATTCAAGGTTCCAGTAAAATGATTTTCATACCTACAAAATGAGTGTTTTTTTCCCATCTATTTTTGTAATTTTCTCTTTCAAGACAGAGATGTCAGTTTTTACTCAACCAACAAGAAGGCATAAGTGTTTCCGAGTTTAAATTTGATCATAAAAGAAGAAAAAGAAAGTTTGAATTACCATAGCATTTAATCTGTATAATTTGGATAAAATGCCAAAGTACTGTCACTCTAGTCACATTATCCTCTGCTGGCACCAGTGTTGTAAGACTTATCAGAAAATAATCATATGATTCTGACAAAGATAAACCAGTGCTGAGCTTATACTGAACATACAGAACGGTCATCAAGCACTCACATACTGTTTATATCATATTTATCTTATGGATCTTCAACTTAGAATGGCAAACGTGGACTACTGTAAATCTTGCAGTTGACAAAAGGCCCTCCTAGCAAAACCTTGTGAGAGCAAGAGCAGCCTCCTGCCTGGATTAAAGCTTTCTTTGTTTTTTATTATTTTTAACAGATTTGTATTCATTTGTACAGGTCATCCTGAAGACTGACATCTTTAACAAATAATTTGAGAAATAAAATGCAAAAAGAAAGGTAGTTTTAGAGAATATAATCGATATTCTCTCTTTCCTTGATAACAGGATGAGTTTTTGCATATATGCGCATGTACTCTGTGTAACACAAAGGTAAACAGAAATAGCAAAAGAACATGCTTTGTTTGTGTTACTTAAATGATATGCCCAGAAAATCGAAACCTGTCAGATAGGACATTGGCATACTCTGTGTTTTACATACCAATCTGGTATGTAAGTTTATAATTTATTTTTTGGATATTCTGTGTATCACCTTTGTGGGAGAGACAGTGCCTGTGCACTTGTGGGGCAAGAAATGACAGGTAGAAATTGCCTGGCATGCAGCAGCATGATATAGTAGTATCAAACACTTATGCCACCTGGCATGTTCTGCCTCTGAGAAGGAGAATTAGCAACAACCAGCCACGGTTTCAAGACACCAGTTTGCGACAGAACTTCTAACTTTCCATTTTGTTTAAGAGTGGAATACATTCATATCTTCAATTACTTGTTTATCTATGTACATACAAACATATTTTTAAAAACAATACATATACAATTAAACATGTTTGCTTTACATTAGATGTATAAGCGTATTTATATATGCAAGTCTTTGAATTTACAGGAATTCTGAATCGATCTCACTCATCATAAATCGCCAAAAATTCTCTTTGTATATTCCTCTCCTTTTTTAGGTATGCTATGGCATGTTACCTAATAGTTCTCCAAGACAGAGAATATTATACAGGGGAACTAGATGAAAGAAAAACATTGCTCAAAATTTTTCTGATGCAGTATCTACTTCCAGTTGAAACTTAATTGTATTTTCCACAGCAGAAACGGTTTTGGTTTTGAACTTTCCTGGTTACAACAATATAGGCAGTTTAGAAGAAGGTATTAATTTGCAGAACCTTATAGCCAAGATGGTCAAGGTCATTATTGGTCACAAAATGCTAACTCATTTGCCAATCATTTCAAACAATAGACGAGTGGTTCCCATCAGTGCTTGCAGCATGTAATTTACTGAATATTTCAGACTATACATTGGCATCTTAATTTCTCCAGCAGTTCTCCCATGTCGAAGGCAACTGACTACTAGACCAGTTATTTATATTTCCAGAGTGAATTAACAAAAGCAGCTTTCATGGTTTTCTTCGGTGTTTCATACCACAGATATGCCTGATTGGAAAAGTAGGTTTATTTTGAATTGCCATTGAAAATAACTTTAAGATGATTTATGGAAAAGAATTTCACATAATGACTGCATTTGGTAAAGCTGAAAACTGCTTTGTTAGTTTTGTAAGTCTGTGATGTTCCCAAGGCCTGGGAATGAACTCTCTGTCTTCAGCCCCTCTTCTCATGACATGCAGTCCATTACATAAAAAATGTCCTAAAACATATTTCCTGTGTTGTTCCTCTCCTTCTCTAAGAAGCAGTGTGTAACAGAAAACAAACATGCAGGGAAGATCAGAGCAGAGAGTTATTATGTGTAATCTGTCACTTTTATGTGAAAGAAGTTTTTTTCTTTTTCACAGCCTCTGGTAGGGTCTAAGGCTGGACCCTGTGAAGTGCAGAGCACCTGGTGACACTGCCAGCTGTGCTCACAGCTGTTGTCTTCAGTGGGCACTGGTGGCACTTGGAAATTTCCATTAGGCCTACAGTGCTTTTCAGGGTTTGTCCCTTCATGTTCCTAAACAGTTTAGGGGAATGAATATAAGACAATAAGGTGACCATCTCACAGCTCTGATGGAAGGATCTCAAAGGAGAAGTGGTTGTTATCAGCCTAGACAAAACCATGAGTCATGACTTTATTCTGAAGCAAGAAATGCTTACTTTAATTGGAAGAAAAAAAAAATAACCAAGCCCAACATCAATTAATGAAGGGAATGAATGCCTGGGAAAGGGCAACACGGGATTGTTTGACAAGTGAAAAATGTTGGCGATTACATGGAGAAATTAACACCCAAGAAATACCCAGAAGCTTGTGAGACTGACCTGCTCTGTCTTTGTCTCTGACCATTCTTTTGTATTAGGCCATAAAAACGCAGAAAAGCTTCTTTCTCTGCGTTACCTTGCACCTGCTCTTGTGGTCTGTCACTTTCGGCTACTTAATGCACAGAATCAGCCCTTACGTGGTCAAAGGAAAGAATAGCAAAATAGTAAAAGCAATTGCACAAAAGCTGCTCAATGCCTCCTTTGGAATCTGTAGGAAATGAAAACAGCTCCCTGTTGTCGAGAATGAAAGACTATTGTTCTGGAAGACCAAGAGCCATTAAGCTAATTACACATTTGCACTGATTTGGTGAAAACTGAATGAAGTTAAATTAGTACAAGCCAGACCTAAACCAATTTAAATGTGTTTGCACAGGGTTTTTCACCAGTTTAATTGATTTAAAACCAATTTTGTGCATAAACAAGGCTGTTTATCCCTTTTCCTCTCCTTTACAGACTGAAAATTAGGTAATCATTTCAACTTGGATTTTGATAACTTGACATTAAAAACATGGCTGTATTGCTATGTAAACATTAGTTGCCTGATAATTAATACACTATGTATACTTCCAGAAAGAGATCTCAAATTCAGATTTTTCTCTGTAACCAAATCCCTTGTGCAATGAGTTGGATTCAAACCTGGGTCTAAACCACTTTGGCTGGCAGGATCAGATCATGACATCGTGACTGTAATAAGAATAAATTCTTCCCTGAGTCCACACTTGTTCATTGCAGTGCAAGTAGGTAATAATATGGAGGCTCCAGAGTAATGCCAAGGAAAATGTTAATGCAGAGCCTGGTCAAGGGCAGAACGGGTACTCCAGAGAAGGAAGAAGAGAGCATCCCCCTGTGCCTTCTCCTGTCCTTCTTCCTTGTCATGCTCCTTCCTTAAAAACTCTGTCAAATAGGCATAGCCGTAATTTACTGTCATGCTCATTCCATGTTGCTTATCAGATAAAAAGAAGAGAAAAACTCTTAAGATTCTTAGGATATATAGAAATGAATAATGTTATTTTATATTCCATATTAATATAGGGGCACAAGTGTAAAATAATGGTATATTTCTTTCTGATTAAAATTCTGCAGCAGCATTGACCCAAAAATGTGTGTTTAGTGTCAGATTTTGGCCTGGGCAGGTACTACTATACCATCCCTATAGGTCTTTTATTGTCCACATTTTCTAATACTCGAACCCATTTCTTCAAGTTTCCAAACTGCCAGGGGTGTGAGCTGGACAGGTATCTGCTACACTTTACACTGTGGCAGATTAGGTACGAGCCGGGCTGGGAAACCATTCCTTTGCTGTAGCTGACAGAATCGCTGGCTATGCAGACATTTTCCTCTGTTTTCCGTCAATGTTTGTACAACCTGAAAATGTCAAGATGTCTTCAGGCGTTTCTGAAGGAAAGACGTTGTGTATGTCCTAAACTCTCTCAGTGCCTCCATCTCTGCATCTCACCCCTCACTGACTTTCTGCTGGTAGGAGTTCTGGCAAGGGAGCAAGGTTCATTCTATGGTTTGTACTTGTGGTCCTTAAAATTAGCGGTTAGGAGAAGTTGCAGGTGGAGAGAGGGAATCCACAGAACTCCTAAAATGTGTCCTAAAAGTTGCTTTCTCTGCTGAAAAGTGAGGATTGAGGATGTTAATGTCAAATTGATGGACTGGCGAGGACCCCACCACTGCTGCATCACACAGAAATTAAGGAAGGGCCATTTCTGAGGGGTAGACAGGGTACCTGTACACACACAGGCAAATGCTTGCATACGTACATATGAAATAGAAGGAATACAGGTGTGTATAAAAAAACGGAACAATGCTGCAGGTGTACTCTATAGCAACATACATGTGTTCATGTAGGAGAAACAGAGAGTCTGCAGGAATCAATACTTGTCTTCTGGAGAAAAATGTTTGACTTGTTATATTAAATCAGCTTAGACAAGCTGGGGCTGAGGTTTCCTATATCTAAGGGAAGTTCAGTGTGTCTCCTTTAAAGAAAAGATGCACCTATAACATGCTAAAACCATTGAAATTTGTCATTAGTCTTCATAAGTTGTTTAAAATCACTAACTCTTTGTTTGTCATAATAAAATAGATACAATTTGCAATATTAATTATACCTTATGTTATATTGTACTTAATCATTAACATTAAAATGACTTACTATGGCATAATTAATAATAATGATACAGAAAATTCATTATTTCAATTAAATATTTAGCACTTGATGCATTTACTTGCTCAAAAATATAGACAATTTTTTTTTAATTAAGAACTTATCAACTGTGATTTGGTGAGTAATTTTCTGCCCCACTGCAAATGTTTTCATAACGAAATATTTCAAATCTGGCAAGTCAAGATGGAATGGTTTCTCCTCATCAGAATGGTGCACAGGGTGGTCACTGTCATAATCCCAGAGCGGTAACCCAACTTGTAAATCTGAGTTATCTGTCCCCGTAGTTCTGTTTTGTTGGCTCTTTTTCATTGCAAATAGCTGCAGGAGTTCACCTGAGTAAGATGAATTCCTGTCAATGAATCATGCTCTCTTATTTTGTTTCAGGACTTCCTGGGAGTCTCCAGGATGCATGCATTCATGGATCCTGACAGTCCATCAAAACAATTGAGGTTGTTGAAGCTTTGACTCAGGCTGCTCTCCTCCGAGGTACTCACTAGTCACGAAAATTAAATTTAAAAAATTTGAGGAGAAAATTCAGAATTTTGCTGGTTCTCTGATCAGCAGAGATCCATCCTGGGTGGAAAAGTCTTAAACAAAAGGTCATAAACTTCCCATAACTTGGAAACTTTCTTCCTGTAAAGCAAAGAGTAATAAAAAGTCAATACTTGCAGAGATTTGGAAACATTTTTTAGAGCCTAAAAGCAGGTATTAGGGACAACCCACGTATTTCACTCTGATATCTTCTCTGATCACTGAAGTTTTGATGTCACAAACATGCTGCTTCACATTTTTAATAGAATACAACAAAATGGATTCAGAAAGTAATTTCTTAGCAAGAAAATCAATGTGCAATTCAAGTTATGTAGGAGATAGTCAAACTCATTTTTCCCATTCTAAAATATCACGGCACTTCCCATCGCGCTGTGGATGTGAGCAATTTAGTGAGTTTATAGAGAGACCTTTTGCCCGTCTCTGTATTGAATTTGTCTGTTACACTGAAGACTCATTGGGTCAGAGACTGACTGCTACTGTGTGTTTGTACAGTGTTTAATATAATACGGACTGAATCCTTGGCTGCTGAAAAGGCACAGACAAAATACAGGTCATTGATAATGATAATTTCAAGCTTTGATAAAAATTAACCCTCCTAACAGTTTCTCTGCTTGAAAAATGATACTGAAAGCAAGTAGGAAAACGTCGTCCTCAAGAGTTGACCTTCTGGTTTGTTTGCTCAAGCTGTGCCTAATAATTTTAAAATATTGCCTGTGTTTATTGTAACTTTGGCTGACTGTGTCAAGCTTAGAAAACATTCCACTATAATCAATGTGTGTTTCTGCTTTAATTATATACCTCTACTTTCTTCCTATTGTCATTATTTCACAGTGTTTCGGGCACTGCCTCAGAGAGCTCACAGCCAAAAAAGTAAAGACTAGAAGGTAAAGAGAAAGATGCAACTAGAATATGCTCAAAATTTCTCTGTAATGTTTTTCCCTTGGGGCATATAAAAAGTGTCATCCACTTCCAGAGGTGGTAAAAATTTCAGAAGTGGGTTCTATATCTGTATTATCATTTCAACTGCAAACACAGAATTGGAATAGCCCTTTAATGTTTATTCATGTATAAAGTCGTAAGGAGCCATATCGATGGTGATTCATGACTAATTATGCTGTGTCATCTCCTCCGAGCCCACATTTATGTAAACTTTCAAACATGCCTCTGGAGGACGCAACAGCGTTAGCATATGTTTGTACTTCAGTGCGTTTACAGTGTCTAAAGAGTATTTAGAGCTCTGTAGCCTTGCAAGCACACATTAATTCTGTAATACTCAAATGAACTTATTTTAACTCATTTTATTCCCAGACACCAAACCTAAATTAGTAACCTGTTTAGATATATTTGATTGTCTGTTTCTCTGATGTAATGACTAGATCAAGACAGTAACAATACTTCTTTATGCTATTCAAAGTGTTTGTTACGATTCAGGGGGGAGCTAGATTCAAAACACAGTCCCAGGGCTGAATACAGAGATAGTGCATCATTCTATAACAACTTTCTCCACCGTTCCCAGGACGTTCACTGCACAAGCAATACCATATTTCACCATAAAATGAAGTTGTTTCTTAAACCTAACACATGACACCACTTCTGAAACATGCTTTTAAAGCAGCTGTGGCTTTCTGTGTTATACCTGTAATGTGTAAATACGTTGGAAAAATATACAGTTAAGTTCAAGTTTAAAACAAAGCAAAACAAAACAAAACAAACAAAACCCCTGCCCCATCTGTCAAATTGTGTGTATGACATCATCAGATATTCTGCACTTGTTTGCAGCCATTCAGACCAACCTGCCCCACAGTCTAAGCTTTGTGCTTCAGCTCTCTTTACAGGATCAGCAGGCTGGAAAATTACCACATGCTGTGACAGTTAGCTCAGCCAGGTCTTGTTATCATTGTTTCCGAGGAACCCATTCATTCCATTATTTTACATATTGGGCAGACGCCCTGCCACTGAAGCTAGGGCTGCACTAACTTGAAGGGCCAAATGTTAATGGGTCCCTATTGTTGGCAGCATAGCAGTGCAATACGTGGGAAAAAATACCCAGACAGCTCACTGACACTGGTTTAGGACCTCTAGACTTAGGGGGTAGCCTGTGAAGAGCTTTTATGTAAACAAGGCTTCAATAAACAAAGAATATCTTCTCTGTCAATATTCATAACCCATAAATTCTTCCTTCTCTTCCCACTCTTTCATCCTCTGGAGCAGTATAACTCTCTAGATACAAAGAGGCAAGAAAGTGGTATGGATGGTCAATCCCTTTCGCAGAGCGAATCTGTGGGATGTGTGCAAGAAACCATACAACCGATCCTGATTTATAAGAGATATTATTGAGCTCCTGGGTGGAACAAAGCAGTTTTATTTCGAGCTTGCTCTACTATCGGTGTGGGGGATAATGGAGCAGGTGATTGTGGAAATTTAAAGCTTGTGATTTGTGTATGCCATGGCTGATATGTCAAAATGAAGGCAGAGCATGTCTGTCTTTCCTGGGTGTGGAATTTCAAGTAAATAGATTGCATTGATGACAAATTTTATTTTCCTCTTAGGAAACTGAAAAGTCAGACAACGCTCAGAAAATACATAGTAAATTTTGAGCATTCAGAAAAAAAAATCAGGATAAAGAAGAATATATTCAAGTTATGTTGTTAACCCCTGATGTCAATGGTGTTCTTGGTTTTTGTTTTTTTTTGTTAGTCCAAATGCTATTATCAGTTTCTTGCCATGCACATCCGTGACTTAGGTGAGTTAACTAGAATTTCGTTCTGATCTGAAGGAGCTCTTGCTTTGGGATAACTGCATTGGCTTCACTTTTTTCACCCAGATTTACCTTACCACAAGTGAGAGAGGGTCAGGCTGATGGGGATGGAAATTGGCAGAGTGCCTCCAAACAGAGGCATCCCTGTCATTGCCAGCAGTGATATTTTAGGTTCCCCACTCTTGTTAGAAAGAGATGTTCAGATTCCTAAATTTGGACAGAGTGAACTGAATAAGATTGAAAACATTTCATGCGAACAACTTGCAAAATCCTTTGTTCCAAGAGAAAGGCACTTTAAAAACTGCTTAAAAATTAATCCAGAGAGAGAGAGGTATTTTCCAAATGCCTGTGGCTTAATTGTCAGATCTGAACACACTCTTCTGCTTCTGGCACCAGGCTGGCACTCAGGAGGTGAAGAGGCTGGACTTGGCGTCTGTTGCCCGCAGCCTTTGTTTCAGGTACTGAGTATTTTCCTCCCATTATTTTCTTTGTTGTTGGACAACAAAGGTCTTGATAACATGACCTGGTGGCTCTCACCATGACAGCATGTGGTAATTAGCTGAGTCCACTGGCATTTTGAAAACCTAAACACAAGTCTCAGCTTTTTAAACTTGCCTGTAATTAGCACAGCTGTTATTTCAGTTAATTTGTTGTATTGATACTGTAAAGCTCTCCAAAGAGCCCCACAAAAGTCAGTGACACCATATATCTTGTTTTCTGCAAACATTTTGAGAATATTAGGTCACGATACTGAACAAATGAGAAGAATTCATAGGCTTCCTCTGAAACCCGTCTGAAATATATTCCAGGTAGTAGTAAGATGTGTTAAAATACTTGCACTATCCAAAAGCCAGGTTAGACACTTCACGTCTTCATGAAATATATTCTACTTCAACTAAGATTATTTCTGTGTCTAACAGATAATTTTAAATAGCTCCCTTCTTCAGATGACATTAAGAGCCAATTGAGATAAATTTATTTTTCCATAAAAGTAGTGTGTGTCAAGGCTAAATTTCCTAATCCAAGCCCTCTAAGCAATCATCATAATCATTTTGTAAACCATAGATAATGTCATCTTGGAATAAAAAGATTTTTTCAGAGTATGAAATTTTACATTAAGATAAACATTAGAACTTAGTTTGCCAGTTCTAATATAATATTTTCCAAAAATCTTCCAGCATTTGAAAATAAATGTAAAAAGGAGAGGGAGAAGGAGAGAGACTGAGAGAACACAAAGAATAAATAACACTTAAAAAATCAATTATTTCAAGCATTCTGAAATGTGACACTTTTTCTTTTGTCAAGATTTGTGTTTCTGTGCATGCATGCTTTTGCTGATGTGGTTAGTGGAGGTGGGGTCTGGAAGAGAAACAGGAATTAATTAATAGGAACAGGCCCTGCTTTATGTGGTCTTTTAAAACTGCATTATGAAATACGCAAATTGCATTATTCAATGCAGCAGTTTCTTAGCTAGCTTTGCATGGTGAAAGTGTTTTTAAATGGGGGAAAAAAGTGCAAAAAGAAAGAAATTTTAAAGTACATTGGCAGATAAATGACTAAGTTACATCAACATTTAGGGACATTATGGCATTTAATGAACTTTTCTGTGCACTGTTTCACCCTGGGTAACACAATATTCAGCCCTTAAAAATGATAAAAACTATTACTTGCAAAATATTACTTGCCAGGAAGTCAAACGTCTCCCATCAGTAAAGGATTTTTTTTTCTCACTTAATTTAGTGCTACTGTCAGTCTTTTGGGATATTCCTCCTTTCCTTGTTTAGGATAATGATCTTCCAACTTCAAAGAACTGGAGTAAATCTGCTTACCCTGAGCCCACGGTCTTGTGCTGTCTTTAGAGCCACCAGAAGCTCGGAGAAGGTGTAGCCCCATCCTACACCGTCAAACTGTTACTTGGTTTGTAAGGACTCAACTCCCGTCATCTGGTCTCCAGCAGCATGAATGTGACGGAAAGCACTACTGGAAATTTTCACATATGGCTTTTTCTTCTTCAGGAAAGCTTCCTCTTGCAGGACAAAGATTAAAGCCTGGGAACACTGCAGGGATTCAACCTGTGTGAGGAACAAAATTCTCTTTCTCAGGTTGCATTTGCCTTTGGGGAGGTCATTTTCGTCAGCTGGATCAGGAGCTTTTTCCTTCAGGAAGCAGCTGAAAATGTCCATGTGAGCTGTGGGGTGTCACAGCTGCTGGGACACTGGACTGGTGGAGACACAGTCATTCAGAAGTGTAGACTAAATAAAGTCTTCTCTAAGTTACAAAACTTACATTATCTGAAATGTTTGGGGTGACATTTTAGAGGAGAAGAAAAGGAAAGACAAACCTGATTAGTGGCCCAGATGGTCACCTCAAAGCTCAATGAGAAAGAACGTAACTGTGGGCTACCAAGAAACTTCTGACTGTGAAGTATAAGCACAGACAAGTAACTTTCATTACTTGCCTCAAGCATGAACACCTACCATTTATCTGAAATTCTAGGCAACACTTGTCCTTATTCTCTGGCAGGAATTAGATGTGCTATTGCCCAAAAAGGTAAAAAAAAAAAGCTAAGATATACCTTTATTTTTGACAGTCATCTTTTCCTAGTAGAAGTGCAGATAATTAAGGGACTGATTCAGTGTCCTAAACTGAAGACAATAAGACAACTGCAGAACAGCTCCCGCTGAATTTGGTGCAATTTTGACCAAGGAATACCACTGGCATTCATAAAATTCACAAGAAAGTGTATTCAAGGGCATAAAAGGCATTCAGCAACATTTGCATTCTTGTCCCTTTGTCAACTTCCATTCTCTTTGTAAAAAAGGAGTAAAAATAGTTCAGCAAAGTATATGAAAAAAATATAGACTTTATCTACACGACCCATCGTAACATATTAGCAGCTGTCTATGGTATTAAACATTTTCTATCATGTTACATTAATATCATAGATTTAACATTTAATTGCCCTAATAAAATATGACCTTGCAATCTTTTCAAGCAATTTTCCTATCAGATTAGTGAAAACAAAGTCTAACACACTCAGATGCCAGCATGTAAAGTACTAATAGAACATGACAAATTTTTTCGTGTTTTGTTTGTGTATCAATGTTTGCCTTTCTCATTTCAATATTTTCCTCCAATTTTTCATTACTGGACTTGGAGAATTAATGCATTATCACTCACTTTTTGAATGAAGTGAGTAAACCAGGAAGCATAATTGTAGCAGATAATTTTTTTATCAACCTTTTATTGAATAAACAGCTGTGATGGGAAGCAATGGTAGATATTGGGGAGGACTGCATGAGAAAACAAAATCAGAAATGAGGTAACAAAACTACTGAAACTTATTTAGGAGGTAGATCAAGAAAAATTCCTGGATGAGATGTTTTTCTAATGATATAGTAATTGTCTCAAAGACGTGGTGAAAGCCTTTTTACATTATACAGTCAATTTTAGACTTAAAAAAAGCACTACAAGGTGCTGTCTAGGGAATAGTCTCGTGCTAGGCAGTAAGAGGACCTGGTTGTTTCTGTCTTCATTCTCAGATGCTATGATTCAAGACTGGTTTGGAAGATGAAAGACTAATGGTATTTAATGGACTGCTGAGTTCTTGTCTGATTGCTACATGGTATTTTTGCTTTCAGAAATTAAATCATTTAAGAAGAGAAGAAAAAAGACTGTTGTATAGCTTCTGGACTTTTTTTTCCTCTAGACATATTAATATAAAAATAGTTAAACAAAGCTCTTTCAGTCTGCACCACAGAGAAGAACGGCTGGTAATGCAAGTGGCGGAAAGGCAATGATGCAGCATGCCTACACTGGTGAAAGAAGTTCAAATTAAGATTTAGTCTATATTAGATCTTTTTTCTGAATATCTTGTTGTGGTTTGTCCTTCTTTATATTTTTAATAATCTTCACACTACCTTTTAACAAGTTGTTAAAAAATTTCAGTGTGTCAGGAAAACCTGGAGAGGATTAATGGAAAAAGAGATCGTACGTGTTTAATTGCCTGGGAAACTCCATAGTCCCATTTCATAACCCTCTCAGGACCCTTTCTCACCAAGAAAGCACATTTTCTGGAGCTAACAAATAATCTGACATATCAGGGAGGGTATTCTTACAACATCGGGAAGAGGGAGAAGGAAAGGAGGGTACGATTAGAGAAACCCAGGCTCGTTACACTATGATACACACTAATATGTAAAAGGTCATATTTCAGGTTTTGCCTTGGGCTTGTGCCGTCTCTGTCTCTTGCCTGTGAAAAGGGCAGATTGAAAGCAACGGTTCCTGAATTTATTACTGCAATGAGCAATTCATTTAGACAGAAAGGATACTAATTGCAGTGAGCCTTGAAACCCATAATTCTTGCTTTTTTTAGTGAACAAAGTCAATCATTTCTCCTCTACCATCTGTTCATCCTTGGACTTCCTTCCTTGCAATCCCAGCAGAAGTCACTGAGATCTCAGTGTTATTTTTGGCACCTTCTCATCTATGTCCTCATCTCTTTGACCAGCCTAGCTGTATTTTCTTCCTTGACCTTATTCAAAGAAATGGACAATTCTATTAGTTTTGTAGCATCCTGGACTGATAGGTGTCTTCTGCATTTTTTTGTACATGCCATAAACGTGTTATTATTACTTCTGGCTCTTTACCACAGGAGATCCTGAGATCCTTGGTGCTTCCTGCTATGCCTGTTCAGCTGAATGGTATTGGCTTCACAAGGTGCTTCCCACCCACAGGGTGTCTAAGCCACGAGCTGCAGAAATGGCAATGCTTCCTCCCCACTGCATGTCCTTAGCAACCTCTAGATATTTGCCTCAGGCCACAGCATTTACAGGAAACTTCTGAAACAAGCTAGGATGGGGTAAAGTAGATTGCCTGAGAAGAAAATGCTGCTGGCAAAATAGCCACTCCTGCTGTATGCTGCGCTGTTCATGAAGGTAAGTGGCTCCAGCAAGCTGGGCTCCCTGTGCCAAGAAGTGTGCAAAATAAAGCCTTTACCAGTCTGCTGCAGGAACTGAACCTTACACCACCAGCTTTGTTACACAAGAGCCTTCCATCCACACCAACAGGACAGCAGGAGCAGGCACATAGTGAAAATCTAGCAATTGCTCTGGTTTCATGTCATGCTGGAGATTATAAAATGTTTGAGATTATAATGTTTGGATTAAGTGTCCCTATTGGTGTGCCTGTGTCTATACCATGCTGCAACCATGCTTGTTCTGTTTGACATTTGGAGTTAACATCACCATACTTCACTTTTAACATTCATTAAATGGACATAATAGCATAGTGTCCCCTGCAGAGTTGTGTTCCGAGGCTTAACTGATTTTGTGAACTTGCAAGGTGCTTTGAGATTGCAAAATGAAATCTACCATTAAATTGCAAAATATTATCCTCATACAGCAGTCAGAGAGCACAGTCTCAGAGAGACTATAAATCTGCTACCAGTGCAATCCAAGATGGGTCTGTCAACTGAAGGAAGGACATGAATGTCTAAATATTTACTGAAATATTGAACCACAGGTCTCCAAAACCCATACTCATGACTCCAGTGACACCCCAAGTGAATTCTAGACATGTACTAATGTGAGTCCAGAGTTGCACAGCTGAAGAAATTCACTTTTTCTAGCATACTGGAAACTGGTATGGTAACTGAGGAGGATCCAGTTCTCTATTTTTCACCCCTGTCTCTCTCTAGAAGAATATCAAATCCCCTTCTACCAAATAAAATAATTCTTAGATATTCTGGAAACAACATTAGCCTCTTACAATTGCATTGCATTGTTCGTGGCCACCTGACGTGAACAATTTCTTGTTTCCCTGTGGACCTGCTGAAGTCCAGGCACTCTTATTTCTACCATGCAATAGCATACCTCAGACTATAAATGATCTGTAGTGCTGGTCCATGTGTGATATTTCTGTAGGTGTTTTGATTCATGTGAACTTACCCTGGTGGGACAGGCATTCTTCAGTCACTCTCACCTTTGGTGCTCCAAAAATTAGAAAAAAAGATCTTGCACTAGGAATCTTGGCAGAATTCTTCCTGGACTTCCCAGTGGCCATGAAAGACATGGGCAGGAGAGGAGATTCCCCATTTCTGCAATAATCTGAGTGCTGGGTTTGCCGCTGACACCTCCCTGCCTGACTGCAGCGCCAGTAATACAGGGTGCTGTGGCCACACAAAGAAGACCAGAGAAGGGATTAAGCAAAATGAAAGTGGATTTATAACTCCTGATATTGGCCTGTTGTACTGCTACAGTCCATATCATACAAACTGTCAGCAACATGATAGCGGATAACACAAAAGGCTCAGGAGTGAGAGTTTTAAATTAAAAATGTATTTTCAACCACAACTCACAGCTTCTTCACAACGACTCATGCTTCTTGCCGTGTGAACCCTAAGAACGTGGCAATGGCCACAGGAGGCATGGTTTCTTTAGTAAATGTTTACAATCCTGGGTTATGTATTATGGAGCAATAAGTAAAAATGAATTTTAAGTGGGTTGCCAAAACAAAATGTTAGTAGGTAGAAAGCATCTGTGAAATGAAGGTGTCAGTGGAGCTATATTGAGTTATTGGGCAGGATCTGGATGATTGTTGGATCACCAGTTGCAGACAGGTTCAAAATACCACAACTAGTTAAATTTTCCTGGTAATTTAAACATAAAGACTTAACTTTCTATTTGCTTTTCGACTTCAGGGCCAACTCCAAGACTGCTGGACTTCTGCCCTGGTGCTGCAAGTGTCCTCCAGACCCTCTTTTGGGACTTGCCTCTTCTTTTTCCTATGGACTGGAGTCACAGCCTCCTCTTCTGGTGGGCAATTTCCACAGAGTTATGGGTGTCCCTGTGTGAAATACTCTCCTGGGGCATCCTCAGCCCAGCAGAGGTGCATGAGAGTCATTTTGGCTCATTGCATCTCTGAGACACCCTAGTTCATGGGCAAAAGTGGTATGAAGTCATGTGGTGTTTTGAATCTTCTTGTTGATCCCAAACTCACTGTTTCCTTTCCTTGCTTATAAGCATGTCCAGACTCCCACCAGGTTTGTCAGAATACAATGATTTTCCAAACTACTAGGACAAAGGGACATCATAGACTGTCTGAGCCCGCAGAGGTGACATCATTTGCCAGCATGCAGTTTCTCAGTTCGGCAAAGGCGGTTTCTGGATGTTCATTACTTCTTCAGTCCAGGCCAGTCAAAACTTTGGTAACAAATGTGTACCTCTTCAATACACTCTTTCTTATTGATTAAAAAGTTTTTATCCATCGTAGCCATACAAGAAATCTTTTTCAGATGAACTATTAAACACATTTGGAAATGTACTTGTTTACAGCCATAAATGCACTATAAATAAAAAAACCCCAAAACACATGTATTTTTTAACATTGGTTTTTATCCAGACTAGCCCACTCAAATATCATTACTCACACTCACAGAATCACACAGCTGGGTAAAACAAAGTGATTTATAAAATAATGTTTGTTGCATTCTATTTCTCTGCCCCCTGATTTCTGAGTCTTTCTGGCACACAGGATGTTACCAAGCATTTCTTTGCAGCCATGAGGACCAGAAGTCTACTTTTTAATGAAAGCTGAAATTCTCATGCAAGTAACTGACACAGATAGTTGTTATTTTAAGCAAAACACCATACACTCTGAAAATTGTGATGAAATTGCAAGAATTGGTACACTGGAAAAAAATCAGCAGGGAATCACCACTTCATAGAATTTTTCTGTATATTTAAGTTATATATTGCTAGTGTCACCTTTTGGGTTCTGTTTTTAAAACTCATGGGTAAAGTTCAATTGTAGATTTAGATATTAGCTATAGGACTAATGTTTTATTTAGAAAGTAAGAAATGCATTTTGTTATTACTATGCTTTGAAATATCTTAAGGAGCAAATATATGTCAAAGGAGCAGGCACATTTCAAAAGAAGAAGCCTAAAATAAAACAATAATTTTTTATCAGTTAGCATTCCTTAGGGAAAGGAGCCATCGGTCTTCATTAATGTTAGTAGTAGTCACAATCACATTGTCTATCTAGAGATACAGTTAATACTTTTGAGAAGAAATATCAATTGTTTAAAGAACAATTTTTAAAGGAAAGAAAGGGAGAAAAAATAAACATGTCTCTTGGTACCAGTTGTAACTTCTCTAACATCAAGGGATTCAGACCTCTGCTTCTTAAACTGTTTTTTTTTAGACTGAAACACACTTTATTTTCCAGTGGTTTTGTTTTGTGTATATTCACAGAGTCACAGAATCACATTATATTATATTACTATATTGTATTGTATTGTATCACATTACTTTATATGTATGTTATATTACTGTGCTACTGCATCAGTGTGTTTATTGTAAGCTGGACTTATTTTATCTAAGAAAAATCAGTACTTCCTATGTTTTAATGTAAATGGATAGAATAGCTTTACTTTCTGTCAAGCTCTGAGAAATGGTGCTTGGAACTGTACGCTATGCTTCCTCAGCATAGAAAGTGTTATAATCTCAAGTGTATCTTCCGGCTCAAGTTGTTACAAACCTATCGCTGAATATTTGCTGGCATCTCACCCAAGGAGAGCGTGAGAATAATGAGTACATCTTGTTTATTGAATAAGATTACACAAAGTTAAATGGCTGTTTTGAATTTCTATGCTTTTACTTGATGAACTCATGACTTCTCTGGCACTATGTCCCAGACATAAACTTAACTATTATCAAGGTTTTGGAGATATGGATGGAACAACTTGTTTGTGTTGTTTGAAGAATGAATCTTATGGAGCTTTTTTTATCCTTGTAAATACAAAGAGATCTCGAACACATACACGTGTCTTTCTTTTCTTCTGTCTACTCTAGTCTGGAACTGGGACTTGCTCATTCCCCTTAACAGTGAAGTCCGAGAATTCAATAGTTCTTCAAGTTTCTGTTTTACTGGTGTGATCATGTACTGCCCACTGAATCCTGTCTAGATGGAGTAGCTATTGAATAAATTCAACAGATTAACTATAGCTCTTACTGCTGATCTTATTACTCTTCCGTAAAACTTTAAAGTTCTTCAGAAAATTATCATTAAGTCAACTTTTTTTACCCACTTGTTATTTTCAGCTAATGGGCCCTCTAATTTTAGTTTCCCAGCTAATGTCCTTAGGCGTAATCAGTTCTTCTGGCTTTCATATTTATCTTGAGACTCTTTTGGATGTATTTTTTGGCATATGCTGAAACTCACGTAGCACATTTTTTCATGTAGAAAATTTTTCTGTGACAGAAAGGGGAAAATTAGACAGCCATGATTTGAGCTCCAAATTAAACCAGACAGTAGGCATTAGAGCATCAGAAAAGATTTTGAAAGGAAGAATAAGTGAAAAAGTATTAGGAGGTATTAGTAAACAGAAATGGCAACACGGTTTCCCTAAAAGTAGTCTTTTGCCAAACTAGCCAGATATCTTTAGAAGTTTTAGTTATACTTAGGAGAAAGCTAATCTATAGATAGTTTAGATAGATATAGATTAGATATAGATATATAGATATCAATATCAATATATAGATGATCTAGATATAGATAGATATGGATAGATAAAATCTATCTGACTTCCGTAAAACATCTGACATACTGCTATAATGGAAATTCTCATTTAAACTAGCAAAATGGGTATTAGTTGAAAAAGTGTGACATGAACATGGAGGTGAAAGAGAAGGTGGCCAATGTTTGTGCTGAGAAGAGGGGCATCAGACAGGAGGGCAATGAGAATTGACTTCCTTATGGCATAAGTATTCAGTCCAGTCTCCATCAACAGTGACTAAATCATTAGTTACCTTGGCAAATTGGCAGAAAAAGTAATACTGTACTAATGGAACTTTGGAAATGCTCAAAATTAGGAGCAACACTGGAAGCTCAGAGTACAACAAGGGGAGTTATAAATCTTGATAAATGGAATCATACAGACTAGATACAATTTAAGGTAGAGAGTGAAGAACCTTTAATACAGGGACTAATAATTTTTTTAACTATTTTTTTTTCCTAAAAACTCTGAAGATGTTGGTCATTGGACGACTTGAAGCTGTCAGGGTTGATGTAGCCATTGGAGAAGCACAAGTGAGGTATTTCTACGAGGGCCAGCCCAGCTGCAACACTTTGTGAGGCTCTGGTCGCTTCTGCCTGGGAAGGATAAAATCAAATCAGAAGAGAGCCCAGAGGCTGAGAAGGAAGATAAGAAAGCAAACAGGCTGTCTTAAAAGAAGGAAAGAAAAGAACTTCACTTATTTAACCCAGCAAAGCAGTAGCCAAAAGGGCATATTATTGCCTCTGATTATGTGACAGAGGCAAACAGCAGAGAAAGAAAAAAGCTATTTACAGGAAAAGATGGGACTTGCACAGAAATAAATAGTTAAAAATTGATATATATAAACTGAAAATCAGGTTAAGGTTGTGAAGCATCTGGGGAGTGAACTTCTAGAACTGTAAGAGTTATAAGAGAAAAGACATTTATTAAAATAATCACACAACACGACATCATCTGATAGTAGAGTAAGGGACTTGCAGGGAAACAGACTTACTAACTGACAGGAGATCTCTGTCAGTCATTCAGTCTACACTCATTTTCCCCTACTTATGTCCCTGTCTTCTCTTCCCCTAGCTTTTATAGCTTTTGTAATTTGGTTACTTGCAGATTCCTACGGCCCAGAAAGAAAATGCAGCTTTCACGCAGACTGAGTTACCCAGGAAACAATAGCATGCCCACCTCAGCTGTTATCTCTGATTTTCCTTATCTTCAAAAACAGTGGTGACAATGAATCAGGGGTTGTTGAGTCTGTGCTGAGTAGTGTTAATAAATGATACAATTTCATGAATTAGTTGTCCTTTATGGGCATTTATCGAACTCAAAATTTCTTTTTTACAGCTCTGCTTAGAGGTGGATGGTTTGAATGGCCAAAGTTTGGATTAATGCTATTTTTTTACTATTGAAACATTCCACTGCACTTATAACTATACCATCCAGAAGAAATCTTCTCCATTTGGCTACAAACTGCTCAGGCAAGTAGTGCCAACTGCATCAGGCAGGAAAAAATAATTAAAATCATCATTGTAATTTTGTCCCTCATCCCCTCTCACTCAAAACCCGATTGTTTCTCTCTGTAAAAGAATATCAGGGGGTTTATCAAGTAAATTGTGACTAAGGGCACAGCTGGCTGATGTTAATACAGTACTCTCTCAGCCTCAGCACCCTTTGGTTCTTGAGCATATTCTTCAGATTGTCTTTCCCATTTTACATCTCCAGGATAGTTGATTTGTCTTCTGCTTGGAAGGTTCTTTCTTTTCCTGGATCTGGTTCTACACTGACTTGCTTCGTTTTTCAGTGGTACAAACCCATTGATGTCAACTAAGTTGTGTTGGGGGAAGAGACTGTAAAGTATGTTGTGGCATTTTAATTCCTGATAGATACTTCTTTAAGGGCAGGTATGAGGGCTAAGATGAATTCAGGGCACATGTAAATAAACCACTTTAAGGAATAAACAGGGAAGACTGATGCTGTACGAAGGGGACAAATACCTCTATGTCATGGCCTTCTTGTGAAACCCGAAATTTAAAAAAACTGAAAAAAAAAGAAGCAGCTCCAAAGAAGAAATGTGCCTGAAAGGAGGTTGTACTGAGGTAGGGGTCGGTCTCTTCTCCCGAGTAACAAGTGACAGGACAAGAGGCAATGGCCTCAAATTGTGCCAGGGGTGGTTTAGATTGGACATTAGGAAAATTTTCTTTACTGAAAGTGGTCAAGCATTGGAACAGGCTGCCCAGGGAAGTGGTGGAGTCACCATCCCTGGAGGTGTTAAAAAAAACACATAGATGTGGCACTTTGGGACATGGTTTAGTGGGTATGGTGGTATTAGGTCAACAATGGACTTGATGATCTTAGAGTTCTATTCCAATCTAATGATTCTACGAACATTTTAAACCATAATTATTTTAGCTCTGCAAGAAAATAAAAAATTAATCATTTCCTTCACTGTTTTTCATGTTGACTAGTTGTGTTTTGATTTCTTCGTTCTGAATATTCCTGAACTCATCAGAAAGTTTATCTGGGGGATTTTAGTTGTCAGTAAAGCCTACCTAGACTATTTACACAAAAATATTCGACTGGAAAATGTTAATTTTCAGAGATGAAGGTCTGAAAATACACCTGTTTTGCTAAAATTTTTGTCCCTAGTGCAACTGTTCCTGCAGAAAACAGCCTGGATTTAGTTTTCTGGGGCAACCCTGGTGCATGTTTAACAAATACTGGACTTTATCAGTGTCTACAACTCTTCGTTATATTGTCATTTTGGATCCTTGAGTCTTATTAGGGCAGAGGTTTTGTGAGATACATGACTTTTTTTATGGAGGACCTTAAGTTCTGCCTTATACTCAAGGACTCCTGTAATTGCCTCTGGTTTGTAAAACTGATCCAGGAAAACTGTTGTAAGGCATTTTAGGGGACCAGATAGAGTTAGGTAGTGCTGTAGTCCTCAGACACTGGGTCAATCTGCAGGGAGTGCTGCCCTAGAGCTGTGGATCCAATAAGCCCTTGCAGCTATCAGATTGAAAGACAAGAGTCTCCAAGGTCAGGGAAAATACTGGTTTAGAAATATTGCCCAGTGGAATTTGTGAAAAGAAACTTTTTAATTTCCTTTTCTCTCAAGAGCTTTTAAAAATGATTTTTTTTTGTTGTTGTTGACATACTCTGTCAACTCAGCTCTCTCAAATTATCAAGAGCTTATCCAGCTTGATAACAGAGGCTTGCCAACCACAGCACCACACAACTTGGTACAAACTAATTTACTAATATGCTAGCTTTCTCTGCACAGTACTATGGCACATATAATTGATATTCTCAAACAAACGGCAGCATTTTTTTATTTGTCATAGCAAAAAATGTAGTGTGTAGTATTTTAGCATGAGATCCCATTCAGCAAAATCAGGTGAGAGGAAGACGGAAAGATAATAGTGTGACCAGCAAGAGTAGGGAGGTGATTGTGCCCCTGTACTCAACACTGGTGAGTCCACACCTCGAGTACTGTATCCAGTTTTGGGTGCCACAGTATAGGAAAGACATTGAGGTCCTGGAGCAGGTCCAGAGAAGGGCAAGGAAGCTGGTGAGGTGTCTTGAAAACATGTCTTATGAGGATCAGCTGAGGGAAATGGGATTGTTTAGCCTAGTGAAGAGGAGGCTGTGAGGAGACCTTATTGCTCTCTACAACTACCTAAAGGGCTTGGTAGTGTTAGGATAATTGTTGGACCTGATGATCTTAAAGGTCTTTTCTGACCAAAACGATTCTGATTCTGTGATGCAGATGTTGCATTGAGAACACAGCAAAGCAGAAAACGTGCACGGATGTTTCCTTTTCATGAGACTGAGAGAGCCTGTGGCACTGCAATAAGCAGGAGAGGCTTTCTACCAGTTCACAGATGTGCAGTGAAAAAATCAATTTCCTTCGCAGTTTACTAGAGCTCAGGCTGTGCGACTGGAAGTGTGGAAGATTTCCTGTGCATTATTTGTACATAAATTCAGATTTCTAGAGGCTGCCTTCCAAATGGCACATTGGCTTCATGTTATTGCCTATACCAGCCTAATAAACATATCAGGACTTATGTGTACATATTAGTCATGCATAATTTGACAGTAGCTGCAAATGTTTCTTATCATGAGGCTCTGTGAAGCCGATTTTCATAGGCTGGCTTTGTCACTTTTACATGACTTATGAAGTTCAATAATAATAGAATATTTACTTATAATTTAGAATATTTAACTTCAATGACTGTTTTCAGTCCTTTAATATTATGTTGGTTTTGCTTAAACTAGTGTAATGTAGGGGTCTGTATGCTTGTGCATACTACATATTGTTTACTGGCAGTTATATCTAATTCTAGCCTCTCATTGACACTATGCAAATATCATTCCATTAAACTAGTCTGAGGCCAGAATAGGGCCCTTTCTCTCTGCTGAGCAAGTTTTTTGCGCAAGAATTAATTTATGTCTGTCAGACAGAGTACTTTTGACAAGGAACTTCTGAATCTGCAGCTTGTCTGCAAATGCCCTGGAAATGGCTATGCAGGAGTAAATGCAGGTCTGATTCATCTTCATGCTAATACACTAATTAGAAGCATTTTCAGGCCAGGGAGGTTTAGCTTAGGCCTCGGAGCTGAGATGACTTCAGTAGAGAAGGTGGGTGTAATGACCTTATACTGCAAGGTGGATTACTTCAGTCACGTCATCATTTTTAATTTTTCTTGATACTTATTGCAGCCTTTTGATGCTGTGGAGCATGGAGGTCTTGTGAAATCCTTGCAGTGCATTGCGTGCCTGCTTCTGACATGGCTCATTGCCACTTACCTCTGCAATATCTCTTTGTAAGTATAAAATAGGCACTTCCCAGGATGTTTTCTGTGTGAATCAGGGAGACTTCTGGCATTTTGCCTTGTCTGTAGGTATCTGCATGTTGGGTTGTGCCTGTGGGCATTTGGATTTGTGTCTTATATATTTCGATACACTCGTTCCATTTCTGAGTTATTTAGTCTTGATTCAACGTTAGGGTTCTGTGTTCAACACAGAGGAGGGAGACCACTGTGATACAGGATTCACTAGCTGCTTCCTGGTGAATGAAGTGTCCCTAACTCACAGGCGACAAAGCCTGAAGCCCTTATGATGCCCTGAAGCATCATGAATAAACTGTAAAGACAAATTTATTCCACACTGTCATTTTCCATATTAGTACGTAACCTTTCTGCCAGATATCATTAACAGTACTAAGCCAGTGCTGTCTAGAGTCTTCCTTTAAAATAAATACAATAATTGTACTGAGCTCCCAGCTAAAGTCACATCCAGCCCCAGGTTTAAGGAACTTAACCTACTTTTACAGATGTTCTAATCTGCAAGTACTCAAGGGTCTTCAGAAATACAAAAGCAAAAATAATGTTTTGTGGGACAAACAACCCAAGTGTGCCATGAATGTAATTAATTTGCATAATCATGAGACTGATTATATAAAAATAGCCACACAAATAAAGAAAGCCCAAATAATACATGAAGGGCATGGCCAGCTCCACGTCACAGTTATTCATCAGATAGCTGGGCTTTCAAGTCTTGGAATTAAATTAATGTTATTTAAGCTCTGGCAAGGACTCAGATCCCTACATCTGACCTTTTGTAAGTTAAAAACCTCATGCGAGTGTCCTCACTGGTGTGGCAGAGACATCTCCAGACTATTCCAGCTTATCTACAGTTAGGTGTCTAGGTGAGGTCTCTAGAAATAGTTGCCCTCCATTGTTGTGAGGGGAAGCTTGAATGACCAGCACAAATTTGATATCTGGTTTTAAGACGGTAGAGGTTAAGTGGCTAGGACAGGTTCATCTAGTCACACAGCCCCGAAGGCTTGAGGACCTTACCTGCTCCAGTCTCTATGCACGGCAGGGCCAGCTTGGGTCTGCCCTGAGTTATTTTTAAGTGTCTCTGTATCTTGACTATAGCCTCCTGTTGTGAGGTTTCAGGCTGTTTGAGGAGAGACTTTCCTCCCCACCTAGCAGTTACACATTGAATTATTTATTTTCAGTTAGCAGGTAAGATTTCTTAGTCTCTATAAATGCAACAGTTAATATCAAACTGGGTAAGCCTTGTGATAAGCAAGATTTGACAATGCAATAACTTCCTCAAATGATGCTAGATTGCTTCAGTGCAACAGCCATCACTTCACTGCAGAAGGCACCATGTCTCCATGGGTTTTGCTAGTCTGAGCTGGAACAAGGCTCCTTCTTCACCTGGCATAACCCCAAGCCCATGAGCAAAGCATTCCAGTCCTGAGCTGAGTTTATCTGTTCAAAGACAGCAGGGAGCTGGAGCAGCTGCTGAGCTCCCAGTGTGGCGATGGC
Organism: Leptosomus discolor; assembly: GCF_034619465.1. Lineage (NCBI taxonomy): Eukaryota > Metazoa > Chordata > Aves > Leptosomiformes > Leptosomidae > Leptosomus > Leptosomus discolor. The sequence continues at coordinate 12,836,884 of NC_141419.1, forward strand.
ATAGGATCGGAGATTGCACTGCCAAAAAGCCTGGTGACTGGCCCCTGTGTGCCTCTCTGCCTGCCAAAATCTCCATCAGTACCTATTGTGAGATGCCTTCCTGGGCCTGGGCTGGCTGTGTCAATCCGCTCAAGGTGTAAGCACAGTGAGCTCCCACCTGCCTTCAAAAAGATGGCTCAGGCACTCACTCTGTGCCTGTTCTCCAGCCTCCTCGGTCACTGTTGGTGACTCCCAGGTTTTCTCATCCATCTGATCAAGTGAGCATGGGGCAGAGTGTTGTAATGCTGATCTCACTAAGGCACGCACAGAGCAAGGCCAGTCTGACATCATCGTGTGTCAAGGATCGTGTCAGTTTCTCTGCCACTGTATTTCCCCCCTAATTCACACAGGGTGTGTTTGTTACCTTTGAAAACGTAAAGTTTGTGCCCCTGTCCTCAGAAGGGTTTTGTAGGAATTTTTCTTGGTTGCATTTGATTTTACTGAAAGACATTCTCTTAATCGTGACCTTGTAACATCATTATTCAAGCCATAGCTATTCTATAATTCATTGCCATAGCTGCATACTGCTTTGTGGGTCTGTGTAGCACCAGCAGTCTACAGAGCCTGGTCTTAATGAAAATGCTGAATAGTTTTGGAACAAGAACTAGTCCATGGGGGATCTCATTAGGAAGGTCCATCTTTGATGTCTTGTTACTGATTGATCCCAACATATAGCAGATAAGTCAGATTTTATTCTAAACAAGGTGAGCTCCCTCAGTTTCAGCTAGTTCCTGTTCAAAAAAACCAAAATAGCATGCAACACGAAGTCTTGGATAAATTAATGCAAATTATAGCATATACTATAGTAAAACTATTTTATTGACCAGTCATTATTGTGCAAAAGATAAATTAAGAACTTTGTAACTTTCATCTTTTATGAGAACATTCTTATGATTGTATTGATTTTCTCTAATTCTAGACTCTAATTCTCTAGTTTCTTCCTAGATTAGCTGTTTACTTCAATGCAATTCTTGTGTAACTTTACATAAAGTTATTCTAGCTAATCTATAACTTTCTAGCTCAATCCAAGTCAAGTTCTACACCCTGTGTTGTAGACCTGCTTTGGAAAGCATTTGCCAACTTATTAACATTCATTAAAAACAGTGATTTATGATTCAGAGAGATCTTTGTACAGTTCAGCTAGGATTCTAGGATTTTAGTTATCCAGGCCTGTTTATTAGAAATACTTAGCTTTAGCCAGTGCTGACTTTCAAGGTGGTTTGTTTTGTTTTGTTTTGTTTTTTTTTTTTAACAAATGACACACTTTCTATTCTGTCACTTCTTGGCTCTGTTCTATGTACGGAAAGAAATGTCAACTGACACATTTCTCCCTTTTTGATTCTTTCATTTACAATTATACAGTCTCTAAAATTCTATAATAAGAGCAGAATTCAACCTCTGATCAATACAATGCTAAGCACTGCACACAGCATCACTAGGCAGAAATACATTTTTGTAAGTAAAGACTGCTATAGCTATCAGACATTGGTTTTTCCTGTATCTTCAAGCTCTGGCTTTGTAACTCTCAAGTAATATGAGGTTTTAGAAAAACTTAGAAGGGACTATGGATATAATTTAAATGCCCTGATTTTTATTTAACTTCACTTATTAATCTTCCAGATGGATTATGGCATAAAATAGACTTCCAGCTTCAAGACCCTGAACTCTTGCTTTGAAATCATCAGAACTAGTTCATATCGGGCAAGGGGGCAGGAAGAGTGTGTCCACACCACAGAAATTAGTTTTGCAATTAGTAGCCTCTTGAAAAAGTAAAACATAAACAAGGTCTCACTCTCTGACTGTGGGAGGTGCGTATCACAGCATAAGAGCAGATATAGATAGAAGAAATTGAAACAGTTAAGGAAAAAACCTAGCTCACTCCTTCTTAGTTGTGTTGGTCATTCAGGATTAATGGGATTAAATAAACTAAAATGCGTTAGTAAGATAAGAGGGAGAGTGCTCAGTAGAACGGCAATATTTTTACAATATTTTTTAAAACATAAATGTACATATTAAAGGAGACCCCTTTGTCATAATAATCATGTAAATACATTCCGTGAGAACTGGAAAGACTGTCTTTCATGTCACAATTGCTAGGAAGGCACTGTGCTCCTCTGCATATTTGTTATTTCTCCATGAGGAATTTCCAGATCCTTTGTTATTTGTTTAGATGATGTGTAAGTCAGACACATGCTTATAATTTCACTTAGACTTTTAAACAACATGCAGTTGCTTAGAACAGTTATCCTTTTACCTATCTGTTGTTGACCTGTTTGGGCAATAGGGTATAGTTTGTACAGGTCATTAACACTCTAAATTCTGCACAAATTGTATGTAAAGTCTATAACAGGTATGTTAGCATATAGTAGATAAGCATAAATAGCAGGAAGGATCAGCCTGACTCAGAGCTGATAAAACTTTGAGGAACCTTGAGGAGGAAGTGTCCACACCACACAGCACCAGTCCGCACACATGCAAAGCTCACATTAATCCAATAAGTAACATGTTTTTCCTAAAAGTAACTGCTACAAATGGAGAAGCAATTGTTAACAATAAGTAATTTGAGTGTTGGCTCTACTGTGTTGTGGCTAGTGTGAGAGCCTTGTAATGTGACTTTGCTCTGAGAAAGAAATCAGTGTTGGAAAATAAACCAGTGCAGCTTGTTGTGTCTGCAACACTGATCCTGGCGTGGGGAAACTCACAAACAGCATGGGTGCAAGCCCTTTCTTCAACAATCGCAGAGACACCAGTTTGATTTTCAGGAATATTTTCCTTCAATGTTTGAGATATTTTAGACAGCTGAAGGCAAAACCCCCAAATCTTGCACAGCTTGTTATCATTTCCTAAAAGAAGTGCTATCAGAAAACCAATGTACCAGAACGTTTCTTTGGTACATTGATTCAATGTGCCAAACCACCGGCCTCTCAAAGTCTGACAAAAATACTTTATCAAAGTGTTTGTTGGGATCAGTAAAGCATTAAAATGTCTTCAAATGACCATTTGCTTGTCATTTTCTAAAACCACTTTTTTGCCTTAAATAGATCAAGAATGCTAGAAAAGACATAAAAAGGTCAAAAAATTGTCAGACCATACTTTGAACTTTGTGTTTTTCAAAAATATGCCTTTGTCTTTTCTGTTGCTGCTCTTTGATAATAAAATTGTTTTCTAGTTCTTATGGACATCCTTTAGCCAAATCCTACCTTGAAATGTACATTGTCAGTGATGTACTTTCCAGATACTCTACAAAGACAGATATTTACATGTCTTAAAACTGAAGTGTTAAAAGGAAGAAAATGGAGGTGCAATCGAGTATTTCTTAATCCAGTTACCAAAGAAAAAATAATTTTGACAGGCTCTGAATGGTATTTCCCTGGATTCCCAGGATTCGAAGGGTCCTCTCTGCCCAACTTTCTGATAATGTTACACAGTCAGCAGGAATTTCATTTCATAAAGATAAGTGATATGTCTTTGACCAGTTTTTATCTTTTAAGTTTCATAGTATCAGTAGACATCAATCTCATGATAACATTTTTTTTAATATGGCAAGAAAGGAAAAAAAAGATAGTGGCATAAATATAAAAATTCCAACCAAAAAGACAACTTGCTCTCATCCTAAATAAACTTAAGCATGTTTTGAATTGGAGATGTGCCAGCTGCAGAGCAAATAAAGCTCCTTTGTCATGTTTTGAATCAATCAATATATTCAGATAAGAGCTAGTGAGATGTGTTTGGCCAGATTTTCTCCTACAGAAGTAGATGTTTAAACACAGATGATTTAAAAGAGAGTAGAGTACTGAAGGTGTAAGATCTTGTATGTTCTGTTCTATGTGCCACGGTGCAATGACCTATACAGAAAATGAGGTAACTACTGACGAGTACTACTGTGAAACGATTTCTCTTCTTTTAACAAAGGGGTGAGCAAATGCACATGCAAACACTGTGAGCAGCATGGTCTCCCTAATGTGGAATTTTATGGTCTCCAACAACCAGGAAGACCAGACCAATGATCTGTCCCACAAACAGCCAGAGAGGTGTTTCCCACAAATTTATCTTGTGTAAATAAACACAACTCGTTTGGAGAGGGTGGGAGATCTTGAGGTAAGAAAAAGGAAAATAAGAAACATTTTCTTCTTTCTGCTGCACTTCTTCCATCACACTGAAAATTCCTGGTAGGCAGAAAGCATTCAAGTTCAAAACAGTAACCAGTCTGCATCATCAGGGAAGTCTTTAACAAGTCTGCTGTGTTTTGATAAAGAGAGATAGTCTGGTGAAGGAAAATAAAAGCTTATTTATCAGGTCAGCTAAGACTGCCCAAGACTGCAGTTGAAAGGTTTTAGGATCACCCCTCAGCCATCAGTACTCTTCTCTGATGAATTACAGAGAAGCTGAGGCCCCTATGGACAAGGTTGGCTTTATTTGTTCCTCCATCTGTTGCCAAAAAAAAGGGGTGATTTTGGAGGATACCACAGATGGAAGCTCATTCAAGGGCGATAAGCATGAACCAGGAGTAGCAGTCATGCCAGAATCAGCATTGTTTGCTTTGATACCATAGCAGCAGAGGGACCTTCCAGAGAAATGGGGAATCCACCAGGCTTCACCCTTCACAGTCATGCAGGTTGGGTTGGCCAGCTCTGTGCAGAAAGAAGGAGGCTGTACAGTAACTCAGCCATCCAACAGTGTGACCTGAGATCCTTAAATTTTGCCTGGATAAGCTAAATCCTAAGAAAGGGACCATTGTTAACAAGCTTTTCTAAGGCAGGCATATTTTGAAAAATACAGGTGTACTATGCATATACTCCAAGTTAAATTATCTTTTTCAATTTTTTTCTCGTAGAATAAAGTTTAGCATTGTTTTTATTTGACTTTGGGTGCAAAAAGCAGAAAGACAAGTGAAAACACATCCATTTTTTGCTTTATATATTCAACATAATTCTTGTCTAAGTTACAAAAAAGTTATACCATAGAAAATTATGCTTTAGAAAGGAGTGGTTTGAGGCTGTTTTGACGAGACAGGCAACATCAGTACAGCGATAATTATAGTCATTCTTTCATTTGATCTGTCTAGAAAACGCTGTATTTTTATCAGACTTCATTCTGTGTTTTCTCCCATGGTAGGAAATGTAAATTTTTCTATTCAGCTATGTCAGACTGTTGGAAGTTTTCTGTTTTCTTACTGTTGTGACTGACAAGCCTATTTTTAGGACATTCTGAAGACGCTTAGAGTGAGTGACACAACGATACCACAATGAGGAGTGTCTCAAGTGTGAACGTTTCAGTACGAAGTTCTGAAAGGTGTTTGCATTCAGGAAAACCAAGTGTCAAGCAAAGACTGAGCTCCCTGGGATCTCTGGGCAACTTCTTGTGCTTGGCAGGGTGCGAAGCTGTTTTCAGCCCAGCTCTGGACTTTGTCCTTCGTCCTGGCAGTACAGTCTCCTTCAATTCACTCTTGGCAGCTCACACCATGTCAAAGGCCACTGATCTTTACACTCTGATGACAATAAGACTGGAAACAGATTGTGCTTGGAGAATTGGTCCTCTGGATAACAAGAGAGATAAACTGGAAGACTAAACTCCCAGTATTGTCTGAAGTGTATTGTTAACCAACTTTCTTTTAAAACACGATAAAGACACTCACTTCCATGTACTTTAAAGTCCTCGGAATGCAATCAGCTTTTAACAGATCTTGATTTGTTTTTCCTTTAAATTAAAATTAAATCCATAACTGTTACAGACTGATATCTACACTACAGAGCTTCTTGTAGGGCATGATCCACTAACAAGCTAAAATCCCTACAGACTGGTGTTTTGGGAAAATTACTTCAAGTATGCCAAAAAACACCCCACACCCAAAACAAAAGCCCCAAGTGAAAAGGAATGCATCAAATGCAAACACATTTTCAAGTATTACACAGAAGTAGGAGAACAGATTGCTTGAGAAGGTGTTAAAAGTATTAACCAATACTTCTAGGGTGTGATTAGGTCACCTGCCTCTCCTATGCAACTATGCAGCTTCAGCAACACCTACAGTTTCCCAAAGGGAACGGCAAGTATCAGAGCTCTGTGAATCTGATTGCAAATCAAGTGGCAATATACTTCATATATTACCTTAAATGACAGTAGCTGAATGGCACAGAATTGTTAGCTATCAGAAGAAAGCTCCAATTTGGCAGCAGTGTCTCTGACATGATATGCCCATCTTTTTCTTTGTAATTTTTTTTTTTTTTTTACCCCAGAATATGTGTAACTGGTTAGTTTCTTTTCTGAGTTCTGGAATAGGAAGCCACAGTCATTTTGCTAAAACACTTCTGAGAAATAAATACAACATTTTGGCTTCCGCATTTTTAGAGATTTTGTCTTCTATACATTAGAAATTCACACTCTGTACGTGAAGATAGGCTGAGAGTATCAATCCAATCCACCAGTGAAGTCCATAGGAACTTTTTCCTTTGATCTCTTTGCTGTTTCACAGCTGGCACACAGGCATAAAACTCTGCCTTTCTTCCAGTTACAGGGTGAAAAGTACAAGTGAGGCTCCAAATTCCTAACTGAAAAAATGTTTTGCTGCAGAACTATTACATGATGGGAAAGGTAGTCTGGATGAAGAAACAGAAATTAATACCCTATTTGTCTGCTTATCTCTCTTAATACTAGATACTGTTGCTCCTGCTACTGCAAAATCTCCAAGTCTGTAAGTGTACTTATCACTAGAATACTGTCATGATGTAGAGAAGTGTTGTTGTTCCTCTTGCACAGGGTAATGAATGAAACATTGCGTTTTCACATACTGTCTACAGGAAAAAATTGAGCAGCACTTCTTTTGCAGAAGAGCAATTTAATAGTCGTTACTATCTATTTGGGATTAACCTTTGGAGCAGTTGTTTAGTTCAAAAAACCTACAATAATTATTTGAGAATATGATAATTTTATTCACAAGTATTATCTGTAAAGATGTTTATTCCCAAGAATCAAAATATTCTGCACTAGTGGTACCACACAGATCAACTACGTAGGCAAAACCTAGGGCCTTGCTCATAGTCACATGAAGTAACTCATCAGCAAGGAATAGATTAATCCGAAAAGGAAAGAATTTATCTCCATTTCAAGTCTTTCCCTTTGAATTAGCCAAAGACAATGAATAAGATTATTTTACAAAGAGTCAAGAGGCTAGTCGTATTTTATGACAAAGTTTTCAAATACATTTCTTTTTGTTCTACACATACTTTCTCCATTCAGAAAAGGAGATGCATATCAGCAGCTATGTTCAGGATAACGTTTCTGTGTCTGTGATAAACTGATCCGTGTATGCAGTTTTCAGCTCTGGATGGTATTTACATTAACATGTTACTGCAAGTCTTTTACTCTTCTAAGCATTTTGTCAATTTCATCAGCCAGCTCTCACCATCATACTCCTTGTTTGGAGAAGGAATGATAAAGTTAAGACACTTGACCTTTCCCAGTTTTGTCCATGTCCTGGATTTGTGGATTGTTGCTGTACCACTTCAACATTTTATGTAATTTCCTGACTTGTAGGTAAAATATTCAATGAGTGTTCTATAGTCGAGAAACAAAAACACACACAGCTCTGCCTCAGTACACCATAATGATTGAGGTTTTCTATTGACCTCATCTGATGACTGTTTTGGTTCTTTATTTATGAAAGTCATGTGATGTTTGCACATTTTAAACTGACTTCATTAAAATCAACACACCTACTGAATTTACCATTGTTAAAATATCACTTCCATTTTTTATCTCAAATTCCTCTGCACGTTGTTCCCAACTCCTGAAGAAATGCTGTTAAGAGATAAAGGGGGAGCGTCCTCTTCATAAATAACTCAGCAAAAACATGTTAGAAATAAACTGTTAACAGTATTTGCATCAGTGTGGGTGACGACTTAATATTTGGCTCCTTCAAGTAAAACGAAATGCTGTCTCTGTCCTAGAGTATAAATTCTTTGAGTATAAAACAAAAGCCATGAGTTAGATCCTGACCCGGAGGGGAAATTGATGAGGCAATATTGATGTTACCACCACCACCACTTCAGAACTATCTAGTCTTTCTAGGTGTACAGCTTTCTTGAGACTTAAATTGTAAAACCAACCAAGTTCTCCGACTCACACAGAACGATATTTCAGCAGGGTTTGCCAACAAACTGATGGAATAATGAAATGTAAACCAGAATTGGTTTTTTTGGAGATAAAATTTAAAATATGTTAATTTTCTTCTCAGTATTCCACAGTCCTTTCCCCTTTAGACAACATTTAATATCCAGGGCCAGTGCACATGCAGACAAAACATGAATGATTGTGGTTATAACTGTTGTGTTAACAGCTCTTGCAAAATCATCAAAACTGTGAGCGGAGAAAAGCTATTAATTAATAAGCAGTATTACCACACACAAAAAGTTGTGAGAGTTTTCAATGAGCTGTCAAAACAGAACGGAAATGATGAAGAACCGTACTCACATTTCTGACAAAAATATTTGTAAAAAATTTCTTCTTTATTTTTGCATCAATAAAACTAAACAACAAATTTTCTTGCCATTTGTAATCCTACCACAGTTGAAAATAACTGTTTATAGTAAGTAAATGGAAATTATTTTCATGCTGAATAAAATGAAAATTACAAGGAACAAAGTTTTAAGAGTATTCAAATTTCTTTGGAAAGTTCATATGAAGATTAGATTAAATTAAGCAAGAAAAATAGTTTACTTTCTGGGTAGTTTATTAACTCCAGGCTCTAGAAGAAACCTGAAAAGAGAGTGTGTGAGAACTGGAATGGTTTATGACAAATGTGAAACGGATTCACACAGAATATAAACCAAACATTTTTTATTAGGCTGGTAGATTTTCCTACTTTCCTTTAAAATGACATAGAAATTACTCTTCAGATCTAGTCCATCTTCTATTATACTTCTACAGGAGTCCTTTAGTGAGATTTTAGCTTAAGCAAAAAAAAAGGAAGACATTTTAGTCCAGCTGTGACTTCTAACAAGATCACAGATATTCCATCACGTAGCTACCAAATCACAAAGATTATTTTGTGAGTATGTTCCACAAGGCATTGCGAGGCAATATCAAATATCAAATAAAGGAAGAAAGACAGCACATATGACTTGGTTTTTCCAAACCTATTTTCTCAAGAATGGAGCCTATTATGTACCAAATTTGCAGAACTGGAGTCTGAACCTTTCTGTGCTGGAGAAAATCTGTAGTAATACTTTTTTTTTTCAAGGCTAACATGTGGAAGGAAACAATTAGATCAGCTGTATGAAAGTGACATGTCACATTTGCATTTGCACATACGTGTTTATAAACTTCAGTCTTGGGTATCAGGCACAAATTTACATATGTTCATTTTGTTTTCCCTGTGCAAAGCACACAAACATAGCATTATAAACAATACGATTGATCTGTAAAAGATAAACTTTTGTGAAGTATCTATAGATTTATAGACAAATGTGGGTAAAAATTTATGTGTGGCTGATATTTAAATGTATAGCTGTATGCACATATTTTCGTTTGCTTATATGTGGAATATCTATTACATATGCTTGATAAGCAGCATTTAAATGACAGACATATTCATGGCAGATAAATAGAATTATGTAGTGATGTTTGTATACATATGTACGTGATGGTATAGCTGTCTTCCTTTGCCTTCTGTGGCAGTTTGTTAACTGCTGGAGAGAGTCACACAAGTCTTAACAGCTGAGGTATGGCTTTATAATCTATATTATTTTAAATAATATCTATACCTTATTATATATGGTATTGAGTGGAGGACTGCTGTCAGATTTCAAACAGCTATCTCTATATTTTGTCCTTAGCTTGTAGTATTTGATTGATAAACTTAAGCTTATAAAATAAACAACAAATGAGATCAAACATGCCATTTCGATGCACTCACAGTCACTCAGCTGTGCGTTTCTAATGGCTTTGCGTGCTGCTAAACTGTCATTTAATTGCAGTAGTTTACAAGTGACACAGCCAGAGATGCTTACACACTGAAGGCTGTCAGTTTCTACATCAGTGGTCTCTAAAACATACATTTCAGTCTATAAAATAATTCTTTAGAGAGCAACAGAGGGTCAAGCTTGGCTTTCACAAATAATGGTAGAAAAACCTGCCCAGGGGCCATGCTATACAACAGAGATACTGACAAAGATGCAAAGATTATTCCTATTACTAAGGTAATAGTGTAAAATGAAAATTCAGCCCACTGCAGGACCACACAGGATAAAATTTTGCGGTCTTATTCGGATGCTTTCTATTAAAGAGGGTTAACTTAACAGGCATTTGTGCTAATATTATTTTACATTTTATGGAGGGCAGAGGTCCTTAATCTGGTACTAAATAACATTTCCTTACAAAGTCCCTTTACAGGCCTTACAGGTGTAAGGAGTGTTTTAAGGAAGCCTTAAGATAAATGAGCAGTTGTCTCGGTACATTTTCAGAAGAGTTTGACTAGTTCATAGCTGTAGTGATTTTAAAAAAGAAAATAAGTTTGCAGGTGTGTTGTATTAAATAGACAAAGATAGCTACAGAGAAGAGTATAAACTTTGATTCCTCCTATTCTGCATTTATAAAACATTTTTCTTTGAGCAAAATTAATTTTCTAGTTATACTGATATATTGGTTCAGTTCAGAGCACAAAAATCTTGCATAAAATATGTAAGGGAGTAAGAATATTTTCACTATAATTCTATTTTCTGCTATAGATTATTTCAGTATTTTCTCAGCAACTGTGTATGCTAATGTTTGCTTAACACACTAGACATCCATGGACTGGTGACCTGTTAATCCCCCTCTGAAAGCTAAATTACCCAGGAGGAGAAGAAGTAGTGCTGGGAGTGTTTTGTTTAGACCATCAGGAACTATTTAGGGAAATCACAGAGGTGATTTAGCAAACAAAAGACAAAAAGAATTCTCAATGTTGCTTTGTGAAAACAAGAGTGTCTGACCCATTAAGAATGTTTGGATTAATATTTCTATATGCAATGCATCCTCAAGTAGGCTACCGGAAAAAGCTGGCTTTTATAGTTTTGAGCATATTCTTACAGTGAACAGGTTTGTGGCCGAAAAAAGCTGAAGAAATTACTACCTTAGTAGTAGTATATTATTAATGGGCCTCTTCAACTGCAGCAGACCAACAGTCCTTGGCCATAATACTGCTTCTTATCAGGTCCCTGCAGCTGCGGCATCCAGGGACAGACAAGCTGGTGAAATTGTGTTAGGAGTGGATGCACGCCATTTGGTACACACCATTTCTCAGAGAGGATGTTTTACACCTCCGCACTGAGATCTACACCAACCTCCATAAGAAAAGGAAATTTTTTCACACTGTGAAAGCCCCTACTTTGTATCAGCCCTGTTCAGTCATGTGCAGAAGTGTGATTCAGGATGTGAGCGTTTCCAGTAGTTAGTGCTGTTCCCTAAATTCTTTTCTGTGCCTTGTGAAAACCTGCACAGATGTTCACATGTGTCTCCTAGGTGTTTATAGAGCTTTTAGAGAAGTATGCCACTTAATGAATCACATACAACTCCTTATACAATCCTTCTCCAAATGAAACTGAGGAGTTTAGTCTAACCAACAAAAAGGCATTGGCTTAGCACTAAAGGGACTAAGACTACTCAGGTTGTGAGGGACCTGGAGAGTGTCCCAGCTGCTGGGGACTGCTGCATGTCCCACAGCTTGTTGAGTGATGGAGCTGTATGGAAGCTCCCTCTTTCACTACTTCTGCTCTGACTTGATAGGAATGAGGGATGAATGTAACTTGCTCAGCAGACCAGCGCCTGTATTTGCCCTGGACCCCCAGCCTGGTGTGGGGAGCACCACTGATATCACCTCCTTGTAGTGAGAAGTTGACAGGTTTTCTATTTTTGACTGGCCCTCGCTTTGGATCAGCTGAGGTCCATTCCCTGGGGTAGATGTGAAGGAGAAGCATTTCCCTGAAGCAGCCCTTGAGCCTCATGTCCTTTTACACAATGAAAATATTTTGGCTTCCAGTTTCAGCTGCAAGCCCAATGTGGTGTCAGAGGCCATCAGAGGGTTTTGGAGAGAGGAAGCAGGTCTCATTTGCTGCTTGTGTTATGCCTGTGTAATTCGCAACAATGCGCAGGGTAGCTGGACTCCGAATTCTGACTGAAAGAGTTTTAAAGCATATTGAAAGTAAGATATATGACAGCGGGGATGACTCCCAAATCTCCTTTTATTTAACAACCAGCCTGAAAAAAGCAATCTGAAAAAAAAAAAAGCTGTACTTGGTCTTTCTGGGCAATATCGAGGAATTAACTATGCAATCCTTCACATTGCAGAAATGAACACATTTTTATAATCAATGACAAAAATAAATAACTGAAAATTCACTACTATCTAATCTACTGGCAAACACGCACATATACTCCTGCAAGCATATTTCTCAGCCTTTTTTTCTATATCAAAAAAAAGAAAGTGGGAAGAATCAGGCAAATGTAAAGCTAAAGAAAGGGAAGCCTCAGGACAACCATCTTTTTGCTCTTAGTGTTTCTCTTAAATCAACAGAAGCTATCATTTCTTGCTTTCTGCTCCTCTACTTATAACCTACATGTGTTATGTCAACTTCCCTTCCTACTGCCTCACTGCATAAGGTGTCACTTTCCAAACGAGCAGCATCCATGTGTTCCTTCTGGCTGGTACAGATAAATCTTTTTCCTTTATTCTTAAAGAAGCTAAAAATATTCTCTTCCATTTTCATACGAGGTGGTATAAGGTCAAGATCAATGCAAACAGAAAATTGTTTCAAAATCAAAGAAACTTTATATCAGATTATTTTCCCAAATTAGTTTTGAGTAGGCATTCTGCCTCATCATGGGAAGAATGAGCTTTCGTTCTCTTCTTGCAGATCATTAGAGCAAACAGATAAAAGCAGAGAATTTTAGTCTATACATGCACTTACTGAGTGAGTTATCATCTTAAATATAGAGTAGAACAAAAATAAGAGTATGTCTTGAAGACAGCTGAGTTGGGTCCCACAGCTGATGGAGTTTGAAGTGTAAAGAAATACATTTTGGGTACATAAACCACTTTATTTCTAATCAGATCTGTAAAACTACTCTAAAGAATATGCACTTTTGAAATCCTAAAATGTATTTCTGTTCTCTTGTACAGCTTTTTTCTATTTGTCACGAGATCCATTGTGCGCCAGGCACATTGCTTTGCCTAAATTCTAGTGCACGGGCTCAGAAGTGATGCATTCCTCCAAACCAAACACCAGGCTCTGGAGGCAATGTGTAGAACAGCATTAACTCCAATTAAGTGTCAGCCTCTAGTTACACTAATGAGACAAACAAGAGGAAATACCAATGACCTGGGATCTGGTCTCCCACATTTTTAAGGATGGGAAACGGTAGAAGCAATAACAGAAACTGGTGGTTTAAACACTTTTTTTTGGAAGCCATCATCCTGTGTCCTCATCCTAAGGGAGGTCCCTAGCAGAGGGCTGGAAAAGCAAAATCCTGGGGACTGATAAGGAAAGGAACAAGAGGATAGGTGACTGTCATGTGACCAGTAACAGGGCTCTGGACCCGGGTCACTGGGTTGGGCTGTGCAGGACATAGATCAGGAAAACAAGGAGCAGGATCCCAGGGCATTCCTTTTCCAAAGAAGTAGCCTCCCAAACAGCTTCATAAAGCCATCAAGCTGTCTATTCACTGTTCACTTGTTCATTTCTAGAAAGTTAACGGCCTGGTGTGGAGGAAAAGGTGTTTCACTCAGCATAACAAGTGATCAGGAGTATCTCTTTGGATGTAGTCTCAGATCCTCCCCAAACAATACCTGCATTCTCTGGCTGAAGGATCCAACAGTTCACTAGTCAGATTAAACAGTTGCCTGTCAAATCCTGTATTATAAATAATATCAAGAGATATATTCCTGTTTTTCCAGAACAAGGACTTCTGAGCATGTTCCTGCATCCTAAGCTTGGTCAGTCTTGGAAAAGTAGGCAGAATGCACTGCTGACAACAAAAAAGGCAGGTCCTAAGAAGCTACAGATACAGTGTAGTATTAACTTAGGACGACTCTATGTCTATAAACAGATATATTTTCTCCAGAGCAGATATTACTCTCCATCTCTTCTCCACCAATAGAAAAGATACAGTATCTCCTGAGTTTTGGGGATATCATTTGGGTTCACATTAACCCACCTTGGCTGTCTCATCTTGCTTGCTTTCCTTGGCTTTTAACCACTTCTCACAAGCATCAGCAGGAGGCATAACTGACCCTTTTAGACAAGCTCCTTCTGGAAATAATTATTGTTTGTGACTTAAAATACTACTGTCTTTTTTTTTTTTTTTTTTTAATTATTCTTTTAATTGTTATTACTGCATGTGACAGACGTCAGAGGAAAATATATGGATTCACTGAAGTTACTGCCTGAACTTCCAGTATCAATTTTTTCCTTTAGGTTATAGCATAGAGTTTGCATAGACGGAACAGCCACAAGTGGAGATTTGAAGAAAAACTTAGAGATGAGGAAGGGTTGGATGGCGAGAAAGGTTTGACTCTCTTTTTCAGGCACTGCTTCGGGTGTGAAGGACTCTAAGAGGTGCTCAGCAACATGTGTTCCTCTGTGAGCTCCTCCAACACCACTGTGCCTTTTCATTTCTTGGTTTTCTCCCCAATGATACTTGCTGGTTTGCTGTATTTTGGATGCATGACAGACAAAGAGAAAGACATTGTATGTATGTATTTCAACCACCCCATGATAAAATTTTGACATCCACTGTCAGGCACAGTCTGTTTTAACTTGTGCCTCAAATCGTTTCAGGTGCCAGCAATGAAACCAGGGAGGCAAAGGTAGACTTTATGTCATCATAAATCCTGTGTACCTGTATCTAATATTCCCAAAAGAAAACCAGAGAGAGATAAACTCTAAATTATAATCACAACAAAGTATAAATATCAGTCAGAGGCAACTATAAATGCAGAAGTTATATGTTGAGTCACCCCTGTGCTCTGAAGGTGGGTACACATTGCAAACCTCAGAGTTGAGAAACACAGCCCCACACAGTTAATTAAAATGAAAGAGTCTGCAATCAAACACATAGTATTCGTGGTTTAAAGGATGATAGGACATGTTTACTTGGAATGACGTTTATTGCTGTTTCCATAAAGAGGGGAAGTGGGAAGCAGTGCTGGCCCTTCAGCAACTGCAAAAGACCACACAATATAAAGGCTGTATTTTAGTTAACATGTTGTCAGTCTTTAGAGACTAGTGGTGTAACAGCTGGTTTTGATGTAATTTCTTTTGAGACTACTAGATTACAAGCCATTTATTGCATTCCTCTCCCCAGACTGCTCCCTGGATACTGGCAGGGAGTCAAGAGGTCAGAGGCCTAAAGCCAGGAGCTAAAGGATTTGTCATCATTTAACAGGTCACTTGTTGCTATGTGCTATGTAAACTGGACAGTGCAGCCTAGCAGGACAGTGTGATATGCTTTATATTTCATGTCTCCAAAAGGCAAATTGGGTCTGACCCCACTGCAGAGGTAACTTTCTTACCTGGGATCATCAGTTTGTGCCTGGGGGTTTGTGGGAGGAAGTCATGCACAATCATATGCAGCAGTAAAATATCCTCAACTAGCACCATGATCATGGTTGTCCAGACCTGCACTCAATATTTGGATGTAAACCCCCAAAACACAGAGAGTGATGGATGTGGGAGGACATTTATGAAATAAGGGACATGTGAACAATCCAGCCTTTCCAGAGAATCCGAGCTGGGACGTACCGGAACTGCTGAAAGCATAAACAACTTCCGGTGCAGGGGGCATGAACATCTTACAGGTGCAGGAGAAGAGACAGCCGCCATTAATGACGCAGTTTTAATTTCTTGAAGAAGATGGGTGTGAACATCTGTGAACGTGACTTGAACATGACTCGTGATGTGGCCAATCAGGTTGGACTATGGGCTGTTATTTGCGATGAAGCCAATCAGTATTTATTGGGTGTGGTCGAGGGTTATAAATGGCACTGGAAACACGGAAATAAAGGTTCACTTGTTAGATCACATTGATCGTGTCAGTGTCCTCACGCAGCTCCCGCAGATGGATGTGACGTAAGCAGGTAGGGCAGTTCAGTAGTTGCTGTGGGTCATTATAGCTGCACTTCAAATTCCAGTCTCAGTGTAACTGGAAGGGCAGAATTGTTTCTAATTTTTATCCTTTTCTGCTGCTCCTTGTTACATGGAGAGTGACTGCACTCTCTTTCTATGAGTATGAAATAAATTTGGCTTAAATTGTCTGCAATTAGCAGCCAATGAGATATTGTCTCGTATGGAGCACATGAACATGGGAAGATTGATTTACAAACGGTCTGAGGAAAACACAGCTGACTTAAAAAACATGGGAACTGGATGACTTGTCCTCAAAAGAAAAATGGAAAAACTTTTCCTACCATTGAAACCAAGAATTTGAAGCTCCAGCAACGTGGTTAGTTGTGAAGCCGATTCTTGCAAAGAAACTCTTTTCTTTGAGGACAATTATATTCAGCAAATAAAGAAGAAATGTTCATATTTTTAATTTCTTTGTACAATCATGTCTTTTAGATACAAGAAGAGCTATTTGAGATAGCCTTTATTCCTAATAACTGTGATTGTGTGTATAAACCAAAAGAACTTCACATTTTGCCTTTATAATATGTCCAAAGAACGTATTCAGGCAAAACAAGAAACTGGCATTCAGACATCTTCTAAAAACAGATAGCAAATCAGATGAAGTTTACTGTTCCCTTTCTTCCTTTGTAGTGTTGGCATTGTGGACCTTGCAAGATGAAGTGTAAGGTCAGACACTTTTTCTGAGCTCATTTTCATGTGAGGACTTTAACAAAGCAATAAATTATTGAAACTTTCAGGAAGAGCAATTCAAGAGTTCACTGTGCCTTGAGACAATTGTGTAATTGTTTTTTTGAAGCCGAAGTCTCCCAGTATCAGGTCGCTAAGTCTTTCTGATTTATGTAAGCTGTCTGTTCAAATTCAGTTGGGCAGTTCCAAGCTCTGGTCTGGACCTCCTTTCCAAAGTCCTGCCCTGTGTGCCAGAAGGTGCAGGGAGGAGGAGGAGATGCTGCTTGACAATGAGTTGCTGTAGTTTCCTACTCCTCCAGAGGACACAGAAGAGCTAATGGGGGTGAAACCGGAATAGTTGAGTGATGTTCAGTTACTGGAGCATGCACCTGATGTTTCTGCTTGGTTTTAAGGATGAAAAATGTACATAAGTCCTTTACACTCCTTAGGTGAGGACGTCGATGGTACTTCACGTCTGCACAGCCTAGCTCTGACCAGGGCTCCTGGATAAGATTGGACGGCAAGCAAGGATGTGTTAGGGGTCTCTGGGATCTCAGTCTTTGAAGCACTGACCTCAGCTACACTAGTTGAAGGACAAAACTTAGAAGTTACCTGTGACCAATACTCCCTGCTCCTGACCCCGGTAATGTGGTTAGCACAACTAACACCATCTTATGAGGGAAGCAGGCATTCTCTGTGACCAAGTGGGTCACGTATTTGTTCTCTTCCCCTCATTATCAGGCCCTGAAGGTCCTGTACACCAAGAAGACAAACCAAAGGGATTTCTTCTTCCCTTCCCTCAAGGTTCCTGGGCTAACATCACCAGGCCTGTTACTCCTCTCCTCACCGGCCTTGAAGGTCCCAGGCACCTGGCCAGCCTAGCGGTGGTGATGGCCCCAGCACAGGGGAGAGAAGTGTAACAGCACAGAGCACCATCCATAAAATCATCTTTCTTACAAACTCTATATCACACTGCTTACAGGTTGTGCTACATTGATTCTGCTTGTAGAAACCCTGTGCTGTTCTAAACATAAATTCTGTGCTGTACTAATAATTCTGTTAAGATAACAAAGCTTTAATTGTAACTACGATTTAGTGTCACTGTCATTCTGCCAAAGATTCCTAAAAGAACCCGTCTGTCTCCTCAATGTTGGGTTGCACTGGTGACCTCAGGCATCTTCTCTGAGGGTTGTCCAGAGAGAGGATAAATCTGGTTGGGAAACAAATAAATGGTGATGAGAATGTCTCCTAATATTTTTGCTATGTCATTTTGCTATGCTCTGGAATATCTGAATCAGTAAAAACAGGAAAAGAAAAAAAATCAACACTGACAACCCAGAATATGGATTCCTTTCGGTTTAAGCGTTTGGAATTTATACCATCTTTTTATTTGAACTGAAGGCAGCAACGACCACTTCTACCTTGATACACTAATGCTGATGTTTGGAGTGGAATCAGAAGTACTGAATTACATTTTGTATGTGCTACTTAGCTTAGCAAGCAGAGGTGGTGCAGGAAGCTGCATTAAACACTTTTATTTGGAGTGTTTTTTACCAGCAGCATTGCAGAGAGTGCTGATGAACTAGGAGTAATCATGTGAAGTAGATTTACCTCGCTCCCCTTACACACTATCCCCTGTTAAATCCAGGTCAAGGAAGAGCAAGATGCCCATCATTGTGCCAGCCCTTGTTCTTCCCCAGTGATGATGCCATGAATTTTCAAATTCAAAACTCCAGAAAAAAAGGATAATCATAAAGTGCATCTTATTATTTTGTAGCAGTGATTTTAAATGCTTTCCATATGAAGATATGTCTGTATTTCCATTAGAAAGACACCTTTTGAGAGGTTTGGAGAGCTCAGCTACAAAATATATGCTTTGAAATGGAAGTTGGTTTAAACCAAGCTATTTTTTTATATGCTACATACTTCATGTATTTAATACTGTACAAGCTGTAAACATGCTGCTGCGATGATTTATTTTTGGGATATTGAATTTTGATTTTGTTGATCAAAAGGCTAGCGGTCACTACTTTAGGAATTTTGAAGGGTTTGTATGTCAATGTTATATTCCTTAAATATGAAATTGACTAGTGGAAAAAGCTTCACTAATATATGTTTTTGCCTGTCATTTTGGAAATAGACCCATTCCCAATACTAATATCTACAAAGCCCTCTCTTTTGTCTTTCCCCCCAAAAGTTCAAAGCTTCCATCAAACATGAAGTCAGACCCTGTAACTAGATTTTTCTACTGTAGTTAATGTTACACCATGTATGACCTAATCCACCATGGGATTCAAAAGCATGACAGCTAATATATAAGAAATCTTTTCTACTTCTTTTATGCATAAAATTAAGTTAGTTTAAAAAACATTCTTTTGAGGCTCTTTTCTTTAAAGACAGAAGGACAGAAAAGGGACATATATTCCGTTCTTTACACTTTCTTGCATGTATTTTTCATGCAAAACTACTTTCTGAGAAAGTAAAGTGCAGGTGAAGAGATGCCCTTTTGCTGGATGAACTTAGCACATCCACTGTGCCTGTCTGCCCTACTTCTTGAAGAAATCACATCTTCCTTTTATATAATGCCGTCGAAACTGGATACACGGCTTTACTACTTCCTCCATTGGTTTTGAAGTCATTTGCCAGTGATGCTTTCTAATTCATCCTAGAAGGTTCCTGAACAGTAGTTTTCTAAACTGTTGTTCTCACTTTACTGCTGAAAAGAGACAAGACAAACTTTCTTTGATGTTTGGGAGAATGCAGGCAAAAAATCCTAGAGACCCCAAGTCTCCTTCCAGCATCTCTTTGTTAAAATGAATAAACAGGTTTTGGGGAAGTGAAGGGGAAGAGGAATTACCTTTTACAGTTGTTTGGCTGTCAGAACAACGAGCTCTGCATACTGACATGAATATCTATAAGCCACACACTATAAAATGAACGTAGTATCTCCAAAACAATTAAATTAACAAGCTGGTTGTCTGTGAGTTAACTCTTTCAGTTCAGATTTGACATATACCTCAGAGTGAGTGGTTTTTTACACCTACTGGGTCATACTTATCCATCAGGTTCTGTCCACAGATTTCAAAGGGACTGAAACAAACAGCAAGTTATAAGTTAAGAAAAGTCTCCATAATGTACACTAAAAAGTTGCTGTGGAGACAAGACAAGGAAACCCTCTAACAAATGTGGATTTTCATTTGATCAGTGCTGCAATACCACCTTTGGGCAACTGTACTTATTGCTGCATCACAGTTTCTAAATATGTTAAATTTTGATATTTTGAAATATGTTATTTATCATGATTGCTAAAAAAAAAAAAAGATTCTTTTTTTTTTCTAAAGTGAAAGAAGAATCTAACACTGCTATAGGAAACTAATCAGAAACGCACTGGTTATAGAAAAAAAACTTCATTAAAAAGAAAATATTAAATGGGATACTTTGTACACTTGCAGACTGATGTGCGTTTTATTACTTACTTAAGTTAAAATGTAATCACCGTGTTTTGAAATTATGTCTTCCAACATGCTTGCAAACCCGAGGAATTTCAAGGCTCAAGCCAGAAAGTTATATATGCTGCAGTGCCTAGGCACATCTAGGCGAGCTCTTATCTGATTCAGAGACAAGGCCTATTTGTGCCTTGTGCTAAATTGCCCTGCTCGTGTGGCTTTAAACAAGTTGTTTTGTGGTTTTTTTTGTTGTTTGTTTGCTAGCTAATGGCTTGGTGTTTGTGTTTTAAAGAAGTGCCAGTCTGCATTCAAACTGGTGTGCTTTCCTCCTCTGGGACAATCAGTGACAGCAGCCGGGTTGAGGCATCTAAAGGAGCCTCACTGAAGAAAGCTGGTCCTCCCGTCACCTCTGTCACTTAAAGTCGATACGGGCTGTGTATCCTCCTACCAGCAGCTTTTATCAATATCTGCCATGTCCGGAAAAAATAACCTCCAGAATGGAGCAAGGAACTCACCCGCTGCCAGCACCCTTTGTCTCGCCTATATGGGCAGGACGTGATTCCCCTGGATTAGCCAACAATTACATGCTCTGAACTGATCAATTCAGTCAATTTACTGTGCAAAGTAAATTGATCCTCCAGAACAAAGGGGTCTGCCAGCAGTGAGGTACCTGAGAAAGCAGCATGCCTGTGTAAACAGTGCTGTCCTTGCCCCAGTGTGGAGTGGCCCAGAGCCATATGGTTCCACTATGAACTTATTAACTGATGGATTAACTCATCTCAGCATTTGGGATTCCCAATTTCCAGCTGTGAGGATGATTGATGGGCTAACTAGTGCTTCAGTCTTGGAAGGTATTTCCTCCATTTAACAGAGTCAAGAAGACAGAAAATTGCCCCCTTTGTAAATGTTAATCTCACCACTCCTTCGAACACCCAACATAGCAATTTATTCCAGGCATAGTCTTAAAATTGGTATAGTACACATCAAATGCATACTAATTAGCAATTTCTTTTGAAGGCTTCATCACTTATTAAGGGTCTACTTTTCCATATGTTCATCATGCCCCACTTCACCCTTTAATTACAAAACAGCACTTTCTACTAATTGTGAGAAGGTATATTGTACCCGGTATCTCTATTAAATACTACACCTTCTGAGGCCTAAATTAGGGTCAGATAGAAAGCAGACAGATAGGTATAAAGTCTTAGGGCACTGTTCCACTGTCCTTGTTTTAGGTCTATTCATTTTTATTCCCACTGGTGATGCCTCTTAAGGGAGCACTCCATGAAAAGGGCATTTATAAATGGCAAACCTCGTGTCCACACAGCACTGTGTCAGCAGTGGTAACGAGGCTGTGGTTTTCCCACTGCTGCTGAATAGAGTCTTACTACCCGAAATTTATTTCTTGGTACTTTCTAGTGGGAAGATGTCAATAAATCTCAAAACTGGCGATCTGTCGTGGATCAGAGGGTTTGGCCTGTCCTTTTCAGTCTGTGTTGACTCAGACCATTATTATTTTCTTTTTATCCTGCATGAGTCTTTACTTCATTGTATAATGGGTATTCAGCTCTTAAAAGCCTAGCACTATGTTACCTGTGGCTACCTTCACTCACACCAGAATTGCAGCATGAAGGTGTAAAAGTAGCTGGGAAGAAAAAATACCCAAACTAAGTCAGAGGCATACAAAAAATTTACATCTTTTTCCTATTGAAAACATTAAAATACGTTCCTTGTTTTGCTTTCCCTACTCCAGGCAATGACAACTGTAACCTTGATAAGTAATTTGTCTTTATGCCTATCACGGCATAAATATAATTAGAGATGGATAAGTAAATGGCCAAGTTCTAAAGCAGGTTTCCTTATAATGGTATTTATTTTCACATGATCCTTGTAGGCAACTTCGAGTTGGTTTAGGTGATTAACTTTTGCAACACATACAGCATCTGAAGCCCCATTCAAAGCGAATACGTTGTTATGAAATGAGGGAAACACTGTCATGCAGATTAGAACAAATAAAAGCTCCAGATGCTTGCTGAAATTTATGTTTGAATGGTGTCTCTGTCATTGCTTAAAAGATGAATATGCCTTTCGTGTATTGAACTAAAAGAAGATGATAATTTCAGAGCATATGTAAGGGGGATAACTTGTTTGAGGGAAAAAACTCTTCAGGTTCTCTTAGTCACTCCTATGCAAGGAAAGCAGAGATTGTCTGAAGCCAGGATAAAATATTCACTCAAAGCTTTAATATTTTTCCTTGGTTCTGTTGAAACTTGATTTCAATCAAGATTTTCCCACCAGTTCTGAGTGAAAAAAAATGAAACTTCCTTATCTTTTAAAAGGAATGTTAAATGAAGCCCTAACTCATTTCATTTCATATTGCAGCATTTAAACATCATCACATCAAACATTAAAACTAGAGTTAAAACAGATGTTAGCACATTATGAGTGCTGGCTGCCAGCAAGTTCCATGTTTGGATTTGCTACTAACAGAAATCCACTGAACAGACGTACTGGCTAAATTTGTGTTTCCTCCAAGATGCTTAACTCATTTGTACTTTAGAAATTCTGCCATGTAAGATCATGGGCAAATGTAGGAGATGCAGGGGATGACTTCTAACTTGGGGCAGCCTTTACCTTAAGGTGCACCAGCAGCACCGTCGGAGGAGGCTTGCACTGAATTCCAGTGGCCACAGTTAGACTGTGGCAGCGAATTTATTCTGGCCTGGGCATCTGTCCATTACATGAAAAAACAGCCCTTACAAAATGTCACGTTAACAGTAGGATTTACGTGTATCTGTGGGTAAGGTGCAATATCTGTACCAGATGAGTGTGACCTGCGGACAGGGTGAGACCATAGCCAAACACAGAGCTGGCGAATCCCAATGGCAGTCTCCATCCAGCCTTTGGTCTCAGTGTCTGAAACAACTACTATACCCACCCTGTAACACCCACACACAACGGACCTGGTCAAGCAGATGCCATTGGGACAATGGAGGTTTTCACTGGACACGTACTTTAGAAGGAAGCTAGAAAATATTTTTTTATCTTGTTGAATCTGAAACATCTCTTGCTGGCATTTTCAGAATAAAGTGTTTTGATTACAAACAATTTCTTTTGACTGTCCTTTAACACACAGTCTTGGAAATAATTGTGAAGGGTAATGAAATTATTTCCTGTTCCTCTGAGCTGGAGTGTTTATTTCTTTTTTAATCAAACCCAATAATCTGCTAAGCCTACATTGCATTGAACTTCTGTTTTCAGCCCTCAGTTCCGTACAGATGTGCTGTGATGTCTGGAACAATTTTTCAAAGTTGTAAAATTTCAGACTGTGTTGAAAAATTCAAACCCAACAACAACCAAATAAACCAAAAAAAAAGTTGGACTGAAAAACAAAGAAAAAAAAGTAATTTACCTGGACTAGTGACTGAAGAAAAAAAAGTCCTTTGCTTGAGAAACAGGTACCTAATAATAGCTTACAAATGAAGAGGATAAATGAGGAGCTCTTTTATGTGTGTGTGTATATATATATATACACAAACACATATGTACACATGTACATATATATGTATCTATATTTGTATATATATGTATATGGTTAGAAGTTTGTATATATCTATCTATGTATACACATATATATACTGTAAAGGCTTAACACCTTGAATTTGGGAGGGGAGGGTATAGCGCAGCATTTTTTTGAGCACTGAAGACTGACAATGCTGCATTTTGTTTAAAGTTCAATTGCGTTTCAAAGGATTAAAGTATTTTTCACTTGTTAAAAAAAATACATATATCTCCTGACTGTCACTTCATACGACATGTCATGTCTCTGCCCGTTGTGTTTTGGGATGGGACAACATTTTCAACCTCAAAAATCATAATTTACATCAGGAACTGACAGACCCTTACAGTCCTGCCAGTGGTGATGTAATTGTGAAGAAATGTAGTTAAATTGTCTCTCTCAGGAAGAGATTTGGCTAATCACTCAGTGTTCATCTAATGTGCAAGCACTTCTTTCATTAGCTATTAGCTTCATCACCTTTAGGTGCTCTATTTTCAGCTGGAGCATCATGCTGTTCAAACTACACCTCTTAGTCCTTTTAATTGGGAATGCAACACCCTTCTGTTCTCAATCTAGACATCTCAAAAGCATTCCTAGAATATCAGATCCTCTGTCAACTGAGTTGGACAACATAATAGTAATTTTATTTTTCTTTCTAACATGAGATCAAATCTCCAGAAGAGGTGATATATATCCTGGATATTCAGACTCAAGCATGGAAGTCAAATGAAACTAGAGATGTTTTGTTGCCGATTTTATACCATAAAAACTGCTCTTAAAAGAAGTGTTGAGTTACAATGCAGTACTTAACTGCTGCCTTAAGTTCAGGTATATTGACTGCTTCGTTAAGGTGTGTGGATTTTTTCCTTCTGCTGCACTGCCTTTCATTTTAATCCAGAAAATGGGCATGGAACCAAGGCTCAGATCTGCAGAGACATCAGGAAAACTGAAGAACTGTAAACCCAGCCCTGGTTCTTAGGCCTGCTTTGAAAATTCACAGGAAGAAATTGATATTTGCTTTCTTACTCCTCTGTAAATTTTAGCTCTCTTGCATATGTCTAGGAGAGGCCCTAACCTCAGGTTATTAGCAGTCACTGAGTGATTTCTCCCTTTCCTTCTCCTCTCCCCCACTCCATAAACACATTTTCTTTTCCTATCGTAGTGCAAAAATCCCAGACACGGAGTCGCTACCTCCTATGTGTGGGAAGACTCTCAGAGTGGATGTAAGCTCCCAAATGCCATGTGGATCTGTCCTGGGAGGATGTGCGATGCTCTGATGGTCACTGTGAGAAAAGCTTCTGCTCCCTACTGAATGTTGTCAATGCGTTGATAATTTTTCTTCTCAAGCTGCAGGAACTGTGATTGTAGAAGGGCTGCAAAGGTAGAGCCGAATCCTTTTTCTTATCAAAGAATTTCTCATCTCTTTCCAATACAGAGACCGCCAGAGGTTGCAAAAGAATCACATGAACCCTCCCTCTGAGGGTTTTATGAGTATGGAAGACAAAGCTTGAGAGGCCATTGGAAGTGAGAGTGGTTTTAAATCACCAAAGCAGCAAGCAGAAGAAAAAGAAATCGTGACAGTAATCATGCTTCTAACGGTAAAATTCCCAATTGATGGAACATGAAATTTTTCACTTGAATTAGTGCAAGAGCATTTTGCGGACAACGGTCCAAAGAGAAAAAGTATTTTTAATTGGGGTAGCAGGAGGGAGAAGGGAGTGTTTCTCACCATGCTAATTGAAAAAGCAAACTCACTGATTTTATACACTGGGTTGGCCAAGAGCTTTCTTTTATGCTTTAGCTTATTTAAACGTTGCACATCTGTGGCTCCAGTGCATTGCACACAGATGGCATCCCTTTTGGTTAACATGCTTGACAACAGCATTGCTTACTTGTCAGTCTGGATAACTCAGATAACATGAAGAAACTGCTTATGTTACACTTAATGACAGTTTCATTCATTACACCCCTTCATCCTTTCCCTTTATCTGACTTTTGTTACAGTCCTAAAGCTCCTCTCATTTATGGGAATGGAAAAACTGCCTCAGACAAGCAGCACTTTTCCTTCTCTGGTGTGCTGCTCCCTGTGAAAGCTCCAGAGACACACTGGGGGCTGCTGCCTAAAAAATGGGAGAAAGAAGCAGGTAGGCAGGAGGGAATGATAGAAGCCTGTGTACATACTAAATGCTACTCGTTAAAGTGGGTTCCTGGTGAGTATGGCCACTATCAGGGGTGAAAGTGCAGAGAATTAATGACAATCACCTCAGCAATGACATAGAAGCAACAAGTCACCTTCCCACACTGGCCTTGATCTCGCCTACAAGGGTCATTGCATCATGCGTGGTGCCCTGCATGAAGCAGCCTTGGCCTAGCCCCTGCAGTGACTGTGTGTGCATGTAATTAGTTTAAACACTGGACATCATTATCCAGAGGGCATGGTGGTATGAGTGAAGTCCCTGTATCTCTTTTCTTACTCACAAGAGGAGTGGGACTGGATCAGGTGAGAAAAGATCCTATGCTTTGGAAATGGTGCCTTGAGTCCTATCAGGGGCTGGTGAAGCTCGCACATCTTCCAGCTGAACATCAGTTAAATGATGAGGTGATTCATACAGCCTAGACCATTTCACATGACTGGATTACGGGAGGATGCTGCAAGTCACTCTTACCACCACTGTTCAAATGGACAATTTTACACTTGGAGATGAACAACCACTGGACATTTTGGCCATGTTTGTTCCACACAGCTGCTCATTGACTAGCTCAATGGACAGATCCGTAATGGGGCATTCCCAGATCTGTCATGGGGAATGGAAAAGTACCTCATAGGAATAGAAGAGTACCTCTAACAAAGGGCACATGATCCCTCTGTCTCCAGGTGTGCAGTTGTCTATGAAATTGCCATGATATACTTGGTGTCGATGTCCAAGAAATGGGAGAACGACATTTTCATGCCAGTTCCTTTCTTACGTTTTTCCCTTTTTTCCCTGAGCTTGAGCCAACTGCTGTCACCACCAAGGTTTAGTACAGTGCTGTGGTTTTTCAGCTCATCTTCCTAGGTGGCAGCAAGCACAACAGCAACCTGAACATACAAACTGCTGTCTCCTGCTACTCTCACTTTTACAGCCAAGTATCAGAGATCAGTAACCTGCACGTGGGAAATTAAAGGGTGTAGCCTTTTTATCCATCCTCTGAGCTGGCAATACATGGAAACAAGACCTGGCTTAAGTGTCTGTGCAGTGCATTGGGACTGATCAATTTACATTAGAAGAGCATTCAGGGTGGTTTAGTATGCAACTTCTGGATAAGTTTGGCATGGAAAGAGACTGGCAATTTTGCACTTTCTTTCATTTGACCCCAGCCTAAAACGCTTTAAGGACCATTTCACCTTGCAGAACATTTGGATGTTCCCAGCCTCCTGTGACCCATCCTTTCTCTCCTCACTATGCCAATAACCGCTCACCCTCTGATTAGGTGTTTCACTCACTATGCCACCAGAAGTAGTGATATTTGTAATAACTGTGGACTTTGAGGTAAAAGATATGTGGAAGCAAACCTTAATTAAATACATCCACAGAATTTTGAATATAAATTACATTTTACATATAGGAACTGGAAGACCCTATAAAATTACTCCTGAAATTAGGATCCTTTGATGGAAAAAGTGCTTTGATACAGGAAAGCATAATTTTTTTTGGATAGTCAAGACTTAGCAGTCCTCCCTGAAGTACCAGGGCCAGTGGTCTTCACTGCCATTGTGTCCGAATGTCCAACCAGCTCTTTAGGTTTGAAAACAGGATAAAAACAGTTTTCAAAAGTCACAGTGGAGATGTGGACAAGATTTCTTTTTCTCTCTAAGCTCTAAGCTTATGAGAAGAAGATATTATTTTAATTTCTATCTGAAACTTCAGAAACAGGCTTGTTCTATTCTGCACCCAGAGTGTGCCTCTCTGATGAAGAGGAGATTGCTGCCTCCCCAGCACAGGGTTGTGTGGGGAGAGCAGGAGGGCAGGAGGACTGTTTTGTAGCTGGTCCTTTTGGACTTCCAAGGGTGAATCCAGGCTGAGAAGAGTATTAATTCTAAAGCAAAGTAATGAAAAAGTAAATACAAAAATAAGCATAGACTTGCCTCTGAATCCTAATATCTTTGTCCTTGGGGATTTTGATTCCATTACAAATATTAGCAAAGATCAAGGGCATTTTATTTTAAGGGCAAGTCTAATTGGAAAGAAGTTAATTCTGTAAAAGTGGAAGTCAGCTAAAGAAATTAAAATTGATGTGAGGTCCGCAGTGGAGGTGTTGTATCCTCCAGGATCCTTCCCCCGTATGAGTCAAACTTCAGACTTCAAGTGACCTCTTGTACCTTCCAAACTCCAACAGACGCTTCCTTCTTATCCTCTAAGTTCGCCCAGTCCTTCCTGTGCACATTTTGCCTTTGATGTTCTTGAAGATCTTTTCCTCTCCTTCTCAGCATACACTTTTGGAAGTACAAAATGCTCTCTGCCACCTATCTAGACCACCAAGAAAAGCAGGGGGTCATCTTCCCTGTTGGCTATTTTAGCTGCCCTGCTGCTGAAGTCCACTTTATCTATTTTCACTGCCTCTGCCAGTAGGGAAATACACTGAGACAGATGGCAAACACTGGCCTTTTAATAAGCAATGAGCATGCATGGTAAACCAAATCTCACCTCAGGGTCACAGAGTGGCATCCAAGGAGATTTCCTTAAGGAAAAATCTCATCAAAGAAAAAAAACGAGAAGGCTTGACCCATTTTTCAGAATTATGATTTTTACTCCTGCTCTTCTTCATCAGTTTTTGAACTGATGCATCTCAAGTGGGCAAAGCACCAAAAAAGAGAATTTGGCCATGTAGGTGAAGTTGGCAATGGCAAAGAGAGAGACGCAAGGCAATGGGATTATCTTCAAATTTCTTTCTTACCTGGTTCTCTAAAGAAACAAAGCTTATGTCTCACAGGGTGTGAATATGCACTTCTGTCTCTGTGTGTGCATGTGTGTGTCTTCTTTACTAACATCCTTTGGGCCAATTTCAGTGAAATTGCAAAGAATGCACGGTCAGAAGCAATTACATTCCTAAAAGCTTTATGAGAAAACAAGGTATTGCCATCTGCTTGCTTTTCTGTGACTCTGCTGCCTATTGGCTTCTGCTGAATCCCACTGGTCACTTTGTCTGTCTGTGCACAGCTGCTTTTACATTCATGATAAACATCTGGGCAGATGAGTGAGGTCCTGCCAGCATCTCTGCCAGAGCACAGTCTGCACATAATATGGGTACGAGCTCTGCCTCTCAGTGCTGAGAGAAAATAGCTGAATACATGGTAATTAAAATCAGTAACATAAAGCAACTCTATGTTGTCGCCCCCAGCAAAAAGGTCCGTAATACTAAAACTATTTAGAGATAATTTTGGGTATACGGAGATTTCACCATTATGTTAACAGTTTCTGTAACTGTGCTAGTAGGAATACGAAACTACCAGATACCACGGGATTATATCTGCTGTATAGAAATTGAAAAGAATTCTATCATAACTAATCAGTTGGAAAAGTAGCTGGTTCAGAAACATATGAAGTCTAAATGTACAGCATAAGTAAAATCAAAGACCCACATCACACTTCAACATATATTGGTGGGGTGAATGCAGACTTCTTGGTTTAACAAAAAAATTAATGTGGAATACAAACACTTTCAAGAAAAAACATGTAATAATTCACAAAACCAAAAAAAGTGAATTATAAAATTTAATTTGATCATCACATTTGTTTCGAAATCATTTCTATAATGAGAAATAACTGAGAGTACCAAAGAACTGCAGTCTTATTCAGAGGTCATAATTACAGTGATTTTATCACACCTGGAGCAACCTGGTGGCTTCTGAATATGTGAGAGTCCTTCATTTACAAGTCCACTCTTAAGCCTCCAGATCACAGAAAAAGACACCACTGGAATCAGAAACAATAATTTTGAAAACCAAAGCATCTGCACGTGAAGCTAAAATGTTGATGTTGCTAGTACATGAATTTCTGTCAGAATTAACAGTGTAGAAATTCATGACCATAACATATTTTTTTCACTGATGAAGAAGTCATTAGTCTTGGTCTTTTGAAATGCTAATGATATAGACTAAAGAAGGGGGTTCACAGCTCAAAATTTTCACTTCATAGATGTAACGTTTATTTTAAATCAATAAAATATTTCTAAGGCATAAACACATACTTATAGCTGGGCTTATGTCAGCCTGCACACAAGAAGCAGATTTCTTAAGAACATGCTTAACTTTAGTCATCAGAATCAAAATTAACGGTACTCTTTATAACCTTGAGATTTGTACTTGTTTAGGTATCTTATCATAAAACTGAACTGAAGACATGCATTGAACACAGAGATCCATTACGCATTAAATCCTGCCACCAGCACAGCTTGTCCACGGCATGGCCATTCTCCACGGCATGGCCATTCTCCACCATCTGGGTGCTTGGGACAAGACCCTGCCCCTTGTCCCCTGCAGCCACTGCAGGTTGATATTACCAACCTTGCTAAATAATCCTGCAAAGACAGAAATACCAAAGGACAGAAACAAAGCAGTAAGTTAGAAATAGTCGCTGCTTTGGATAAGCAAGCATCTCTGGGAACGAAAATTTCATTTTGATGACTCTACCCACTGCTGGGTTAAACTCGATGGAACAAGGACTTGATTTTCAAAAAAATAAACACGATGGAAACTACTCAGCTCTTGCTGGGACTAGAATATTCTAATTGCCTGCTGACATTTGTTAAAGCTTTAGCAGCTCCACTTAACTCCTTGGGCACACCCCAGGGTTTGAGGTATTGTAGGCAGCTCTAAAACATGCAACGCTGCTGTTGTGAGCGTTATGTGCTGGGGAGAGAAATATTAGGAGTGAATGTGTCCCCAGGGAAGGCCATCCTTCTAGATAGCGGGGGAGGCCACAAAACAGTGTGAGTTTGCTCTTGAAGGTGGCTCTTAGCGGAAAAAATTTACAGGGAGTGTTTTCTATTTTAAAAGTGTCTGTTCTGCTGTTCTTCATTTCAAGTTACACATCTCCAAGGAGGACAGGAAGAGAATGGGCTACCATTTCAAAGGGAGAATCAACACTCAATCAAATAGTTAAAAATTTGGTCCCACCAAAATAAGTAGGCTAGATCCCCACTTGCCATGACCACCTAGACACAAGCCAGCCCTACAGAAAACGTTTCCAAAGGAAACTCCAAAGGAAAGGTATCATTCAGAGAGATTACCTGGGGAATTTTGCCAGGTAATGTGGAGTAACTTACTCATATGCAAAAATACCACAGAATACTTTAAATGTCTATGAAGGTGAAGTATCTTAATTTTACTTTACAAATTAATGCACTTTTCGCCCTGTGGATACCTCTACCTCCTATTCTCAGCTTAGTAACCTGAAGATTGTGCTAACTCTTGGCCCACTGATTTTTTTGGTGCTAAGAGGCTCTCTAAGACATTACTCTGACTGATGCAATCAAGCTTATGACATCTGACAGGCCCACAGCCAACAGTGTTTTGTCTGGATAAAGAATCATACTGTTAAAAACATATTTTGCATTACAATTTAGGAGTATGATTCAAACTTGTGAGCAAATTATTAGTGAATAATTATTCATTAATCTGCCAGATATTATATTTTTCCACTGTGAATCTCAGGAGACTCAAGCCAAAAAGCAGAGTGCAATGGTAGTTTTAATGAGGAGTTTATCCCATTGATATAGGGCATAAAAGCAGAAGGAGCATAGGGAATTAAAATGCAGCTCTGTAACGATTGAGGTAAGCAGGATTAAACTGGGATCAAGACTTTGACATGCTAGTGTGAAAGACAGCTAAGGTGAGAGATTCATTATGGTCTTCAGAGTAAGGCATTCTGGTTTATGGTGCTCTGGAAATGCATCTTCAAATGACATTTCTCATCAGGATTGCTTCCATACTGAAGGAAGTGCTGAAAAGGAGTCATCTATATTTGTACACCTCTGTGCTCACACAACACATCACAAGTATGTTCTTCTGCACGATCTGGACCACTCCACACAGAACAAGCCTTTATGTAGGTATGTTGATCTGGACCTGTGTGGGTACCATAGCTGCTATGATTATAAAGGGGAAAGGAATGTATGAGCTAGAAATCATCAAAATTAAGATAAATTATTATGCTGGCATCTTCTGGAATTAAGGCTGAAGTGTTACAGGCACAGTAGCATTGTACTTACACTGTAAGACTGTGCCATGATAAAATCCTTTGGGGAAATTTAAATAATGGAACAAATTACTCTTAAGTTAAATGATACACTTTATAACCCACTTCTTATTTTAGAAACATTTAATAATATTAAATTACCTAAATGTCTAGGGAGGGCTATGCTTAGTGATTTACTAATTGCCAGCAGAGTCATTCCAAAAATGGAAACCCCAAATGAGCTCACCCCAGTTCTGTCCCACTCACTAATAGATTGTGACTACTCTGGAAAAGTTCACTTTCAAATATGTGAGAGCCGATTGCGTTGACGTCTCCTGTAGTTTGAATACATGAGGTGACCTCCAAGCCCCTCTCAAATTAATGTAAAACATTTATTGTAGATTTAGTGGGACGAGGAAGCCACACACTTGAGCCTTCTCTGTCACTCCTTCTTCCCATTTGTTCAGAAGAAGCTCCAGTAGACCATTGCAAAACATAAACCAGTTGTGGTGGGAGGCTGCTTTTTTGAATTTGCATAGGATGCAAACAAGTGATGGGAGTAATAACACATTCAGTCCTGTGAACTCTCTGCTGTTCAACCTTTTTAGGCAGTTCATATGCTTAAATTCAGGTATCTGTCTATTTTTTCTTAATTTTTCTGACATGTGCCTAAAGTCTTTGAATCATCTGTAATGAAAATAAAGTAGCACAGGCAGTGAGTCTACTTCACTAGTAAGGCATAAAGCATATAGCTAATTAGCCACTTATGTCTTATACAGTTCTTTATCCTATAATACCAATTTAAAAAATGTCACTGTCAATTATGTGTAGTACATTTATTCTATATCTGACTTCTCTAAGAAAAATACCAAAAAAAGAGACTATGTAATTGGAAAGAGCTTACAGAAATATTCCCACACTTTATGCGTTGTTTAAAACAAGTAACTCCCCTAGGAAGTTCCCTGGCATTTTTTTTTTTCTTTGGGTATTTTTTCCCTTTAAACTGTGTTAGGAGATTTCCTGTAAAGTGCCTTTAAAAATATAAGTAGTGCTGAAATGGCAGATCTGGGCCTGCAGAAGGGGAAGAGCGAACCTCTAGTGTGTCTGGGAGGGCTGATAGACTTGTGGCAGTGAATTAAAATTAGGATGCTAGAGCTGTTACTGCTTTCAGCTGTCTTTCAAACAGATGGATGGTCAACTCAGAATGAACCGATCTACTCTCAAATCAGCTCCTGACTTGCCGGTTTTCAGTGTGGCACACTAATGTGAACTAGTTCAGATTTTGTTTTTCCTTAATAAACCATGCTGAAACCAGTGTCAGTTCAGGAGCTGATTCATGAATGGACTGGGTAGTTTTGCCTCAGGGTTAAAAATATCATAGGAGAGATAGGGCAAATACCTGAGTGATGTAACTAATCCACTGCCCAATTTTCATTGGTTTCATCGACTCCTGCATCCACTTTTGTAAGTAATCTGTCTGCCTATGAAACTCAGTCTGAATTTTATTATGCCTCTTATGTCACGGTTTCCACAGTACTGCCCTGCAATGGATACCTGAAAGACGCTATTAAGCAAAGCATTTTGAAGCATACTTAAAGTTAATGGCCTTTAACATGCATTTTAATCACTTGCCGTATCCCCACCTATTTGTTCAAGGTTTATGCAACTCATTTAACACCACAACTTTTATCAGCTTTACCAGAGGTAAAGACAGAAATC
Source organism: Leptosomus discolor (assembly GCF_034619465.1). Lineage (NCBI taxonomy): Eukaryota > Metazoa > Chordata > Aves > Leptosomiformes > Leptosomidae > Leptosomus > Leptosomus discolor. The sequence continues at coordinate 12,870,683 of NC_141419.1, forward strand.
TAGCTGATGCAGAATCCAAAAGGATTTTTAAGAAGCTTTTGCTGTCCCACACCTTAAAACACACCTTGGCATTGAAAACCAATGAAACGAGAGAATTGAGCCCCACTTTCATGGATGCCTTTGGTTCCTCATCTTGCACTTGCACACTGACACCAAGTCAAAGCCGTCACCCTATCTGTAGCTGCTAGCAGCATAAAAAGAAGCCGTGGGACATATTTCACCCACCTTAGGGTTCTCTATTGTTGCCATATGACAATAACAAACAGCTCTTTTCTTAAGGCTTGCTTGCCTGAATGTCTCCCCTCCTTTCTCCCTATCTTCCCTTGGCTTCATCTTCATTTTGTCTGCTGTTGCAGAACTGCTGGAGTTGCCCTGCTTTGCTCGTTGTGCCTCAAGGAATGTGAAGATCATCTTGTGTTTAACCTGGGAAGATGCAAGAGATGCAAAATCCGAAGCAGTCACAAACCCCTTAGGATATTTTTATGGAAACAGAGAGGTGGATTTAATTGTTTCTCAAAGACAGAAAAATATGGAGCACCACTTTTCTATCTGGCTGGACTAAGCAATGTCCTAGTCCACCGTTTTTTTTTTTTGGTGGTAAAGTAAAAGCACCAGGGGCAAACTTTTTGTTGAGATCCTTCACTGCTGTTGAGTTGTGCACATTCTTCAGCATCAGTTTCTAGCACCATCTTAGGAAACACCAGGTGCCTAAAGTGACAAACTGTTTAATTTAGCATTAAAGAAATAGACTTTGGAAGGCATGATCTTCCTGCCTAGACTGCTCAGGAAGGGGGGAAAAAATTCAGAGTAGATTTTAATAAATAAGGAGGGAGCCAATTTTCAAGGTTTCAGCTAAGATTTGTGAGAAATCCAGTGACATCCACATTTGAACTTCAACTGGCACAATGGCAGAGCTGACATCTTTCAGGACCAGCTAATGGAACAGGTAGACCTTGGTGAGGAGTCACTGGCATAACAACTATAACTGGTAATGTATGCCCTAAAAATAGATGTCAAAGAAATCTAGAAGATACTGAAGTGCACATACCCTACATTAGAACATTTGGAATTAATTTCCTTAGCCTTCTCACTTCTGGTACTTTCTTCCTGTTGTGTCTGTGTTTCTTAGACCTACCATTTATAAGGCACATAACACCATTAAGTGAAAGAACTCTGTTGATGCAAAAGAGTGGCCTGTATCTCCATCACTTATCAGACCAACAGTGTTCAGACTCCTAGAAAATTGCCAGTAACAGTGTAGCTCCCATATCTTTTTCTCTGCCTCTTATCTTACAGCCAGTACTTGGCATCTGAGCGTCAAACAGCTGAAAGGTATCTATTAAAGTATTGACAGCCATTATAAAGGTCAGAGTGCCTCTTTATTTTTTTTTTCTCCTGATTTTCAGCTGTTCAATTATAAAACTGGCAATGCTTTCTCTGTTTGCACAGAGTTTCAGTATGAGCTATATTTGACGAATGAGCCTGAGTAAACTGCAAAATAGCAATTAAATTCCTGGAAGAGACAATGAAAAAATGTTTGCTTTGTCACTGCTTAATAAGAAGGGCCCAGCTCTTCTAATTTTGTCATAAAGCATTTTGATGACTTGTTACTAGTTAACTGTGAATCTTTTGATCTCCTGATTTTGACAGACAATGACCCTGTCATCATATCAAAGCACTACCTATTACAGTAAATGAAGAAGCACAGCTCTCTAGAGATACCCTTAGGGCAAAAGTGTGTATGCATACACAAGGAAGATGGAGAAAAAGGGAGAGATCTATAGCATCTAGCCTATTTAGAGTTTTCTATACTAGAAATACAATTGTATCATGGGACCTGCTTACAACTCAGTCTCATTGTAGAGTTCAGCTTGTAACCTTAACCTTTAAGCCTTGCTGTGGAACATAGTTATGGACCCATCAACACTACAAAATAGGATCATATTGTATTTGGGTCGGGGGATAACTACGTTGTAACTTCATCCCTTGTCACGGCTGTGACTTTACTACAGACAAGGTCTTCTAAAGCCCAGTGTTGTATTATATGTCCTGTTCACTACTAATAATTGCTGCTTCTAATGCTGTTGTGGGGGAATCACCTGCTATGTCCCTTTCGTTGGTAAAGCAGCCCCTTTAGCAGTGATAGTAGTAATTCTGGGAAACCCAAAAACAGATTATTAATGTTGTTTTATTGAGTATAGTAACTGACAATTTTTTGCATAGCAGATTTCTAACTTTGTACAGAAAGGTAAAGACCAAATCTGCAAAGGACAGTGGTTGCTGTCAGAAACTGTAATTCTGAGCTTTTCTGGTGCCTGTAAAAGTCAAGGTTGTTAAAGAGCCTCCTTTCAGCTTTTGCTACTGATATAAAGTTGATAGTGGCATGTGAAGGTGTGTACCACCCAGATTGCTACCTTAACGTCATTGGCAGTGTTAGGTAATAAATTCAGCAAGAGACATGAAGTCTTTCCTTGTTGTTTGTAAAATGTGTTAGTCTGATATTTGCAGGGGTGGGCGGGGAGGGGTTGTGCGTTTGTATTTTGGAGGGGAGCAGATGGTGAACACATAAACTCCCACCTTCATTTCCAAAGCCCGGAAGAGACATGGGAAAATGCCCTAAGAGCTGCAGGGAGTCCACCTTTCCATTGCGCTCCTACAAACAGAAGGCTTAACGAAGGCAATGGAGAGGACAGCATGCCTTACCACAAGCACCCCTCCATGGATGGGTAATGCTTCCCATTTCTGCTGCTCTAGTGATGCAGTCCAGGGCTCCTGTGAGGGGCCAATCCATCCTAGCCCCACTGAGTACTCTCCAAGTGATGAGGCAGCCTGAGAGGAGCAGGAGGATCTCTACAGCAACACACTGCAAGGTCACAGTTGCAACAAGTCTCTTGTGACTCCACCTACTGTACATCACCTACCCTATAGCCTATAGGGTGCTCAGAGGATGGCTTATAGCTCTGTTGTGCAGCAGCTCCTTAAAAACTCTACAAGATCTTCAGGCAGAGGTGATAATTTCCCTATTCACAATCTCCCCATTGAAGTATCTTCTCAAAGTGCAAGCTGTTAGCTACCCCATCCCCTTGTGCCCCATACAGAACTATGCCAAGGAGGGATGCATTGACTGCACTCAGGTCAAAGCAGCCTAGACTAGCTGAAGCACATTTGCTTTGAAATCTTCGCAGGGGAAAACTGAAAGGACACGTCTCCTTCAGAGCACAGCACAACTTTCTGGAACAGCTCTTTCTCCAAGAGAGGCATGGGCAGAGTGGCAGGACCAGGACCTCCTTTCCCAAAGAACACTAGAGAAATGCAGCTGCCCTGATGGGGGAACTGTGAAGCCTTCAAAATTGTGTAGACGGTGTCTAAGCACCAAGGCGACTAGCATGCTAAACACAGAGATGGATGTAAGGGCCTCAAAAGGGAAAGCAGGGAGGCAGCAGCCACTCTTGACAGGGCTCCAACACAGCTTGTCTGGAGGCACCTCATGGCCAGAAAAGAGACATTGCTGGGCTAAAGAAAGGGAAGACAAATCAAGTATCACAATCTCCTTTGTTACTGTGATAGTTTAATTTGCAGTTACGTCATCATTCATAGGTTTCCCTATGAACCTTCCACCGTTGTATCTCTATGCCTTTCAATGGCTAAAAACAACCTGCAGTGCTAGATACCTCCTTAGGATTTCTTTTTACTGAAAAGCACAAGCAGCCACTTGGAAGTACACACCAAAATACACGAAGGTTGCCTGCCATGGCAGAAAAGGTGTGTGGATAGCAGGAGGGCAGGGGAAGCATTGCACAATGTCAGCTCCACATTCAGGTGGAAATACAGCCACTGTTTTATTCCTCTGCTTTCCCAAGGGTGGGAAGTCGTAATGACTTTAGAGTCACTGACTGTAACTGCCTTTTCTTTCATCTGCAGGGAGGTAATACAGAGCCCTGCCCGTTTCCCCCCTCCTCTGAATTTATGCACAAAGTCTGAGTTACTGCTTACGCCTCAGCATTATCCTAGTAAAGCCAGTCACAGCAACGGTAAAGCCTGAGGGTATACACAGCTCTGCCTGTAGCTACGGTCATGCAGTTTTCAGCAAATTACTGCTGTCAGACCTGGTGCATGCTCCTGCTAATGATCGGCTTCTCACAGGTCCTTCTGACAGAGAACCAGGTAAGAAGGGAAGGGCTCCTTGCAGAACACGGTTGCATTTGTTCATTCATCCTAGTTCTTATTAGTAAAGATGGCTTTCCCTTTTCCTTTTTTCATTTATACACCTTCTCACTGAAGTTTAAATGCTGTCCCGGCAAAACAGTGAAATTGCATCTCCAATGTTGAAACTTCTCCTTTTGAAAAAAAAAAAAAGTCTGTCCTGGTATAATTTATTAATTTCTTTTATTCAGGAAAATAAATTTATCTTTTGCCAAACTAGAGTGAATAGTTCTAAAATATTCAACATAAAGCCAGCTTGGTTTCTCAGATAGAATTTCAGTTCTTGTGCGATTTTTTCCAAAAAGCAATTGGCGGTTTGCTTTTCTACAGGATCTCTGCTGACGGAAGTTTTCTTTTCTCAAACACTGCTAAAGAGCAACCTGCAAAGAAGTGTCATGGGAACTGAAGCTGGCTCTCTGAACTTCAGTTTTCTTCAGCCAGCATAATGTGTAATTTTGTTTTTACTGAGTAAAAAGCAGCTTCATTGGTGAAAAATTGTCTTCACTCACAGTGAAGAAAAAGCAGACATTCACATACGTTTCATTTTGGGTTTTTTTTTTTGTTCATCCAGCACAAAAAATTAAACTTCCTATTCTGCTATAAGTGTTGTCAGGCAACTTAATTAATGCCTGCTGGAGATAAACACTGACCTCTATGAATGGGCATTGAATTTGCCTGTACAGGATCTACAGATTTCCATTATGCATCTCAAACAGCAATGATTTTGAAAGAAAACAAACAAAACTGGAGATTTTTTCTGGTTGGAAAGTACACCGGGAAGTTTGTGGGTTTTTTTGTTTGTTCATTTGTTGTTGGGTTCCCGCCCCCCCCCCCCCCCCCCCCCCCGTAGTTATTCCTAACATAAGGCTGATGTTTAACATCCTCCTTCTGTCTCAATACCAAGGCTTTCTTCTGTTTTGAATCTGCTGGCTGCTGGAAAACTACAGATGCTGAAGCAGGTAGTTCTCTGTCTGGATGGAGAGTGCAGAAAGCAGCTGCCACCTCCTAAAGGTGCCCCTAGTGAGCATGGGGGAGAAGAGAGGAGGCAGAGGGACAACCCAATGGCAGAAGGGGCATTATCTGCCTCTGCCTTTGAAGGTCAAGAAAATGCCTCTGTGCATGTTCCCTCAATCCCACTCTAGCTGGGGCCCTGGTTCTATCAGGAGCCTCAGGATTTGGTAAGGTCACTTATTAAAGCTCTCAATCCCCCAAGCTTCTCTTAAAAGCCGAGTTTTGGCTAGATGATCCTGTGAGCAGGGGCTGCTGAAATGGCTTTCTAGTCTCAAATCTGCCTTCTTCTCCAATAAGCAGTTCTTGGGTCTGTTTTCACTCAGCTCTTGCCCATACATATATATCAATCAACAACACATGACATCTCTTTTATCTCTGCAGTATCCAAGAAGTATTCACAGAGAAAATCCAATACCACAAAAAGAAAAGCACTGCTCTAAGTGCCTGAAGATGAACACTGGGAAAGCTCAAAAATACCCGACATGCCCTAAATCACCAGCTGTGGATGATGTTAAAATTTTCCCTTTTCCGATCTTTTTTTTTCCTGATAAAAGCATCCATTGGCTGAAAATTCTTTTATTGTGTTAGGACACGCTGCAGACGTCTTACAGCGTGGGTGCTCCTGAAGGCATATTGATAAAACCATGTACGTCCTGACAGCCTGCAATTTCACCAAAGGCACCTCATAGAAGCGGCTCTGCAAAGACCAAATTCAGCCTCCAGCAATTTCTGTGGAGGCAGTTGTGAATGCTGAAAACTGCTTCTTACGCACAGAGTTGTTGAAATCAGATTAATGTCAAAGTATGATCTACTATTGGGAAGTCAAAACACATTGTGTCCATGAAATAGCTTAAAATAAACAAAGACATCAATAAACACCATAAATATATTTACTTTTTTTCCAGGAAACAATCAAAAAACAGTATCTAATAATACCTACATTCATTAGCAGCATGTCCATGAAGTACTCTGGTCTCTCAGCAAAAAAGAAGTGATTCAGAGATGAATCTCACCCACAGTCATGTCAGAGAGACATTGTTAGACAGATGTGAGATTTGTAATTTCATTATTCAAGTTCATTCCTACAACTAAACACCTGGATTGCAATTCTCTGCCACTGAGTTATGTTTCATTACTTCTAGGTAAAACTGCTGTGATTATTTCTGCCTATGGATGTCCATGGTAACTACCCAAAAACTACCGCTTGTCCAACACATGGATAAAATGTCATCTTTTAAAAATTAAAAAAATAACAAAAATTATATCTCACTGGGGCTTTGTGCGCTCATGTTTCCTCATGCAATATCATTTTAATTTCCTTCAGAAGCCCTGCTCTTCCTCTTCATAGCTTGGTTATGATTCTCCATTCTTCTCTGTATTGCCTCAAAAATATGATGGTCAGTCAGGATGATGCAGTTGACAACCGTCAGAAAAAAACTTCTCTTGTTAAGCCATGCTCTCACTCTCTCTCTGTGTTGTACGTGATAAACTGGGATATGTCCTTTGCAGCAAAGAAAAGGAGAACAAGAATATTTCTGTCTCCTTTGCATACAAAACTTAGTGGTGTTTTTGTCTATGTATTAATGATGTTGTAGTTCTCACAGTACCTTAAAATTTTATGGACTATAAAGCCCAAAGATCTCACAGTCCTTTTCACACACTATAAGCTCCTGCTGCCTCTCTGTGAGGAGGTTTGATGACATTGCTCCATTTTGGTTAAGGAAACTGTGGCAGGTATTACTAAAGGCCACACATCATGGTGGCAGAGAGAAGGGAAAGAATCAGGGCTCCTGATCTACATGCAGGCCACATCTGTCTTCCAATGAAGACAAGGCAGGAGCTTGTGCTTCAGCTTTATGGCTCAGTTTTTTACCAATTTTATCTATTTTGGGGGGTGCAAAAAGTCACAGGTTCAAATTCACAACAGAAGCAATGTCACCATTTCTGCACCTATCTACTACCTGCAGTGAAAAGCTGGTATGCATGGCCAATATGAAATTGTATCCACTGAAGAGATGTCATTTCTGGAAATCAGGCTCTGAGTGTTTCAGTTGAAGAAAGAGCAGGTAAGGACATAACTTTATCAGACATTACAGATTAATTAGTGTTGCTTCAGCAGTGGAAATATCTTCAGACTACTGGAAACTACCTTAAAGCCCAGAGGAACTGCCAAAGAAAGAATTATTATTTTTTCAGTGGCTTTCATCCTATTCCTACTTTCTCCAGTAGCATGCTTCTCTTGCAGTACTATATATTAAGGTGAAGGATCCTTTCCTGATACTCAGTGGAGCTCATTCCCCAAAACCCATAAAAATAGATTGCTCATATGATTCCATTAACTGCTATGTTTCCAAAAGCTATTTTAATTCACTTCTGTCCATCTGTGGCAGTTCTTACTTAGGTCCAGAGGCAGGCCTGGATGGGTTTTTTTGCAACAGGGAACACCTAAGGATGACAAGACAGGACCTGGATGAGTTAGCAACATTTTCCTACAGAGATCAGTTTTGTTCATTGGCCAAGACAACAAAATAATGAATTAGAAAAAAATTCTGCAGATGAAACTGGGCTTATCACTGCTGTGAAATCTGTGTCACTGATGCTGCTGAGAGGAGAGTGGAAAGCTGGAGAGCAGAGATAGCTGCAACAGCACAAACCATCCCCGCCACCAGTGCTGTGAGCAGCTTGCAAGAGTCTAACAAAAGGTTGAAAATTACTGTTGTCTCCCAGTCTTACGGTGTGCCTCCCTGCTCATCTCAGTGACCTCCTGGTCCAGAGGTGTCAGAAGAAATACAGGCAACAACTGTACATACAAGGATGGCCCCTTGTCAGGCTGTGATATACAGCTCAGCAGGAATTTATTTCAAACTGGTGGAGATTGGGGGCCCCATAAAACTGTACAACCTCAACTCAGTGAAATAAGGTCAGTAAAATCCATAAACTCTGATACCACACAGTGAAGTATGCCTCCAGTCAACTGCAATTCACGGGTGGCATCATGATGGATACTCCAGCAGCTTGGCTTGTTTGCTGATGGATCTGACCAGCACATGCTTTCAGCTCCTTTCATCTCCCTTCTTTTTGCCTCCCCATTGCTGTGCTGCCTGTTAAGACACAGGACCGAGGTTTTCTGGCTGCAGAGTCAATGCAAAGTAGTGACTCTTCAGCAAGACCTGCTGCACATCTCCTGAGTGATAACTAATCTCATCCAAGCTCCAGTGCAGAACAGATGTCCACACTTGCAAAATGAAAAATACAACAAGAAACAAATAGAAAAAAAGAGAGACAAGACAAGACAAGACAAGACAAGACAAGACAAGACAAGACAAGAAAAGAAAAGAAAAGAAAAGAAAAGAAAAGAAAAGAAAAGAAAAGAAAAGAGAAAAGAAAAGAAATTAAAAGAAAATAAAAGAAAGGAAAAGAAGAAAAGAAAAGAGGAAAAAAAAGAAAAAATCTGTGCTGATGCTGTCTAGTCTGTCTCATAGGAGAAAACACATCAGGCAGAAACAGCATTTTTTTTACACTTCATACTGCTGTCAGTGTGATGTTGAACAAGTGCCATTAATCAAGAGCTCTGTAATTCATTAGGCATAGTGATGTACTTGAAATGTTATTTCAGTATCGTTGTTGAAAGCTCCTGTAACGGATTTGAAAAAGTAAGGTAAAAAGGATTATCTGCTGCATTTTAGAGCCAGGAACTGATTTAACTGGAAACAACAACTTTCTCACCATTAACCCAATTCTAAATAAGAAAACAGGGAAATCTACAGTCCCTTGGTGGATAGCACCAGATGTTTCTCTGTCAGCATCCTAAGCTACGCTGGTCCAGGCCACATTCCTCACAGGGAAATGCAAACACTACGGCCATGCAGGATATTCCCCTTCCTGCCTATATCTCTATTGCTGTGAGTCCAAAACTGTCTCATACAGCAGAAGCAGCTGGGTGGTTACCCTTCAGTTAATACAGAACCTATCTAGTACAACTACAGAGAACCTAAATATTTATATCAGCACCCAAATCTGGTTTAATTGCATTAAACTGTAAACCTGTGTGGTATCTGACGGCAGTGATTTCCACAGGTAGATTACACATATTACAAAACAAAACTTTTCTCATTGTCATCACATTTTCAGCTAACACACAGGATGTTTCACCATCTGCACACAGCTTGTTTTACACATGCGTCTATCATGCAATCTCCTGTTGGACTCTCTTTTAAAAAGAGGATTCTTGCCTTTTTAATAGCTCTTCAGACAGGACACATTTTACATATTTAATTATTTCCATTACCTTCACTGCTTTTCTTTTTGCTCTTCCCTTGCAATATGGTAATGATATATCTGAACAGACTGTTCAGAGTGAGGGAATGATATGTTCCTAACAGTTGGCATGGAATTCTCAGTACAGAGAATCTTTTGCTGTCCTACTTGCAATGTTTTCTTGGCTCTTTTTGCTCATGTGAATGCCCACATTTCGATCAGAACCTGGGTTTGTTACAAGTACTTTGAGATATCCTTGAGTTGTTTCCAGAGCATCTTCATTTACACATCCTGATACTGAATTCCACCTGGCTTTGGTTTTTGCAGACTTTCTTAGCTGCTTCTGCAGATTCTTGTAATCTTTGTTGCCTTGACTAACCTGATTATTTTTTTTTTTTTTGCTACTTGTAGACCTTGTTAGGCTTCTCTTGATTGTTAAGAAATAGATTACATCAATTATTGTACAGGACTTAAAGCACTTAACTATTATACTTTGCTAAAACAAAAATCTGTGTATTTTTACTTCTCCTTTCTGTCTTCCAATCCATTGTCTGTTATAGATAATCTGTCTCATCTATTTCAGATTTTGGTTTTTTTACATCAAAATATCTTTTTTTCCTTAAGAACCAGTGGTGACAGATTTTGTCAAAAGATTATGTTACATTGACTATTTTTGATTCATCCATTCTATTGATAAAACTTCAGCATATGTGTGGTAGGTTGTAGAATTGTGATTTTTTTTTCCTTGTAGAACCTATATAATACTTTTATGATCTATGTGCCTTTGATCTTGCACTGGATGGCATGCAGCTAGGCTGCTATCTTTCCAACAGAAAGCTATACAGGCAGAAAAGTTTCACTACCTTGAAAAGTACAAAAAGTGGGGGACCTGTGAAAAATAACTTTGTAACCTTATACCTGAATGGTAACGAACAAGGCAACTTATAAATAAATAAGTAGTTTGTAAGTGATGGTATATAAGTAATAGACCAGTGTGTATCAAGTGATTCTACATTGCAAAAAAATACCTGTCTGAATTTCTCCTACCTTGCAGAGAGCTTAGCTACAGCCACTGGTTATAAATGCACTCAGGGTTTTTTAATCATGTTAAAAAAATCATCCAGAAAACATTCTGAGATGGAAGTCTTGCAAATAGAACAATGATTCAGAAGTAAATGCCAAGAAGCCTTGTCAATACCCTGATGGTATCACCCAGGATGCTGCTTCAAGAACTCTGTGGATGGATTAGATGTGAGTCAGAGACCTGTAGTGATGTGGCCTCTCTTCTGAGAGTGTGACACTGGATATTATAGCACAATGTATTTAAGGGCCTTTGTCTCCCTCTAACGCTCAGCATGATGATGGTATTGTAATGCCAGGAGTGACAGCTCTCTCCTATCAGCACCTAGAAACCACACGCAGCATGCACCAGTGTGGCTTCCAACAAAACCTCATGGTTCTTTTGCCCACTTCTACCTACATTCATCCTGCCAAGACCAACTTAAATGTCTCTTTCAAACATAACCAAGTTTGCAATATTTATAATTATCAGTATATATATTTTTTAAAGGGATCACTCATGACCATGTACCAGACGAAATTTTATTATATAGATTTTTAAGGACCAGCAGGTCTACCCTTCACATGGATATCTTACAGTTTCACACTCGCAAAAACTAGGATCTTCTCCTCTGGCACAAGTGAAGCACTTAATGAACAGAAATTGGTGAGGGGTTTCAGATTTGTTTTCATTAACAAGTGTTCGGTGCAAAAATAGGCACATCTAACGTGTTACTTTCTGTGTGAAGAAGTGGTTAAGTCGATCACCTAAGGAGCCTATTTCAGAGGCCACAGGTTAATCAAACTATTCTTGTATCATGAATACCTCTGTTGATTTTTTTGCTTTATCCTCACTACAGGTAAATAATTCTGTACTTTTATAGCATTACCCAGGTTGTCTTTTGAAGTTTTGTGAATTCTAATCTTCTAAAGCATACATAAGTCCCCTTGCCATTATTTAATTTCCTTCAATTCAGCTGCCAGTCATAGAATATTTTCTTAATGAAGCAGATCGATTGATATTGTTGGCCAGTTTACTCAACAAATATTCAAATGCCCATTTTAAACATGATTCTGGCAAGATGTGGTTTTCTGTTACTAATTTATTAGTAAATAAATACACGTTATATATCCTCTCTAGGCATTGTGTGTGTGTGCTTGTCTGTTGCCTGCTCAGGGAAACACAGTAACCGTGAAGGCATTGGAAGTTTAGGAAAGTAATTTCCAAGAGTGCTTCCCGCTTTCCTCAACCTTCAAACTATTTGTGACTGTAGGACAAGTCAAGGAAATGATGCAAATGCTTAGTGACTCCAAACATGAAACTCCAGTGTGTGCTATCAATAGTTCTGCAGGAAGCTAATGCCATAAAATGTAATTTCTGGTAAAATTAAAATTATGTATATTATGTATTTGGTTAAAATACATGTTTTTTTTCTAAAAGTCATAAGGAAATAGGGTTTTTGCTTAGGTTTTTCATTTATTGTTGAAAATGTGGTTTGCCTTAAAAGAATTTTCATTTTGGTATGAGTGATGCTAGGTATTACTTCCATGCCATTTACCCAGCACTTCTTTTTATTCAATTACTCAGCAACATTGAGCTAAACAACATTTAGTTTACCGGGCTTTCTACTGTACCTTTTGCTGAATCAGAAATGATTTATAGTTGGCAAATAAAATTAAAATTACGTGTACCAAGGCTAATTAATTACATTTACTGTAGACAATAAATATTCTTGTGCATAATGATTATATTATAACTGTAAAAATAGATGAGTTTGAAGAGCAAATATACAAAGGGTGTATTTAATAAATCAGACATACAGGACTCACAAACTTGCTATTTGAAGAAGACAAAGTGCAGAAGTGGTTTTGACTGCAAAGAAAGGCTATCTCTCCCTCCATCCATCTATCCAAGGTATTTTAAGGCGTTGTCATTTTGGCATCTACATCGTAAATAGTGACGAGAGCTGCAGAATGAGCTCTCATTTCCGTTACAGCTTACTGCTAATGGCAGGAATGGGTTTATTTAGCAACAACACACATAATGTTGTAAGTGTCCACTGCATGAAGTTCTTGCTTGTACCAATGACTGCATGCAAACATCACATATTTAGACCCATAGTTGGGGCATTCATTAAAATTTTTCTGCATGCAGATGCAGCGCTCAATCTTGCCTTATAGTTTTGGATAATCAACAACCTCAAGTGGGAACCATGTGGCTAAATGTATTGCTTCATGAAGAGTTTTCATCAGGCATCTGAAATATATTCGACATCAGACCTATTGAAAAATTGTCTTTGTTAGCAGGGTGGGTTTATCTGTGGCTTTCTCACAGGTTCATGTGTCTAATTAGCTGGCAGAATGGAAGAAAGAGTTGGAGCTGAGAGCAGAGGATGGCTTGCAAAAGAAAATCACGTGGAACTATGGTGCAACTCTGAAGGTGTCAAACACTATTAATAAAAATTAAAAAAAATAAAGAAAGGAGGAACAACGAAAGTAAATTACTTTTCCCTGCATGGGAGAGACGCAGTTGCCTTTTCATCTGCCTTTTTATGCAGCACAAGTTATTTGAGAAATTAGCAAAAAATGAAGTACACAGCAGACAATTTGTGTCAGTGTACTCAGCTTCAAGGAAGAGCCTTTATCTGAGCTACAGCTATAGATTCATCAGGAAAAGAAATTACACCTTGAAATGTCAGCTGTTTCTGCTCCTGCAGCACACTGGTTATGGGTTCAAATGCTCTGAGTCAGGCTGGATATTAATACCAGTGAAGCTGGATGAAATATTCATAGCACAATATGTCCACTTCTGAGAAAAACACATTCATATAATTGAAACAATTGTGCTAAATGATGACCTCATCATCTTTTTACATACACATGTAAATATAGCATTGTGCAAAACCAGAAAATTAAGTGAATTTTTTTTTATTGCCGCTCAGTTTTATTTTGAAGTGCGTTAGTTACAATTTGCATGGCAGTGACTTTAATTTTCCTGAGGGTAGAGAGCACTGATAGAAGCCATTTGGCCTCATTTTCCTACAAGGAATAGCCATATTAAACTGCTATATTACTCCTTGATGTCCCTATTACTCCTTGCCTGGTTGGAATAAAACTCCAAGAGCAGCAGGAAGCAACAACCCATACAGTCAGACAAATGGAGTAGAGGAATTGAGTTAGTTCTCATTTGTTTTGGAAGTAGAGCCAGGAAAATAATTATTTTCCAGCCCGAACCAACACCTTTTCTTTAATCAACTTTAGATCCTGGGTTTGGTTGACCCAAAGTGACATTTCAAGATTGTCTAAACTATGAGAAGAGACATAGTGGCACCAGGCTGTCTAAAATCTCGTTTTAAAATATTTTTGTCAGTTTTCAAAAACAATACTTTATCATGAGGGACTAAAATAATTCAGATTTCAGAAGGATTTGGGGAAGGAGGAAATCAACTAAAACAAATATTCAAATTTTTTCCCTTTTAACCTCAACCATTCTGTGATTCAGTGATGTTACAATCACCATCATGCTTCTAAACCCTTTTGTTTTTATTTCACAACACCTTACCTACCCTTAAAGAAATCAACATGAAAAACCCTTTCATGAAGTTCATCCTCAATTTTAGGAGGGCAGTGCCCTCAGCCTAGAAATTTCTGCTGAAATACTCTGGCAGGCAAGGCTTCATCTGGAAGGCATAAGGCCAGCTCTTCTCCTGCACAGTAAGACAGTTTGGGTTACAATAGCTTGTGACAGATGTGCCAAAGGATATATTGATTTTTAGATAAGCAACTGATTCTGTGCCTTGATGCAGACTGATTAATAATTCTCCACCAATTTTTCACTTTTCTTTATAGCAAATATATTCTTTAGACAAAACTCTGCACCAATCTTGGATGTGTGCTATAAACACCATTTCACAGCAGGCACATAGAATTTGGTTTTGCTAAACTTCATAAGCATTTATGGTTTTAGTCACAAGTATTGATATCAAGGAGCACCAGTGCTCTTATCTCCAACAAGAGATAATGAGAGCTTATTGGCTGCCCACACTGCAATAAAAACAGTAGCCCAGTATAAAACCATATCGGGCATTATTTTTGTCGTATTTTTGCTCATCTAGTCATCTCACATCCACAGCAAACCAGGAACTGGTGCATGTCCAGCTCCCAGCTCTCCACATCCCATACTTTAATTTTCAGCAGCCTTTAGATGATTTCCTTCAGCAATTAGCCTTGAGCCAAACAGGTCCTGCTCCTTTGCACCTAGGCATGAGGGTGCAGTCCCTTATGCACATCACTAACAGCAAGGTTTTGACAACTTTACTCATATCACAAAATATTTCCATCTCCATAGCTAAAGTGTGTCTGCTATATCAAGCACAAGCTATGTGATTTTAGTCTTTTTTGATCAGACTGTGTGTGGTTCAGTTGCTTTCATTCCATAATTGACCTGCTTATTCATCACTTATGTAAATAAATGGTTTTAATCTGCTCCACATCTTTCCTGTCATCATTTCTCTGGTGAATTATTATGATGTATTCAAGCAAAAATCTGTATGTCCATATTATTGAATGATCAAACACAAAAAATTTCAAGGAAAAAATGTAATTAAAGGCTTTGAAAAGAAAAGACTTTTTTAAGAGAAAAAAAAATAAAACCTTTATTCTCCAATTTATTTTCCTTTGTCCAGAAATTATTTTGGAAAAAAGAGGCTGTAGTAATTTCTGCAAGAACCTATTCCAGCACTTTTGGATTCTGACCCCATTGGATATACTGCAAGAATAGTTTTCCTTTCTTATTGTTCCTCATCCTCTCCTCCTATTTTTTAAACACAGGCCAAAATTAAAAAAGAGAAAACAAACCATAGATGACTGATATTAGATGTAAAACATAACACACTGTCGGAAAGTTTTCTGCAAATGGAAAAACTAGAGGTTGAACAGATGGAACTTCAGAAAACAAGACAAGAAGAACAGGAAAAATAAAATCAATCTTTATAAAACCAAGAGTTTGAAATCGCTGTATTTTAGATTTGATTTAAACTAAATCTCTGTTTACATTTCTTCCACCCTAAAAATGACATTACATTTTTCGGCAGCTGAGAGTTTCTCCAAGCTTCTGAATCTCATTTTGAGTTTACAGTGATACAGCATTGCGTTACTTATGCTAATCAAATATGTCAATATACTTCAACACTTGTTAAAAGAAAAGTTATTATCCAGATTGTCTAAAATGTATTTGTGCCTGAAAGCCTGTGCTTTAAAAACTTATATTTAGGAGGCATCCCACGATCCTCATCCTGTTGCTAGGACTCTGAGTAACCTCCTACACCCTCAGGGTGCCCACAGAAGTCACTTAGGACAGGAGGCAAAGCCAGAAGGTGACCTCAGTCCCTGGATTCTCCCCTAAAAGTCACAAATTATGGCATTTTGAAGCTGTTCCCATTTTCCTCCTATTTATCCTGTTTCTTTGTATCATGTATTGCATATGCAAAACAGATAAACTATTTGCACATTACATGGTTTTCATTATTTTTTTTCTCTATTCTTTCTTGTTCTGAAGTGTAACCTCAGAGAGTATGAGCTGTCTCCTCAAGGATTTCTTAATATTGGCCTGACTGGAAAGGGAGGTTTTCTGTAAAAACCTGGGAAGGGCCTGGTATGAAATTACACCAATGAATTAGCACATTGAGGCAATTGTTTGCAATAGTAATGTATAACGGCGGTTTTGCTGCCACCAGCTGGAGCCACTTTTAACACTGGTGCAATTACAAAAAAAATTACAAAGGCAAGATTGGCAGGAGAAATAGAAAAGGATAGGTGTGAAAGAAAATAAACAGACAGAGGAAAAACCCCCACACTGATTAGCTAAGAAACGAAGTACATTTGCATTCACTTTTTGTAGCCTTGGAGAAATAAGGGCTTGAATTTAGCAAAGATGGAATACATGCCAAAAATGAAAAAATCAGATCAGCTGATTACTTAAGTAAATGTCATCAAGGCTCTACTGTATTTTGAAATATCTGAATTAAGTTAATGTACACTTGCATGACATACCTCATATTTTCCCATAAAACAGAGGGAGATAAGGCTTCAGATTTGCAGGGAATGTAGCGCTCCATCATTCACAGTTATCATTTAAGCAGTGTGTGTGTGTGTTAGTAGCCACTGTAAATAGCAAATTATAACAGATAAAGCAACTGCTTTGAATAGGAGCCATGCTGTAACACTGCCTGACATCTCTGCTCTTTTGCTGAATATCAAACGTAAGGTCTCACGCAAACTTTATTTCAAAGACTTTGGGTAAGGCATAATGCGTAGTCTTCACATGCCATTGTATGAAAGTTTATCACACAGCAAGATGTGTGGGGGCAAAAAAAAAAACACAGCAAGAGTTGCTCTTTTTATCTTCCCTCAAACAGAAATAATAATTACTTGTTAGCAATTATAAGTTGGACATCTACAGTCTGAACGGGATGTGAAACTAACGGTTGTGCTGTTTGCTTTCCATCCAAAAATAGGCTTCTTGGAAGAGATCTTCTCTGTTCCAGAAATTAACCAGGTATTAATTAACCTAGGGAGGAACCAAGCTAACTCTGGTAAGATTTTTGTATCCTAGATGCACTTCACTGCATAACACTCAGCTAACTCTTTTATTACAACTGAGTAAGAACAGTTTTGTAGTCACATGTACATCCTTTTGTTCCCTTTTCACTTGTGGTTAAATGATATGCTTTTTCTCTTGGCACGCATCTATGATTTTAAACCTAGTCATTTTAAATTACCAAGGCATTATGATAGTTCTAATTTTCAGGTGATAATTTACTAATAGAGAACAGACTTTCCTTGTTACAAGGAAGGAGATGAGAATGGTCCTCAAAACATAAGCAGTGCCCTGTGAAGCATATTCTATAAATGTACCTAGAGACAGACAAGAGATAAGGAAGGGAAAAAAATAGATGAAAAGACTTATTCTTCTATCACTTAAATATTAAATAGAAAGAAGTACAATCAAACAACGCAGCAACCTGACAACTGAGTGTGCGTGTGGCTTATTGAGAACTAGAAAGGTGCAGAAAGTTCCCAGGTACCACGTTGGCAGTGGGACTCCTTTCAAAACAGTTATTTTATTTAGCGTGCTTGCCTCTCCAGTTTACCAGATCAGACCTCAGTAGCGTTTGCTTCAAGGAGGCCTTGTTCCACCTTAAACTGGTGTTACCATCAGTCAGTGCCTGGAAATAGTAAGTAATAACAATGTACCAGCCCTCCTTCCACTGCTCGTGTGCTGTAGAAAAGGCTGAAGCCTTTTTTGCTGGAAAAGCAAATTTTTGCTTCCAGGTGGTCGGGATTGAGTTTGCTGAGAAACAGAGCTTGTGCAGCAAGGGCTGAGAGTAGCTGCAGGAATATTTTTGCTTTTTATTTTGACAGAGGGAAGTTGTGGTTTTTTATCTATCTGTGGGCTATTTTTTTTTAATACATATACTGATATCTAAAATTTTGAGGAGGCCTTTCTTTAATATCTTTTACTCACGCAAAAAAATTACATGAAAATTTGTGATCAAATTTGCTACTCACGCCACCAAGCAAGGCATTCTCAGCTTTTAGAGTTGACTCTAACAACATTTGTCATTACCAGACAAATTAATTTGACTTCCTGGAGGTATTATGCTATTTCTGCTCTTCTGTCCAGTCTCTTCTTGCTTTAATAAGCCAAGCCAAGAGACAGTTCTTTATTCTTGTGGTTTCTCTTTCAGGATATCAACTTTGTCTTCAGCAAGCTGAGCTGACACTAGAGGTCTGCAAGAAGGTTGAAGTCCCTAGCTGCTATGGACTTCAACAAGAATAAAAGATGCCATCACCTGGGAAAACTGTACCCTGCAAATCTACTTCTTCATTAGTTTATCACAATTTCAAAACAAAACACATGCCACCCTCCACATAACATCTGTAAACTCATATTTGAATATCAGTACCGTGCTTCTGAGTTGTTGTATATATTTCATACATTATCTTTGTCTGACAGAGTATCACGCCTGTAATCTTACAGGCATTCAGTAAAGGGCTAGAGTTCATTTAAAAACTATTACTTGACCAACTTTTCATGGGTTACTATCTTGACATTGGAGACACTGAATATTTTGCTGTAACTTCTAGGTACAATGGTGGTGGGTTTAGTGCAGAAACAGACAGCAATATGTACAAGCAAGCTAACATCCATATGTTTGTTACTTAGAATCAATATAGAATATGTTTGGAGATTTTGTCATTCTCTTGCATTTAAATACTCAGCCAGCACTAGTTTTATGGAATTTGTACAAAGTGAAGATATTGTAACTTAACGATATTAGGTAACTCCTCCCAAGACATCAAACAAATCTACACTTTTCTTACATTATCATACATTAGTAACAATCCCAAGTAATTGTAATGTATGAAAATTGGGTTCCTTGACTGGAACAATAATCTATTCAGCAAACAAGAGTAGCTGACAAATGCTTCATTGTGACCAATATTCATGGAAAGGGGACTCGAAGAAATTTAGAGGGGGGATAAAAAAATAAGAAATGTGAAAAACATTAACGCAATACTAGAGATGAAAATTGAACAGGCAGTTTTGAAAGTGTGCTTGTAGAAGTGTAGTCAACTTCATATCATTTCTTTAATAGAGAAAAAAATGCACAAAATATGCTAATAGGATGGTATAGCTCAGAATTTAAACACAGCAGTTGGAAATTGAAGTTACACTTCCCGCTGCAAGACGAGTACTTCAGGCTGCACTGATTGACAGTATAAGCAAAAGACTTGTTACACCTGATAAGGCATATATTCATTATATAGGCTTTGTTCTTTTAAGGTATCCAAGTAGATGTTGGTAACTTAACATTTAATATCTTCTACTTTAGCTTAAGTTTCATGTTCCGTTATCTCAGGAACATTAAAGAAGCCTGCTTTCTGAACCTGGATGAGATAATCTGAATTTTTTTTGTACTTTGGGTTATATTAATTGAATGCCAGTGTGCTGGGTAGGAACACAGACATTGACAATACCATGCCCTGAGAGGACTATGGTGCCTGGAAAAATGTCTGGTAAACCTCATAATCAGCCTAAAGCTATAGGTGGTTAGGGTATGAATCCATACTATTTGTTAGATTGAACACCTAAACTGATTTCAAAGAAAAACATTTTCTAGCTCCTGGGATAACAACTGATGTCATGTGCTGGATGGGTGTCTCCTCCCTGGAGGGACCAGTATCCAAAACACTGATGGGAGGCTGGCAGAGTGATGGAGGTGTGTTTAAGGAAGATGAGAGGAGTGTCCTTCTCCTGGGAAAGGGAAAGGGAAAGGGAAAGGGGAAGGGAAGGGAAGGGAAGGGAAGGGAAGGGAAGGGAAGGGAAGGGAAGGGAAGGGAAGGGAAGGGAAGGGAAGGGAAGGGAAGGGAAGGGAAGGGAAGGGAAGGGAAGGGAAGGGAAGGGAAGGGAAGGGAAGGGAAGGGAAGGGAAGGGAAGGGAAGGGAAGGGAAGGGAAGGGAAGGGAAGGGAAGGGAAGGGAAGGGAAGGGAAGGGAAGGGAAGGGAAGGGAAGGGAAGGGAAGGGAAGGGAAGGGAAGGGAAGGGAAGGGAAGGGAAGGGAAGGGAAGGGAAGGGAAGGGAAGGGAAGGGAAGGGAAGGGAAGGGAAGGGAAGGGAAGGGAAGGGAAGGGAAGGGAAGGGAAGGGAAGGGAAGGGAAGGGAAGGGAAGGGAAGGGAAGGGAAGGGAAGGGAAGGGAAGGGAAGGGAAGGGAAGGGAAGGGAAGGGAAGGGAAGGGAAGGGAAGGGAAGGAGCTCAACCACTGGCATTTGGGTAACCAGCACTGTGAGATGTTTAGTCCTCTCTGAGAGCACATCATGAGGTCACTGCTTTGAATGGCTCTTCAGAGAGAGCTATTTTCCTCTGTGGGGTACAGAGAGCTTTAAAAACCCTCAACTCATAAAAGCACATAATGAGAATTTGTCTAAAAGTCCATTGCTTCACCAGATCACCTCTGATGAAAGCTGCTCGCTTAAACTTTGGTCAGTAAAGAATGTCTATGTATTTGTATACATATGTGGGTTGGCATGTATGTCCTTCTGTAGATATACCTAAAAATGGAAATGATTGTGTAAAGCAATTCTTAACAGCCCGAAAACGTGCAATAAAGTAATGGAAGCTAGCTTTAAAAATTTATATGAATTCTGTAAGTGTCATGAAAAAAAAATAGTGCTTATATTTAAGAGGTATAAACATACTTCCTATTTTGATAGACTGCATTTTACAGTAACTTCAAATACATATTTAAAGACCTTAAATACCTGAACTCATAAGCGTTTTCTCTCATTTCATGTTGGCTGAAACAGCATCATGACCTAATTGATAAATTCTGCTACTAAATAAAAATTTATGTTACAGTAATGCAATAGGGCATGACAGTTCATGTGTTTGTATAATTAGGCAACAGCCTCCAGCCCACTCTAGTCCCAGATGGCCTGAGAGCACTAAAACTTAAACACTCTTGAAATGTTAAAATGAATGCTTGACATCAAAATACTAATTCCATTATGTTATCGCTACCTTAAAAGTAGGCCAAGTTATTTAAAATATAAGTTTAAATAAATAACAAATGATTCAGCTTGGAAACTTGCAAATGCAACCCCTTCCCTACAGCTAGACTATTTTAAATTTATCGTTTTGGAAGTACACTATAAAAAAGGCAACACAAGAGGAAAAAATAACAGATAGCTAGAAGTACTTCCTGTGCTAAAAACTGCAATCATTGCCAGCAACTGACAGAAGACAGATGGAAATACAATAGTCTGATGTAGTTCACCATTGAGTAGTTTGCAATCATGTTCCTATGCCTATATATTATTTTCTGAAACAAGAGTTTGAAGAATTACTACAGCTTTATACCTAGAGAGAAGGGAATATAAGATGGGGAAAACCTTGGAACAACCTGAGCCATCAGATTATGTTTCCATAGAGCTCTTTAAAGAAGACAGGCTTTGCAAAGCAGTTGCTGATGGTTGAGTTGCCAGATTCCGTTACAACCAAAAGAATGATGTTAGACGTTCCTTCTGGCAGTACAGATCTGCCTGGAAATGGGTAATCATTAGTATAAAACTAGCACGTAACATTTGTGCTTGAAAAGTCAAATCAAATGAAAATACAATTAGCCATAGTTTTCAGCCAGTTAATTATTCATCCTCAACATCACATAAAAATTTAAAGCTCTGTAACCGCCAAGTTGTATTTATAAAACCTGTTCAAGACATTGTACTCTCAAGCTTAGCTGTAATTTTCACAACATGACTTGAAACTCTCTGGTTTAAATCTTACCTCTGTTAAGTATGGATTTTACCACTATCAAATTTACTATTAAAAAATTGCGTAAAAAAAAACCCCAACAAAACAGATAGCTGTAAAACTTGGTACTTTGGTTTCAATTTAAATAGCAATTAACCTTTGTAATTTTTAGACACAGGAATGTACAGTTAGCTTAATAGGGGAGGATTGTAACAAGCGTTTATTAATGTTTTAGATTAATGCGAGTTACAGTATGAAATAACAGGATAATCCTGATAGACTTGACATGGAGAAGGCAAACAAATGGAAAATATTAAACAGCAGCAAGGCAGCTATTAGGATAAGGATAGTGTTAAACAATCAAAAATGAATGTGGACATAAACATATGATTATAATATAATAAATTAATTTCTTTATGTCCTTTTCAAAGGCATAATTCTTCCATTATTCTGTGCCATTTTATTTTATTTTTTTTTTTCCCTAGGATTTTCTTCAGATGCTTTCACAGCACTAGTGAAATATACCAAATTTTCAGCAATAAAAGCTGTTTTATTTCCCATATCCATAGTATGAACACATTATCTTTAATCTTCTAATTTTATTTTACAACTATCAAACCCATTTTTAGCTCTGAACAATGGGTTCAGAAATTCTATAACAATTTCTGGAAATACACATTTGGTAACCAAGAGAGGTTTTTTGTACAGAATGGTGCAACTCCCTCAAATTAGACTATTAATAATAAACAGGAAAAATGCATTTCTTTGATCATGAAGAATAATAACGTTAGTATTTAGATCATTATGATCTGGATGATGATTTGATTCTTCAGCCAGCATTAATTCAAAAGTAGAGTTTTTACACAGCTTATTGAATTTAGGTATCACCTATTACATAGAACAGTGATGCTGTTTAAAACCAGATTGTTTTCATCATTAGTCTATTTTTATTTCTTTAAGCAATGTCCTTGATTCAGAGATCTTCTGCCTATGACACGGAACACCTGTAGACCTCTGGTACGAAAAAAAGAAATTAAATCCAAAGCACAATATTTAAAGCAAATAAATTCTTCAGAGACTGGTCCAAGATTCTCTATTATCAGAAGAAAGAAACATGTAGGATTAAATACGTGCTTATTCATGTCTCATCATTTTCTGCCAGGGTGTGAAATGCACTATGCTTTAAATATAAATAATTCACTGACAGTTAATTAACACACAGTCTTATTAAAGAGGTCTCCTCAAAAGCAAGCAGATTCAAGTCATACAGAGATGACTGACATGAAGGGAATTTTTGTAGCGAGTTTCATAAAAGGGTGACATGGCAGGCAAGCAATAAAAGTAGCCTAAAATAAAATGATTTAAAAAAACAGTGGGTTTTTTCATCGCTTTCCAGAAGCAGTCTTTACCAAATGGTTTCATTTGTTCCATTTACACAATTTGTTCAAAAGCAGCCTTGTAATAATTAAGGGCATCCTGAAGTCAGTGGCAGTTGCGATAATTGCTCAGAACAGTAAAAAAAAAAATCAAAATGGAAAAACCCAAGAGTCTTAACTTTAATGTTGTTTGTGAGATTTCTTGTGATAGTCTGAAAGATGAATCGCTAGTACTACAGGGACAGCTACTGGCTATCTGTGATTGACAAAGCTGGTATAATTGTATGACTTTCTTCTATAATGGTTTAAACAAAAGTAAATAGTTTTATGTTTTGTTTTGTTTTGTTGTTGGTTTTATTTATTTTTTTTTTAAAAAAGAAAAACCACACAATAAAAGGACAGGAAAGTTTAGCTGTGTTCTGTGTCCATTGATGAAAGCGCTGTTCTCTGATCCATGCTGCTATTGTTGGTTTTAGTTTAGCTCCCTCTCAATCAATATCTAACGGGGCATGATTTAATATGGTTTTATAATCTCCAAAAATGAGGGGAGGGCAGTTGTGCTATTGTCATTCATCAAAGGGGGCCCTTTAGGTTTCTTTGCTTTCACCTGCTGGGACCCATTTGGTCTCTTTCAAAGAGAATGCAATGACAAAATGAATGAGACATGCTAGAATAAGAATCCCTTATTCCACCCGATAGTATAATCAATGAGTACTTGTAATCCCTATTGTACTTCACAGAGGTAGCTGTAAGACAATTAAATCTTGCTTCTCAGGCAAATGATTTTGGTAGTTAACCTGAAACAGCCAACAATATTGTAGAGAATGAATGCATCTGAAGCAATGATGTAATGGGATACTGCTTAGCTATCAAAGCCTGATGGTTTGGGATTTTTTGGTTTTGTTTCATTTTTTGGTAGCCTGGAACTACAGTACATGTGAGCTATAATTACAGAAAAATAATGGAAAAAAGCAGAAGGGATTTAAGTGTAATTCTCAAAGCTGTGAAAGGGGTGAATGATCCCTATGTAGACTCTCTTAAATTCATGGTTTGTACCTTAACTGAACAACAAGAGAGTCTTATATTTTTATCACAGTCTAAATTCTAAACAGTGGCTTAAGAAATAGCAAACATTTACATAGTTAACGTCATCTTGATTTGACAACCGATTTAGCTTTAATTTCATTTGCATCAGCTAAATTAAATAGCCTTTTTCCTCCTTACTGAATTGCTTGTGTGTCAAAGGAGAGCTTGTACTGTTTTGAAGAGACATGCATTCATTCTGTACTCTGCATTATTTGTCCACCTTCTACTGCATGGATGTTATTCTTTGAAAAACACTATCTCATGCATCATGTCAGTTTATGTATTTTTCTCTTAAAAATTTCATTTTTGCTATTAGACTCACTCTTGCATCATTTATATGTTTCAGCAGAATTGTAAACATCTTGTGCTATAACTAGAGTAGTCCACAAAGCAGAAATGGTCAGGTAAGAATTGTTATGCCTAAGACAGCACAGGCATAGAGTCAGCAGATTTATCCACACCCCTACTTTTATGTATTATATAACAGATGAAGGGAAATAAATGGTTTTTGCCATTTACATTGTGAAACATTGCTAATGTAGGTATGTGTATTTTTACTGCTTTAAACAGCAATTGTACCAATAGTTGAGATCAGACTGCCAGTTTTCACTTTTTTACTCCAGATTTTAAAGAAGAGAAAAAGTCAAAGCTGAGCCCTTACATGGTTTTGCACTCTCGTGTTGGAAAATAACTCCATCCTCTCCTTTTTTTTGTGAGTAAGAGTGTCTTTTTGGCAAAAGGTCTATGACATTCAGTCACATGAGAAGATGTTTTGCATTGGATAAGGACAGTGCTCTTTCAGAAGGCAATCCATAAATAAATCTTATGAAAATTATCAGATTTACAAAGTGTTAAAAATTGTTAACTTTTCTACTAATTCCTTTTATATATATATATATATATATATATATTTAGGAGGTGTTACCTGAAAGAACTTACAGATATACAGTAGAACTCTTAAAGCCCCTGGACCACTGTCTATGAATGCCAGTGGAAAGAGTCTAGTCCTTGTCAGCTTTCCTGCTTCCACATGACCATTTTGTGAAAAATCACATTAATGTTGTTTTGTATCTTGAATCATAAATACTTCCAATCTTGTCTTAAACTTAAAGCTCCGTTGTCAGGGGAAGGCGATACAGCGCATTTTAAAAATGTCATATGAAGTAGCTACTGTTTATAAATATTATCCTGCAAAGCAGACCTGGGACAAGAGAGAACAAAATTATATTCATCTGTGCCTCAACTGAAAGGGGCAAGTCTAATTTTGAGCAGAGAGCATCAAACTTTCTGATTGGTTTAGACTAGATATTATGGTAAGATTATTCAATGTTGAGTAGGAAAAAAATGTTTTATGTGGATTACAATGGAAAAAGGCATAAAAGAAGAGGGATGCTGCTCAGTAATGGTTCGGAGAAGAAGGCAGAGGGAAACCGTGATGGGAATTACCAGTGAGAAAGACCCTTGCCCGTATGTACACAAAACTGCTGCTTACTACAGTTTCTTCATGGAGGTGTTATGAACCAAACTACCCAGCTGATACGCAAGCATGCCAAGCTGTCTTCCCTCACTGCACATTAATTTGACACCTACAGGGCGGCCTGATGGACTTGTCAATATCTTCTCCATTTTGTAAGTGTCCTGAGTGAAATCCCATCCTTTTGTACAGAAAGTCCAGTTCGTCCTCGGTGCCAGCAGAAGCATGATTTGGCTCCTGAATCGGCCAACCACTTACAGGCTCAGCATGCCAGTAGACAACCAGCAGTAACAGCACCAGTAACTGAGGTTTAACACAAAACCAGTGTCTCTTGTTGGCAATCATGGTTTTCTGTATAGATGAAGCTCCTTCTACTTTTTTACAAAATAGGGATCACTATAGTGTTAACATTTTGTGCCCATGGTAGCAAAGTTTATCATTGTACTTGTGTGTTTCCCATTGTAACACGAGCAGTATGAGCGATACCACGTAAAAGCCAAATGACATTGCTTGGCATCGTAACTGGTGTCGAACCCCAGGGCTCCAAATTTTAAGTCTCCTCTTTATGAAGAAGACTCTCTGATGATACTTCCAAGAACTGGCTATATGTGGCTGCAGTGCTGAGCCAGACTCACAAAAGGCTCATGTTCTTCGCCCTGCACTGGCCATGGTGACGGCTGGTGTGCAGGAGTATGCTGGATGAGGAGAGTAGCTAGCTGTGCTCTGCATGGCTTTCACCAGCATCAGTAGGAGAAATAATTTCCCCAGTCTGTTCCTTTCTGCCCTGTTTTCGTGTTTGTTGGGTGTTTACTTTGCCCTTTGAAGAGGTGATGCTTTCTTTCCCAAGTTCCTTAGCCCTGGCTGAAATGATGCAGTGGAGGAAGGGGCCTACCTCTACAGCTTCGCTCTGATCCGCTTCATATAGAAAGGCTACACCAGTACAGATGGGATGTTTTTGTAGCTTTCTCTTGCTGCTGAACTGAGATAGCTAACCAGCAGTGACAACATGGCTGAAGGCATCTCCTTCACCCTAATTGCCTGGCATAAGAAATCCATCACAGGAATAGCAACACAAGTTGTCCATATCTTGTTTCTGTCAAGAAACCAAAAGCTTAGGAAAGTCACTTAGTTGCAGCTAGCTGCATTTTATTTTTTCAAGATGATCAGGCTGAGCTTTGATGGAGACCAATAGCCTTGGGCAGCTTGCAAGGTGGGTGTGACTTCATAAAAAAACGGGTGAAAAGTTGCTTGGAGAAGACTTTAGGTAGTTGTGTGTAGTTTTTGAGTGCTAGTGTTAGTGTGTTTGTTGAGTTCAGTGAGATGAAGGAAGTGCACATGCCCTCGTGCATACGAAAAATGTCAAAAGCACTAATGGTGTCCCTTAATTTTATTGTCTTTATTTTGTCTGTTAAGGATATGAAACACTATATTTAAAACAGCTGTGACGCTACTGTGAAATTAATTTTTTCTTTAGCAAGACACCTTCATCTTTGGTTTAATGCCTGGGTTTCAACAGAGCTGCCTTTGGTTATATTTGACCCATGGGGGCCGGTAGATGGCTGAATATTCTTTCTTTGCAGGACTTTCATGTTATTTTGCTTTTAATGGATTTTGAGATGTTTAAAAGAAATTGGAAAAGAGTCTGTAACACTGTTCCTATATTTCAAAATCATCAAAAATGCAGAAGTTTTTTTCTTTCTTAATAAAAAAGCAGCATTGTAGTCTGGATTTTTTTTTTTTTCTTGGGGAAGGGTGGAGAGAGGTACTTATTTTTCAGTAAAGCTGTATCATCAAGAAGAATTCAGGGATTAGTACAACCATATGCATTGATACACAGTGCAGTAGCATTTGACAGATGCACTTGGTAGTTATAGAGTTAATTTTCAGCAGTAATTCAGCAAGTTAAGCTAACCAAGATCGAATTACAAGGCCACACAAAAGACCCAAAGGAAAAGAAAAACACTACTCCCAATTTATGTCAGTGCATCTACTGTGCAAACCTAAGAGAGAAAGTTCGTAGCCAGAAGAGAGATATTTCAAAGAAGTAAGTCTATTTTTATAAAAAGTGTAATACAAAGCAAAACATCAGCTAATGCAGTCAAAAGCCCTTGCAGATCTCGTGCTATTTGTGCACAGGTGCAACGAAAGGATTCCTTTATTTCCTTTTCATAGCCCTACCTTTAATCACCAGTTTAACTAGAGCCTCTGCTCTTTGTACTTTTCTCTGGCTATTCCCACAGCAGTGGGGTTAAATGAGAGGGACAGACACAATTACTCTGTAACCATAATAGGGAGCGCTAATGTCTGCCAAAATCATAACACCAAAGTTAGTAATCACGCCAACTGTGGCTTTTAAGATGATTTAAAAACCATTTCAATTCAAAAATATAAAGAAAATTTTGCCATTTTAAAATTGCATTTTGTTACCTGGTTTTATGTGTGCACACAGACCTGAAATGGCTGCTGGCTTTGCTAGAAATGCTCGCAGATACCACTCGGCTGAGCAGAGGACTTCTGCGCATCGGGCAGCCCCCCTGAGCACGTGTATCCCCCCATACAGCCTCGGGGACAGGCACTGTGTGCCACTGCTATCCCCCGATGCCATGCATCAGGCTCCACTACAAATTTTGCAGCTCGAGTGTGTGCACCGAGGGAGATTAAGACAAACTCTAAGCTGTCTTGGCTGAACAGCCTGCACTGCACAGGTCCTTTGCAGGGACCAGCTGCTTTCCTGGCAATAATGTACCTGCCTCACAGACTGCTGTCTGGGTGCCTTTTGGGTAATAGAATCCTGCCTTTTTGTGCTGAAAATTACCTGAGAGTCAGAGGAACAGGTCTGCTGTAATCCTTGCTACCTGCTTCTTTATAGTTGGGTTATTGAAGGCAGTTTCCACGGCAGCCTAACATGACCGGCCTCACAGGGACACATGGTTAAACCTCACTAAACTGCTGCTTAGGAATGGTGTTCACTGGTGGGACTGAAAAGCTATAGATTGTATTTGTGTAAAAGTCTTAGATAATTCAAAAGCACCTGATGAGTTCTCATCACAGGTTTTTTTGAGACTTATTTTGGTTTAGTCTATTTTGAGAGGAGATATTTCATCTGACAATATTTAACCTAATTCTTTCCCTTGCGAATTTCTATGCAAGGATTCACATGTGCAATAAAATTTTCTACACTGCTGCCAGATTCCTAATATACTTCAAAGGAACTGCACCCACTCACACTTGTGCCTTAGAACTTTCGGCCGTAGATCACACACTGGTGATACAAACCAGGTCACCATATAGACATTCTGACCCTTCAAAGAACTAAACTGGGCTGAATCCGACTCAGATCTGCAAGACTTTTTATAAGATTTGTCACAGTACTTGTAGTAATAGAAATTTCTACATTGTAAGCTATTAAAATAAATAAATAAATAAATAAACAAGGAAGATTGTTAGTTCGATAAAAAGCGTAAATACAGATTGGCTTATGCTGAAAAAAAGTAATATTTAGAAGATGCTTTCAGAGCCTGGGTTGAACAGTAGGAAGACTCATCTCAAAGTTTCTGGGCCTGTTTTGTTTTGCCTATGACTTACTCATCAATTCTGAGTTCTGGCACTGTTACAAGATGTGGCAATTTTATTTATAACATCTTTGAAAGGAACAATCCTGCCCCCAAAACCCCAAGACGTATATCAAGCATCCATATAATAATCCAAATCATGCAAAATTTATTGAGTTTCAGAATTTTCTGTACCAGGCACAACAGAACTTTTACATAGGCCGTGAAAATCTCAGCTTTGTCTCTAGCCTGGTTAGAGGTATCTGGGTTTTGAATTCTTCTTTTTGTGGGAACTATGTGAAATTAATGATTTAACAATTTCAGCTTGGATTGAGAAAGAAAATAAAATCTTAGCTTGAGCCCATGGAAAAAACTTCCGTGTTTCACATAGCTTCAGAAAATATAAGTAAGTTTAAAAATCTTTGCAGATGATATGGGCTTGTATAACAGCCAATCAGAAGCTAGGAAATCTATTATATCTTTATAAACATAACTATATCAATAGCATATGAAATAAATCATACCGTTTGGATTCCTAGTGTGTAATAACTTTTCTGAGAATATGCAAATTTTGTACAAGAGGTTTAAAAAGAGTTTCATAAACTATTCTCCAGACTACAACAGGATTATCATTCACGCACTGCGGAGTGTGGAGGCTTAATTTTACTTTTATTTACTGTTGCTTTAAATTAAGTCAGTTATCCAAAAGATCAAAACAGCTTGTAAATGGACACTTTGTGATGTAGGAAATGATAGCACATGCCAGAATATGGTAACTTTTTGTACAGTAAATGTGCAGATGGTGTAAAAAAGCTTAACAGGTGTGTCACAAAAGTATAGAGACAGCTGGACAAACTGACCCCTAACGCAATCTTGTTGAAACCAACAAACCTGAAAAAATTGGAATAGCTGTAAATCGTCCCGGAAAAAAATAAACCTGGTGGGTTTTTGCCCTCCACAGAGAGGACAAACCCCGCTGCCGCCCCCTTTGCCGGGCGGGTCGGGCCGGTCCCTGCGGGGCTGCGCGGGGCTGAGCGGCGCTGAGCGGTGCTCTACTGCCATCTGGCGGCTCCCGCCGAGCATCCCGGCGGGCGTCCCGCCCCGGCACCGCGCCGCCCCGCGGAGCTCCCGCCACTGACACGGCGGTACTGGAATACGGTGGAACAGGCTGGGCCCACTGGTGAGAAATTACAAAGTGAAAAAGGAAAAAGAAAAAGGAAAAGGAAAAGGAAAAGGAAAAGAAAAATGAAAATGAAAAGGAAAAGGAAAAGGAAAAGGAAAAGGAAAAGGAAAAGGAAAAGGAAAAGGAAAAGGAAAAGGAAAAGGAAAAGGAAAAGGAAAAGGAAAAGGAAAAGGAAAAGGAAAAGGAAAGAGAAAAAGAAAAAGAGTAAAAACAAAAACAAAGGACCCCCCCCAAGACAGAACTTTAAATTGCTCCTAACTTTATGATTGTTTTGTGGGAGATACACCAGAATTTACGTGAGGAAATGGGGATATACGCCCCACAGCATGCCTCAGCTTCGCGGGTAATTGTTACTGCTTACAGCCAATGGCCAGTTTCTGTTTTTATCAATAACTGCCAATTTTGGCATAGTTTTACACCATACCCTCTTTTAACTACATACACTCTACTTCATTTCAGAATAGGTATATTTGTTCATGAACCAGAATAATTATGAGTCTCCTGAAATCAGACAATTGGGAGCCAGCTGGCACGAGTGCTTTTCTAACACATTTTTTTTGTTTTGTGTTTTTTTCCTCTCCATGTGTTGGCACAGGAATTTATGGGCCGGACTGAATTGCAAATCTCTGTGTCAGCTGCGTATTTCAGTCTTTAACTAGTAACAAAGAAACATCCTCT